>NC_057852.1:133206215-133831215 GCF_015237465.2 Chelonia mydas | reverse complement strand
TAGCAAGTGTTAAAAATCAGGATGGGGTGGGGGAGAGGAGAGAGAAATTGGAGCCTATATAAGAAAAACACTCAAAAATCAGGGCTGTCCCTATAAAATCAGGACATCTGGTCACCCTAACCCAGACTTTACTCAGAAGGTCAAACTGGAAACTTATTGAGGGCCACACCTAAGTGGCACATAACAGGGCAGACAATAGCAGGGATACAGGCAACTGCATTTATAAGACCAAGGTGTCAGCAGGCAATGCTGCGTCATGATCCAGACAACTGACAGGAAATATAGGTTCCAGCCATGAATACGCAACGATCCTTTTCCACCCAAGCTGAAGTCTTTACAGACCGTCCCTCAGTATTGGAGAGGTAGTCTGACTGTCCTGACATATCCATGTGCTTCTTAGGGGCACACTGTGTACACTCTCTTTGGAGAGCTCTCACGTCCGTCTCACTGCTTCACTGGCTCCATGCACACTCTGCTCAAGGCCCAATGCTATGGATGAAATTCCTTTCAGAGCCCATCAATGCCACTCCTTAATTTACCAGGGGGGTCAGTATAGAGCATCAAACAACACCTCCTGTACCTGGTGGGGGGAGTCACATGCTGCCTTCACAGCCCACTTCTGAGGTAAATAACTCATCCTAGATCTAAAATAACTATGCTGGAATGGTCCCCCAATGATCACCTGTACTTTACCTGGCTGCTCATTCTGAAGCCCCTAAAGATTAAACAATGCTCCTTTAAATCCAGGATACATTTGTTCACTGGCAGTGCAGGTACTTGAGGTCCTCATGGCTCTAGGTAGAGGATGCAGATGAGAAACCAGCCAGAAACATTGGTGCACCAAGGGATCCAATTAACTTGCTGATCCTGGTGAGGTGCTAACATCCCATTAACATGGTAGGTGCTGAGCGTGCACAAAGGTATGCTAAGCAAAGGAAACAGAACACTTCAAGGAGAAAAAGGATGCTGGTGCCTATATGCAAAGGAAGTGCTTGGAACATACTTATTATCCAATTCCAGTGTAAGGAGCAATGTCAAGATTACATGCCTAAAACGGATTAAAGATCCATGTTGCTTTTTGTCAGCTGCTGCCCTGACCACATCTCAGCTTGGCTAACCACATTCTGTCTTCATTAAAATGCCCCACCAGTCATTTCCGTTGTCTACAGAGAGCCAATTCAGACCAGGTTCAAACAGAGCTGCTCCAGCCCACACCATCTCTTATTTGGCCTAGTATTCTTCACATGCAGTTCCCAACGTATGCATCTTGCTGTGCAGTTGTTAAGCAGTGACGTTTTCCACCCCAGAGGTGGCAGAATTTCATAGTGGGTTTACTGATCCCTACAGTTCAGACAACAGTGCATGAAGCATGTCAGGATCCATTCAACATGAAACAGGATTGCTTAGATCTGTTTATCTCAGGACACCATAAATGTGCCTCCCAGAGATACAGAAGATTATACAATCACTTAGGCAAGGACTGGTTGTAGGGGTTCTGCTGCCTTACCACACAAAAACAGGATCTCAGCACACTTCCAATATTTAAGTTAGGCTGCACCCCCACAAGTTGGATAAGATTATTTTTTTCATCTGAGATAACCTGTTACTTGCGCTAGGTCTGAAGGAAAACCCTGTATCTGGGCCAGGTACAGAACCCAGGACTCCTGACTCCTAACCCTGTACTTTAATCACAACTAGACAATCCTTTCCTGCTGCAGGGGACCACAACTTGGGGAGTTTGCTTTTTAGAAGCCCTGTATAAAAGTACCCTGACAAGCACAGCTCCCACAGCGGGATGAAAGCATGCTGCTAGGACAGCAACAGGTCTCCAACAGAGAGACCTTCCTTCTCTCCCTGTAAGCGTCTGTAAGGGCAGAAAACTGGAAGAATTGATTTGAAAAGGGGAAGGGAAGAAAAGGAAAAACACAATTGTTGACTTTTTCTCGTGCCTAGTTAACGAAGCACAAAGTGAGCACAAGCTGGTGTGTTCTACATACCCCATCTGTTTTGTCTTCAATCAAGACCATACCCAACACTTTTCAGTGCAGACCTATCTACATGCTAGCAAGCTAGGAATGAGTTCAGACCAGACACACCAAGCCAGATATGCTTTCCTATCACACACTGCATCATTGCTCCCCTCAGAAAAATCTCAGACTAGAGCAGTGGTTCTCAAACTGTTGGTCGTGACCCCATTTTAATGGGGTGGCCAAGGCTGGCGTTAGACATGCTGGAGTCCGGGGCTGAAGCCAAAGTCTGAGCTCCACCACCCAGGGTTGAAACCCCTTCAGCTTCAGTCCTAGGCGGCAGGGCTCAGGTTTTGGCTTTAGCCATGGGCAGCGGGGCTCAGTTTACAGCCCCCTCCCCCTGGCCAGGGCTAAAGCCCCCCTTCTGGACGGCAGGGCTCAGGCTTTGGCTTTGCCCTCAGGCAGCAGGGCTTGGACTTCAGCCCTGCTTCAATCCCCCTTCCCAGGGTCGTGTAGTAATTTCTGTTGTCAGAAGGGGGTCGTGGTGCAATGAAGTTTGAGACACCCTGGACTAGAGGAATAAGGGATGGATGGTTAATTATAGGCAGGGCTCGTTGCCCTGCCTATTAAGGTTGTGCCACACTTCCTCATTAGAAGACCTTGTTAGCAGTTGCTTATACTTTGCCAAACTAACCTTTCAGAGTGAAATTTTCCATGTTGGGTATGTCTCAGACTGATTTTTTTTTTTTTTTTTTTTGGAGGGGGGGAGACTCAGCCAAAATGTCTCAGCTGTTTCCAAGAATGAGGCTGGGAAAAATATGCTTTTCAATGGTAAAAAAGGTTTTGACAACCTTTTCTTTGGAAAGCTCTAGAAGGTGTACCTTCAAGCTTTGGAGAAGGGACTTGAAATTTGGCAGGAGTGGCTTGTGTTTCAGGAATGTGCTTTCTGCCATTCCTGGGAAAGTCCAACCAAATCTGGCCCAGTTATAAGCCTTTGGGGGAAAAAACAAAACAAAAAACAAAACACCTTACACATGATTAGCTGACACTTCCTAGAGTCTAATATCCAAAAGCCTCAGAAGATTTTGTCCTCAAGGAAAATGCTTAGGCGGCACGCTCTCAGCTCCCAGCACTAACCAGACTGCGCATGCACCACCACCACAGAGCAACTGAGCACGTGCCCTTCATCCCAGGGCTAGGGAGGCAAAGCCAGATTTTTCCCTACAATGCCTGCTCCTAGATCAGGGGTAGGCAAACTTTTTGGCCTGAGGGCCACATCGGGGTTGCGAAACAGTATGGAGGGCCAGATAGGAAAAGCTGTGCCTTCCCATACAGCCTGGCCCCCGCCCCCTATCGACCCCCTCCCACTTCCCACCCCGCTCAGAACCCCTGACCCATCCAACCCCCCTGCTCCTTGTCCCCTGACCGCCCCCTATCCAACCCACCCCCTGCTCCTTGTCCTCTGACCACCCCCTCCCGGGACCCCCCGCCCCCATCTAACCCTTCCAGTCTCCTGACCGCTCCCCATCCAACTGCTCCCTGTCCCCTGACTGCCCCTCAGGACCTCCTGCCCCTTTATCCAACCCCCGCTCCCTTACCATACCACTCAGAGCGGCAGGACAGGCTTATTAGAAAGCCTGAGAGGTGGGCAGGTGCAAGCCATGCTACCCGGCAGGAGCGGCGGGCCAGAGCGCTGCCTGCGCAGCAGCGTGGCTGCGGGGGAGGGGGAACAGCAGGGGAGAGGCCTCCCCAGCCAGGAGCTCAAGGGCCGGGCAGGACGGTCCAGCGTAGTTTGCCCACCCCTGTCCTAGGTGCTCCAGTGTGGGGCTGGGCACTGGAACAGACAGAAGGGAGCCCATCTCTCCTGTGCTCTTGATGAGCCCCTGGTGCCACTCAGGTAGCATGGAGAAGGAAGCAGTCAGTTTCAAGTGCCAAGGGGACAAGAGTCAGACCTAGGATTGGGACAAAAAGCCTGGAGCAGAGACCGAAACTGGAGACTGGCGGAGGGGAGGAGCAAGGGTAGAGACTAGGGGGATGTCTAGGCTTAAAAAACACAGACACATAGCTGAGCCACTACAGCTGTCCTACTGTAGCACTTCAACGTAGACACTACCTATGCTGAGGGGCGGGGTTCTCTGTCAGTGTAGGGATCGGCCTCTCCGAGAGGTGGTAGCTACATCAACAGAAGAATTCTTCTGTTGACCTAGTGCGAGCTACCCTAGAAAATTAGGCTGTCTTAACGCCCTCACTCAGGAGGGTGGATTTTTCACACCCGACTGACATAGTTAAACTGACCTAATTTTCTAGTGTAGACTAGGACTAGGGTGGGAGCAGGTAGGAAACACAGATCCGACAAAGAGCCAGAACACAGGGGGATCACTGGGACAAGGAGCCAGGGGGAGAAGACAAGACAAACCGGAGGAGAAGCCTGGGTAGGGAGTCTAGGAATAGGGCCCAGTAGGGATGGCGAACATGAGCAGAGAGGAGCAGTGTAAAAACAGAATTAGGAAGACCAAAAAAAGATTTGAGAACAGCTAGCCAAAGACTCAAAAAGTAATAGCAAAAAAATGTTAAGTACACCGTAAGCAAGAAGCCTGCTAAATAAGCAGTGGGGCTACTGGACAATCAAGGTGCTAAAAGGAGAACTCAAGAATGATACGGCCATTGCAGAGAAACTAAATAAATTCTTTGCATCAGTCTTCATGGCTGAGGATGTGAAGGAGATTCCCAAACCTGAGCCCTTCTTTTTAGGTGATAAATCTGAGGAACTGTCCCAGATTGAGGTGTCATTAGAGGTGGTTTTGGAACAAATTGATAAACAGTAATAAGTCATCAGGACCAGATGGTATTCACCCAAGAGTTCTGAGGGAATTCAAATGTGAAATTGTAGGACTACTAACTGTGGTTTGTAACCGGTCATTTAAATCAGCTTCTGTACCAGTTGACTGCAGGATAGCTAAGGTGACACCAATTTTTAAAAAGGGCTCCAGAGGAGATCCCAGCAATTACAGGCTAGTAAGCCTGACTTCAGTACTGGGCAAACTGGTTGAAAATATAGTAAAGAACAGAATCGTCAGACACATAGATAAACATAATTTGTTGGGGAAGAGTCAACATGGTTTTTGTAAAGGAAAATCATGCCTCACCTATCTACTAGAATTCTTTGAGGGAGTCAGCAAACATGTGGACAAGGGGGATCCAGTGTAGTTAGATTTTCAGAAAGCCTTGGACAAGGTCCCTCACCAAAGGGTCTTAAGTAAGCGGTCATGGAATAAGAGGGAAGGTCCTCTAATGGATCAGTAACTGGTTAAAAGATAGGAACCAAAGGGTAAGAATAAACGGTCATTTTTCAGAATGGAGAGAGGAAAATAGTGGTGTCCTACAGGGGTCTGTATTGGGACCAGTCTTATTCAACACATTCATAAATGATCTGGAAAAAGGGGTAAACCGTGAGGTGACAAAATTTACAGATGATACAAAACTACTCAAGATAGGTAAGTCCCAAGCAGACTGTGAAGAGTTACAAAGGGATCTCACAAAACTGTGTGACCGGGCAACAAAATGGCAGATGAAATTCAATGTTGATAAATGCAAAGTAATGCACACTGGAATCTCATAATCCCAACTATACATCTGAAATGACTGGGTCTAAGTTAGCTGTTACCACTCAAGAGATCTTGGAGTCATTGTGAACATCCATAGTTCTCTGAAAACATCCACTCCATGTGAAGCGGCTTTCAAAAAAATCTACCAGTGTTGGAAATCATTAAGAAAGGGATAGATAAGATGACAGAAAATATCATATTGCCTCTATATAAACCCATGGTACACCCACATCTTGAATACTGCGTGCAGATGTGGTTGTCCCATGTCAAAAAAGATATATCAGAATTGGAAAAGATTCAGAAAAGGGAACAAAAATTATTAGGGGGTATGGAACAGCTTCCATATGAGGAGAGATTAATAAGACTAGGACTTTTCAGTTTGGAATAGAGACGACTAAGCAGGGATAGGATAGAAGTCTATAAAATCATGAGTAAGTAAATAAGGAAGTGTCATTTACGACTTCTCATAACACAAGAACTAGGGGGGTCACCAAATGAAATTAATAGGCAGCAGGTTTAAAACAAACCAAAGGAAGTAATTCTTCACACAACGCACAGTCAACCTGTGGAACTCTTTGCCAGAGGATGTTGTGAAGGCCAAGACAGGGTTCAAAAAAGAACTAGATAAATTCATGGAGGATAGGTCCATCAATGGCTATTAGCCAGGATGGGCAGGGATGGTGTCCCTAAGCTGTTTGCCAGAAGATGGGAATGGGTGACATGATCCCTGTTCATTCCCTCAGAAGCACCTGGCATTGGCCACTGTCGGAAGACAGGTTACCGGGCTCGACAGACCTTTGGTCTGACCCAGTACAGCCGTTCTTATGTTAACTGGGGGAATCATTCCTATTACAGTCTAGTTTATTTGTGCTGGCAGAGGACAACTGTGAAGCCATGAAGGAGTGTTGCATCCTCCTTAATGGATACACATACACACACACACAGACAGAGTTAATGTTGCACATGCAGCACTGAACTCTGGTATGGCCTGACTTTTGAACACACACACGCCTGAACATACTAGCAATGTCTTTTAAAAACAAAAAATTGAATTACATTTTATAACACTACCCTGAGTTGTAGTAAGTGGATGATCACATAACAAAACTGACCACCCGCAAAATCTCATTACTGTAACACTTTTCTCCAAGATCTTCAATATTTATTAATATAACAATAGCATCTAAAGCAGTGTTTCTCAAATGTGGCAACCAGGGGCTTTCTTGCAGCCACGGCCTCCTGGGCAATGACTGAGGGCAGGTTAAAGCAGTGGCCCCTCCCACAGGGCCACCAGCAGTGGTTGGGCCCTGCTTCCCTCTGGAGACACAAAAGCTGGAGGAGAAGGAGGCCAGCGAGGTTCCCCACCTTCCCAGGGGCACTGGGTTGGGCTTCAGCCCTGGGGTGGCAGATTCCAGCCACGGCGCTTCGGGCTTCATTCCCCAGCCACAAGATGGTGGGCTCTGGCTCCGAGCTCACCACCCCCCATCATCCCTGGCCCCCACTGCCTCCCCCAGTGCCCTTTCGCCCCGACCCCCTCTGCCTACGAACCCACCTCCACATCCAAGGCTCGCCAGGGTTGAGTAAGTCTGCTGTGAAAAGTGATATTTGTACGTTTGTTAATATCGCTTTTCACAGACTTAGTATCTAGCAAGTCTAAAAAAAATAGCAACCAAAAAAAACCAAGGGGGGAGGGGGGGGAGACAAGAATGTGCAAAGCACCTTTTTTCTATTCTGTTTAGGTCCAGTAAAGAATAGAGACAACTGTGCATTCTTTTTATTATTGTGTCTGGGAAAAAAAATCCTACATGAATAAATTACAATGGATTTGGACATGGGTATGCGCATATTTATTTGTTTTTCCTAAAGTTAATTAAGTATTTTAGGAAAAATTGTCAGAGCGGCCACCAGCAAGGGTTGGTGGCTGCACTCTAAGGACACCAAAAAAATTGATGGGAGAACCCCTTATCTAAAGGTTAGGGCTCCACTGTGCACAGCACTCTGCAGACACAGTGTAAGAGACCCCGGCCAAAAGTTTACAATCTATACAGAGAAGACAAAAGGTGAGAGGAGAAACTGAGGCATAGAAGTGTGACCTGACTTCCCCAATGTCACATAGAGGGTCACTGGCAGGGTCAGGAACAGGACCCCACAGACATGAGTTCAAGTTTAGTGCCCCATCCATCAGATCACACTGCCTCAGAAGTTTTGCAGAATCTTTACAGATGCCTCTGAACCTATTTAAAGCAGCTTTTGCAGAAACTGGTTGTGTGAGATTCAACTTACTGAGTCAACTCATTAATTGCCAAGTACTGTTATTTAGTGTGTCATTCTGATTACTGTACATGCACTTTTGATTGGCATGTACACATGCATGCATTTGTAAAAATCTTCCATTTTATGTATTTAAGATATTTGAAATGCAAGTAAGTATATATCATTTTTAAAAATAAAAGTATTTTACATGGATGCATCCCTTTAAAATGTGGGTCTGATTCTGCTCTCAGTGGGGTAAAATAAGGAGCAGCTCCATTAAAATCATTGGAATTATACTGGTGCAACTGGGATCAGGATGAGTCCTCCTTACTCTGAAGGCAGCACTCACATCTATGCCAAAAGGGAGAAGGAGGAGGGGAAACAACCCCCCCACCCCCAAAAAAACACACAAAAAAACCAAACCCTTGTCCTGGGAGGGAGGGGGACCAAAAAAAAAAAATTCCAAGGAAACTCTTGAAGTGACCCTCCCTTACCAGAGCCCCTAGTCCAAGCTATAAGTGATCCTAACCTAAGCCATGGGAAAGGTACGAACTCCTCCCAGCATCAGGAAAAACCCTGAAGTCTTATCAAAATCTTTTCTTTACTAAATAAATAAGTAAATAAATAAATAAATTCCATGTCCAAATCGTACTTACAGTTCACAAAGTGCTGGAAGGCAATTCTCAATCTCTGTGTAAAGTCTATGTGTGAAGTGCAGAGCCAAGCAAATTTTAAAGAAGTGTCTCCTCAGTCATTCTAAAGGAAGAACAGTCAAAAGTAAAAAATAAAATAAAAGGGAGTAGTATATGGAGCTGCTTGTGATCAGCCATGTGAGCAAAGGAAGAGTATTATCTGAGAATAAACATTATCCAAGAATAAACATTATCCCAATGCTTTTGAAAAACGCTCAGTAACTCTTTATAAAGTCTTCAGAAGATATTGACAAACTCCTCCACAGTCAGAACTAGAGTTCTGGGTGGCATCAGCCTTTAGTCCATTTGGGTGGGGTAAGGGAAAAAACCCAACCTACTTCTCTCAATTTCCTTCCTTTGAGGATTCTTCTCCTCAGGTTTTTAGATTTGTGAAGAATGCTGGCCTTTTAGATGCTGAGATAGTAAACAGATCCTACCTGAGCAACAAAAGCCCTACCCCTTCTGAGCTGGAAGCATTAGAGATTAAAGTCTTCCAGTTATCAGCAGTACAGGTAAACATATCACTATACCAGCATTTTCCAGGGATGAGAGGGAGTTCAGTTTCCATCCCTCATTCAGCCAGGTCACTTCCCGCCCCCGCCATCCCCAGGACTAGCAACATGAGATTATAATTGCCAAAGGGTGCGGTGATCCTTTTGAAGTAACAGCACTACCACCACCAGACTAATTACAAAAGGCCACCAAACAGCTCTCACATCTACACTAGTGATTAACCATTACTGACATGGAGTGAAACCCTGCCTGCATTTAAGTCAATGACACCAGGATTTCATCCTTGGATTTAATACAAGCCTAGATATGAAAGGCTCTATATATCTCCATAACCTATTTCTAAACCAATCTCTGGTCTAAACCATGAAGCTTCAAAGACAAGATACTTCCTAGAGAAGAAGATTATTAAGGTGCTGAACTGGTACTCAGGAGATCCGAGTTCAATCCAGGGCTCTGCTACAGACTTACTGAGTAACCTTAGACAAGTTACTACGGCTATGTCTACACCTACCATTTAAAGTGCAAAAAGTCCTTTTGCACTAGAACTGCGGGAGCGTCTACACTCATTAATGACTTTTTGCGATGAAACTCAGAACTTTCATAGCAAAAAGAAAACCACCTTCACGAGAGGCATACAGCTCTTACCACTGTTCTTTTTGCACTGTTGTAAAAGTGAAGACACATTCTACCAGTGTAAACACCTTTTGGCCTCAGAAGGATATCCCACAGTTCCAAAAGTGACCACTCTGGCCAGCATCTCCGCTGGTCTGATGCCAGGTAAACAGATGTCTGCCCCCCATAAGCCCCATGAAGTTTGAAACTCCCTTTCTTTTTGCTTGTAAATATGGCAGGAAAAGCAGCCAGACAGTAGGGGGTTTTAAAAAAAATGCCACAAGAAACAAGGAAGAATTGGGCTGCGGGGACATCAAGCAGGGCAGCACAGGGCACTGAGCAAGGACTCAGAATGCCTTCCGCTCACCCCCCCCCGCCCCCTTTTCACACAAGGCTTATCAAAAGAGCTGCACTGTGGGATAGCTGCCCTACAGCGCTGCTCTCATCAGTGATGGAAGTGCTGCTAGTGTAAACACACTCTACTCACTTAATTCTTCAGGGGTCACACAAACCAGTGCTTTTCTTTCACCGGTTCCCTATCACCGGTGAAATTTACAGCACAAGAACTCTGCAAGTGTAGACATACCCTTAATCTCTCTGTACCCCAATGCCTTATCTATAAAATAGGGATAATAATCCTCCCCTGCCTCATAGGAGTGTAGTGATGTTAAATCCAAACAGATATGAGGTGCTCAGATACTGCATTAATAAGGTTAATAGAAAAAAAGGATGCATACACACATTAAATAAAATAAGTACTTAAATTGGCTGAAAAAAGTTTTTTGATAAAAAAAGTTAGTTGAAAAAAATGGACAAGCCTTTCACAATTTTAGTATCTTTTAGAAAAGAAGAAAGCAGAATAGCTGCTTCCAGATAATTCCTGCACAGGTCTAGAATTGGCATCTTTTCATAGAAGAATGCAAGAGTCAGGCCTTGCCAGCATAATCCTTGTTTTCTCTCTACCGCATCAGGGAGAGGGAAAAACAAAACAGAATAAAAAGGTATCTTTTCGGAGAGACCAGACCATGCCCGGGAACATGTGCAAGAGAAATGTCAGTCAACATACTGTTCAGACAAATAAGCTGCTGAACAAGGAATGCTGCAGCACATTTATAAAGAGATGGGCCCAAATACCCCCAGACCTTAGAGAAGTTTGGACACGACCTCCACAGCCCAGGCCCATTTCTAATACTTTTCAGAAACGTTTTCTCCCCTTCTGTCACATTACTAGAGATGTCCTCATGAAAATAGCATTGATCACTCAGATTTTGCTGCTTAGTCACTACCTGAGCCCATAATCCTGTTTGTAACTGGAGACAAGTCCCTCCGTCCCTCCCCCACCTCCACCCACAAATTCAGATTGCAACTTTCCAAAAGTCTGGGGAGGTTTGGCTCCTGGTGTGTGCTTTGGATTCATCTCTGGGCTAAATTCTACATTACTCTTATCCCCGCAAATTCTTATGGGAGTAAATGGGAATATTGGTGGCATAAAGGATACAGGATTTATTCCTCTATTTATAACATTGTGGTTGCCATGATTATGATTATAAAGTCATGCACAGGGGATAGTAACTTCAAGTGGGGATTAAGCAGCATGAAATCCTAGGGAACAGATCTTATTTAAGACTCCCTAGTGATTAAATAAAAGAGGGAAGAGCTAGAGTGTAGTAGTGTAGCTAGAGCCCCTCATTCCAAAGAGTTATTACCAGTACAGAGAGAACATGATCTCTCCTGTTCTGTAATCACTAGACTAATCAGGACTTCTGGATTCAGTACCATTGGGTTACTGCAAGACCTTGAGCAAGTCATTTACCCTCCCTTTCAGGTTTCTTCCTCTGTAAAATGGGAAGAAGAAGTTAAAGGTAATGTTTTGTCGGCAGAATTCTTTTTTGCATGTGAAAAGTTTTCTTAGGAGCTAATAACTGGAATCAGACAGGTACAAAATACATAAAATGCAGCATTAAAGTTATTAAAAAGGAAACTTATGAGCAAGCCAATGATGCACAGAAAAGTTAGGAAAGCCACCAATGCTTCTGAACAGGCAAAATCAGGGGTCACCACAAGGTCTGATTCTTAAAGTTAGATATGAAAGGTGCATTAGATCATCTTGTCCCCTAAAGTATGTCATTTCCTAATGCTTTGTCCATACCAGTTTTCAGTGCCAAAAGCAGTAGGTTTTTACTATAACTCGTCCTGCAAAGCCAGTCCATGGTAGAGCAATCTGGATTTTGTTCTGCCTTGCACATTAAAAATATAATCATCAGTTGATGTTGGACTGCAGAATCTTTATGACAGGTGATGCTGCAAGAGGGAGAAAAACAGCTTGATGTTCAGATGTAGTTAAAAATATAAATACAACCCTTTCAAGTCTCAGTATTCACAGACCAGCAAAGCTTAAGACAAAGCATGTGAAAGTGCTGAGGAAAGAACATCCTTTAAAGTAATTTATGCTGAGCCACCTTTTTTAAAAAGACAAATATGATGTACGGCTCTCTCAAAATGTTGAGGCGCACATATGCTTTGCAGGGAACGCATTGCTCACATGCTCTTGAATCCTTTGTCCACTGACTGGAGGTGTATGGTGGTGGTTTCAGTAAGGAAGGGAAGTTTTAGACATTAGGAAATTAAAGCGATGACAAAAAAGGACACAGTTAATCTAGAATCAGGTAAAGTCTGCAAACACAGCTAGGTTCTCAGACATTTCATTTCAGCTTGCTGAAATTCCAAACTGACTCTGGGGAATGGTAGCAGGTCAAGGCCAATATTATAAGTTGGGCATTATAACTAGCCTTATACATCTGTGTGCTCATTAAGGGTATTTTTGAAAGTACCTTTTTATCCTCTGCAAAGCTGCCAGGCTACTGACCAGAGTCCTTGCAGCCCCCCGACCTGATTATGCACTGAATAGGCTGGGGCAGAGGAGTTGATGCCCCACATGGATCTAGAAGAGCTATTTGATTTAATTAACATACAATGGAGCACAGAATTGAAGTGACAGTACATTTGGTTTCTCCTATTTCCAGGATGGGGTAATGACCCACTGGCAGAGCTGCCTCTACTGGGGACTTCTGACTATGTCTTAACCTCTCAGGGCCTGATCCTACAAGAAAGAGGCTCAGCATCCTCAGTTTTCAGTGAAATCAATGAGAGCTGAAGGTAACCAGCATCATGCAAGAGTGAGCTCTTAGATAACTACTAGTAAACATCACAGGGGCAAAACAGAGACAAGAGACATCTGAATGCGGGCAGTCATACAAAAAAAAAAAAAACCACTCTGGATGTCTGCTATTCATATTTTCATCTCAACCTAGAACTTGGTGCAGGCCACCAAGAAGGAAAGATGGTCCAGTGCTTAGGGAAAATTCAATTCCCTGATCTGTCACAGACTTCCTTTGTGATCCTGGGTAAGAGACTGTCTCTGTGCCTTGGTTCCCCATCTGTAAAATGGGGACAATAGCAATGCCCTACCTCAAAGGGGTATTGTGGCAACTACATTAAAGATTATGAGGTGCTCAGAGAACTTGTGGCCCCCATTACGGTAATTAGATAAACAATGCAGCTGCCACTGGGCAGGATGCAGAACCCTAGTTAACGGGAAAGTGAAAACTGGATGGTAGTGACCAAACAGAAGAGGCACCTCCCAGACCCTACGATACCCCAGGTTGGTTCTGCTTCCAAGTGAAAGTCGTGTGTTTCATGTACCTTGGAACGTGAAATGAAGATTTACACAGCTGGCTACTGCAATTCACATGCAAGGCATGGGAGTGGGGCAATTCAGCTGATAAAACCAACGGAGATCATGATTTTGTTGTTAGTAACAGGATAGAGAACCATATGGCTTGGCCGAAGAGTTTGATGATGGGATACAGAGATAGTCACCCCCATATTACCAGTAAAATCTGGGACATTGATGAAAGGTAACAACGTAAGTCCAGCTTAGCAACTGACCAAAAAAGCTGTTGCTGTTCACCAGTCTGGTATGTGCAGTGAGCTGGCGGGTCCCTCCCTAATTCAAAACTGGGGCCCAAATCAGACAAAACAACATCATGATTTGCGCTAACTGACCCATCTGATCAGCTGCTCCAGCAAGGAGGTCAAGGATTGAATGGGCCATGGTGAATGAACTCTTTTGACCCCTTCAGCATGGCCATTTTTGGTCACACATTAGACACATTGGCTGGAGAGCATGCATTGCTGCTGTTCGTGCTATAACTGTCCTATGAACAGAGGATTTCAGTCTTCTAGGATGTCTATCAAGTTAATACCTTCCAACAACATTGGAGGCAGATTTAATTTTAAAATTAAACACCACAGTGCAGAGAACAAGCTACCTAGCTTGATGTAACTAACAAAATTGCTCTAACTCCTCTTTGCTTACTATTTAAAATGTCCAGTTGTAGCCAAACCTCAAACGGGAACACTGGGGAGAAAAAAGAATTATTGAACTGCAACAAATTGAATAACGTCCACAAGATCAGGGAGGTATTAAAATTCTGGGTCCCCCAGCTGAAGCCAGGAAAGATTTTAAAAAACCTCTTTGCATTGGAAGCAGCTTAAAAAAAAAAAAAAAAGGCATGGCCAGAGGGAAGAAAAGTTATGCATGGGATAATAAAACTGGTAAGCTTTTGACAGTGTACTGCTGTGAGTAGGGCTAGAACCAACTTATGAATAGGTTAAAAAAAATTTAAAAAGGGACGGACGGACTGACTGACTATATCCAGTATCTGGCTGAAATCAGATTCAACAGAATCCAGTGAAGCTGTACTCTTCAGGGGGAAAACCTGAAGAGAGGAATAAGGCTAGCTGGACTTTTCTGAATTAAACAAAAATGCTTTCTTTCAAAAGCTGAGTCTGTGTTTTAATAGGTTTAAACTAAAGAAGAGCTGAGTCAAGACATAAAAATTCAGATCCCACTTTCCCCAAAGTGAAGACGTGTCCTAGTACATTATAGAGATAGAGCATAAACCCGGGTCATGAAGTTCAGAGACAGATTCACCCCCAACACACAGTACACAATTTGAGCTCTGAACTGGATTTAATTGGTTTGTTCTACCTTTTTCTCACAAGAGCATATTTGGAAGAGTCCATACATCTACAGCTCTCCCTAACCCCTCTCTTCTCTCACCCAGCCTCACTTCTGTCCCAAGCGAAAGGAGTCAAACTTCTCTGAAGCTTGGATGTCTTCAGATTCACTGTTTCAGTTCAGGCCCAAAACAGAAATGGGCCCAAAAGGAAGTTCAGATGAACAATCAGGTCCAAACTTTTTCCCAGTGTTCTATTTACTCCCCTCTATGTACTAAGCAGTGTTCTATTTACTCCCCTCCCCCACTCCCATTCCAATTTTAATTTAAAAAAAGATGAAATTAAAGAATGCAATGTCACAATAAGAAAAGACAAGGCCAGTACAACATACATGCACAACAACCCCATTACCTTCTACTGTTCATGGGTGCATCCAAATCACATTGATAAATTGGGGCTGTCAGTCATATGAATATGTGGACAGCTTTGAAAAGGCTGCATTCTAGATCCCCAATTCTAATGCAAAGGAAGTCACTGAGGGGACTGACTCACTGAGACAGGCGATATGATATGGCACCTTAACTGCTCAAGTCTACTAAGATTGGTGGCAAAAAATCATCTTTGGTCTCTGCTGAGGCTGTTTACAAGGGTGCTAATGCTGGATCAAATCCTGAGAGGTACTAAGTCCTGTTAGGATTTGGTCCTTTGTTAATAGTTACTATGACACGTCCCTTTTGGTTTGGGCTGAAACCACCAACTCCCTTCTCACAAAAAAAAAAAAAAACCACACACACACCAATCTGGCAACTTCCACCAGCATCAGGGTGAACTGATTTAAAATCAAAGCAATTTAAACCACTGATTTCAATCATGATTTAAATCAACAAGCAGAGAACCTTGATTTAAGTCATTTTAAAATCACATTTTACACTTGTACTTTTTAATTTCTTTCCTACAAAAAAAAAGTTGATTTTCATTCACTGGCAGCCATAAAAACATGGCGATTTACAACTAAATTTATCCCTTAAACTAAATTTGGTGCTTTTTTGCTAGCCAGGATATACTATCTAGCAATTACATAGTTTCACTTACGTTTATTCAGATTCTTAAATTTTTACTTTATTATTATGTTAAGTACATCATTCACCATTTTCTAGGTGACGACTTATTTTTTACTTGTGATTTGTCAAATTATTTGGAGGGAAATTCAAACTCAATTTAAAATCCATAAAAACTTTTTTTTAATTCAACAAAATTACTTTAAATATGCTGGATGGATAGGGAAATATGTTTATTCAAACACATTTTGCATTTAAAATTTATTATTACACAAAGAAAATATTATCTGTAATTAATTACTAGAACTGATTGTTTCTGGTCACAATGTTCAAGATATTTAGATTATTAATCTCATCCTCTCACACCTAGTTTTTATTCATGGACTGGAATAAAATTCATTTCTTGAATGTCCAATTGGCTTAATTTTGAATGAATTAGTCACTGAACCGGACTAGTTGAATAAACTGAAATGAAGAAAATATTCTCTCTGTACCTGCACGAGAGGCTTCTGCTGGCCAAAGCTGGTTTAGCATGGCAACAAACTCTGATTCCAGGTGCTCAGACAGTCAAACCACTAAACTAGTGGAACTTTCTTTAAAATTTGGCAGCAAATATGTACTTCTTAGTTTGTGTTCAGATTTAATTTAAATGATTTTAAACAGATGATAATAAGTGTATGTCTTAAATTAAATTTAAAATAGTCAACCTAATTTAAAAAAAGATTTTTCCATCCTGGGGTTTGTGGAGAGAGCATCTGATTTACCACAGGTGAACTCCTATTTCTCTGGACTTAATTTTAAGGCATCTTTTTATTCCTTGCTTCATTTATAATTATGTTCATTATTTCTTACAAATGATTCCTCATTTCAGAAGGGCACTGGAGGCATAACTGTGTTGAAAGGTTCATAATGGTGTGCTTGTTCATAATTTGTGTAACAACGGTGCTTAGAAGCCCTAACAAAGACTGGACTCCCATTGTGCTCTGCACTGTACAGATATAGCTAGCAACAGTTCCCTTCCCTAAAAAACCTAAAATTTAAATAGACTAGACAGATAAATGAAGTATCACTCCCATTTTTATGGGTGGGAAGCTGAGGCAGACAGACTGATTTACCCTAGGTTATGCCAGGAGTATGTAAGGAAAGCTGTAGATTGAACCCAGATCTCCCAAATCCATTACCTTGAACTAAAAGACCATACTTCTTCAAAACCTAAACCCTGCAAAGGGGTGGGGGGGGGGGGGGGCGCGGCTGGAGCATGCTGGAACTCAGATTGCCCCAGCAATTTCACTGGGAGGTTCAAGTTTGACAGAGTTCAGCCTCTAAGGGAACCCCCTCACAAGTCCTACTCTCCCCAATATTTGTGGGAAACAGAGGACTTCCCTCTCCCTCCTCAACTGCTCTTTCCTAGGCCAAGGAGTCTGCAAACCTTGCAGGCACTAGAGCATTTTCTACCAACACAGGATCCAGGCTAGGTTGAACCAGGTTGGAGGCTCAGAGTAAAAAAGTACATTACAGTTGCTCCTCCATCAATTGGCATGTTGGCTTTCCCTACCGCAATGATGTCAGAACACAGAAGATTCTCCATTACTGGCCAGAGGGTTGATGCACCTCCCCTGGAACACCTCTGCATCCCTCAATGATACTGGTACGCGATTATCGTATGTCCACAAAAATGCTGGAAATCTGTGTGACCCTCTCCTTAAGCAAACTGTCCTAACACCAAAACACAGATCTCTAATTTAGGGTTGGTCCCTACAGTATATTCCACAACGTTTCTTATAGTCCTGTCTTAAATGTCCCACACAATGGAGCATCCACTGCTTGCTTTTCTTGGGAAACAGTTTAACCCATCTCATAGTTAGGAAAACTTTCCTCAATGCCTAAATGAGTCTTTGTTATCCTTCTTTGGGCCACCCAAACCACTTTCTTTCCCTTGTCAGCATGAACACCTTTTAAATCTTAGTGGGGAGCTAGTCATCATCTAGCCAGGATATTGCATATTCCAGGGTACATGTGTTAATTTACACAATATCCTGTATGCTGCACTTTTCACACAGGAATCTGAGCTTAGAAAAATTAGTTATGAAGTGCCAAGTGCCTTCTTGCTTTAGGGGGACATGCTCCGGGTGGAATCCTGCTCTGTGTTCTATGTGCCAAGAGGAGAGAGCTCTCTCCCCTTGTCTTCTCTTAGCACAACTTTATTTGAGCAGAAGCTTTTGAGAGTAAAAAAACACCACTTCTTCAGAGGAAAGAAAGCTTATGCCCAAATAAATCTGTTAGTCTTTAAGGTGCCACCAGACTCCTTGTTATTTTTGTGGATACAGACTAACACGGCTACCCCTCCAATACTTACCATAACTGTGCAGCAGCAGGGTAGAATATGCAGTCAGTAACAGAGCACTAACAGGGGGCCTGGCTACAGCACTTAAGCCCCTCTGTTGCCCAAAAGCAACGCAATCTTCTGAGGGAGGGCGGGGAGAGCCACTAAGCAGCTAGCAGCAGGTACACATTGCTGGGAACAGCTATGGTTCCTCTTTAAAGGAAAAACTGCATGTTCTCCACTACTCAATTCCCTTACGGCCACCCTGAGACATCTTGCCCTGCACTGCACAACTATTACTGCCTCTCTCCAGCCTGAACTAGTAGGGGAAAGCCAGCTTTTATCTTTGTGTTTGGTTTTTTTTAAGTTTGAACATGCTAGGTTTTTTATCTGAATCAGTTTTCTCAATGTGCAATCTTGCAGCTTCTCTCAATTCACACAGAAGTCAAGGGGAGACAGAGGTGCGTGGCACCTTGCAGGATCGTGCATTTAGTTCCTGGGAGACAGAAGCCCATCAGTTGGTATGAAATTCATGGCCATTGTTTACCGTGGACTGCACTGAACCTTAAAAGGAGCCATTCATCCATCCGCAATGCTCATTTCTGTTAATTAGCCATTTTGAAAACAGCTCAGTTGAATGTATAAGAGTAATTCTAGACCTGATGCTACCAGGATTTACAAGCTGCCTGTACTGGGTAATTATACAGTATTGGAAGTCTCCCCACTAGACCATTTGAAACTATCCATTTTCATTTCCTCTCTCCAAACCAATGGGAACAAACCCAAAACCCAACCCACAAACCCCTTCCTAATTTTTAAGCCAGAAGAATTAAATGCTTGCCCTGAAAACCATGTTTGTTTGTGTGATGAATACTGGCTGGGGGGGTGACCTGGCAGACTCTCGACACCACTTTCAGCATTTTTGTTGAAGTGGCAGGGGATGCAGGTGCCAAATATAGCTAATGGAAACCTGAAATTGCACTCAGGTGCCAGGCCAGAGACTGGGTGACAAAGCAGATTCAGCAATAACAGGAAAACTGAGTAGTTAAGGAATTTACCCACATTTTGTTTTTTGATTTCTGTTGCTGGATCGGTCTTTTTCTACACAGAACAGATATAGCATGGACAACAGTAGTGCTAGCTTCCCCACAGTCTATCATCATGGTATCTAACTCTGCCTCAAAGGTGTTCATTCTCCATGATTAATGTGACCTTGGCCACTCAACGGTTACGGTTGTGTGTTGCGGATAGCAGTCCACAAGGAACAGAACTGGGCCACCAATTCACTCTACACCAGGGGTTCTCAGAGGGTCGTGACCTCTCGGGGTCATGGAGGTTATTACATGGGGGTTGCGAGGTTATTACATGAGGTCACAAGTACATGCCTCCCAGATATCACTTTTCACAGTGGACATACTAGCTATTAACGAACATACAAATACCACTTTTCATAGCAGAGTTACCCCCCCTCCCCCCCCACTGCCACCTTTTCTTCTGCACTGCTGCTGGCAGTGGCGCTGCTTGCAGAGCCACCCAGCTCTGAAGGCAGCGCTGCAGCCAGCAGAAGCACAGAAGTAAGGGTAGCAATGGTACACTAAGTCTGCTATGAAAAGTAATATTAACAAACACACAAATACCACTTTAAATAGTGTTAAATATAAATGAGTTTTAAATGATAAGGGGGGAGGGGTCGCACTCAGAGGCTTGCTGTGTGAAAGGGGTAGCCAGTACAAAAAGTTTGAGAACCCAGCTTTAAATTATTATAGTCGATCATAGACTGGAATGAACAATGATGAAGTTGAACTGGCAACCTAGAGGTGAAAAACTCCATATCCTATTCCACATCACTTCAACCAAGCAACATTCTGGACATCTACAGTACATGTGTCCATGTAGATGACCACCAGTTGGAACAGCGCTTCACAGAAAGAGTGCATGAGCCTTCTGTCTTCTGTCCAAATGCTAAAATGTAGTTTAAACATAATACAAAGGGATGGTAAGTGGAAGGGGGATGCATTGCTTGTCTACTGAGGCAGCAAACTCTCTACATCTAGTAAGAGAAATGAATACATAAGCTACTCTAATATGGAGCCAACAATGGGGTCTTCAGAAAAATGGGTGAACTAATGAATGAGAAACATACACCATTACCCCAGTATCCAGCCTTCATATGTGAAGCACTACCTTCCCTGCTCCGAGTCTGATATAGAAAGGTCTTTCCAAGGTATCTGTGTCCTGCACATCAATGTCTGAATTCCTCTATCCCTAACACTGTAAATGGGCCCTGAGCAGCACTCTTCATATTACTTGTGCCTATTCACTTAAGCTGTTGTCAACTACCAGAGCAGCCACTATGTTAAGGCCGCTGACTGTCTCTTCCTGCATCAACTCTTGTAGTATTTCCCACATGCTCACATATAAGAGTCCACCTGGTAGTCCACCCAGACCTACCCAAGTTAGGACTTAAATTAGTTTTAAACACAATTGATTAAATAGGAATTGCTTGATTGGACCAAGCACCAGCTAGTCCAGTATCCTTTAAGTCAGTTACTAGTACCAGCTGCCTCAGGGTAAGGTATAAGAAGCCTTGCAATAGGCAGTTATAGGATAACCTGCCCCTAGGGAAAGTTTCTCCTAGCCTCCATTAGTTAGAAATTGATGTGTGCCTGGAAACAAGAAACGCAGACACACCGGCAACCAAATGCTGTGATAACAATGTTAGTGCCCACACTGAACATTAGGATTATTTTCTGATTGTTTGCTCTATCTTGTACAGATGGTTAATAAGACTACAAACTTTGTCAAGAAACTATGCTATCGATTGCTGAGGGTTAGCCCCTAACAGAATTGTCTTCTTAAGCAGAAAAAACACAAATCCCTCTCCATGTGAAATCCACACTGGGCTGAAAAACAGGTCAAGTACATCTTCTGGCAAAAATGTACTTGACAATTACTGCTGAGCCCAGATGCAACCACCAGTGTTCTTTTCCACTATAGATGGAGCCTCAGTAACTATTTCATTTCTCAGGGTTGTGTATCATATCCTGTGTTCTGACTGATGAAAAAGTTGTTTGTTAACCTACCAGGAAATGACTGGTTTTTCCAGTGCAGCCTGTTGGCTCTACACTGGAGCTGACTATACAAACTGTTCCTTACAGTTCTGGAAAGTGCTGAACACAGTATGTGGTTGATTTTTTTTTTTTTTTTTTTTTTTTTTTTTTGAGTCTTTTAGAATTAGCCTGTTTCATTAGTTAACAGTCAGTTAGTTAAAGCCTTTATAATGAGCCTTGGCTTTTCTTAGTTTAATTGCTTGGGACTGACCGGGTTGTTGATTTGTGTGATTGGACAGGAAGATTTTTCTTCTAGTGAGGGGCAAGACTGAAAATTCTACCTCTTGAAAGTCTTCCTCACAAAGATGTAGTAAAGGAATACTCTTATGTCCGGCTACCTACCGTGGAGCATCCAGGTGAGATGGCCTAGCATTTGTTTGAAAATACCTCAGCCGCTGAAACCACACAATCAAATGACAGCACAGCTGTCTCAGCCTTTCATATCTTTGTGGTAGACAAACTGAGTACAACGCAGTTTACAGTCTGTGTGTTTCAGATGAGAGCTTATAAACCAAGAGCCTCTGCTCTTGGTTGGCTGTTAAAATCCCATGGCCATTTTGGCCAGAGTAAGCATTTGTCTGGTGTCTTTGCACAACACTGGTAAATTCTACCCAAAGCGCTGGTTGGTTTCTCCCCTATGGCTCAGAGATGAGCTCCCACTCAGGAATATGAAGAGGGGTGGGGTGAGATAGAACGCAGCTACATGGTAGCTACATCATGGAAGATGCTTGCTTATGGTGGCAGGTGACTCATTTCTGAAAAACCAAGGGGCATGACTCATCAAGTGGGGAAGAATCAGGGAAACAGTCATGTTCTGCAGTGTTTCTCCTGTGTCAAGGCCTGATTCTCCACTCCCTTGCACCAGTACAACCCCATTGATTTCAAGTTGCATAAGTGAGTTGAGAATCAGGCCCACAAAGCAGTGTAATACATTCACAAGACAATGTACGTTTTAATTCACTGCTCAGAGCAGCAACTTAACTGAGGCTATGACAATTGCTGAGGGATCATCTCTGTACCTGGGACAAGGGAACAGGCCAATGCCAACCCAGCTCTGTGCTGGCAGTGCCGGGGTAAGGAGAGGCACAGAGTACTCAAGATGATTTCCACGTTTTTTCCCTGCCCTACTCCTCCATTCTCTGCTACCATGCAATGAAGGGGGGCAGTGGTAGTGGATCCTTGCCAGAGTATTTGAAGCACTGTGAGGGTTGGGAAGGTTAAAGATATTTTTCCCCTACCTGCTGAGAGGGAGATCCCTTCAGCTGTTAACACCTGTACAGAAGGACTGACAACAGATTATGGTCTTTTCTCCAGTGACATGTCTCCTAAACAAAAATGTTGGAGACAGAAAGCATGTTACTAAATGCTGAATTCAGAGTACAAAGTAGTGAAAGAGAAACCAGTCCTGTAAAGGGGGACTGTCTAGCGCCTTCTTTTTTAAAAAAAAAAGTGGGGGGGAAGAATATCAGAAGTGACATGATATCCTTGGTTGGATTGTTGGTGTGGACGGAACTCAGGACCGCTGAATGTAAAAGCCTGCCCCTCAACTCTTGACACAAAGGACCAGGACCATGAGAGAAAGAGAAACTCACAGCCTGTTACACGGTGGACACTGTATCTTCAAGAAATGCACGTAGACTCCTTCCTTACCAGCAGGCATTGATAATAACGAGCTATGACACTGTTAGCTACAATCTTCATGGAAAACATGTCAGAGCCATTTATGTGAAATCTGGTACTGATTTTATAGAAGCCCTACCAACTATTTCACCTCACTGTGACATTCTAAGTAGGTCAGTTTAAAATTGTGAGTATTTATAAACCTCCTGATGAAGCTTGGGAAACCACACCTCTACCAATACCAACAACATTCATCTACCTATGCTGGGGACTTCAGTTGCCACCACACCTCATGGGGCTACAAGGAAATCTGACAAAAATGGACTGGATGTCATATACTTGGCTTCTATAAGTGATCTGTATCTCTTGCATGACCCTAAGCAGCCTGCAACCTTTCTTTTTGCACAGTGGAAGCAGGGCTAATCTCCTGACCCCAGCAGGGACCCAACTGTTATCAGACTCCTGTGGAAAAACTTCCCACACAACCAGCACCACCTCATTCTTACTCAGATCTGAGCAATGATTCTCATAGTACTCTCACAAAACTGGATGACTGGGCAACAAAATGGCAGATGAAATTCAATATTGATAAATGCTAAGTAATGCACAGTAGAAAACAATCACAACTATACATACAAAAATGATGGGATGTAGGTTAGCTGTTACCACTCAAGAAAGATCTTGGCCTCATTCTGGATAGTTCTCTAAAAATATCAACTCAATGTGCAGCAGCACTCAAAAAAAGCTAACAATGTTAGGAACTACTAGGAAAGGGATCAATAATAAGACAGTAATACATAAATCTATGGTACATCCACACCCTGAATACTGGTTACGCCATCTCAAAAAAGATATATTAAAATTGGAAGAGGCACAGAGAAGGGAAACAAAAATGATTAACAATACAGAACAGCTTCCATATGAGGAAAGATTGAAAAGACTGGGACTTCTCAGCTTGGAAAAGAGACTACTAATGACAGAGGTCTATAAAATCATGAATGTTGTGGACAAAGTGAATAGAGAAGTGTTATTTGCCCCTTCACATAACACAAGAACCATGGGTCACCTCATGAAATTAATATGCAGCATGTTTAATACTAAGATAAGGAAGTACTTAGTCACATAATACACAGTCAACCTGTGAAACTCGTTGCCAGAGGATGTTGTGAAGGCCAAGAGAGTAACTGGGTTTAAAAAAAAATTGATAAAAATTTTCATGGAGGATAGGTCCATCCATGGCTATTAGCCAACATGGTCAAGGATTCAACCCCACACACTGGGTGTCTCTAAGCCTTGGACTACCAGATGTTGGGACTGGACGACAGGGGATGGCTCACTCAATGATTGCCCCATTCTGTTCTGTCCCTCTGAAGTATCTGGCATTGTCCAGAATCAGAGACAGGATACTGGGCTAGTGGTCTCACCCAGTATGGCCATTCTTACATTCACTGTCCCTAGGTTGCAGTGGAATTACAGAAGAGCAGACTGGGAAAAAAAAAAATACTCACATGATCAATGAGCATGTAGTATATACACTACATAATATTTTGGTAGAAAACACATTCACTTCTCAAGAGCAATCTTCAAAGCAGTCATTACATCTACCCCACTTGGCTACCAAAAGTCATACATACCCTACTTCAGGGGTAGGCAACCTATGGCAAGCATGCCAAAGGCAGCACGTAAGCTGATTTTCAGTGGCACCCACACTGCCCGGGTCCTGGCCACCAGTCCGGGGGGCTCTGCATTTTAATTTAATTTTAAATGAAGCTTCTTAAACATTTTAAAACCTAATTTACTTTACATACAACAATAGTTTAGTTATACATTACAGACTTATGAAAAGAGACCCTCTAAAAACGTTAAAATGTATTACTGGCACGCGAAATCTTAAATTAGAGTGAATAAATGAAGACTCATCACACCACTTCTGAAAGGCTGCCGACCCCTGCCCTACTGAGATAAGGAATGTGCAGAACTTCTGAAACAGTGAAGAATCTGGAAACTCAGCTATAACAAACTACCTCAATAACAACCTCAATGCCCGCTGCTGGGAACCTTAGGAAGAAGTTACATCAAATATGGACATAGGGACTAGCAGGAAAGTGAGGTCACTCGTAAGGATGCTTGGAGCAGCACAGAAAACATGACCCATATGCCAGTGTAAATTGTCCCCAAACAGCATCACCATGCATCTAACTAAAGTTGCAAAAGCCAACAGGGATGAGCCCTTTGAGGAATCAGAACAGAGGGAATGGAGCAGATATAGATGGACAGACCTCAGAGCCAGGAAGACATTTATAGCCTCTCTCCACCGAGGAAGTGAAGAGAGTATTGAGCTGCATGAAAGCAGGAAAAGCGTTAGGCCTTGATGAGATTTCATTGGAAATGTTGCTACACTTTGGTAAGAAAAACATAAAATGCACGTTTGTTTGTTCTGATGACTTATATTTTAGAGACACTTTTGGTTAGCTCCTCAGGTTACGTAAATATGCGTAGCTCAGTTGAAGTTCATAAAGAACCGGCACATAATACAAAGCCGGTTGAGTCATGAGTATGAGTAACTCTGACTTGCACACTTACCTACAAGGACCACCTCACCAAGGTAACTCAGAAGATTAAAGGGCTTACTAAATAAGCTTGCATGCTCATCTTGGGGAATTAATGAGCAGCCACTGAGCAGCTCTGCACTAGCTCTCTACTATTCCGTTGGAGAACATTGCACTCCTGTGTGCTTAAATTCTCCCCACCGAAAGCTAGTTAATGTAGAATTGAATCAAACTACAGTATACAACCACCACCAGGGAATATGAGACCAACAGACACTGAGTGGCTACCAGCCCTTTCTAATATCTTGCCTTCTAACCAGGGCTTTGGAGCGGAGCCCGGAGCTGGAGCGCGGAGAAACTCTGGAGCAGTGGAGCTGCAGGTTTTTACTTGGAGCTGGAGCGGAGCCGGAGGCCGGCTCCAAAGCCCTGCTTCTAACAGCAGGCATTATACTGCAGCAAAGAACCTATGTAACAAAATCCAGGAGATACCACAACTATCACTTTTCAAAGATATATAGAAGGTGCCCTGCCACTGACTCATTAGCAGAAGTTCAATCTGCACTATGTTATGGACCACCTCCATGGCAGACTGTCACACTAGCGAGCAGAATGGGAGCTGCTCCCTCTGTAGGAAACACCTTTCTCATCACTCAGGAACAGCTCTGTGTAGCTGTGGTGTGGCTGCTCACCTCGTGCTGGTCTACCAGGAGGACCTTCCAGAATCCCCATTGCTGATTGCAAAGTGATAAGCTATAGAATGGCTAATACATGCAAGGGTGTGGTGCCTACCCAAGACCTTTTGGACTTTTTATTTTTTTAAATGAATACATCTATCTCCCTACTTTATATTTGGAACCTTTTTCTATCTTTATTGTTCTACATATGCATTTGCTAATAAGGCCCACCAACTTGCCAGCAGTAGCAGGTTCATCAACTCCTTTATATGGTTCATCCACTGTAGGGGGACACGGACCCATTTTGATACTGTTACATACATACCCATGTACCATCAAGCAGTTTCCATTTCCATGTCTCTGTGGTATACAGTACTGCATAAGGAGGGGGAAGAACATGTACACAGTTCAGTCTGTAAACTGTGAAAAATGCTATTTCAGGTGGGAACCATCCCTGGATCCAGAGGAGAATTTTCATTATTTTCCAACAGCTGAGACATTTCCTTTAAACATGGAAATCATCACTATCCCACTCACTGACAACTCTAGGACTTTTCTATTTTGGGCTAGAGAGAATACATATCAGAATTACATTGAGGATAAACCATCTGTAATTCATCTCTCCCCTGTACGTGACTGGTATATGCCATCAACTCTTATTCCTTTAGTTATAACTCTGTACATTGTGACTTACAAAGAGTTGGTAGGCTTTTTTAAATGTAAATTTATTAAGTACTCATAAGGGTGGACAAAAATTGGTTTTTTGTTAAAGGAACATCTGTTTTTTTATTTAAATAAAAGATTTGATTGAAATTAAATACATTTTTAAATAAACCTATTTAAAAATAAATGTAAAGTGGTCAACCTATGTTAAGACCTACACTTACTATAAATCTATTAAAATAATTTAAGTTAAATGCAAAAAAATACTAAGCAGTACGTTTGCTGCTGAATTTTAAAGAAAGTTCCATTCGTTCAGTGGTTTGAGTTACTGGCTGAACACAGGAACTAGAGTTTGCTGAAGTACTAAACAGCTTTGGCCACCAGCAGTCTCTTCTCCAGGGACAGAGAGAACATTTTCTTCATTTCAGTTTATTCAACTAGTTCAGTTCAGTGACTAGTTCATTCAAAGTTAAGCCAACTGGGCATTCAAGAAGTGAGAAAGCTAGTTTTCCTCTTCCACTCTATGAACAAAAACTAGCTGAGAATGAGATCTACTAGTCTGAAAATCTTGAAGAAACTGTGACTGGAAACAATCAGTTCAAGAAATTAACTATCGATATTTCCTCTGTTAAATAAATCAGTTTGAAAATGAAAAATGCGTTTTGATAAACATTTTCCCTACGTATCCAGCACGGTCAAAGTAGTTTTGTTTAATAAAAAAATTAAATGCTGTTTTTGTAACTATTCAATTGAATTTCCATCTAAAGAGAGCCTGACACAAATGGAGGGGGGGGGGGGGAATAAAAAAAAAGAGTCATCTAGTAAATAAGATGTATCATTCACAATTTTCTAACAATACAAATGTAAAAATTTAAGAATCTGAATAAACATAAGTTAAACTATGTAATTGCTTAAATAATGTAACTAGATATATTGTATCCTCCTGTTTAACAAAAGCAGCAGCAAATTTAGTGTAAACGTTATATTGAGTTGTAAGTCAAGAAGTTTTAATGGTTACCAATCAAAAAAAATCATCCTCTTTAGGAAAGTAACTTAACAGTACAAATGAAAAAACGTGATTAAAATCACTGATTTAAATCAAGGTTTTCTGCTATACACATATCTAATCAACCCTGACAAACCTCCTATCAATTTCTACACTCGTCCCTAGACAAAAGATCTTGAAAGTCTGCTCCAGGAAAAAACAAAACAAGAAACCACAACACAAACCCCAAAAGCTGTATCAATCTGTTCATGCAGCTTCAGAGATAAACCAGAGCTAATCATGCAGACTGCCTTCCTGCTTCTCTCTTCAGCATACCACCAGGTATAGCCTAAAAAATAATCAGACCTGACTAATTCACAGCTTGGCCAGTCTTTACAGCTAGGTATATGAAAGGTTTCATTGGTAACCAATCTGATAACATGTCTGTGCCAATGATTTATTAACCCAGAGATTTTCCCCTCCCCCAATCTGAATAAAAACAGGCATTTTGCAAACTCATTGAAATTAACCACAGCTCACTGTATTCAGCTAAAGTCTACTCTTTGGAGAAAATCTTGAGGATTATCCATGCTTGCCAGTTTATTATTAATCATCAGTCCTAAGATATACTGTATTAATGTCTTCTGGAAAACAGACAATAAATTGCAGCATTTGGGAGGGTGCAGCTATAAGCAGCCCAGAGCAGTACATGCTGATCTGGTGTTTATTGGGATGAGGGCAGAATAAAGCCTGTGGTTCTAACCTGAGACTAACTGCATGTATCAACCACTGTGATTATATTATTCATAGATTCTAAGGCCACAAGGGAGCACTGTGATCATCTAGTCTGATCTCCTGAGTAACACAGGTCATAGAACTTCTGCAAAATGATTCATTTGAATTAGATATTTTATAAAGACATCCAAACTTGATTTAAAAACTGCCAGTGATTGAAAATCCACATACTCATAAAATATACTGAGGCCTAAACTTATACTCCTAAATCAATTGCTAGGCTACCTTAAAAAAGGTGACTTGTTTTCAAAGGTGATGAACTCCTGTAACTCTTATAGACTTTTATTGGGGGTTGTGGGAGCTCAGGACCTCGGGGGGTGGGGGGGAGAGAATGTATTCAGGCCACTTATGAAGGTGCCTAAATATGGGCTTGAGAGTCTGACTTTAGGCACTCTAATGAGAGAGGACTATCTGTTGATGTGGTACGAAGCCTTTATTACTGACAGGTGGTGAGGCCATCAGCAGATAGGCCAGTCCTTCAAACAAGCATTAATAGACATTTTATACCTCATTAGGGATCATCATGTGTACTGAATAGATCACAAATCTTGCAGAAAAAATACTTTACAAAGTTTTACTTTCTGGCTGTACAAGTACTTACCATGGAGTCCGAGTGTGCAGAACTTAGGGGAAGATAGAAATCACAACCAATGCATGTTAGAAGCCTCTAATCAAAAAAGTTACTTAAAGTAGCTTTTCCACACAGAATATCACTTCTTTAAAATTCTGGTGTTTTGAGACTTCCAAAAGACAAAAGAAATGTTAGAGGCAGTGGACTGGAGACTGAACTGGGACTTAAAAGGCCAGAATTCTATGCCTGATCCTTCAACTCACCTGCTGTGTAATCTTGGATGAGTCACTTCCCCTTCTCTGTTGCTTCCATTTCTCTTCTCCCCCCCTCCCCCCCCCTTTACTGGACTTATCCATTTAGATTGCAAGCTATTTGGGGCAGACACTGTTTCTCACTATGTATTGGCTTAGAAGGATTAGATTTTTATCTGTAAATAATCAATTTCACCAACAAACACAAATCAACCAAAAAAATACTTCCATTGATAATCAAAATTTACAGATAAGCAAAGGAAAAAAAACTCGTTGCTTGAGAATTTAAGAGTTTTATTTAAGGATATTTACTTTGTCAACATCACGCAAAATATGAAGTTTTATTACCATTAATAAATTGTAACTTTTTGAATCTCCACATCTACTGTCACTAAATAGTTGTCTAACCCATCCAATTTCCCACAACTGGGAGAATTTATGTCTATAAAAACAAAAAACAAAAATGCTTGAACAAACGTATTATACAAGTTATTAAAAAAATCTGCCAAGCCTGTTTGTACAGTGCCTCACATAATGGAGCTGTGATGACATATGTAACATGAGTGACCATTTATATTACCAATATCAATATTACAAAATTGTAATGAATCTTACAAGATATGCCATACAAGGTAACAGTGGAAAAGTTATGATTTGGTGAGCACGACAACCTTGTTTACACATATGCATCATACCTGCATCATGAGTTATAAATGTGTGTGATATATGTGCATCTCAAACTTGTGCTGTGTTTCTGGGGGACACTCCCAGACAGATTGGCATCAGCATTATCTAGCCTGTTTGATGGCATATCGAGGCAATCGGCTGTACAATTAACCCACTGAGAGAAGCTGAGGGCTACACCTACGAGTCAGCAGGACATATAGGGACATGTCTGTGGACAGGAGACTCCAAGAGCTTTTCCATTCCATGCGCTGTGAGTTTATGTTTGGGACGAAGGACATACAAGCCATATGGCAAAGAATATAAAAAGGAACCTGCATCTTCTCCATTTTGTCTTCAATCATGCTTCTCACCTCTGGAGTAACTGCTCTACAAACTGAACCTTTGAACAAAGGACTGATAGACACATCCAAGCTTTGGATGTGTTCCAGAGGGACCTTACAAGCCAGAAAACTCACCAGTGCTGCTAAGAACCTGATATGTGGACTGTAAAGTCATATGTATGTAGCTGATTGCTTTGACCATTTAACAGTTCTCATCTGTTTCATAATAAAACGATTAGTTTAAGATACTAAAGGACTAGCTGGTAGTGTGATATTTTCGGTAAGATACAAACTAGTATTGATCTGGTTATGTGGCTGGCCCTTTGGGAATCAGAACATTTTGTATAGTGAATAGAGCTTGAAATAACTTCTCACTTTACTAGACTGACTTGCTGATGGGGAGCCAGAGACTGAAATGTTATCAAGAAGCCCTTTTTATTACCAGTGTGGGGGATCAGGAGCTCAGTTTGTTACTGGTTGGTGAATCTAACTTGTGTTAACCACCAGTTTTGGGGTAATCTTCTCTCCTTTTTGCAGCCTGCCCTGACCTTTGCATTCTCAGCGTGGGCTACTCAAGGCACCTCAGGTCACAGGAGCCCCAATATCTATTGGGACTTCTAAATGCTACAATGAAGAATAGAAGAAAGTACTGTCCATTCCTGTGACAAACTGACAAACTTTGCCAGGCATACAGATCCTGCTTCTAGTCCTGAACTTATCTGCACCTTAAACTTATCACTGGTACAGGAGTGAATATCGCCTGCTCTGTCTCTCAGAGTGGTGTACTACTTCTTGGGTTGGTGGAGGGATTGCCACATTTAAGGGTGGGAAAGATGAAGAAAAACACATTTTATATCAGCTTGTAACAAAACAACAAAAACCACCACAACCAAAACTAGCAACTGTTTGTCTATCAAAAGAGACATTATCAAAGACACAAGAGTAAACGCTGTAGAGAAAATGGGAAATATGGCAAGAGACCACTACTTGGCTTAATCAGGAGCTCTTCAATGATCTGAAGCTCAAAAAAAGAGTCCTACAAAAAGTTGAAACTAGGTCAAATTACAAACTAATAGAAGTATGTAGGGACAAAATTATAAAGGCCAAGGCATAAAATGAGATTAAACTAGCCAGAGACATAAAGGGTAACACAGCAGAAGCAAAAGGAAGACCAAGGACAGGATGGGGGGTGGGGGAACAATAACAGAAAATGTGGAAATGGCAGAAGTGTTCTGTGATTTTTTTTGTTTCAGTTTTCACCAAAAAGGTTAGTAGCGATTGGACGTCTAACATAGTGAATGCCTGTGAAAATGAGGTAGGATCAAAGACTAAAATAGGAAAAAACAAGTTAAAAATTACTTAGACACGTTAGACGTCTGCCCAGCGACTAGTGATGTTATCTCTGTCCCTCTCCCCCAGCCAATGGGAGCTGCGGGGGCCAGCGCCTGCAAGAGAGAGCCAGCAGCGTGCCTGCATGGGTTTCTCCTTCAGGAGCTGCAGTGGGGAGGTTCTCAGGCCCCAGATGGCCCACAGGCCAGGACTTTGAGACCCCTGAACTAAGGGAACAGGGTGTGAAGGATAAGGGCAGTGTGGTCCAGCAGATAGGACACAGGACTGAGACTTAAGTGACGGGGTTTTATTCTAATTGTGCCCGTGGCTCTGCCACTGACCTACCGCATGACCTTAGGCAAGTCATTTCCCCTCTAAGTCGGTTTCCCTTCCCATCCGTTGTCTGCCTTGTGTATTTAGGTTGTAAACTCTCAGTAGGGACTGTCTTTATTAGGTATCTGTACAGCTTCTACAACAAGGCCCCCGATCCCAGTTGGAGCTTCTAAGCAACACTAATACAGATTAGTAAATATTATATCAGTAATAAAACTGGCTATATAATTTAGCTGTGCGCACAATCTGAGGGCTTCAAATCATCTGAAATCTCTCCCTCCGGCCCACCCATTATATCGTCTGCTGACCATCTTAGCCATCACAAGTTGTCACAGCCATTTGTATGCACCTCTGTGACAAAACAGAAGTCACAAGCCCACAGTTCCACTAACCCAATTCCACAGACTATGTTAATGCTTTCCACTAAGCCAGCAATGTTAGAAGAAAAGGAGTACTTGTGGCACCTTAGAGACTAACCAGTTTATTTGAGCATAAGCTTTCGTGAGCTACAGCTGTAGCTCACGAAAGCTTATGCTCAAATAAACTGGTTAGTCTCTAAGGTGCCACAAGTACTCCTTTTCTTGTTGCCAATACAGACTAACACGGCTGTTACTCTGAAACCTGTCAGTAATGTTAGAGTGGATCTTACAGATCCATGGAACAACCCAGCAGCCCTTAAAGCTGGGGTGGTGAGACAAGATTTTCCAACAAGAAGCTCTGTTTAGGAGTGGATGAGAGGACTTAAGTTTAAAAGGGAGTTGGGAAATCACTTAAAGCAACTCTGAAGATCCTATCATGCAAAAAATACCTTAGACTATTAAAATGGAAAGATCTAACTTACTATGCAAGGTAGATGCTGACTCTGATTATACAATGAAAACCTTGCTTAGAATCATAGAACAACAGAGTTGGAAGGGACCTCTGGAGGCCATCTAGTCCAACCCCCTGCCCAGAGCAGGACCAATCCCAACTAAATCATCCCAGCCAGGGCTTTGTCAAGCCTGACCTTAAACTTCTAAGGAAGGGGATTCCACCACCTCCCTAGGTAACGCATTCCAGTGTTTCACCCCCCTCCTAGTGAAAAAGTTTTTCCTAATATCCAACCTAAACCTCTCTCACTGCAACTTGAGACCATTACTCCTTGTCCTGTCATCTGCTATCACTGAGAATAGTCTAGATCCAGTGCTTGTTAATAGTGCACTAATAGTGCTTGTTAATATCACTTTTGTTCCTACTCAATTTCACCTCCAGTTCTCATGCTCTATGTCTCCATGTCTGCAATATTTACGGAAACATTACTAATAAGCCCGGGAGCAGCAACAAGGGAAGGATATGAAGCCCAACTGGGACCCCATTTCTCAAGCCCTGAAGCCAGACATGCCCAGGGCACTAGTCCCATCCTGCCACCTACCCCAGCCATATGCGCTCAGAGGAGCTATTTAAAAAAAAAAAAAAAAAACTCCAAAAAAAGCAGGACCCCGATCAGAAGGACTCTCTCCCTGGATGCTGGTGATATCAGACTGACTTGGAATATTAACTCTGGGCAACTTCTTCAGTTTACTCATTGGCTGTTTGATCCAAGCTGCACCCTCCCCTCCCAGATCCATTGGTCTGAGACACACAGTCCCAGCCCTTTCCCCTTCTCTTCAGGTTCAATGAGCCACTGTCTATCCCACTCCGTTGCTCCAATTAACTCATCCCTTCACCCAACCTCATCCTCTGCAATGCAGTTTTAAAACTGAAAAAACCCAAACACAAAAATAGGAACAAAAATGACTTTTGCCCACCATCATTCAGCATACATGTTGCATCATTTTCCCCCACCCTTTTGTCTGTCTTACCTATTTACACTGTAATCTCTTCAGGCCAGAAACTACTCGTACTATGCGTACTACAACATCCAGTACAATGGGATCCTAATCCTCACTGGAGCTTCTAGAATTAGGATATCAATTTTGTATTCTGCATACGCAGGAGAAATCCTAGTTCCTATATTTTGGACCTGAACTACCCACTTGTGTGTCTAACTCTAGTCAGTTCTCAAGAAGGCAGGCTTTACAATTTTAGAACCTTTTGATAAGACTTATTTACCTTGTCTCAGCAGTGAATGGTGACAGGCATTTAAAAACTGTACTGTTTGGTATTTATTACATTTGATACATAGGATTATTTCCTATACTGTACAGTACATAGTTTTGCAGTGGTCAATTTTTAGGACAAAAGGTAGGGTTTAGATTTATTTTCTAGGATCTTTACAAGGGCTCTATTTTTCACTGGAAGTGCACACTGGCATAGGAGAAGGTGGATCCAACAGCAGGATTAGGGCTAAAATGCTCACATTGTTTTACAATGAAGCAATATTTTGCACTTTAGCCCCACCCCTATAATCTTTGCACTTGTCTCTGACAAACCCCTAAACATTTGACTCATCTGGGTGAGCATTACTCCCATTCCACAGTTGGGGGAACTGAAGCACTGAGACGAACTAGAATTTTCAGAGGCCTTGAGGTATCAGAGTTCCCACTAACTTTAATCCAAATCTTGGCTGCTCAACATCTCTGAAAGAGACATACCCAATGTCACACAATCTGTCAATAGAGTCATGAACAGACCCCAAGCTGCTAGACCGTGCTATCTCACACAAAGGGAGACAAAATAATCTCACCCTGAAGATGTTACAGTCCAACACCACAAGCAGGTAAAAGATAGTACAAGATAGAAGGTTACAGATGGTCTTTGCAGAGGTTTCCAGGAGCATTTTAGAGGAGAAGAGGGAGCTTGGCAGATGGTTAACCAAGAACAAAGACAATGATGATATGAAGGACAGGAACGATTAGGAGTGATGGTAGGGAAGACGTAGCTGGAGGTGGCATGTTACAGGTAACAAGTATTTTCAGGATATGGGAAAGTTTTGATTGTAAATACAGGTTTCAAGGCACTGGTTTGCACTAATGCTAACATTTCCCAACAAGGTCACAAGTATCTGAAGACAGTTCTCAGTGTCATGAAGAGGTTTTTTAATAAATACTAACTTTTGTACCTTTCATCCCAAAAGTTAGAACCATAGGAATTGCAATACCAGACCAGTATCTGGCAGTAGCTGTATCAGCTGCTTCAGAGAAAGCTACATGGAACCATGTAGAGGCCAGTCATGAAATACCCTGCATATAGGGAATCTTTCTTCCTAATCCCCTCAGTAGTGATTGAGTACAAGAGTTTATATTCCAAACCTGTAATATTAATCCTACTTAATGTAATTTCTGATGTTCTCATTATCCATGTAGATGTCTAATTCTTTTTTCAATCCCAAAGCACTTCACACACACACACAGGACACCTGTATCTATACACATCTAATCCACCCTTCACCCACCAGTAAAATGCAGCTCTAAGTAGTAAGATTCTGCGGTCAGATTGTGGATGGAGAGAAGACTGATAGCCGATAGCACATGTGATGCTGACAGACCAGGTGCCAGCTCAGCCCAAGGTCCTCAAGCGTTGGTGGAACACCGACAAATACCATGGCTAAAATCAGTCCAGCTCACCTGTGCATTGGTACTGGTAAAATATATAGTAGAATTGTAAGTATGTGTTTAGTACTCAGACTTTATGGAATGCTTGTAAGTTGTCCATCATTAATCTTACTTATAACATCTGCATCCCACATGATAAGGTAGTATTTGAGCGTTTGCAGTGTAAGCCTCAGTAACTGTATAAATCACCAGACACAAGAGACGTTAACTAGTGTGAAGTGCTGATATCCAATAGAAGGTGTTACATCCTGGCCAACAAGGAAGGTCCTATCCTGACCTTCCAGAAATTATCCTGAAATCACAGGTCTATCTAATACAGAAACTGAAACTGTGGCTGCTGCACATAGGGGGTGCTGCAGCATCCTCCACCCTCCCTAGTTCCAGCACCTGTCTTGAAGTAGTTTCCATTATTATACAGGGTTTACAGTTTGGTTCAATAGCTCTCAGCATCCCCACTATAAAAATTATTCCAGCACCTCTGCTGCTGCCCTATTTATCATTTTTAGCACAGTAGGTTTTCCCAGGGAAATCTTGTCAGACCATGGTGCAAATTTCATGTCTGTCATTTTCAAAAGAGTTATAAGAGTTGGGTGGAGTGAGGTATATAAAGATTGCTCCCTATCATTCAGAAACTAATGCTCTGGTAGAAAGACTCAATGGGACACTGAAGTCTACGCTGAAGATGTATGTTACCTGATGAGAGAATGACAGATGTGTTGCTCCCTTATTTGTTATTCAGATACAGGCATTACTCCAAGAGTCTATAAGGTCTGCCCCCTTTGATCTCCTTTACAAGAGACAGGTGAAGGAACATCTACATTTAATTTGAGGCTCTTGGAAAGGGAATACAGAAGAGTCTGGACAGCCTGTAAGGCAGCATGTCACTCATCTTAAAGAGAATTTAAAGACTGATGGACTTAGGCATTTCAGAAATCTTGGTCTAACAAGCATGCTGGAGAAAGATCTTTTGAGATGGGGGACGTGGTGTTGTTGATTCCAGTAAGAAAGAACAAGATGCAAGATTGTTTGGAGGGACCTTTTGAGATGACACATAGCACGAATGAGGTCACTTCTAATGTAGTAAAATCCCAAGGCTGAATAGCTATGCAAACAGTACATGTCAATAGATTAAAAGTTTACCATAAAAGAGAGTTGGTAGTGAATACAGTTTGTTTTGCTGACTCAAAAGCAGGAGATGCTGGCCCTCCTGGAATACCAGAGGCAGGTTTTTTCCAACCTACCAGATTTAACTATGAAAACAGTACATTCCATAGAAACTACAGGGCCATGCCCTGCCCCTAGCAGAGCACACCATGCTAAAGGAGAAACGCAAAAAGATTTAGGAGGCAGAAGGCATGCTAGGGGGAGGGGGTGACTGCTAAATCGAAAAGCCCCTGGGCATCTCCTATTGTGATGGTACTTAAAAGGGAGAAGACCCATGAGATTGTGTGGATTTTTGAAGGGTAAATGCCATCACCCAACCTAATCCTTACACTTTGCACCAAGGACAGTGGACCTGGATCTACTGAGGGGTACATAAATACTCTAGATGCGGCTTGTGGATATTAGCAAATTTCCTTGGATGTGGATGCCCAAGAAAAGTCATTTTTCATAGTGAAATCTGTCCTGTATAAATATAAGGTTTTGCCTTTTGGATTAATTAATGCAGGGGCAACCTTTTCAGAGGCTTGTCACAGAAGTGCTGCAGGGTTTGCACACCTTCATTAGGGCCTATGCAGATGACTTTGGTATCTTTAGTGACTCCTGGCAAGACCACTTGAACCATGTGGGAATTGTATTGCAGAGGTCTACAGAAGCCAACCTCACCATCAAGGTACCTAAATGCAAGATGGGGGCCTCAGAGGTAACTTATTTAGGACATGGGACGAAGTGGGTTTATTCACCCTGAACCTTTAAAAGTAGAAGCCGTTTGGAATCGGCCTGCCCCACAAACCCAGAAGCAGGTCCAATCCTTATCAGTCTGGCCAACTATTACCAGAGGTTTGTAAGCAACACTGTGGCCTCCATAACAGACCTTACAAAAACAGGGGAAGCCAGACCAGATGATATGGACTATGGCCTGTGAAAAGGGCTTCTAAAACATAAGAGGTTTTGTCTAAAGAGCCAGTATTAGTTAACCCTAATTTCAGCAAACCCTTTGTGCTGTGCACTGATGTTGGGTTAGGTGCAGTGCTAATCATAGGCTGGGATGGAGGACACGAGGCACCCCCCTGCCTTCTTGAGTGAAGAACTGAAGAGATCTATTCTGTCACTGAGAGGGAATGTTATACCATAGTTTGGGCTGTTAAGCAACTTTAAGCCTTAACTGTATAATAAAAAATTAAAGGTTCTAACAGACCACTGCCCACTTGCATGGTTGCACTTAGCCAAAGAGACCAATTCCAGACTACACTGGTGCCTAGCTCTACGTGGAAGTCATCCATACCAAAGAAAAAGAAAAGGTAATGGCAAATTGTGTCAGATTCTACCCTTATGTTCACCACTTTTATAAAATGATAAATTTTGTGCAAAGTATGCCTTGTGAGGTATCATTTGAAATCTCATAATTTGCTGATCATTATTATCCTGGTAAAATGTGTGGCAATACTGTACAGTCATAAGATTCTACTGTATGATGTTACTAAGGGATATTCCAAACCAGAGTAAGCATCCCAAACCAGTTCCTCAGAGACAAAAGGCAAACAGATGCCTCAGCCAGGTGTCAACAAAATCAGCTGGACAATCAGCTGGGTAAGCAGCCATTCTTCCACAGGAAGAGGGGTGTGAGAGAAATTTACATTTTAGCGAACAGTCTTGCTGTCACCTGAACCCCAGCTGGAGATGACTCTCAAAAGAGGAGAAATGCTATAAGAAGGGAGAACAGAGGAGACAAACCACCTCTCTTCCCTCATCTCTATCTAAACCAGGTCAGTTGCACCAGTGAGAGATCTAAGGTGCAACTGACCTGAGGTAAGTGACTGTTTCTTTGGAACCTGAATACTGTTGTGATCCTTGGTTTAAGGGACTATCACAAAGGTAAGCTTACCTGGGTGGCAACACAGATTGGAGTAGGCAAGGGAAACTGTCTGTGATTCCATGTTAAGGCTGTTATAGTGCATCAGGAGTTTACACCTGATAAATTGGTTGATTGTGAATTCTATATTTATATAAATCTATATTTAGATTTCACCAATGTGGGCTTGGTCCCCATTTCCTAACAGTCTGCCCTGAGGTTGGTACTCATGCTCAAATCACTGCAGGGCACCTTGACAGCACTCTACCTAAACTCTGAATACAACAACTCCGTGTTTCCACTGAAGTGATCAGCAATGACATGGCATGATAGTAGCAAAACAGTTAATCTGTAGGCATGCAGAAAAATAGAGCTAGAGAGGTGGGAATACATTGCTATACCTGGAAAGTCTGAAAGCTTTACTCTGAAACAATAAGGACAGGGCTACATTTTATCTCAAATGAAAGCTCACAGAATTCACTTTATCAGGGCAACATCCTGCATAACACAGGCCAGAGAATTTCATCTAGTGATTCCTGCATATGGCTTAAAGGTTATGGCTGAACTACAGAATCTTTCAGAACATTCTATACTACAGAAACTAATAATGCCACCAGAACAGTGCTAGCCCAGCACACCATTTAATGCCAGCTGCAGGGGAAGCAACAACTGGTTAAGACACAGTAACTCTATAAAAGACCTTAAAACAGGAACTGGGGAATTTCGGCCAACCAGATTTAATAAACCAGGGCATGGATGACAATGAGTCTACTCCACCAAACTGTCACAGGACTATTAGTGATCACAAGCGGTCAGTGCCTGGGGGTTTAAATCTCATCTGAAAAACTGATGAGCAAGCAGCTCTGGCATATCACCACTGTAGCTCACACAACTCCTCATACTTGCACCTCTCTCACATCAAGAATATTTTGCAATACCAACTAGCAGCACTGAAGTATGAGCGATCATTGCTCACAACATTGTCTTTCCTTCTAAACTACACACAGCTTGTAACTTAGTCTGCAATCATACTAGAATAAGTCAGTGATGGGAGTTTGGAGAGGATTTTAGTGTTTGGCTGGGGACAGAGGGGATTAAAGAGGTTGTTCCATTAGGATGCTGTTGTTGGTCTTTAACTGATAATCTGGATCAGTGTAATATGCACCACTTTGTTATAGGATTGTTGTGTTTTGTTTTAGAGAATTCAGGGTCATATATTTTATTAGTCTAAGAACAATACAGCAAGGTAGATGCCAAGGAAGTGGTGTCCCTGGGAACGAGAAACACCTCTCATGGTTCCTGCTGATTTGACAAAGTCTAGCCTAGTCTTTGTAAGCACCCACAGCCCACCCAAAGCTTTACAGCAAGATCCCCTACCCACAAAATCCCTCAGAGCCAGGCCTCCCCACCAGAGTCAAGCACACAGGGTAGTGAGGAAGCAGAGGTAGGGGTGTTACCAGACACTCTGTCTCTCCCTGTGGACCATTACCAATACCTTTCTGTGCACTCTCCCCTGACTTCCAGCAAAACAGCCACATTTGTGCTCACTACACCACCCAGGACATACTTCATTTTTACACTGGAGTAACTACTGGTTTCATGGGAGTCATCCTAAATTAACACTCATGTTAGTCAGATCAGAATTTGTCCCAGGCCCACCGTGACCAGATTTTCAGAGTTTTCCCACGTCCAGGATCAGACCAAGACAACTTGCCCTCCCTTCTCCTAAACGCTCATGGGCAGTCCTGAAACTCCATAAATTGCATTTAGTTCAAGAGAAAAGGAGGGTTCCACACCTGCCAAAAGCAGCATAGAATGTAGTCATTAAATATCAGCATGGTGGATAATATAAAGGCCACACCTGGAAGCACATCCACCCTGTATTTAAACAGAGGCTTTTATAGGTAGAAACCAAACGGGTTTCCCTCTTCCATTTGAAGTGGCCCACAAAAATTTTTTGGCATCCTTGAAAAAGGGGCGGGAAGGGGGAGGGAGAAGAGGCCTGCACGGAAATACTGATACCCAGCCCTTATGTCCCTTCTCCCCCCACAGCCTTGGAAATTTGATCCTATATTGCATAATTCACAGGTATCCCATGCAGTATGGAGAGGATGACAACAGCTTGCTTCCGATGCTGGCTGGAAATAATTAAATCCTCCTGTGGAGAGTACACACAAGTGACCCTGGAAAATGTGCTTAGAAGACAGAAGGAAATGAACAAACATGGCTGCTCATCACACTGGCTGCAAAGACCACTAAAAAAGGCACCTAGATTGCTATGAACATGCTGGAGCAATTGCAGTTAAAATTAAAAAGGAAAAGAGGAGCTGCAGTTCGATTGCATGTTTAATTCCTAATCCCCTTTGTCCCATGCACAGAGCTAGGACCTAGGCAGCTCTTGTTGATCTGCAGTAAAACATTTTTAAAATGTAATACATTTTGGCTAATACACACAGAGCAAAAGAAAAACTTCTCTGCAGGAAGGACAACATTGCTTTTACTTATCTGTCAGATTGTTCTGTAGCACTAAGCATTGCAGGTTCTAGCTAACATGCATGCCATCCTCTCTACCATTATTCTTTCTCTTCTAGAAATCACCAAACAAACAGAAGAGAAAACCCAAAAACATTTCCAGAGCTTCCTGAATGCTCTCAGCAAACTATTAATCAACAGCAGATAGAAATGAACCCTCTCTCTCCTGCTAACATACACAACGATTTCAAAACTGGAAGAGCACTCAGCCTCCAGGACAGAACTGAATTAAGCTCTAGAGGCCCATAGCAGGGTTAGCATCTTCCAGTTTGGAACAAAAAACCCAGCAAAGTGGCTGAACAAAGCATAGGGCCCTCCTTCACTCCCCTCACCTTACAAAAGAACCACTGGGATCTAGTTAAAATGGAAGCAAGATTAAAATGGGCCAGGATTCTTTTCACACCGATATCTGCTATTTCCAGATTTTAATGTCACTCCGTATTTAGCAGGAGAAAAAAGCCTCCCTTCCTTCCTGTCACATTTTCCATTCTTGATGACATCCCAGATGATCAGAAATAAGCAGATCTTCATCTGAGCTGGGGCTTTCCACCAAGGCGTGGGAGAGCAAAAGCCAGCGTTACTTACAGAACTTTGGAGCAGTTAATACTACATTACATATGCATGCACACCCCCATCCCACTTCCCAAGGCAGGTAGGGAGAACGTATGGAAAACGTACTATTTAGCAGACATCAGCTATGTTTGACAGAATTCTACAGGTCTCTTCCCACCTCCAGGTTTTAAATTTTGTATCTTTGGGGTGGGGTGGGGTGGGGTGGGGTGGGAGAAGGTGATGAGGAAAGGGGATTTTAAAAATAAAAGGCCAAATCCTTATCTGGTGCAGTCAGCATGGTTCTCCATTGACTTCCACAGGAGATGTAGGTCCCCAGCACCTCTCAGGGTTGGGTTCTGAGGCCCACATTCTCAGCTGGCATAAATCAGTGGGAACCATACTGAACTATACCAGATGAGAATCTGGCCCCCTAATTCAAGCCATTTGTTATTTGTTTTCCCTTATGTTAAGTAACAACTTCACACAACACTGGGGGGCTTAAGCCATGCAACAGTGCAGCAGTGTTACAGAATGCAGCACTGATACTCAAGTCTATTACACAGCAATTTAATTCCGCCCCGCATAGTCTATTTTGTTGTTACATTTGTGTACAGCACCCAACATAATAGGGCCTGTTCCCTGCTGGGAGGCTTCCATGTACTACCGCAGGGGGTTGCTGTTCAGGGAGTCTAGAATTATTTTCCCCCACTCTGCTTGTATCCAAGATTTCCACTAACAGAAGCATCACTTTCCTCAGTGCGTTCAGCCAAAATGCCCACAGTCTCTCATTCCCACCTCCTTTCCACTTGGTGACCTGGATGTCAGAATAACTTTCCTCTTCATCTGTCATTTAGACTGCAAATAGGGTGATTTTGGGGGACAAGAGGATTAAACAAAATAAGACAGGCCTGGTTCACACACTAACAGCCATTTTTAACTTGCACAGAACGTTCAGCCTATGAGCATTAGCCAACCATAATACCACCCTCTGCAAGATAGACAGGTGTCATCTCCATTTTACAGATGGGGAATCTGAGACAGAAATATAAAGTGACTTGCCCAAAGCCACAGGGCAAGTTATTGGCAAAATCAGGAAGAAAACTCAGGAGCTCCACCTCTCAGGCCCCTGCTCTAACCAGTAGACAGCACTCTCGCCCTTTAATAAGTAGAATATATATATGTATCTAGGATGAGAAAGGATAGTCTTGTAATCAAGACAGTGAACTAGAACCAATGCACTGGGTTGTGACTCAGGAGATCTGGATTCAATTCTCAGCTCCCTGAGTGACCTAGGCAAATCACATAAAAGACCCCCAACCATGCAATAATCTCGCCATGAGCAGACACCAAGAGTGCAGACCCCCACTGAAATTAGCAGGGCTCCAAGTGGGTTATACAGAACTCACTGCACCATCTGAGCCTTAATCACTCTGTGCCTCTGTTCCCCCTCTGTAAAATGGGAATAATAATGTCTCTCCCACACTTTGTCCATCTTGTCTGTTTAGATTGCAAATTCTTTGGGGAGGAACCATCTGTGTGTGTCTGTAGAGTACCTAGCACAATGGAGCATTGATCTTTTCTTAGACTTCCAGATGCTATTGTAGTATAAAAAATTACACACACCCACACACACCCCCCTCCTCCACCTCAATATTTGAAGTTTTGTCTATACTTGGAAATTTACCAAAATAATTATTGGTCTTTGTCATGTTTCTCCCCTGCCCCTCTTTTTGGGGTGGTGGTGGGGAATGGAGAGAATGGGAATAGTCTTAACAACATATCTTAATTAATCAATCCTCATAAAGAGCTTGCGTATGAACAGTACTACATATTAGTACTACCAGTAAGATAATATATATTTTAATAGCATTTGAATTTGTGGCCCTGTTCGTGCCCTATGTGGAACGTGGGCAGAATGCTGCATCTACACAGCAGGCTACACTGTTCAGGATACAGACCTAAATATGAAATTAAAACTCAATCCTGCTCCCACTGCAGTCTACAGAAAAGTTCCTTCTTGAGTTCAAAGGAAGCAGGATGGTGACCAGAGCATTTGTCATATTATACACCCATCTATAATCCCTCCCTGGACCTCTGAGCATCTTGCATATGGGACTCTTTGCATTGCACTTCTTCTCCTGCAGTGAGGAATACATATGATGGAAGAGATGGGATTGTATTTCTAAAAATCACAGTGAACTGAGAAAGTAAAAATAAAAGTTTTTCCAAAGGCCAGTATTCAGGAGGGAGGGGGCAGCTGATTGAGATCATTTACTCTATAAGCTGCTCTGAACCTGATAAACGACCTAGAAAACAGAAGAATAAGTTTGGTTTTAGCATAAATCACTTGAACAGTCATCGTCTAAAATGACAGCTATGCTTGTTTACACTAGGACTGAATTTAATACTAATTGCCTACAACATTTTCCACTGATATCCCTCTTTCTCCATTCTACACCAAGCCCCTCTCCTCCAACCTGCTCCATATGGATGCACAGAACCTTATTGTGCCTCCATGGAACAGTTTCCAGGATTGGGCTCAAGTAAGAGCCCACTCTTGTGAAGTCGGTGGGAGTTTGGGCACTGCACACATAGCCAGAAAGGGCCAGCCCTCAGACTAACAACGGTTTTAACGATTACGTAGCTGTGAAATGCAACTCCTATAACATAGCATAATAGAGAGACAAGCACTTAGGACTTGTCTACACTTGAAACGCGACAGTTGCACAGCTACAGTGCTTCTGTGTGGAGTCAGGCACTACCTATGCCAACAGGAGGAGTTCTCCTGTTGGTGCAGATAATCCTCCCAGAGAGGCGGTAGCTAGATGGATGGAAGAATTCCTCTGTGAACCGACAGCTATCTATGCGAGGATTTACGCTGGCTTAACCGTGCCACTCAGAAAGGTGGCTTTTTCACACCCCTGAGCGATGTACTTAAGCAGACTTCATTTTCCGGTGCAGACCAGGCCTTAGACACCATGGTGACGGGCAAGGTACAAGAACCCGAACAAGGCAGCGAGATTTCAGCTGAGCACCACAAACCTCCCCACAGGGACAAGGATTTTTCAAGCCGAGGGTCCCCCCAGCGCCGCCCCACAGGCCAGCGCTGAGGCAGGATCTAACCAGAGCGGGGGGGGGGGGGGGGCGCCACTGGGAATACCTGTCCCGCCGCTAGACCCACGCTCACGCCCCCCCCCCACCCCACCCTACCCTCCCCTCGGGGGCGGCCGATCGGCGGGCAGCGCACAGGCCGGAGGGGGCCTTGGCAGTGGAAGTTGCCCAGCGGATGGACAGGGAGGTCGGCAGCGCCCTCGGCGGCGGCGGCGGGGGGGGGGGGGGGGGGGCTCGTCCAAAGCCCATCGCCTCCAACCGGCCCCCCCCGGGCCGGGGCGGAGACCAGCGCGCTCAGCCGCAGACACCCGGCCGGGGGCCGCCCCGTTCCGCCCGCACGGAGCCCGCAGGCGGATCCGGGGCGGGGCGGGGGTCTCCCCTCCTTCCCCGGGACACGCGACGCCCCCAGACCCGAGCCGCGCTCGCCGCCCCCGGACGGGGGGAAGCCAGGGCGCGCCGCCCGCTCACTCACCCTGCCGCGGGGACGGTGCGTGACGAGCCGCGAGTGACTCCGGCGTGACTCCGCAGCGACTCGTGGAGCCAGAGCATTTACCCCGCTCGCTCCACCCCCGGGGACGGAGGGGGGGGTCTCCCCGCCTCAGCACCCCGCCGCGGGGCTCGGCGCCCCCGCAGCCTCCCCGCCGTGGGGCCGCTCCATGCGCGGCGCGCGAGTGACAGGCCGGCGGCGGCTGAGGAGAAAAGTTCCCGCAGCGCGTCCCCAGCCGGGCCGCTTCCGCTCTGCCGCGGAGCCTCCTTCGCGGGGGCACGCACCACGCGCCTCCGTAAGCCGCCCTCCCATTGGCCGATCAGACGCCCGCGCTGATTGGCCGCCGACGGGGCTCCCTGCTTCTTGGTCCTGTGAATTTTGAATGTGCTGCCGGGGCGGGGGGCGCGTGACGGGGACGGGGCGGGCGCGCGCAGGTTGGTGCAGCCTGAGCGCGGGGGCGCCGCACCGCCAGGGGTCCGCAGAGTCCGCACTGGTCAAGCGCCCCGCGCGCTACTCGCCCCAGGGCCCCCTACTAGTGCCCACACAGGCCACCGCAATCCCAGTGCTTGGCACCCTCTATCCCTGGCAGTGCACCCCCAGGCTGACCTACAGCCCCACTACCGGGCACTCACATAGCCCTGCGAGTGCACCCACAGTCCCCTGCAATCCCAGAGCCAGACCCACACCCACCCAGCCCTGCCAGTGCGCCCCCCAGCCTGACCTACAGCCCCCTGCAATCCCAGTGTTTAACAATCCCAGTCTGACCCACAGATCCCTGAAATCCCAGAGCCCTGCCAGTGCACCTCCTCCTGACCCACAGATCCCTGCAATCCCAGGGCTGCGCACCCCCACAGCCCTGCCAGTGCACCTCCAGCCGAACAGCCCCCCTGCTATTCCAGTGCTGGGCACCCACATAGCTCTGCCAGCACCCCACCCTACTGACTTACAGCCCCTATGCTTTTCTAGTGCTGGGCACATACTCAGCTCTTCCTGTGCTCTCTAGTCCTGAGTTGCACTTCCTCCTGACCCCTTCTTGTCCTGAGCACCCACACATGGCTTGGCCTATACATCCCAATCCTGACTCATGCTCATTCTGATGTTCAAATCCTGGGCTCCCTTCGCATCTGCCAATGCACCACAGAAGTGACCTATGTTAATACCTCCAGTTATTCCACTCATGGATCTTCATTCAGCTCTGCCAAGTCTCTACAATATTCCTGGATGTTCCAGTCCTGAGTTTACACTCTCCTTGATCCTGATTTACAACACCAGACCCAGGTCCCCAAGATAGTTATGTCAGTGCACCTCAAACCTCCTCACCTGTCCTTGTAATCCCAGGTCTCATTTCAGTTGAAACTGCTAGTATTCTGAACGGTGTTGCAGACCGTCATGACTGTACACCACACTAATATTTATTTGCCACCTAAGCTACGATTTGAGTCCCAGAGATGAGCCCCAATGCACTAGCTCCACTGCACCACCTAGTGGCACCTTCGTACTATTGTAGATAGGTATGTGGAATGGCAGACCAGGCAGTTATTTACAGACTCAGTTTTAAATGTTTGTGTATCTACCATTTTTGAAAGGTAGCAAACCCAGGTTAGTTTGTTGACCTTGGGTGTTCAGTGATGTAGCTGCCACCTGCTCTGCAGATGCACTGAAACAACAGGGAACAATAAAAGTGCCTATTCAAACAATATGCTTTATCAGTTTTTCCTTTGTAACCCCAGCATATAATTTAAGAGACACCATCATGATTTTATCATTGTTTCCCTACCAGTTGTTGCATCTTGTCTTTACTGTAAGCTCTTCAGGACAGAGACTGGCTTCTACTTTGTGTTTGGACATGCAATGAGTGGCACATGCAATGAGTCCCAATCCCACCCCCCAGCACTAAAAGATCATGAATCAAGTCCTAAGAGTAATGAAAATGGCTTTTAAAAGTGGACATTTTCCTTTAAAAATAATACATTTGAGGTTTTTATTTGCCTTACGCTTTTTAAAATTGTATATACACACACACACACACATTTTTGGATTCAACTATCAGCAGGGGTCAGTATTGTCAACCCCAAGTGTCTAAAAATTATCAGATTTGCTAAAAAAAAAATTCAGAAAGTTTGGATACTTTTTTATTTGATTTTCTGGTTTTGGAGTTTTTAGGCTTCACATGTTCAAGCTCCTCTCTGCAATCATGAGGGCTAGGAAGTTACTTTTAAAAAAATTAAAGCTAAAATTCTTTAATCACATGACTCTAGAAGCTGGAGTTTGGAGAAAAATCACCAGGTATCAAAACTGGCAACACAAAAGGATGGTGTAGCTCAAGCAGATTGCCAGTGGGATATTAAGTTTTTCCACCTCTAAAACACCAGCTGAAATCCAACCCAGGGGCTTGGGTCTGGGTGGTGCTAAGCACCCACTCCTGTGATTTCATTGGGCTCCGCAGGTGCACAGGAACTTTCAGAATCAGGTAGCTCAGTGGGGTCTACTTTGCTTCCTTTAAAGCCACAAAACTCCAACTGAGTTCACCAGAAACAAGACCACATCCCAGTGGCCAAATCCTACCCACCTTATTCACTGTGGGACAGCACCCTACCTTGAAGTGACTACTGAAGTCAATGGCTTTCTCCATCTCATCCTTCTCTAAGTGGACCCTCCTGCTCCCCCTCTACCCGCTAGATCTTTAATGTCCAGTTCATGTCTAAAATAATTATAATACCTAACTCATATAGCACTTTTCATCCATACATACCGCCAATCACTACAAAATACAGTCAGTATCATTATCCCCCATTTTACAGATGGCAAAAAAAAGGCACAGAGTGAAAGTGACTTGCCCAAGGTCACACAGCAGGCCAGTGGCAGAGCCAGGAAGAAAATCCATGTCTCCTGAGTCCCTACAAGATTCATAGACACCAAGCTCCATGAGATCTAAATCAATCTCTTCAGAGGGATGAAGGGCTTAGGCTGGTCATCCCAGGATCTAAATCTGGTACTGTGACAGTTCTTGGGCACCTACGACTGAGAGTCACCTCATTACCCTATGCCTCCAGCATGAGGGAATCTGTCTTGTGGTAGCTGGGTGTCAGCTCCCTAACACACCAGCTTTTCAGCCACTTGAGAGCTCTCCTCTGGGTTAGGCCAGCCCTAACTTCACCTTGCAAGTTAATAGTTGGTGCACCCCAGTCCCCTTGAATCATTCCCCTCTGATATCCAGCCCACAACACTGGCTACTCACAAAAATTTCAGATCCTCTGCACTCAAATGTGCCGTGTGCCTCAGTTTACTAGTTTTATCTTAAACCACCACTCCTGTAACCGAGGTAGCACTTAAAGAAACCTTCTTCTGTTTTCTTGTAAGAAATAAAGATTCAAGAAGAAGTGAGAGGAAGTTATGGAATCAACCAGTAACAACACAAAATAGAATAAGTGTAGACCTACATTCACATTTTATCAATAGTTACCTTTCCTAGATAATAAAGTAGATTTCCTCTCTGCCCCCAAAGTTCAGGCTCTTGGATAACTGGCTGGTTTCACAAGAAGCAGGACCAAATGTTCATGAAAGCACCCCACTCCTTAAGTGGTTTCCTCAGTGACTGGATATAGAGTGCTTTTCCCCCTTGTGTGTTATACTGACAACAGCCTTTTGTTTCTATTCACAGACACGGTGAATCCCCATCCAGGGTAAAGCTTTTTTACCTTCAAGTGGTTTCAGTTCAATGGGAAACCATCAGAGGTAACAACAACAAAAGACATAGTATTGCACAAGGCAAAACAATTAAGCCTTGCATTGCATTACTAGCCAAACAGGCTGAGGTGACAACTCACCCTTGCCCAAATGGGTCACCACCAAGACACATTACCCTGGTGACTAATTTATGTGCCAAGTCCATAAATATGGATACATTATTCCTTCAATATTACCCCTACGTAACAGGTCAGTAAGATAGCCAGCTAGCCTACTGGTCAGGCAGTGGCTCCACAGCCCTTTCCAGCCTGATAATTCTAGAGTGGGCTCCAGCCAAGTCATATGTGGCAGGCCTCAATCCCTCCTCAGCAGCTCTTCCACTCCCCATAGGGTTCTGTCATTGCAGAGGTATGGGGGGGGGAGCAAAGGAAGGGGACACAGTCTTTACCACTCCACTAGATCCCAACCCAGCACCCTAAAGAGGCATTATCCACTTGCTGGTCCCCTCTCCCCCAGTCACATCCTACCAGGCTGTTTGGGGCATGGTCACACAGGAGAGTCTGTCAGTGGGACAACATCCCATTTTTTTCCACCTCTTGAAGTCGGGGGGCAAGGGAGAATCTGGATCACAGCTTCCAAATAGCCATAGGAATGCTCAGCACCAACCTCCTGGTGCTCTGCCCCGTGCCCACCATGGTCCTTTTAAAATACTCCTCTACCTACAGCATGTCCTAAAGTAGCTGCTGAGGGGCAGAGCCTCCCTAACCCAGTACTGCTCTATACCTTGAGCTGGTTTAGCCATGGGGTTTACAGACCCCACACAACACTTATTAATCGTTACAAGTTACGAACTTTCTGTCGATACTTGACATGTTACTCTTTATGGATAAATACCCTGCAAGACAGGTTTGGTGTGGTGAGTTTGCCAGGTCTGAGGTGAGATGTTTGCAATGAACAGGGGAAGGGACTCTTTGCCAAGGAGTCTCTGTGTCACAGGCACCAAGCAGTCTACCCTGATGCTCAGACTGCTCACCTGACCTATCCTAGCCTCCGAGGCGAAAAAGAGTCCGTTTCATTTCAGGTTCACCGACAAGGGGGAAATTCCCCACCTGCCATAAAGCTGTGGTGCCAAGAAACCATTCCTTTAACGAGTGACCTCCTTTGCAGGGTGCACTGACGTTAACAGATGCTGCTAACCCGGGCCGCAGTTTGGTCAAGCAAACTGCAAAATATGCAGAGCAATCCCAACAAAAGGCTTTTTAAACTCCCGGGAAAGGCAGGAGCAGGGCATGGGAGACAGGATGCAGGCACCAGGAACACGAGTGACCAGAGTCGCACAGTTGTTTGAAAAGCTCCAATAGCCTAAAAAACCATTGTTGCAGGGCAATTTCCTCATTTGTAGTTAGGATCTCCATACAGGCTCTCCAGCGGGCCTTGCCCCTATTTAGTGAGCTTACGGAAGATTCCTCCAGCTTCTAGTGATGCTCACAACACAGGTTCTTTGAGACAAGTTATCAGGAGAAGGCAGAGTTCAGGTTCTTTCAGGCTAACTCCTTGCTCTACATATTGCCTTTTGCTGGGGGGTAGAAGAGGCTGCTTTGCCAGCAATAGTGAGGGGAGGGGCAGTAAAGGCTGTTCACGGTAACATTAAATGAATGAAGTTGCGCCAGTTTTCCCAGGCGCAGCTCGGTCCTTGTTGTCACACTTTGAGCCTCTCCACGTCCACTAAAGTTAATGGGAGTCTTTCTACTGACTGTAAAGGGAGCCAGATCAGGTCCCAAGCTGAGAGACTCTGCTCATGGTTCTGTTCCCATAAACTCGCGTTTCCGGTAACTCTTATGCAACTGCATTTTCCACTTTTATGCATCCGATGAAGTGAGCAGTAGCTCACGAAAGCGTCTGCTCAAATAAATTGGTGAGTCTCTAAGGTGCCACAAGTCCTCCTGTTCTTTTTGCGAATACAGACTAACACGGCTGCTGCTCTGAAATCTTACGCAACAGACATTTGTGCACCTGCATCCCTCAGAGACAGGGAGTTCCTCTCTACAGAACGATCAGGTGTGGAAACAGGGGGCGGGGTAATTGAGGGAGAAGTCAAAAGGGCCAAGCACTGAGATTCCAGAGCAGGCAGGGGAGCAACCGCTGATTTTAACCCCTGGCTGTGAAGTGACTCAGGTGATCTGTGCAGCATTCAAGGGTGTACAGGACAGACGACATGGGTCATGCAGGCCTCCTCTTCGCTCACTTGATTACATGTGGCAGGCTTTGAAAAGATAGTCCATTTCATATGTTCTTGGTAGGGGGTTATTATTTTTAAGTGAATTTAGAGTTGATGAAAGGTGCTTGCTTGGCAGCCCAGGAGTGCAAAGCTCCCCTGGACTTCTACTGGCTGTGGATCATCAGGTCCCTAGAGCACAAAGAAATAAAACAATGGGTAGCTTCTCTTACACAGTTTCCTTCTCCTTCACTTGGTGCCTGATCCTTGACCGGGAGGCACCATCTCTATGAGTGGGAGAGTGTCATCCCCCTTTAGAAGTAATCAGATGCTTTATTGTGGTTATTGCAGCAGGCCTGCCTTACCTAGTCTGGCTTCAGGCAAGCTGCTGCCTCAGTTTCAGGGGGCAAGTACCTGCCTTTGCTCTCTACCACATGTGCTGCTGCTGGCCTGTCTCCCCAACCCACCAAGGGCTCACTATAATACCCACAGTCCTTCGGGCTCTTCCTCCAGCACGCCATTTTATTAATTCAAATGAAACCTCATAACCCCAGGTATGCTTCTGGGACCCAGAGGCCTGTCCATCTACTCACCTCTCTCAGCTCCAGAACTTGTCACAGGAGCCAGCCAACCTCTCTCCTGCAGCCTTCCTCCAGTTGAGCCCTCTCTGCCCTTTCTGGGGGACACTTGACCCCTTCAGATTACCAGGGCTGTTTATCCCCAGGCCCTTAAAGGGACACCCCTCCCATTACAATTATTAATAGTGAACCCCTTACATTTATATAGAATACTTTATCTCCAAGTTCTCTACAAACTATACACTGATGAACATGTAGGAATTATTTCACTTGCCACTGAAATGGAGCCACCTCTGAGACGGAATACTGCAGTATAGGAAGTGAAGAATCCCATAGCCAATAGAAACAGCACAAGGGATCTAGGCAGAATGCAATTACACACACTGAATTTGGAGTAAGGTGCTGGTGTCAGCACCCGTTGCCCTAGTGAAAAGTGACACGTCTCTTCAATGACCAAAAGTGGTCTGGTTCCAGGTCTAAAATCTCATAAGAAAGACTGAAGTGCAGAGAGTTCTCCTGGGTTTCCATAACAGGTCACTGTCACAGGGTCCCACTCACCGCTAGAGCGCTTCCTCCTGGTTGCTCTGGGGATTAGCTCTTTCCAGGTCTGATGCCCCGGTCTGATGCCCCCTTCTGCTGCTTGTTGTACCCTGCCTCCTCTCTCTCTCTCTCTGAAATTCAGGGTGATCTCTCATATTGGCTTGGCCCTCCGGCCAGGTCACTGTAGTCCTCCCCTTCCGCGTTATCAAAGTCAGTCCGTACGAACTATCTCAGGCAGCCTTCCCATTCCCTGCACAGAGGAACCCAGGCCCACCCACTGCTCCGGGTTCCCGCACATGGCCTTTCTAATCAGCAGCCAAGGTCTGCACCATCTTAAACCTTGCTGCTATTTCCGTGACCTTTTTCCTACACCCTCTCCCCTAGGTTTACCTTCCTTCTCTCCCTCCCTAATGTCCAGAGTGTGGCGACAGGCTCCCTCACTACAACCCCTTCCCAGCTTTATCCTATCCCTGCCTGTTCCTTCTCGGCTAGCTCCATCATCATTCAGGGGATCAGCAGTTTCCCCTCAGCTGTGGCCTATCCTGTTAACTGGCCCCTTCTCAGCCTCATTAACTCCTTCTAGGCTAGTGTAGGGTGAACACCCCATCACAGTCACATATCAACCTATACCCTGCACTAGAACCAGAAGCAAACCAGAACTGGTCTAACCAACCACTGTTTACAGATGAGGGACACCCACATCATCCTAACCTGTTTGATCACAGTGATAGGCTGATTACAACACAATCTGATTGACCAAGTGTTATGAACGAATTCCAATATGAAATTTCAGAACTGCAATATGCAACGTATCACTTAAATCAGCCTCTGTACCAAATGAGTGGAGGATAGCTAATACAACATCCATTTTTTAAAAAAGGCTACAGAGGCGATCCTGGCAATTACAGACTGGCCAGCCTAAATTCAATACCAGGCAAACTGGTTGAAACGATAGTAAAGAACAGAATGATCAGACACATGGGTGAACAAGATATATTGGGGAAGGGTCAGCATGGCTTTTGTAAAGGGAAATCATGACTCATCAATCTATTAGAATTCTGTGAGGGTACCAACAAGCATATTGGCAAGGGTGATCCAATTGATATAGTATACTTGGGCTTTCAGAAAGTCTTTGACAAGGTCCCACATCATAGGCTGATAAGCAAAGTAAACAGTCATGGGTTAAGAGGGAAGCGGCCCTCATGGATCACTAACTGGTTAAAAGATAGGAAACAAAGGGTAGGAATAAATGGCCAGTTTTCACAGTGGAGAGAGGTAAACAGTAGGGTCCCCTAAGGATCTGTCCTGGGACCTGTGCTGTGCAACATATTCATAAATCATCTGGAAAAAAGGGGTAAACAGTGATGTGGCAAAATTTGCAGATGATACAAAATTACTCATGATATTTAAGTCCAAAGCTGACTGCAAAGGGATCTCACAAAACTGGGTGACTGGGCAATAAAATGGCAGATGAAATTCAGTGCTGATAGGTGCAAAGTGATGTACACTGGAAAACATAATGCCAACTATACACACAAAATGATAGTGTCTAAATTAGCTGTTACCACTCAAGAAAGATCTTGGAGTTATCATAGAATCACAGAACTGGAAGGGACCTCGAGAGGTCATCTTGTCCAGTCCCCTGCACTCAAGGCAGGACTAAGTATTGGATAGTTCTATGAAAATATCTGCTCAATGTGCAGGGGCAGTCAAAAAAAGCTAACAGAATGTTAGCAACGAATAGAAAAGGGGTAGAAAATAAGACAGTAAATATCATAATGCCGCTATATAAATTCATAGTACACCCACACCTCAAATAATGCAGGCAGCTCAGGTTACCCCATCTCAAAAGATATATTGGAATTGCGTAAGGTACAGAGAAGGGCAACGGGACAGCTTCCAGGTGAGGAGAGATTAGAAAGACTGGGACTGTTCAGCTTAGAAAAGAGATGACTAAGGGGGGATACGATAACGATCTATAAAATCAGGAATGGTATGGAGAAAACGTGGTATTTACCTCTTCTCTTAACACAAGAAGCAGGGGTCACCCAATGAAATTGAGAGGCAGCAGGTTCAAAACAAACAAAAGGAAGTATTTCTTCATACAATGCACAGTAAACCTGTGGAACTCGTTGTGATGAACAACAAAAGCACATCAAAAGGAATTAGATTAGCTCATGGAGGACAGCTCCACCAATGGCTATTAGCCAAGATGGTCAGGGATACAACCCCATGCTCTGGGTGTCCCTATACCTCTGACTGTCAGACGATGGGACTGGATGACAGGGGATGGATTTCTCGAAAATTGCCCTCTTCTGTTCATTCTCTGTGAAGCATCCGACACTGGCCACTGTCAGAAGACAGGACACTGGGCTAGATGGACCATTGGTCTGACCCAGTGTGGCCATTACGTTCATCACACCAGTGTGGGGCTCCAACAGCCTGCAGTATTATGCACTTTCAGAGCAGTAGGACACTTTGTTCTGATGGATCAGCAAAGGTTTGTGCCATCTGGGCTATCCAAACATAAGCCAGACATTTGGGGTGCAAAAGCTAAGGTAGAATCTACTCCCCGTTTGTTGTTTAAAATCTCAGCATTACAATGAAGTCCTACTCTGGCACTGGACCTGAGGGTGTACTGCTGGACTCCAGCTTTATTCTCTCTGGCTGACATTTCCAGATGGGCTCATCAATTCCAAAGGTGACTTTTCAGACTGCCAGAGCTTCAGCCTCTGAAAATGCAGCTGTGTTCCTTCCACCCCTTTGCCCCACCCACACAGCAAAGATCTTGAAATCACACCTCTGTCACAGTGTGATGGAGGAAGCATGAATCAGTTGACTAGGACCCAGTTCAGCAGGGTTGGCGCTATGGGGCAAGAGAAGTAGAAACTTGCTCATGACACTGAAGGAAGCCAATACAACTTTAAGAAACGCACAAAGTCCCTAACGCTGAGCCTGATCCTTCTCCCACAGGACTAGAGGGAGAGTTTACTCTCAGCCTACAGTAAGGTCCAGCACATGCTGGCACTGCCCCAGGAGTGCATCCGGGAGAGAAAACTGACAGTATGATATTTCCCCCTTGGCTCTCCCCTTACTCCAGTGGGGGAGAGACCTGCCACCCATCTATACCAGAAGCAGATTAGCTGGACCATCTCTGAAGAGAAAGTAAACTGACTGGCATGATGGGCCTGGAGACTAGGATCTGCCTATTCCCCACCCACCTGTGCAAGAATGGGAATACCAGACCCACAGGGCCTGCTCTTCCCATGCTGTGATCCACCAGGCAGGTAGCCCACGTGGGGGAGCAAAGGGGTCACCTTACATTCTCTGACTCTGTGTGCGGAACAACGCCCATCCTAGTCACAGAGCATTTCACCACTGACTTAAATGGGAGCAGGTGGAATGACCGCCATCTTCCCTGACACACCAGGGATTGAACCGGGGGCCTCCAGTGCTACAAGAACCAATCCCAGCCCTTCCTCAGGGAAAACTCCCATTAAAGCACTCCAGGACTTCGGCCTGACTGAGTACAGCCCTGAGCCACGGATCTGAGAGACAGCGCTGAGGTGTTGTACAATGTCCATTTTCTGACCAGAACTGCACGAGTGAAGCTCCTTTCTCAAGTTGAAGTAGAATTAAGTCACAGCCCATGCTCTAGATGAAGGATTTCAGTCCCTGGAGAATCTCCGTTCAGCTCCTTTCCCTATTAACAAGAAAGAAGCTGACTCATACGTATCTACTGCTTGTTCCCACTCTAGCAAGGCACAGGGGACATCTCCCAACCCTGTGCTTTATGGCCCGTTCGTCCAGATGCCTGGGCTCTGACAGAAGCATGAAGCTCTGCAAGGAGGAAGCTTCAGTGCCTGTGTCCTGAAGCTCGGCTGAAAGCTCTTTCCTAGCTCCTCCGCCCCCCAAAGAGAGCCCTGAGGAGATGTGGTGAAAGGCGGAAGATGACTCCCCGCCCCCTCCTCCTGGAGCTGCACTAGTCCTGTTCTGCAAAGCTAAAGTCTGGGAGGATGCTACAGGGCACATGCATCTCACAGCTACTCAGAGACCTTCAGGCTCCCTCGGTACCACTGACTCTCACAAAGTCCGCAGGGCTCAGGCAATGAGAGTCTCTTCTATTCAGATTCGTACACGGATACCATGGGGATCTGTGAGGTATGGGACTCCCACAAAGGGGGCAAGCAGCTTGCCATGCCTGCTAAGTAACAGAATCCTGCCCTCAGAGTATGGTCACCCAATGATACAGTGCTTCTGCCTTGTGTTTCATTGGCTGAGGGTGTTGACGCTGAGCAGGAATCGTGTGGGTGGCAGTGCAGAAGGACCACGAATGTGTAGTTGAATTAAGGCCTTGTCTCGGCCCAGAAGCAGCAGCTATCATTCTGTATGGGTTCAAGAGTATTTTATAAACTGTAAAAGCTCCACATTGGTGCAGATCACCACCATTCTGCTTTGGGGTAACATTTTATTAGTTCTTTTTATTACAGTAGCCCCAACCAAAATCAGGCCCCATTGCTCTAGGCCAGAGAAGGGAGGGCAGAGGAACGTTTACGGTGGGGGGGGGGCATGGCTGGAGCCTGGGCCAGCCCCCGTGGGGGGCTAGGAGGGAGCATCACCCAGCTCCACTCCTGGCCCCCTTACCCCTGTCTGCATTCCCCCACCCCAGATCCACAGCCCTGTTCCTGGCCCCGGGAGTGGGGGGTGCAGACAGAGGTAAAGGGGGATGTGAGGTAAAATGTTCAGGGACCACTGCATATGTTGAGAAAGAGTTCCTGCCACAAAGAGTTTACAAAGACCAAGAAAGAACAGTTATCCCCCTTTCCCACATCCCAGTATGATTTTGGGAGAGCTGGGAACTGAACTTAGCTCTGCTGAATGCCAGTCCAGTGTCGTAACCACAAGGTGATCTCCGGGAGAGCTCTGTAACCCCACCCAGCTACAGGAGGGGCTGGTCCTGTTGCCAAAAGGAGCAGTCGGGCCAGCCTGGGAGTTATGAGGTGCCCAGTGGTTGGCTTTGTTCCTGGGACCAGATTCACACTTCCCAGAGCGCCCCTTTCTGTGCCATCCTGTCCCACTGCCCCCAAAGAGCAATTCAGCGGTGGCAACATTGCCTGCCCACTCCGGAGTTTTCCAATAAGGGAGGGCAGCTCTAACCCCAGCTAGGAGCTCCATCAAGCTGCACAGGGAGATGTGCTCAACAAGCCCCATTTCCGGGGCTGCCCTGGCCACTCACCTCCTACTATAGAGAAGTCTGCTTTCAGCTTATGCTGGCACAACTCCCCCCACCACCACCACCAATTTCGCTGCCAGTGGGGGCCCCAGGCCTGGGCTTGCGCTGCCAGAGGCATAATTCATCCCCCTGCGTGAGACTATTTCTTTGGGGAGGTATAAAGTGTGCCAATCATGCAGTGCCTGGCAAAACAACCCTCACGGCTTCATAGCAACATGGCATATCAGGAGAGTCCATGCAAATAGCTAGATGTTTATACTCCCGCAGCCCCCTTCACTGCATGACAGGAAGAGCAGGATACCCTGCCTTGCATGCAGGGCTTAATTTGTGCCAGGGCTGAGCCCCGGCACCTCTAGGCTTGGCAATTCATAGCCCCGGCACCTCTGGGTTTGCCGCATCAGTTATAAGTGTAAAAACACTACTTGAGCCCTGGCACCTCTTTCATTACAATTAAGCACTGCTTGCATGGCCCTCTGGACTCTTATAGGCTGGGAAAGGATGCACTGGCTGTAGCTAAGAGATGGCACTGGTTCTTTTCTTTTTCTCAGCAGGGAAGCCGCTATCTCAGACTCACTCACCACCTGCCTGCTTCTCTGATGTTCCCCCTACAATGCCTCCCTCATCCATTTGGCCCTTGATGCATAAATCGAGTCCCGCTCAGTAACGCATCCTACTTTGCAAAGTATGTATAGCCCTCAGCCGACTATACCAAGAGTGCTATTGCCCTCTGCTGGTGGAAATTCTTTATATCTGAAAGGACCCAGAGCCATCTCTCCCAGGGTATGTCTACACTACGAAATTAGGTCGAATTTATAGAAGTGGGTTGTGTAGAAAGCGGTTTTATACAGTTGATTGTGTGTGTCCCCACACAAGTGCTCTAAGTGCATGTAGTCGGCGGAGTGCGTCCACAGTACCGAGGCAACCGTCGACTTCCGGAGCGTTGCACTGTGGATAGCTATCCCACAGTTCCCGCAGTCTCCGCCACCCATCTGAATTCTGGGTAGAAATCCCAGTGCCTGATGGGGCTAAAACATTGTCGTGGGTGGTCCTCGGTACATATCGTCAGGCCCCCGTTCCCTCCCTCCCTCCGTGAAAGCAAGGGCAGACAATCGTTTTGTGCCTTTTTTCTTGAGTTACCTGTGCAGACGCCATACCAAGGCAAGCATGGAGACCGCTCAGCTAACCATCACCATATGTCTCCTGGGTGCTGGCAGACGTGGTACCACATTGCTACACAGCAGCAGTTTATTGCCTTTTGGCAGCAGACAGTGCAGTATGACTGGTAGCCATCATCGATGTAGTCCTGGGTGCTCTTTTAATCGGGCGCCTTCGCAAACATGGGAGTGACTCAGCCAGGTCATTTCCCTTTTAAGTTTCGTCTCGTGGCGATTCAGTCCTACCGGCAGTGCACTGTCTTTTAACCTCCAGCCAGCAGAAGATGATGGCTAGTCGTCATACTGCACCGTCTTCTGCTGAGCACCCAGGAGATGATGACGGCTAGCAGTCGTACTGCACAGTCTGCTGCCAGCAAGATGTATAAAGATAGATGAAGTGGCTCAAAACAAGAAACAGACCAGATTTGTTTTGTATTCATTTTCTCCTCCATCCGTGAAATCAACAGCCTGCTAAACCCAGTTTTGAGTTCTATTCTTGAGGGGGCCATTCAGTTTCTCGCAAAGCCACCCCCTTTGTTGATTTTAATTCCCTGTAAGCCATGTCATCAGTTGTCCCTCCCTCCATCAGGGCAACGGCAGACAATCGTTCCGCGCCTTTTTTCTGTGCAGACGCCATACCACGGCAAGCATGGAGCCCGCTCAGATCACTTTAGCAATTAGGAGCACATTAAACACCACGTGCATTATCCAGCACTATATGCAGCACCGGAACCTGGCAAAGCGATACCGGGAGAGGAGGCGACATCAGCGCGGTAACATGAGTGATGAGGACATGGACACAGACTTCTCTCAAAGCAGGGGCCCTGGCAATGTGGGCATCATGGTGCTAATGGGGCAGGTTCATGCGGTAGAACGCCGATTCTGGGCTCGGGAAACAAGCACAGACTGGTGGGACCGCATAGTGTTGCAGGTCTGGGATGATTTCCAGTGGCTGCGAAACTTTCGCATGCATAAGGGCACTTTTATGGAACTTTGTGACTTGCTTTCCCCTGCTCTGAGGCGCAAGAATACCAAGATGAGAGCAGCCCTCACAGTTGAGAAGCAAGTGGCAATAGCCCTGTGGAAGCTTGCAACGCCAGACAGCTATGGTCAGTCGGGAATCAATTTGGAGTGGGCAAATCTACTGGGGGGGCTGCTGTGATGCAAGTAGCCAACGCAATCAAAGATCTGCTGATATCAAGGGTAGTGACCCTGGGAAATATGCAGGTCATAGGGGATGGCTTTGCTGCAATGGGATTCCCTAACTGTGGTGGGGCCATAGACGGAACCCATATCCCTATCTTGGCACCGGAGCACCAAGCCGCCGAGTACATAAACCGCAAGGGGTACTTTTCAATAGTGCTGCAAGCACTGGTGGATCACAAGGGACGTTTCACCAACATCAACGTGGGATGGCTGGGAAAGGTACATGACAATCGCATCTTCAGGAACTCTGGTCTGTTTCAAAAGCTGCAAGAAGGGACTTTATTTCCAGACCAGAAAATAATCACTGGGGACATTGAAATGCCTATATGTATCCTTGGGGACCCAGCCTACCCCTTAATGCCATGGCTCATGAAGTCATACACAGGCAGCCTGGACAGTAGTCAGGAGCTGTTCAACTACAGGCTGAGTAAGTGCAGAATGGTGGTAGAATGTGCATTTTGACGTTTAAAAGCGCACTGGCGCAGTTTACTGACTCACTTAGACCGCAGCGAAACCAATATTCTCACTGTTATTACTGCTTGCTGTGCGCTCCATAATATCTGTGAGAGTAAGGGGGAGACGTTTATGGCGGGGTGGGAGGTTGAGGCAAATCGCCTGGCTGCTGGTTTCGCATAGCCAGACACCAGGGCGGTTAGAAGAGCACAGGAGGGTGCGGTGCGCATCAGAGAAGCTTTGAAAACCAGTTTAATGACTGGACAGGCTACGGTGTGAAAGTTCTGTTTGTTTCTCCATGATGAAACCCACCGCCCCTTGGTTCACTCTACTTCCCTGTAAGCTAACCACCCTCCCCTCCTCCCTTCGATCACCGCTGTCAGAGGCAATAAAGTCATTGTTGCTTCACATTCATGCATTCTTTATTCATTCATCACACAAATAGGGGGATAACTACCAAGGTAGCCCAGGAGGGGTGGTGGAGGAGAGAAGCACCAGGAGGGGTGGTGGAAGAGGGAAGGACAAGGCCACCCAGCACTTTAAAAGTTTAAAGAAAAGGAGGACTTGTGGCACCTTAGAGACTAACCAATTTATTTGAGCATGAGCTTTCGTGAGCTACAGCTCACTTCATCGGATGCATACTGTGGAAATCGCAGAAGACATTATATACACAGACACCATGAAACAATACCTCCTCCCACCCCACTCTCCTGCTGGTAAAGTGTCCTACCATGGTGGGTGGAATAAGGCTGCCCTCCCCAGAAACCTTTTGCAAAGGCTTTGGGAGTACATCCAGGAGAGCTGCAAATACCAGGGCAAATTAATCATTAAACATGCTTGCTTTTAAACCATGTATAGTATTTTAAAAGGTACACTCACCAGAGGTCCCTTCTCCACCTGGCGGGTCTGGGAGGCAGCCTTGAGTGGGTCCGGGGGGGGGGGGGGGGACGGGACTGCCTCCAGGTCCAGGGTGAGAAACAGTTCCTGGCTGTCGGGAAAACCGGTTTCTCCGCTTGCTTGCTGTGAGCTACCTACAACTTCATCATCATCATCTTCCTCGTTCCCAAAACCTGCTTCTGTGTTGCCTCCTTCTCCATCGAAGGAGTCAAACAACACGGCTGGGGTAGTGGTGGCTGAACCCCCTAAAATGGCATGCAGCTCATCATAGAAGCGGCATGTTTGGGGCTCTGATCCGGAGCGGCCGTTTGCCTCTCTGGTTTTCTGGTAGGCTTGCCTCAGCTCCTTAAGTTTCACGCGGCATTGCTTCGGGTCCCTGTTATGGCCTCTGTCCTTCATGCCCTGGGAGATTTTGACAAATGTTTTGGCGTTTCGAAAACTGAAACGGAGTTCTGATAGCACGGATTCCTCTCCCCATACAGCGATCAGATCCCGTACCTCCCGTTCGGTCCACGCTGGAGCTCTTTTGCGATTCTGGGACTCCATCATGGTCACCTCTGCTGATGAGCTCTGGCCAGCGTGGCAAGCTGCAGGTGACCACGCAAACAGGAAACTGAAATTCAAAAGTTCGCGGGCCTTTTCCTGTCTACCTGGCCAGTGCATCTGAGTTGAGAGTGCTGTCCAGAGCGGTCACAATAGAGCACTCTGGGATAGATCCCGGAGGTCAATACCATCTAATTGCGTCCACAGTACCCCAAATTTGACCCGGCAAGGCCGATTTAAGCACTAATCCATTTGTCAGAGGTGGATTAAGGAAATCAATTTTAAGAGCCCTTTAAGTCGAAAAAAAGGGCTTCATCGTGTGGACGGGTGCAGGTTTACATTGATTTAACGCTGCTAAATTCGACCTAAACTCCTAGTGTAGACCAGGGCCCAGTAACAAATGCTGGCAGTGGATGCAACATAACACAGAGTAAATGCCTGTCACTGTGGGAGGGACAATGAGTTTTGCTAACAGCACTTAGTATCACTTCTCTTGTCACATGTGATAGGCTGGCCTCGCCCAGACCTTCACTCCCCAAATGCTGATGCATTAAATTAATTGAAAATTTTAAAAATCCCAAAGGGAAACTAGCAAGATGCAGCTGTCTCACGAATGCTACTGAGGAGAGTGGCTTCGCTGTGGCAAAGGGGACTGAATGCTCCCTTACAACAGCGTGGCTCGATCGCAAGTTCCATGGCAAGACAAATATTTAAGCTGCTCTCATGCAATGCAGCCCTCTTTCTGCCCCCACCGTTTAGTGTCTTCTCTGCAGTAGAATTATTTGTATTAGTGTAATGCCTCAAGACCCCAAACGAAATCCTGTTGAGCGAGGTGTTGTAGAATTGTAACCTTTGGGTGGGCTAAAAAACCCCAACTCCCATAGAAGAGTAGCTGGAGACCCATAGTTCAATCCCTAAGGATTCTCAGCAAGGATTGCACAGGGTCAACCTCCCCCATTCAAGTCCCAAAAGGAACGAAAGAAATGAATTTAATTAAATAACTTTATAAAATCTTATGATAAAGAAACAATCTAATTTTTACAGCACGACATGGCTATTTTATCATCCACAGACATTACCTTCAGTTATACATAAACATAAATAAAGAAAACAAATTAAAATCTGAACAGTTCCATCCCCACAGAAACACAGTGAGAAGTCTAAACCATCTTTCCTCCGCTTGCTTGTAGGAATCTTCCGTTGGAATCCAGGCAGACTCTTCCTGTGCTGAAATCACTGCCAGCCAGTCAGCGAACTGATTAACCAACCACTCAGCTACGTGTACAGATTTAAAGAAAACCCTGCCGCAAAATGCTTCAGCCTTAGGGACACCAGCCTGCTTCCTACTCCTGGGCTCAGCTTCTCGCAACTCACACAGGGCACATGGCCTTCTGCAAAGCAGCTGCCCTGACTGCTGACCCTCAGGGGGTCTGACCCCAGCCACAGGGAACCTAGTGGAGCAGACCCAAAACTACCACACCCAATTCCAGAAGCTTCTGGATGTGGAGTGCTAAATCTGCCTAGCAACAGTGACCTAGACACAACTCACTCCTACCTCTCTCCAATGGGTCTCTTAAAGAGATATCTCCCTATTAGGCACATGGGTTACAGAATCACATAACAACAGAGGCCTAGCAAGTTAGCAGCAGAGCCAGGAATAGAACCCAGGTCACCCAGCTCCCAGGGCAATGCTCTAATCACTAGACCACATTGCCTCTCCAGGCAGCCCTCTCTTGTTGTGTTACATTTAATTACGGCCTGGTTCTGCAACCCTGCCTTATACTGAGTAGCACCCACTCCAGCAAGCAGTCCCAATGACTTCAGTGCTACACAGCGTGAGTGAGGGCTGTAGAATCAAGCTGTTGTAAGCACCCTGGGACAGGGCTCAATCACTGTTTATCTGACTTTAAAGCACTTTAAAGCGCCCCATGTGATTGTATTAATAATTTATCATCTAGATCTCATGTAACACCACAAAGCTCAATGGCCTTTGCACAGCGTGAGTCAGGGATAGATGTGACCCTATGCCAGCAAACAGGCATGACGGTAGCTTCATGTTTCCCTTGTTTGAATGTAATACATTTGAAGGTAATTTAAGGCCAAAAGGGACCATTATGACCACCCAGTCTGACCTCCTGCATAACACAGGCCAGACAATCTCAGCCAGTAATTCCTGCACCAAGCCCATAGCTTCTGTTTGAACTATGGCAGATCTTCTAGAAAATTATCTAGCCTTGATTTCAAGGCTTCACGTGATGGAGAATCCACCATGTCCCTTGGTAAGTCATTCCAATGGTAAATTACCCTCATTGTTAAAATTTGCATCTTATTTCTAACGTGAATTGGTCTAGCTTCAGCTTCCAGCCATTGGATCTTGTTATGCCTTTTTCTCCCAGATTAAAGGGCCATCTGCTACCTGAAATCTCTTCCCTATGTAGGTACTTACAGACTGATCAAGTCACCTCTTAACCTTCTCTTGGATACACTAAATAGACTGAGCTGCTTTAATCTCTTAGCATAAGGCATGTTTTCCAGATCTGGAATTGATCTTATAGCTCTTTTCTGAAATCTTTCCATTTTTTCCATATCATTTTTGAAGCATGGACACCAGAACTGGACACAAATTTCCAGTAGTAGTCTCACCAACGCTGTACACAGAGGAATACCACCTCCCTACTCCTACCTGATATTCCCCTGCTTACACATATATGTACCTTCCTAGCTACAGCAACACACGGAGTGCTCATGTTCAGTTATCTGTCATTACCCTAAGTCCTTTTCAGAATCACTGCATTCCAGGATTCCACCTTATAAGTGCGACCTACATTGTCCATTTCTAGATGTAATAATATTAATGTTACATTGTTAATATTAATAAGAGGGAAGCAATGCAAGCCAAAATAGGGAAAAAACAAGTTAAAGAATATTTAGATGTATTCAAGTTGGAAGAGCCTGATGAAATGCATCCTTGGGTACTTAAGAAACTAGCAGAAGTAGCCTCAGAACCATTGGCAATTATCTTTGAGAACTCAAAGGACTGGAGAAGGCAGGGCAAACACATTACCTATCTTTTAATATGGGAGCAAAGAGGACCTGAGGAATTATAGACCAATCAGCCTAACTTTGATACCTGGAGAGATACTGGAAGAAATTATTCAACAATCAATTTGTAAGCACCTAGAGAATAATGGGGAGATATAAGCATTAGCCAACATGGATTTCTCAAGCACGAATCATGCCAGACCAACCTAATTTCCTTTTTTTACAGAGTTCCTGGCCTAGTGGAAAGGGGGAAGCAGTAGATGTGCTATCTTGATTTCAGTAATGTTGTTGTAGCCGTTTGGTCCCAGGATATTAGAGATACAAAGTGGGTGAGGTAATTATTGGACCAACTTCTGCTGGTGAGACACATTTTCAAGCTACACAAGCTCTTGTTCACCAACAGAAATTGGTCCAATAAAAGAAATTACCTCACCCATCTTGTCTCTCAATTTTATCAAGGCTTTTGACACAGTTCTCCATGAAAGCCAACTAGGGAAATGTGGTTTAAATGAAATTACTGAAAGTTGGCTGAAAAACTGGTTCTAAAACCCATACTCCAAGAGTTAACCTGTTTGCTATCAGTGCAGGAGGATATATCAAGAGGGATACCACAGGGGTCTGTCTTGGGTCTGGTACTATTCAATAGTAATGACTTGGATGATAGAGCGGAGTGTACACTTATCAAATTTGCAGATTGCACCAAGCTGAGAGGGGTTACAAGCACTATTGAGGACAGGAGTAGAATTCAAAATGATCTGGATAAATTGATCTGAAACCAATACAGTGAAATTGGCTGAAGACAGGTGAAAAGTACGATTCTTTGTGTGATGGAGTTCACGCACGAGAGCGGCACCTCCTGCTGACTGGCTCATGGATTAGCTCTCAGCTGTTGCACCCTCTCCTGGTGGTGCCTATCCCGCTGCCTTTTCCGCCTGCAGACCCCCCTCAGTCCAGGAACCGCAGAGACCTCTTCAAGACTCAACTTTCCAGCCATGCCACCATCTGTGTTTTCCCCCTTCGGGGGGGAGTATCTCCCAGCTCTATAATCCAGCCACTTCCCAGTGACGAATAAGGGATGAGAGGGGGGACCCAGGCCCGCCCACTACTCCAGGTCCTCTGTAGATAGCAGTCACTTGCTGCACCTCTAACTTCTGTCTGGGCTGCTTCAGTTCCCTGGGCCACTTCCCCATGGCCCCAGCACCTTCTCCACCCTCTTCTCAGGGCCTTGAGCCAGCTAGGAGCTCCCTCACGCTCCCCTAGTCCTGCTAGCAGCGGGTCTGTCCAAGGTACTTCCTAGTCTCTCAGGGACACAGTCCTCATTCCCTGAGCGCCCCGCAGCCACTGATCCTGCTCTGCTTTGCAGCTCTCTTATGTGAGCCCGCTGGGCCCTGATTGGCTGCTCCGTGCAGCCTCCCTCCAACTGGCTGCTTGGAGGACTCACCTCCACATAGGGTGACCATGTGTCCCATTTTGGCCGGGACAGTCCTCTTTTTAAGCCCTGTCCCAGGTATCTCGATTTTTTGGCAAAACTGGGCATTTGTCCCATTGCTCTTGCCAACTGATCATCAGTTGACAAGAGCAAACAAGACAAAAACACAGTTTTGCCAAAAAAGTGGGGCACAGAGGAATGTTGGGGGACGGGGGAGGCTCAGGCAAGCCCCATGCGGTGTTCCGTTTTCCCTTTGGGAAATATGGTCACCCTTCCTCCACTACTCCTCTGAGACAGAGCATGGCCGGCCCATGAGGCCTCCATTAACTCCTTCCTCTCCGGTGTAGTAAGACAACGAAAAAGAAACAATAACTAAAACGCACAACTACAAAATCGGGAAAACTGGCTAGGCAGTAGTACTGCTGAAAGAGGATCTGGGAATTATAGTGGACGACAAATTGAATATGAGTCAATAATGAATGTGATGCTGTTGTGAAAAAGGCAAAATGTCATTCTGGGATACATCAACGGGAGTGTCATGTGCAAGACACGGGAGGGCATTGTTCTGCTCTATTTAGCACTGGTGAGGCCTCACTTGATACTCACAATGCGAGTTCAAGGTGCTCAGCACCTCACAGGATTAGGCCCCAGAATACAACAAGTGATGCTAGCAGTGGTGCAAGTAGAATTCATTTCTTGCCAGTAAAAGCTAAAGGGGGTGGGGAAGGGGGTGTACGTGACCTCCCCATGTGAACCGCAGGGCTCTCCCAGGAACAGCAGCGGCGAAAGGAGCAGAACGTGCAGCTCCTCTGGTGCGGCTGTACCGCCCCCAGCCCCTCCACACAGCTGCACGCCCGTGTCTCCTGTCCGGGGGGTCTGTATGGGGTTGGGGTGGTACAGCCATGCCAGAGGAGCTGCACATTCTGCTCCTGGGAACCACAGCAGCAAAAGGAGCAGAACATGGGGCCACCAGGCAGCCCCACACTGGCAGCTCCTCTGGCACGGCTGTACCGACCCCACCCCTGTCCTCTGGTGGGGCTGCTGTACAGACCCCGGAGAGGAGATGCAGGCACACAGCTGTGTGGAAGGGCTGGGGGTGGTACAGCCGCCAGGTGGCCCCACCAGCGAGGGGCCGCCAGGGGGCCCCACATTCTGCTCCTCCTGCGTCTTTCCGGTATGCCGTACTGGCTATAAGTATCTTACTGGTACGGCGGACCGGACCAGACCGCCCTACTTGTACCACTGGATGCTAGTGTCTGCATAAAGTTTCTCCTCTCTTTACTCTCCTCCTACTGCTGAATGAAGGCATGTAAATGTGGGCATCCAACAGCCCCACCTCAGAGCCTGCACCCCCAGCTGGAGCCCTCACCTTCCTTCACCCCAACCCTCTGCCCCCGCTCTGAGCCACCTCCCACAAGCCAAACCCCTCGGCCCTACCCCCACCACCTCCATATTGGTGCAAAAAAAATTCATTCCGCACATGGATGTAAAAAGTTAGAGGGAACTCTGCCCAAAGGTGCTGAAGAAATGAGCTGAAGAAATCTCAGAGCCGCTGGCAATAATATTTACAAACTTATGGTTAACAGACTGGAAGACTGGAGATGGGCTAACGTAGTGCCCATCTTTTAAAAGGGCTGGGGACGACTGCTAAAGGCTGGGGACTGACTGGCTAAGCAGCAGTTCTGCAGAAAAGGACCTGGGGCTTACAGTGGATGAGAAGCCCGATATGAGTCAGCAGTGTGCCCTTATGGCCAAGAAGCCTAATGGCATATTAGGCTGCATTAGTAGGAGCACTGCCAGCAGATCAAGGGAAGTGATTATTTCCCTCTATTCAGCACTAGTGAGGCCACATCTGGAGTATTGTGTCCAGTTTTGGGCCCCCTGCTACAGAAAGGATGTGGACAAATTGAAGAGAGTCCAGCGGAGGGCAACAAAAATGATTAGGGGGCTAGGGCACATGACTTATGAGGAGAAGTTGGTCTTATTTAGTCTGCAGAAGAGCAGAGCGAGGGGGGGATTTGATAGCAACCTTCAACTACCTGAAGGGGGGGTTCCAAAGAGGATGGAGCTCGGCTGTTCTCAGCAGTGGCAGATGACAGAACAAGAAGCAATGGTCTGAAGTTGCAGCGAGGAAGGTCTAAGCTGGATATTAGGAAACACTATTTCACTAGGAGGGTGGTGAAACACTGGAATGCGTTACCTAGGGAGGCGGTGGAATCTCCATCCTTAAAGGTTTTTAAGGCCCAGTTTGACAAAGCCTTGGCTGCGATGATATAGTTGGGGTTGGTCCTGCTTTGAGTTGGGTGTTGGACTAGATGACCTCCTGAGGTCTCTTCCAACCCTAATCTTCCATGATCCTATGAAAGGAGAAGCCAGGGAACTATAGACCAGTAAGCCTGATTTTGATACCTGGGAAGCTACTAGATCAATGTATAAAACATTCAATTTGCGAATACCTGGAGGATGAAGGGGTGATCACTAGCAGCCAGCATGGATTTACTAAGAACAAATCATACCAAACCAGCTTGAGTTCCTTCTTTGATAGGGTAACTGGTTTGGTGGATGGGGGAAATGTGGCGAACATAATCTACCTGGATGTTAACAAGGCTTTTGGCACAGTCCTAATTGACATTCTGAGAAGTAAGCTGGAGAAATGCAGGCTCAGCGGAACTACCATTAAGTGGATATATAAATGGTTAAACAACCGCAAACAAAGAGTAACTATTAATGGAATGGTGTCAGATTGGACGGAGGTCTCAAGTGGGGTTCCACAGGGATCTGTTCTGAGTCTGGTGTTATTTAACATCTTTATTAATGACCTGGATGTAGGAATAGAGAGCACACCGATCAAATTTGCAGATGACAGAAAGCTGGTGGGGGAGGGGAGAAGTTTGCCAACACTTTGGAGGCTAAAGCTAAAATTCAGAAGGATCTTGATAAATTGAAGAACTGGGCTATAGTCAACAAAATGAAATACAACAAAAACAAATGTAACGTGCTACACTTAGGGAAGAAAAACCAAATGCACAAATATAGAATGGGGGAAAACTGGCTTGGCAGCACCACTGCTGAGAAGGATCTGGGAGTTGTGGTGGATCACAACCTCAACTTGAGTCACCAATGCAATGCTGTTGCAAATTAAAAAAAAAAAGCAAATGCAATGTTAGGTTGCATTAACAGAGGCATAACATGCAAGTCACAGGAAGGGACAGTACCACTCTACTCAGTGCCAGTTAGGCCTCAGCTGGAGTACTGTGGTCACAAAGGATATAGATTAACTGGAAAGGATCCAGAGGTGAGTGACAAAGATGATTAAAGGGATGAAATGCAAGCCATATGAGCAAAAGCTGAAGGAACCGGGTATGTTTAATTTGGAAAAGAAATTAATGGTGATAACGGTCTTCAAATACTTGAAAGGCTGCCATAAAGAAGATGGAGAAAAGTTGTTCTCTCTTGCCACAGAAGGCAGGATAAGGGGTTCAAGCTACAGCATAGCAGGATTTAGATTAAATCTCTTGAAAAACTTCATAACTGTAAGAACAGTAGGACCATGGAACAGACTGCCTAGGGAGGTCATGGAAGCTTCTTCATTAGAGGTTTCCAAAAGGAGGCCAGATAGCCATCTGTCTTGCATGGTTTAGAGTAGACACAACAAATCCTGCATCTTGGCAGGGGGTTAGAGTAGATTACCCTTGTGGTCCATTCTACCCCTATGATTCTAAGCATTCTTCTGCCCACACTCTGGGCTTAGCTTTCACCCTTCCTGGGCTTCTTTAGGTTGCTCCTTGCTTTTCCCAAGCAATCACTCCCAGGCCTTCCTACCTGGAGTCTGTATACATGCATGTCTGCCTCCCAGTGCTGGACTTCGCTCCTCTTTTTAAGTCCCACACCCAGCACAGGTGCAGCTGAACTGGGCTGACCGGCCCAGGGCCTCTTGGCCCTTAAAGGGACAGGCTGCTCTGCTGCACTTCCCCTGTGGGCAGATTATTCCATAGCTGTCCCCTACCAGACCCTGATAAACCTGCTTTTTCGCCTGTGCAAATGAAGTTCCTGTAGATGGTTTTCCCAGGCAGGGCCAAAAGCTCCCATAGCCCACCCTCGAGTGGATGCTGGCTGACTGTCAACACCGAAAGCACCAAACTCCACTTCGTTTCAGCCTGGGCATTTCTTCTGCTCTGTCATTCATTTAACATGACCCAGCATTCTGCAGCTACGTCCCCATTCTGTGCTTATGGAGCAGGTTGGATTGGACCTTTCTGTTCTCTAATGGATCCATCAGGAATGCACCATTCACTTCCTTGAAGAAACTGACTGATGTTGGAGATTGTCACATCAGGGATGTGCTATTTTCTGTACAGCTGGTATTAAGGTAGAAACCACCATATTTTCATGTTTACAATCCTATTCTTACAAAAATACCAGCATTAAAGGCCTGTTCATCTGTGGCTCTCAAGGTGTCTTGCACATTGAACTAGCTAAGCCACACAAGCCCTTGTGAGGAAGGTAAGGAATATATTGAGATCACTTCACTTGCATCTGAAATGCAGCCACTTCTGGGGTGGAACACAGCAGCTACCAAACACTGCATGGCACCACTACACAACAGCTTAGGGCAAGAAATAAAGGAAAAAAATTCTATCCAACTGAAACAATGGGCCTTAAAGGGACAGAATGTAATTTACTGCCATGAAATATTCACAGGATGCCCAGACTAGCCCCCCAGTTCTTGCAAACATTAACATGGGATAGTCATTGCTCACAGGTGGTCAGCAGTGACACTGTTTGTCCCCTTGGGGCCCCCTGCAAAGCTCAATTCCAGGGTCCCTGTCAGTCATCTTGCACATACAGTGTATGCAAGGTCACACTGTGCGGAGGACACAGAGACTTATATGTGCTTAAATCTGATGCACTGAGAGTGAAATCAGAGTGTGTAAAATTAAGCACGTGCATGAGTCTTTGCAGGAATTGGGGCACAAGCCTGTAACTCTGGCCAGTGCTCGTACTGTAGATGAAGTCAGGGCTGCAGACACAAAGTGGTTTGAGTGCATACAACCTCTCAAATACGTTAAAATGTTTTTAAATTCATGCACAAGCAAAAGCACACACACAAAGAACCAACCAATCTTCCCCAATGTTAGAAACCAAGGAAATGCAAAAACACAATGGCACTTTTTAAGCAAGACACCTAAACATCCTTAACTCTGCCCACCATAAAGACATCCTTCTTTGCTGAAGGTAGATTTCCAGGACTGGGGGAAGGGGCAGAGAATGACCCCTGTTCTCTTGCACCCCGCCCTACTGTGTTAAAGTCAAATGACTGAAGTTATTAACACCATGCTTGTCCTGAGCACTAAGCCAGAGGGAGGGGAATTCAGTAAAGGCGGTTTCATCTGTCACCTATTTCTCTTTTTTCACCACACAGCAGCAAAAAAGTTAGCTGCTGGAACCAGCCAGCGCCCCTCTTTTTCAGGGGTCGGAAGTGACCAAGCTTTGTCCACTTTCCTTCCACTCTTGTAGCCGAAGCCTTCCCCTTCGTCCCAGATCGAACCCACCCCTCTGGAAGCAGATCTGACCTTTTCTGTGAGGACTCTGGGGAGGCAAAAAATAAAATAAAATAAAATAAAATAAAAAAAATAAAAATAAAAATTCAGGCTTCTAGCGGCCCCCCATTTGCAGCCTCCCCTGGGAGCTGGACGCAGCAACCATCACTGCGTAATTCGCCATCGCGGCGGCCGGGAAACCCCTGCGCTGCAGGCGCCGACTCCTCCCGCAGACTCGGCTCCGCTCACCCCCGCCCTTTGCCCGGCCCCGCGGCTCCGGCCACGCCGAGCGCTTGATGGACGTCCGGAGCGAGACAGAGCGGCCAATGGGCGGCGGAAGCCCGGGGCGCGGAGGGGGGCGGGCTTAGAACGCTCCCCGGGAGGGAAGCGAGGGCGCGCGCGAGAGTGGTTGTTGCGCGCGCGCGCGCGGGCGTGTCTCGCTTTCCCGGGGGGGCCCTTCCGCTGCTGGTGTCACGCGCGCAGGTAAGGAGCGGCGGCCCCCGGGCCCTCTCCCGGCTCGTGACGCCGGGTGTCCTTGCACGAGGCCGGATTTTGCGGCGGGGGCCGGCTGAGGTTTGCCGACGCCTTCTCGCCGCCCGGAGCAGCCCCAGCGAGAGGCAGGAGCAGGGAAAGGCGTTGGCGGGCCCCCTTTGTTTAGCAAAAGGCTTGGCCGCGCCGCTGAGCGGAAGGGAGTCTGAAGGAAGCTAGGGCAAGTTGGGTGCGAGTCAGCGGAGCAGCGCGTTCGTTGGATCAAGCAGAGCAATGAACAAGACGGCTCCAGGCCGAGGGGGGCTGCGGGAAGGGCGGCAGCACGTCCCTCGGCCTCGAGCACCCCCCTTTTGGATGCAAAAATCTGTGGGAATGTATCTCCTTCTTCAGGCAGAAAGCCCACTCCCCTTTTGTGCAGGAGTTTGTTGTGGCATTACAGCCTCAAACTGTGATCTCGCATCACATTAGGCTTGGCCATCCTGGACAGGAGCGCCCTAGGGAAACCTCAAGATGGTGTTGGGGAATTAAGTAAGGTGCACTCCGCACCCCTGGCACTGAACTCAGTTCAACTCAGGAAGTGAGGAAAGGACTGGTCTCCTCGATTCTGGAACTGTTGGGGACCAGTTCACCTCTACAGCTTTTGTGGCATGCAGGGAGTCACTGGTGCCTTGCTCCCCACATGTTACCACACATCCCAGAATGTCCCCTGAGCCAATCCTGTACCTCATAGAGAGGCTCCCAGGACAGGTGTTATTTATGGGAGGGGTTAACTTCTTCACAACCCCTTTGCATTGGCAAAGGAGGTGTAAAAGGGCCAAATGAATTGTGCTGTCAGTAGTGAACCAGTCCCCTAGCATCATGTGCTCAGAGTGCCATGTTTTTAAAGAGATCCATGGCTGTGATCCTGACCTCTTGTGGACAAGAGATCCCATAAAAGATGGGGTGGAAACCGCCCAAAGCCACAGACAAATTCCGCAAAAAGAACAGGAGGACTTGTGGCACCTTAGAGACTAACAAATTTATTTGAGCGTAAGCTTTCGTGAGCTATACAGCTGACTTCATCGGATGCATGTAGTGGAAAATACAGTGGGGAGATTTTATATACACAGAGAACATGAAACAATGGGTGTTACCATACAGACTGTAACAAGAGTGATTTGGTAAGCTGTTACCAGCAGGTTTCAGAGTAACAGCCGTGTTAGTCTGTATTCGCAAAAAGAAAAGGAGTACTTGTGGCACCTTAGAGACTAACCAATTTATTTGAGCATAAACTTTCGTGAGCTACAGCTCACTTCATCGGATGCATCGGATGCTTAGTCTCTAAGGTGCCACAAGTACTCCTTTTCTTGTTACCAGTAGGAGAGCGGGGCTGGGGGGGGGACCTTTTGTAGTGATAATCAAGGTGGGCCATTTGCAGCAGTTGACAAGAACGTGGGGGGGGGAATAAACAAGGGGAAATGGTTTTACTTTGTGTAATGACACATGCACTCCCAGTCTTTATTCAAGCCTAAGTTAATTGTATCCAGTTTGCAAATTAATTCCAATTCAGCAGTCACCTGTTGGAGTCTGTTTTTGAAGTTTTTTTGTTGAAGAATTGCCACTTATAGGTCTGTAATCGAGTTACCAGAGAGATTGAAGTGTTCTCCGACTGGTTTTTGAATGTTATAATTCTTGACGTCTGATTTGTGTCCATTTATTCTTTTACATAGAGACTGTCCGGTTTGGCCAATGTACATGGCAAAGGGGCATTGCTGGCACATGATGGCATATATCACATTGGTAGATGTGCAGGTGAATGAGCCTCTGATAGAGCTCATGCAGACTCATATTTTACTCATAGAAGGACCGTCAAGGAAAATGGAGGAGACATGAAAGACAATGTATGAGGTCCAGTCAGCAGTCCGTGTGCTCTGGGGTGGCTGGCATGGTTTAATAGTCCCTCTGTCTCCATCAGCCCCTGCCAGCAATAGCTTGGGCCACTCAGTGATCTCTCCATCCTCACCCCTTTCAGGGTAACAAAAAAGTCCAAACAAAACCTAAATCTAACCAACTTATACCAGGCTTTCCGCATCAATCTGGGCTCAGTAGTCCTTGCTCCTTTACTCTCAAAGCTTACAGAGAGGTCTCCTGTTGGCATAATAAAATCACCCCCACGAGCAGCAGAAGCTCTGTCTCCGTCAACATAGTGCTGGGTACACTAGATCTTATGTCAGTGTAACATCTCTGAGCGGGGTGGAATATTCACATCCTTGGGTTCTGCCAACAGAAGCAGTAGTGTAGACCTATCCTAAGAAGCAGCATTAGGGCAATGTAATCATGCTGCATGCTCCTTGTCTGTTTCCTGAATGGTAGGACTGAGGCTATGGCTACACTAGAGAGTTTACAGCTGTAAACTCTAGTGTAGCTGCTCTAATTACTTAATTACTCCAGCCCCCCTGTTAGAGGGCTTTCCCTCCACCCTCCCACTTCCCTAGTTCTTCTCACGCAAGCAGCAAAAGACCAGAATCCAAAGTGCAGACAATGGAATGTTTATTGGGGTTAATTTCCAGCAAGCATGATTCCAATTTTCCCACCCACTTCCTGTTTGACCCCAGTTTATATAGTAATATTCAGCTATACATTAACCAATCATTTTACTGAAATTTAACTAACCAATCCTAACATACTGTAACATAATTCTCTAACCAATTATATCCCACTACCCTAATTAACTTACACTTAGGTAAATTAATTATACACCAGACAGAAAAATTAGAGAAACAGACAGATTAACAATAGAAAAGTGTGGGCCATAAAGATAAAACAATACAGAAATGAGGGTTTCACAACCATTGATAGGTGATTTCTTGCCAGACAGGATGCTATCAAACTACGTTTTCTCTAACCATCTTAAGATCTGTTTCTTTATCTGGTGGTAATGGGCACTATCAGGACAGGATCGTCTTTCTAACAGCCACATGCCACCTTATTTCAATGTGACTGGTTTGGAATGTGAGGATATGACTGTAGGCTTCCCAGCTTATGGCTGCCCCTGCTACTTAGCCAAAGGCCTTAGCCTAAGAACAAGGCATCAGACTATCCTAGTGAGAGAAGGCCCATATACAGGCAGACTGTGATTTTGAGTCTTTGTTTTATACCTCTATAACCAGCTAAATGATAAAAATACACCTAAATTCTTAAAACACAGGCCTTTACAGGCAGACCGCTCCTTTCCCCCCCGCATGCGAGTGGTGGTAGCTGTGTTGGTGGGAGAAGCTCTGCCATGGACATAGCACTGTCCACACCTGCACTTATGTCATCATAAATTATGAGGGTAGCTAATTCACACCCTTGATGGACATAATTTATGTCAACTTAAACTGTAGTGTGTACACAGCCACAGTGGGATTTGAGAAAAGCAAGTAGCTTTGGCTCATCAGTAGTCATGATCAAAGGGGTTGCTTAGTAACAGGAAATGGAGTTTCAGCTTTCTGCAGTATTTCAGCCAAGAGCTTACCCCTATCAGTTTCACCCTGCTCAAAGCGCTGTAGTTTCTGTGAAGAAGATGTCAGATGCTAAACATTTGTCACATGCCCTTTTTAAATCAGAGCAAACCTCAAATGACGTCCGTCCCCCCCCCCAATTGCTATAGAAAAATCAAGCGGTGCACATGCTACAATAAACATTTAAAAATTATACTCTAGCCCAGCAGACAGAATTTTTGTAACCCATTTTTACCCCTGATAAATACAAAACCTGGTGCAACCTTCATTGTGGTAGCACTGCCACCCAGCCATAATACTGCTGTGCCACATTAGGGCCAGAGGTAGAATTCCTATTGCAAACTGGGGTCGTGTGGTCTAGGGTTTCTCAGATACAGCCCGCCGCCCTCTCAGTACAGTGCTGATTTTAATAATCAAAGTGTTCTAAAATGCATGTGTATAGCGGTAGTGCCATGAAAACTGGTATTTCACAGCAGGGGCTGGAGTAGGCTTTGAGGGACAGTGGGAGAACACCCACTGAGATGAATGGGCCAGTCCACACCTCTCAGAGCTTCCGTGTCATGTGTTCTCATTCATGGGGCTGCGGAGCACCATTTAAAATGGGGGCCTTTGATTGGCCCCTCTGCCTGATCCTCTTCTCTTCTCATCTCAGGTGCCCCTCTCATCACTCCCCCTGGCCCATGAGCCCCTTCACCCACCCCCTCCAAATCTGAGTGACTGGTGTTGCAACGTGGCTCATGGAACCTCAGCACCACTAAGGTTTGGTGCGGCCCAGAAGTGGTTGGGATGTGGCCCAGGCGGCCCTTCTGGCTCCGTGGCCTGTAGATTCATCTGAGAATATCCCATGGAGCCGAACGGTCCACCTTGCACCTCTGTAATCCACTTGCCTCCACTGCAGAGGGGTGTGCCGCGCCCCTTCCCTTGAGGCTAGCCCCCGAAGTCTGTGACTCCTCCACTTGCCCTTGCTGCCTCCAGCTGGTAGATGTGCTCCTCCCAGCCCAACCGTTACCACCTTCCTATCTCCCTGCGGCCTCTCCAGCCCTACTCGGGGTACCGAGAAGGACAGAGCTGATAGATGAGTGGCAGTGACATGTTCCCAGGAAGTCTGGTGCCAACCCCCTCCCTCAGCATGGGTGTCCCTTGTCATATCCCCCTTACTACCACCACTTCCACAAAAAACAAAGGGAATTCACTATCCTTGTCTAGCAGTGCCTTGTACTCTTCCCGAATGCCAAGTGCATCGCTACTAACTAATAAAGATTTGTATTCCCTTGGACTGACCAATCGGATTTTTGCTGCTGAACTGCCAGATGCTGCTCGTGGGTTCTGAAGAATAGCTCTCTGTCAGTTTCTCTTGCAGCAACAGAAGTTGCTCCAATAAAAGGTATTACCACACCCACCTTGTCTCTCCAGTATCAGACAAAATGGCACAAGATTTCTCCCGGAACACAGAAGTGTTCTCATGATAGACTGAAATGAAAGGAAATGAACAACGCTGCATTCACAAGCATGAAGCCCAATGTCTTCAGAAAGTGATACCCTGATACAGTGTGTTGCCTTGACTAGTGAAGGTCATGTACTGCTTTTCAAGGTCTTCAACACCAGATCAGTGTGTTGTGGGCATTCCTGGCACCTCTACAACAAACAGGCAGGAAAAACCCTTAAAAAAACGAGAATAACCCACAAACCAATTAATATTCTTCCAGGTCTACACCATAAGGAAACTAAAAAGAGCACCAACTGTCCTGATTCCCGCCCGCCCCCCCCCCCCCTTTGCAGGTCACTTTTAATCAATCGCTACATGTGCCCAATGCCTCAGTTTTATATCTGCTCTGACCACCGGATCAGTGTCTAAGTACTGGAGAGGTAGCTAGTGCTCTTATGGGGATAATAAATCCCCAACTGAGCACTAGGGCTGGAGCAGACCTATCGCAAACATATGTTTGCTGCTGACAGTTCTAAAGGAAGCTAGGGCAAGGAACTGGCTGAAGCCAGTTCAGAGCAGAAGATGCTGACGTGACAAATCCGGTTTGTGACAGCAGTTGCAGGGAGAGTGGGCCAAATTCCGCTTTTGGTGACATTGGTGTAAATCAACCCCGTGGATGGTAGTGGAATTACCTTGTATTTACACTTTTACCTGAGAGCAGACATCGGCCCAGTATTTTTGCCAGCCAATGGGAGCTGTGGGAAGCGGTGGCCAGCACGTCCCTGCGGCCCGCCGCTTCCCACAGCTCCCATTGGCCAGGAACGGCGAACCGCGGCCACTGGGAGCTGGGGGGGGCGTGCCTGCAGATGGTCAACGTCCGCAAAATGTCTCACGGCCCGCAATCAAATTACCCTGATGGGCTGCATGCGGCCCATGGGTTGCCCACCACTGGTTTAATGGCCATTCATTCAAATTTGGAACACTGGGAGTAGAGAGGCAGCAAGGAAACTGACCTTCTTTCCATTGCTTGGAACAGACAGACCCTGTTTTAGCCAATACAGGTGAGCCCAGCAGATTGCAAGGATCTGTCCAGTTATTTCTGTGGCCTTCATCACCATGGTACCTGAGCACCTCACGAACGTTAATGGATTAATGAACAGCACGTCAGGAAAGGAAGGTATTATGCCTGCTTTACAGATAAGGGACAAGGTAGACTAAGTGACTTGCCTATGCTCAGCTGGGATTGGAACCCAAGTCCCTCCCAATCCGGCGTGCTATCCACTAACTCATTCATCCGCTTTATCTGTATCAGTTTTCTCTGTCATAAACTCCGTCCAGTTTCATCTCTTGGTTTCACTGAGGAACATGCTTTGATTCTCTTTCTCAAGAAACTGCAAGTGTTTGCTGTGTAGAATACCACATCACTTCACAGCCCAAGCGATAACTCTTTTATTTATACTGTTTAGGAGGTTCTAGTAATATACAGTCTGAGGGCCAACATTCCTACTATAGCAAGAGTTGCATAGAAAACCTAGTGCTGCAATGCGTAATATATCAACATACTGAACTGACTGAAATCCCTTACTTAAAATCGAATAATTTGTAAACTCTCAAGGCAGCCACAATATTAAGTCTGAAACAAATCTAATCCTAATTGTAAAAATAATGGCTTTATATGCCATTTTCCTGTTCTTAAAAATGTCTCTCTTGCTGTGTGAAAGCCCAATATGAACAATTGATCATACAGTGAAATTGACTAGATGCGAAGTGCTGTTAGATCAGGGATTGGCAACCTTTGGCACATGGCCCGTCAGAGAAAGACCGTGGCTGGCCAGGTCAGTTTGTTTGCCTGCAGCGTCTGCTGGTTCGGCCGATCGCAGCTCCCACCAGCCGTGTTTTGCCGCTCCAGGCCAATGGGGGCTGCGAGAAGCAGTGCGAGCCGAGGGATGTGCTGGCCACATTTCCCGCAGCCCCCATTGGCCTGGGACGGCAAACCACAGCCATTGGGGGCTGTGATGGGCCGAACTTGTGAACGCCACATGTAAACAAACTGGCCTGGCCCTCCAGTGGCTTTCTCTGTTGGGCTGCGTGCCAAAGGTTGCCGATCCCTGTGTTAGATACACAGTTTTAATAGAAAAAGTTTTCATTTTTCATAGAATTTTTTTCAATAAAAATGTTCTGAGTAGCTCCAATTATTATTATTATGAGACTGTAAGCTCTTTTTGGTAGGGACCATCTGTTTTTTCTATGTTTGTACAGTGCCTTGCACAGTGGGCCAACCTGCAATATAAAAGTTAACTAATAACAACTGCTGTGTGTTGGTTTTTTTTGCTAAATTGATCTTCTCGCTCCTAGGTGAGAAGCAAAGATGGGGTTTGCTGAGGACAAGGTTTATGAGTACATTAGGGAAAACATGCACGACTTCCATCGCATCCGGGTGCGCCAGCTGATTCACCATCTGCCATGTCTCTCTGATGCAGACAGGGTAATTCTTTATTTATTCTTTACCTCTGTTTTCTTCTTTGAACCTGCCATGCTAGTTCAGGCACACGTGTGGGAACGGGGTTGGGGTGACAGTAGATATCATCCCTCCACAACTCTAACCTCCTGTCTCGCGGAACCAGCAACTTCGCCCCAAACTGGAAAATGCTCAACGTGCTAGATCAATGCTTAAAACACCAATGTACAAATCGCTGGGAAGAACAAATAGAAAACAACAAGCTAGACTGCTCTAGATTCCTGGACAGAACTATCATGCTAGTGTGGTGGCCGACCGGCTGGGGATCTAACCTGTGACCTCCAAAGCTAGAAGCTTGAACTGCCACAGCTTGAGCTAAAGCATCAAGTCTCCCAAGTAACTAGGCTCACATCCTCTATGGTGCAGGCACAGAGAGGGGGACACATAATGCATGCTGACCAGTGGGTTACGCTGCCAGATCCCTCATCACAGGGCGATGTGCAAAACTAAGGCAGTCTCTTGCCAGATACAGAATTGGATGGTGGCTGCAAACTAGAGGTGGATACTGGGAGGCATGAAGCCCAGTCCAAAGCCAGAAGGAGTAGCCATGCAGCCAGTGGGACACAGTGATGCCAGAATTGTAACTAGGAGGGAGCACAAGTCAGAGAGATCCTTACAGTCTCAGATATATATATATATTTAAATATTGAAAAGTGATGAGGGAAAACTAACCAACCGGTGGAGGGGGTGGGGATGGGAGACACAGAGCTGGCGTCATGTTACCCAGCAATCTGTCCCTGGAGCAGCCATGGACACTCATGTCATACCCAGTCCCAACCCCAGCGTGAAATGCCCCCGTCCTGGGCAGGACACCTGAGAAGTCTGTCTTGTTTTTAAGGAGTCTGTGTCTCTCTCTCTCTCTGTGGATTGTGCTGCCAGTAAAGGAGAATTCTTGGTTTGAGCTCTGTGTATGGTAAGAAAGAGGGAGAAAACCACCACGTGTGGGAGTGTTTTGTGGCAGCTGTATCTATAGCTGCTGCTGCTCACGAAGTCTCTACCTAGTTAGAGCAGGGAGCTGCTTTCTGCAGCCTGGGCTCTCTGTCTGCATCTCAGGGACAGGCTCTTCCTGCAGCACGGTTGCAGGTAACCAACCAGTGTGCCCTGCCAGCTAAGAACAGCCTATGGAATTAGGAAACCTAGGAATTGCCAGATTGGATCCGGTGCCTCTGGTCCCGTGTCTTGTCTCTGACAGCGAGCAGCACCAGGTATTTCTGAGGAAGATGCAAGAACTCTGCAGTGGGCAGAGGTGGGGTAGTCTGTCCCCGCAGAAAGATGATCTCCTGATCCATAATAGTGATCAGCTTAAACCGTGAAGTATGAGGGTTAATATAGTTGTTAGGCCTGTGGCCACTGCAGCTCATGGAGACTATATGGTCTTGGCGTGCATGGCTGTATTCTGACTAGCAGGCGGGCTGCTGACCCTCAGTTACTGATCCCTCCCCCCCAAAAAACCTTGAAAGGTAAAGGGAGAGCCGTACAGCAGGATTTGAAAAATAGTGCCCCTTCCTGCCCCCCCTTCCTTACTCTGTTCCCTCCTCCCTCCGTAACCGAACCTCTGCTCCCGCTGCTCTCCAGCCTTGGCTTGCTCCTGGCTTTCGCCTGCTCCCCTGTCCAGAGCTCCCGCTGGCTGCAGTCCTCGCAATGGGGAGGTGGAATGTAGGGTACAACATGGAGGGTGCTCAAGGTTCTGTGAGCTGTAACTGCTTCCAGCCCTCCTGCTCTGTCGTCCCTCCTTCCTGAGCGCCCCACTCCTGACCTGCGGCACCCCTGCTTGTCCTGCCTCTACGCAGACCCGGTAACGTGTTACCATCCTGCCTTGCAATTCCCCTTGCTGCTCCAGCACGGGGCCACCTCCTAGTACACAACACAGAACTCTGCCAAACTGCGCCGTGGCTCCTGGAGCTTCCTCTCACCCTGAGCAACCCTGCCAGCTGACTCCTGGCTAAATGCCTCGACCTGAGCGGGACCCCAGGTGCTGAGTGGCCGAGAGCTTTGTCTGACTCCTTCTGAGACTGATGAAACGCCCCGTAGCCAGCCCCTTTCTTAGCGTTCTCTCCCTGCTGATTTTTAGGAAGAGATCGAAGCCCACGACGACAGGAAAGGGAACGAGCACGCCGTGTGGCAGCTCTTCTACTACCTGAAATGCAGGAATGGCTGGGTGAAGGAGCTCATTGAGGCGCTCAGGAAAAACAGGCACTATGATCTCGCAGACAGGGTTCAGTGCAAGTACGATGCTCACCAAGTCGGTAAGTTTCCTTGCAGCACCTGTCCCTTAATACATGCTGCGCTCTCTTAACTGCCTGGCCCTGGGACTCTCTCTAGCATCACCACAGTATCTCAACGCCTCGCAGCCTTGACTGTGAGGCAGGGCAGGGCTGTTATCCCACAGGTACAGGGGGGCCAAGTTATCAGAGAGGCGTAAAGCTGCCAATAGACACCTTGTGGGATTTGCGAAAGCACCAAAGCCGGTTTCAGCACCAAACTCCCATTGAAATCGAATAAACACCTCTGAGGATCTGGCGCTAAGTGACTTGCCCAAGTCACACTGGCAGTCCGTGGCCGAGCTGGGATTTGAACTCTGGTCTCCCAAGGCCCAGGCTAGTGCTGGGAATGGGCGACAGGGGAGGATCACTTGATGATTACCTGCTTTGTTCATTCCCTCTGAAGCACCTGGCAAAGGCCACTGTTGGAAGACAGGATACTGGGCTAGATGGACCTTTGGTCTGACCCAGTGTGGCCATTCTTATGTTCTAACCACTGGTCAATCCTTCCTCCCTTGAAACTGTACTGTTTCTTTCCCATTTCCTGGAAGTCTCTTTGGAGCTATCGCTGCTGTTATTAGGAGGGTGTAAGTTTTAAATATACAACTCCAATCAATTGTAGAGACCAGCGCCAGTACCAAAGTATGACTCCTCCATCCCTCCTGCCCGCAGGGTTAATAAATTAACCCCAGCCTTTCACCCGCTTACCCCTCTCCCGACCCACCTCCTTCTGGAAAGCTTGGTGATGCATCTGCTCTGGAAGTCAGCAGGTCCTGGCTATGCTAGCAGGTTCCAAACCGTGGAGGCGTCTCCTCAGAAACAGCACCTGCCCCTTCCCCTTGTTAAAACCTACAGGCTGCTGGAGCCAGCAGCCTGTTGATCTCCTCTGCAGTGGCACCGCCCAAGGAAAGAGGTGGAAGTTGGCACCCCAAATCACTGAGGTTGAATCCCACATGTAGAATTGCAGGGCACAAGGGTAAGGTGGCTACTGGACCTTCGTGCTGGGCAATAGCTGGAGTTTCTGAATGGCCTGAAGCTGCAGCCCCATGTTGTCTGCTTTGCAGTAATTCAGACTCGAGGTGACAGAGACCTGCAAAACTGTAGCAAGGTCTGGCCCCCCTTCAAGCGGGTTGTGATCTTTCCTTCCAACTGCCTGGGACCACTAGAGAGCCGATGAGACCCATCCCCAGCTTGCAGACTGGTGTCACAAACAGCCAGCAAAGTCACTCAGTGCAGGGAGCAGCAACAAACCTCACCAGGTCTTGTGACTGCCTCTGCCAACCTACGAGCGCTTGCTCATGGGCTAACTCTTAGCCTTGCAGGCCTTGTCCAAGCCTCCGTCTCTGCTAGGCACGGGGTAAATGGCACTGCCATGCACTAGTGGGTTGGGTAAGATGGGGAGAGAACCCTGAGCATCATCCACATAGAAAATATGGACTGTGGGCCCTTCACTCACTAGCTAGTCCATGTTGGATGAGTGGCGTGGTAGAATGGGACCTTGTGAAGGCAAAGGGGTCCAGCGCAGGATCCTGTCTGTCCTGGCATGCTTGGCTTTGGTGCTCAGCTAACAGTCCCTTCCAAGGACAAATGGGAGAAGTCTGGTGGCGGTAAGGTCACCTCCTGGAATCCTCCTGTGCGTGCCGCAGCCTGGCTTTGAGCTTCAGGGGACGCTGCAAGTTCCTCTCCTCATCTGCTCACCTGGAGCAGCACCTGGCTGATCAGCAAGTGGGGGACGCTGAGTTGGGAGAGTTGAGCAGGAGATCGATAGTTCTTGGTTTCTCTGTGGGTGATCTGTGCCTGGCAGGATGCCCTGCCCTGCGTATAGATTGTATTTGTACTCGTATATTTTTGTAATGAGCCGGGGCTTAGTGTGTCAGACACACACAAATGCTCCGTAGCCTAGGTCAGATGAGGTGGGTCTCAGCCCGGTTGCTAGGGGACGTGTCCATTTCAATGGAAGTGCTGTCACAGTGACAACAACTGTTCATTGACTGTCTCAGCTGAGAGCTGGGAGGTTGAACGAGCCATGGAGAGCAAGAACTCCTCACTCCCTCATAGAGGACGCAGCTCTGAGTGAAGGTACATTTGTTGGCGGTGCCTGGTTTCCCTCTGACTAGACAGAATGCTTCCCTTCTAGGGCCACACCAGTGCTAAAGTCAGCCCCTGCCGGTACTCCCCATCTCCCATATTACCCATCACTTCAAATATTCTGTGCTCTCTCTTCCTGCAGGTCCTCGGAACAAGGCATCACTTCCTGCTGTGAATAACTCTCTGCCCAGCTGCAAGTCGGTTTGCTCTCGGATGCCTCCACCGGCAGCTAATCCTGATCCTCAGCGCGCTGGCCCCACCTTTGAGAACAATCCCCACACGCCTTCATTGCCTAGGCAGCCAGCAAGTCTCCCAGGGCCTGACACACCCCTGCTTCTCCAGACGAATCCATCTGGAGTGGAAAGCTACCAAGACCTGGGGGAATACAATACTCCTGTGCAAGAAATGGAGCCAGTGGCAAAGCAAAAGGTTTGTTGGTCTCTGAGAGTGTCCTGTGACGTCATATCTCTTGGGTTTGGTTGACAAGAACCTGACTCTTAAAACTGGGCCGAGTTCCTGCCTGTGTCCCAGCCCCCTGTGCTGTTCTGACTGCTCAAAGGGGCTAGAAGTCAGCCAGATCTGGCTGCCCCGCAGGGCATGGGAGCACTCAGGTGGCACAGTGCCAGCATCCCTGGCTCCTGCACTGCTCCCATTCCATCCAAAGCAGATGCGCTCCGGCCACTCCAGCCTGGTGCACATGATCCAGAGATTCAGGGTGTTACAGCCAGCTGCCCGATACCAACCTTTGCCATGGGCTTGATAGATTGGGGGCCAGAAGGTGGTCTGGACCCTTCTCTGTCTCTCTAGCTGGTGCTGCCATTGCTCCTGCCACAGAGAAGTGGCTGCAGCATGTGCCGGGTACCCTGTCAGTCACGTTCTTTCTCCGGAGGTAGCTGTTCCATTCTACGTGCCCAGGCACACGGCGATTCCTTCTGGTTAAAAGGCGATCTCGGTGCTAGGGAAGTGCTGGATTGTCACCCCCTAATTCCCGCAGGCCTCAAGGCAGGGGAGAACCCAGAGTGACTGCCTCCAAGGCTGAGGAGGAAAGCTAGTCTCCATGTCCATCAGTCCTTGCTTCTCTTCAGAGTTCAGTGACGAGGGTAAAACACCACCTCCAAGGGGCTCTGCCTGTTGACCAGGGCTTAGGTGTAGAGGCAGCGCTGTGGAGAGAGGAGTTTGGACACCAGGGCTCTGTCTCCTTCCGAACGCCTGGGTCAAAACAAGGCCTGGGGGTGGGTCTGTCCAGCACCTCGTGGGAGCCCCCATCCCAATTTGGGCCTAAAGAATAATTCTCTTATGGTCTAAACACATCTCGTTTTTATTTCCAGGTTGCAGAAGATGCCCTGACCCCGTGGAGGGAAGCTCCGAGTCCCCAACCCACTGGGAACGCAGCACTAGCTGATCTCAGGGCATCCCAGGAAGGCAGTAACCATGGAGATGGTCTGTCCTCAGCAGCAGTCCAGTTACCTCCTGGATCACCAGTGGGACACCTGCTGGGTTGTGGGGGTGTGCCCAGAGGAGAGGTGGAAGTGGCTCAGCCAGGCAGACCAGTATTTGACCCAAGCGGACAGGGGCAGGACTGGGCCGGCCGCCAGCAGCATCCGGTCTGTGTGAATGATGGGTATTTTGGGAACATGAATCACCTGAACATTGGGAACAGCAGAAAGGCATCCATGCCTGGAGAGCCTGTTCAGAGAGGTGAGCCGGCCGCCGCTCCTAGCCCAGAGGATTTCAAGAACCAGCCAGAAGAGGTTTACTATTCTTCTTTTGAGCGCTCTCCACTGGCTGCCAGTGCCAACAGAGCTGTCCCCGGACATGGGCAGCAGGCTGGAGATTCGCTCCGGGAACAGAAGATTCAGGCTTTGCAGGGTTACGAGAATGGGAACCTGACGAGCAGCATGGTGGATGTTCATAACCCTGTCCTCCTGCAGACCCAGTTTGATGCAGAGCAGAAACGTGCCCAGGGGCAGAGAGAAGACCATGGTGGAGAGAGGGATGCGTTTCCTCTACACCAAATCAGAGATTCCGCACAAAGCACACACAGTTATGGTGAGTTGGGAGCCATCAAAGGAAGGGCTGACTCTAGCCCTGCAATCGGATCAGCGCCCGCCTCTCAGACGACGAGCACCATCCCCACGGACCTCAGTGAGGATGCGACTGCTCATGATTTGGGAGCATTAGATCTTGGCACAACACGCTTGGCCAGCTCCTCTGAAAAACTGGCTTCAGGCCCCTCTGCTGGACCTTCCCAGGGGATCCCTGAGCAGAACTCAGGTAGCAGCATCAATTCCCACCGGGGTGGGTGGTCGGGCGGGTGCCTAGCAGATACCCCGGGCGTTGCCAGTGTACCAGCAAACAGCAGGAGTAAGAGCTTTCCCCGTCAGTATTCACACAGGGCCATTTTAGTCTGCTCCTGGTGCAAAGGGGGCAGCATCTTCATCACCGGGGATGAGTTAGGGACATTGAAACCTGTGATCAAAATTGCACTGGCTTCCAGCTGCAGTGGGAATTGCAGTGTCTGCATAGCATCCACTGGCTTCTCCTACCCCCAAGCAGAATTTGTGGTGTGGGGGAGGTACGCTTAGAGGTGCACCTGACTCAATGCAAGGCTGTTCTTGGTATTGTGCCACTCCCCTCCATGTGGAACTGGCTGGTCCACTCGCTGGCTGAGAGCAGCCAAAGCTGGATTCCTCACAGCTCATCAATGCTGGGCTGGGCCAAGGCTGTGCCAGGCTTGGGGAAGGAGGCAGCACCACGTACCACATGTGTTTTGAAGCCCCAAGTCACTTCTGGTTTCCCAGCGACATGGGGCAGATGGGACCTGGGGTGAGTGTGACAGGGAGGAATGGGGCTGACCACCTTGCTAGTCTTGGAGTTTCCTGTTCCCCCACCCAGAAGGCTAAAGCCAGACTTTGCCCGTGTCAAGAGAGGGCCCCTCCCATGGTGTCTCTGAATTCACAGCCCTCCTTGCTCCAGTGCCTGGGTCCCAGGCAAAGTAACTTGTTAGTACAATTTCTCTGTAGGAAACAGATATACACCCAGAAGTGAGGGGCAGTCTCTTGGCCTAGTTATGCACCTGAGACTTGGGCCCCATTTGTCAGTAGGTTTGCCAACCTGCGCTGCCTTCAATCAGGTTTGCCAGGGGAAAAAACGGCCAAATGTGGTGACATACCACGTGGGACCAAGCCAAACTTGGCTATCTTGGCCTGAGTTTCGATTTGGGTTTGGACTTGGAGTAGAGGGGGGTGTCAACCTCCCATGAACCAAAACCAGAAAATGGCTTCCCATGAAACCCTGCAAAGTGGAGATGCTGGTTGTAACAAGATAGTGAATGTGACTGTTGCTGTCTGTGCTAGCCCAGCTGACTTCTTTACAAAGACTTTCCCCAGCAGTAGGTCCAGGTTGTAGAGTTGTGTTACGGATCAGAGCGCTGTGAGAGACAGAACCAAGAGAGAACCCCACAGCACTCTGGTCAATCCAGCTGCTCCCTGTGGCCCAGGCCGAGGGCCAAACACCTTGTTCAGAGCTTGAAGGTACTAGAGAGATGAATTTGGGAGCCAGCGAGCTTAGCTACTTCATCAACATGGGAGGTAGAAAAGAGAGCTATAAGCTGGAGCCCTTACTACCTTTCAGTGGGGGCAGGGGGGAGAGGGATGGGGTGTGAAGGGTAGGGCTTCGCATGGTGCTGGCAGCAGACAGATGTTTCTGAGGATGCTGTGTAGCATTCCCAGTTACCTGTCTACCTGGAATTGACCAAACCTCTTAGCTCAGATTACAGTACAATGGAGGTTACTAAATGCCTGACCTGAGTCCGTTCCTTAGTGCCTCTCATTAGACCAGCGGTTCTCAAACTGTGGGTCAGGACCCCAAAGTGGGTTGCAACCCCAATTTTAATGGGGTCACCAGGGCTGACTTAGACTTGCTGGGTCCCAGGGCCAAAGCCTAAGCCCGAGGGCTTTGACTTTTCTCCCCAGGCTGGCAGGGCTTGGGTGGGCTTAGGCTTTGGTCCCCTCTCCTGGGATCCTGTAGTAATTTTTATTGTCAGAAGGAAGTCACGGTGCAATGAAGTTTGAGAACCCCCGCGTTAGACCCATCACCCTGTGCCCCACAGTCACACTCCTGTTCTCTTTCATGGGCCTGCTCCAAAGCTTTCTGAAGTCATTGGGGGTATCTTTCCATTGACATCAGAGCCCTTTGGCTCAGACCCCTGTTGCACACATGGTTTGTTAACAATGCACTTCATGTTTGGCAGGCCTAATGCAGAATGACCTCCTCCCCTCCCTTTTTGTTTGGAGCAGGTATAACATTTTTCTGCCTGTACAAGGAAACCAAGAAACGTGACTTCATAAAGAGGCACCAGATAAGAGACTCCTTCTACCCTGGAGACCACTCCCTCCCTTGAACTGGGACTTTCCCATTGTTAGTAGTGAAATATTGTTGGGGGGGGGGAGGTAGGAACTCACAACTCCTATTCATTTCATACATCCTGATTAATACACGTTGTGCCTTGTTTCCCTCCAGATCCTCAAAGCAAAGTCCAGATCCTAGCTTCTGCAGCTCACATGCTACGCCCAGCTTCAACTCCTGGACCCAGCAACGTTCTTCCAACCAGTTCCCCCCTCCATCCCAGTACGACTAGCATTGAGAGAGTTCTCAAACTCTCCAATGCCAAGCCTGCTGTGGAATTCCCTGACCCTAGTGGCTTCTCCTCTACTGCGGTGATTCCGCCTAGTTCACCTGCATTGCCCTCTGACCCGTCAGAGCCAGCGTTCAACATCGACCTGGATGAGCTGAAATCTCCCGTCCAAGAGTGCAAACTGCCAACGAGAGACACAGACAGCAGCAGCACCTCCAAGCCAAAGGAGAACGTAGGTTGTCACGTGTGTTGGGTGTGTGTTCACCTTGATCCTTTTGTACACAATGACCCCAAATGGTCTTGTTCTGCCTGAGCTGTGGTCTCCCGCAGAACCATAGCCTTTCCTGGAATTTCATCATCTTAATTTCATCCCAACCCTCCTGGTTAGACTCCTGTGCATTGCACTGAATACTTCCCCTCCCACCTTGGTGGTTACAGTTTGCAAATGCTTGTTGGATCAGGTGTCGAACCTCCCTCCTGGCCTTGTCCCCAGGGCCTTATCTATGCTTGGAAGTGGCCCCGATAGCAGCCGTTGGTCTGGCTGCCATGGGGCAAGACCCTATTTGCAGACAAGGGAAGTGGAGGTTTGCCCCAGCCAGGCTGCCTGTTAACTCTTCTCCCCTTTGTTTGTAAATCAGTTCCTCCAGCCTCGTGCTCATTTTAGTGGCTAGTGTCCCAGTTCCCCTCCTTCACTCCCCCCACAGTTTATCTACCCTTCTTCCACCTTTTCCTCACCCTCCCCGTCCCAAAGGGTCCTCCAGAGCCCTGATAACCTCCTCTCCACACCTGCCCAGAGGCTCCCCATCCCTCCAGCCGAGGGGAGCTAGCTACGACCTGTGTTCCCTGTTAAGCTGCACGCTTGGGCGACCGTGCAGGAGAGATTCAGATGCCACCCAGCTGATTATCAGAGCGTGCACAGTGAGCAGTTTGTGTTTAGGTGCCCCTCCCACCACGTTGCTCCATCCTGCAGCTGCTCCCAGGATCCTCCTGCTGGCTGTGCAGAGTGGGGAGGAGGGTGCTGATGTCAGGGTGTCCCCCCTCCCCTGTACCCCATCTGTGCAGAGCAGGGCAGAGGGGACAGCCTGGCTCAGGAGGCCTCGGAGCTCCTGAGGTCTGAATGGTGAGTGGCTGAGTGCCTTCTTAAAGAGATAGTGCACTGTTTCTGAGATTTCCCCAGCAGTCAGCTCACACTCTCTCTGTCTCTCCCTCTCCCCCTCCCCGTGTACCCCATCTCCACAGAGCCGGGGAGGGGAGACAAGACAGTAGGGCTCAGGACAGAGCAGGAGAGCGTTCAGTGAGTGGCTTAAAGAGACAGCGCATGGCACACACACGATCTCTGTCTCTCACACACAGCCAGCACACACACCATCTCTGTCTGTCTGTCTGTCTGTCTGTCTGTCACACACACACACACACACACACACACACACACACACACACACACACACACACACACACACACACACACACACACACACACCCCCCCCCCCCCCCCCCCCCAGGTCTCTCTCTCTCACTCACTCTCTCTCTCACTCACCCTATTATTGTTACTTCTTGGTACTTCCTGCAATGCACATATATTCTCTGTAATTTTATTCTTTCAAAGTGTGTTATTTTACTGTTTTGACTGGTCTATGCATTTCATAATTTTTATTTCTCTTACACTTAAATTTAATTCTCTGAGTAGTGAGTTCTATGATGCCCAACCTGTCCTGGCTGGAGTAATATCTCTATGGGGACTTTTAAAAAATATATATTATATCTAGGTTTTTTGTTCCTACTGGTGGCGCACATCCGCACATACTTTGGTGCACGTAACAAAATTTATTCCGCACATGGATGGAAAAAATTAGAGGGAACATTGGCTATGACCCTTCCTTCTGAGCCACAGAGTGTTGGGAGGGATTGGTGTTAAGCTGGGGGCAGCCTGAAGCTGGGCTTGCAGCACTCAGCCCCAAAGCAAGAGGTCGGGTGCCATCAGTGCTTCTGGTGACGTGCTTCAGTTTGTGGTCTAACTAGTCCCTGTTGTTGTCTCTTGAAGGCAAATCAAGCTCCAAAGCCCCCTGCTCCGAGTGTGACCCAAACCAGTCCAGGGTTCCCTGGGAGCACAGTTCGTACCACCGCAAGGGAGGCAGGGTGGAAGATCCAAAATGCCTTGCCAGGCTCCCCTGGGGGCTGCCAAGTGTTCTGCAGTGAGCCGGATGAAGAGGTGGAGCTCAGCAAGCCAGGTGTGCTAACCTCCACCGGAGGTGTGGAGGAGCCAGCCCAGAGGCAGCCGGAGTCACCCGAGACAAATGTCCAATATTCTGGGAGGTCCAACCGCTTCTTCCTCAGCAGCGAGTGCTCTCTGGGCAGCAATCCCCTAATGATAAGCGAATCCAGCAGTGCCTGCCCCAGCTCCAGCAGAGCCCAGAGGAATCAGCCTGAAGAGAATCACTACTCCTCTCAGTCTGACCACCCCCTCCCATCTTGGGCTACCAGCAATGGCCCAAGAAGAGTCGAGGCTACCAAAACCAGCAGAGCCTCCCTTCTGCCAGAGAGCAGCAGCACCTGGGACAGCACAGCTGTGGGAACTCACGAAGTCCATGTGGTTGAGTATCCTGGCGCTGATCTGGGGGAGGCTCCCAGCCTGAGGGATGTAGCCAGTGTCTATGAGAACCCATCTCCAGCCAGCTCTGGCTGGGACAGCGCAGCTGTGGGAACTCACGAAGTCCATGTGGTTGAGTATCCTGGCGCTGATCTGGGGGAGGCTCCCAGCCTGAGGGATGTAGCCAGTGTCTATGAGAACCCATCTCCAGCCAGCTCTGGCTCGAACATTAAGAGGCCAAAGCGAGACAGTGATGGGACATCCTTCCCCTTGAAGGACTATATACTGCCAGCTGCCATTGCTGCATTCACTTCTGTTGTGGCTTTCCTGTTCTATAAGCATCTGCGGAATTAGGAGTTGAGCAGGGTGGAGAGGTAGAACATCACTTTGTTCAGCCACAAAGTCAACTGTAAACTTCATGCTTAGCTTTCTCTTGCATAGGAATTTTAACTGGCATATTTGAACGCACTATTCAATCTTTTTTGGAAATGAGGCCTCAGATGCCTGACCCCCTTGTGCTCTTCTCCATCCTTGTTGTCACCAGTTGCCTTCTCATATACTTTCCTTCTCCTGCTGCACCTCAACCCACCATGCAAGCCGTCGCTGATGGACCCTTATCTGAGACAGTAAAATTTGCAACCCCTTCTGCAGATGCTCATTATCCACACCTGTCTGTGGGCCAGTGCAGTGGAAGGGGGTACCAAAGAGACAGGTGGAGGCTTTCTACAAGAGAGAGCTTGTTGTCCTGTGAATCTCAGGATTCCTACTGCCAGCTCTGAGAGAAGGAGATTCCTTGCAGAATCTGAAGTGTATGAACATCAAGAAAATGCAGCTGGCCTCTGCTGCTAGGTTTTGCCCAACTTTAAAATGCTGGTGCATGGAGAGGGGCTGGGCACTAGCTCCTGTGCAGGTACCTGACCAAGGATACTACCTTGAACTCAAACATGGTCCATTGAGGGCTCTTCTGGCTTTCTCCTCCAGCCATGCCTCGTGATTGGGTCTGTGTTCACTCTCCCCTTCCTTCTTGCCATGTGTTTGTGTATGACTGACTGGGTCCACAATTCAGGATCCTCTGCTCTCGCTGAGTTGAATGGCTGTGCTGCTGGTACAACGATTCACTCATGGAGGGCTAGCATGAGGCCTATTTGCCAGTCAAATCCCACTGGCAACTAGGCCCTTTGCACTGGGGTGAATTTCACCCTTAGCTTACACCTCACCGGCTTGAATTCAGACCAGATCAGTAACTTGGTTGTTAACATCTAATGCCTTTTCAGTGCCCTGTGTGAAATGAGCAGGGTCTGAAAATCTGCTCAGCAGGTAACCAAGTTACAAAAATCCCACAGCTGGTCCCACTGGTGGCAGTCCCAGCTGAGAGGCCCAGGTTTAAAATGGATCATGGAGGTTAAACTACCATTCTGTATGCCTGCAGGGGGGTCCCTCCAGCTTTGAGGCAGTGTGGGGAAGTTTGCACTGCAGCTTCCATGCTGTATCTGCTCTGTGACTAAGTAGAGAGGTCAAATAGACTGTCACCTTTCACTAGCACGAAATTCTCTTCCCATGCCTGCAGGGGACACCACTAATCTTGTGGTTTCCTTCTCCCCTTAGCATACATTTCCCATACCTGTCATGCTGCATAGCCTTAGTCAGAGCCTGGGATTACATGCAAAGGCAGGTGTTGCCTGTTGCAGTCCTAGGCCTCCAAATTGTCTGGGCATAATTTTACTGTAGAATCAGACTTTAAGTGGAAATGGGCGGGTGGGAATTAAGTAGTTTGAGAGAACTCAGCCACCATCATGGTGATGGTAATGTATGTAACTGGGTCTGTAGGTCAGTTGAAGCAACTGTCCTGCAGGATTCAAGGAACAGAGAATATCCCTCCAGCTTCACTGCTCCAGCGAGCATGAGGTTTACTCCTTTTCCTGTCGCATTGTCTCAGTGGTTTTGCTAATGAGTAGGGCCACGATTTTGGCAAGGGTATTTTATTGAAAGTCACAGGCAGGATGTGGGAAATAAACAATAAACCGTGGATATGTATACAGGGCCAGCGTTAAGGGGCAGCACACAGGGCAATTGCCCGGAGCCCCGCAAAGCTAAGTTACAGGCGGTGGGGCTCGGGCTTTGGCTTCAGTGGAATTTTGAGGAAATTGCAGAGGTCTTGTAAAAATCACAGAATCCATGATTGACTCAAAGCCTTACTAATGAGAAATCAGAACGGACAGCTATGGTAGAGTGGCCATTTATGTAAAACTCTCCAGGTGTCAATTCTGCAACTGCCCAGGACCCGACAGTGTTTCCTGTTCCTTGCCCCACATGCCCCGGCAGGGCTGAAGCCTGGGGCCCTGAGCCCCGCCACCCACAGTTGAAGTCGAATTCTGAGCAACTTCGCTTTGTGGGGGCCCCCGTATGTGGGGCACTGGGCAGTTGTCCTGCTTGCCACCCCCTAATGCTGGCCCTGGCTTTTATATGCAGAAAAACCATTGCTGTGGCACAGGTGGGTTGTGGAATTTTTATAGCGGGGGGCTCAAAGAAAAAGGTTGAAAACTTCTGCCCTATTTCATCCCAAAATACAACGTGCTTCTAAACGGTGTGTCCAGCATGAGGCTTTGCAGTGGGACTAGAGAGAGGCTGGTCCCAAAATGGTCTTCACAGCTAACTAACTATGTACCTTGTGAGGCAGAGCCTCTTCCACTCCTTAATTGAACCTGTTCAACCCTTAAATAATCCAGCAGTAAAACAGAAGATCAGATTGGTTCTCTGCCAGGTGAATGCAGTAAGAACTGTGTAGCACTTAAGATCACATCAGTTCCTGTGAGGTTAACATTTTCTAGTTGGAGCCAAAAGATGCAAGGGGTATAAGGGCAGAAAAAAAATGTGCAACAAAAACCACAACTTTGTAGTCATTGATGAATGGATGAAAAATTGAAATGCTTAAATGATTTTCCCCTTCTCCCCCATTCCTATGCTCAACTGGCTGGACTTTACAGTGTAGGAATTTGCAGGCCAATAGTCCTTTTTGCTGCAAAAAAAAAACAAACCCACAGACAGTCCACCAAGTTGTTAGCATTTCTGAAGAGTCTGTTCTGCATTTACACAGTGGAAGTTTTCCTCCCATTTGGCAGTTTTCCTCCCATTTGGCAGTTTACACTCCTAACTGAGGCTAGTACAGTCCAGTAGTTAATTTATGTGCAGCTAGCTTTCAGCTGATAGAACTTACTCCAAAGACAGCTTCCAGTCCAGAACCTGCTTCTGGGCCTGAACCTGCATGGTGCTGAGCACCTTCATCTCTCAGTGACTTCCATGAGAGTTGAAGGTACTATACTCAGCACCACACAGGATCAGGCTCTGAGGCAGTTTCTGGGTTGGTAGCCGTCTATGGAGTAAGTTCCGTCCACTGAAAGCTAGCTGCATGCAATTCCAGGATTGTATTAGCCTCAGTTAGGAGGGTGAACTCTGCAGAGTGGGAGAAAAAAATCTGTTGTGTGAGCACATAACAGGCTTTAAAAAACAAAAACAAAAAATCTTGCAGGTTGGTTTTAATTTTTTCCTCAACAAGCCAGCAGCGAGGGGAGCAATTCAGTACATAAAATCTATGTGCTTGGAGATGGAGGAGGTAACCTGTTCCCAAACCTAGAATAGGAACTCCTGAGCTCTAATCCCATCTGTGACAATGACTCCCCTTTGGCCATGGACAAGTCACTTAACCTCCCTGCCTCAGTATCCCTATCTTGATAATGGGTATATTTACTTGCCCATCTCACAGGGTGGAGGAGGATTAATCCATGGGCCAAATTCTATGAATGGAGTTTGGGGAGGGAGTTTAAGTCTCTCAGAATGTGGCCTACTGTCTGAAAGACAACAGTCCCAGTGTAAGCATTAAGCATATCTGGGCATGAAACAAACAGTTTTATGCCATGTTTATGAGTCTTGTTTGTTACAAGCCCTGTCCTAGCAGAGTTCATAAACCCTGTAACATTATGAAAACAGGTTTTTATAATGGGAAGTGTCAGGCAACTGTAACTCCAACAACCTCTGCAAGTGCAAGACTTGTGTAGCAGAAGGTGCCCTGAGTTTTAGAAGCCACCTTTAGCTTTTTCCTTTTCTCCCCCTCAGAGAAAAAGAGGGAAACGTAAAATATAAATGTGCCCAGTTGAAGTTAGAAATCCTAGTCTACAGTTTTTAATGGACCCTACAGGAGTTAACATCAATCCCCATGAGACTTGAGGAGAGTTGGGCTCCTAAGTTTAAACACTCGAAAGATAAGGGGTACAATTTTCAAACCTGTCTCAGGGCAGGTCTGCTCTGGAGCTGGGAAGTGTCACTGAGCGTACTTCTACACTGCAGCTGGAGGTGTACTTTCCAGCACAGGCGGATATGCATGTACTAGCTCCGAGCAAGCTAGCATGCATAGCCACAGCAGCACGGGCGGGCCACTCAAGTGTAATCCTATCTGAGACCATAGGTACATACCTGGGTGGCTAGCCCCTACCCCCTGGCCACGCTGCTGTTTTTAGCATGCTGGCTCGATCAAAGCTAGCACAGGTACATCTACCCAAGCCGGAAAGCACACCACCAGCTGCGGTGTAGATGTACCCTCTGATTTAGGCGCCCAACTCCCATTTGCTTTCAATAGCAATGTCACAAAGGGTACTGACCCCAGAGCACCCTGGCACATACGCAGTGTTGCCAGTGTCAAAAGATCAAAATGCATGAGTCGGACCCCCACCCAAATCATGAGATTTTTTTTTTTAAAAAAATCTTCACCCCCTATATTGCAAATTTTGGGGGGTCTCTTGATTTTTTTTGATCTCCCCCACCCATCCCCAGTGTGTGCGTGTGACAACTAGCCTTGCCCCCTCTCCCAAATTTATTGGGCATGGTGATTTTGGGCCCCGCTGCGGGAGCGCTTAGCCCCATATCTGCCCGTCCCCTGCCCAGCAGCTAATTCTGCCTGCCACTCCCATCAGCTCAGCCCCCTGCTCCATCAGTTCACTTACCCTGCCTCACCTCTGCTCCTCCTGAGCACTTTACCCCCCTCCTGCTCCTGCAGGGGAGTCCACACTCCACCTTCCCAGGCTGGGGGAGGAGCAGCCCCAGGGGGTCTTCATGCCCCTTCCCAGGTTGGGTGCTGCAGGGAGGGAGGGGAGGAGCAGAGGACCCATCCCAAGGAGGACTGGAGCTGCACTGTTCTGCTGGGTTCTTTAGCTCCTTCCTCCCCTCCCGTGAGAGTGGCTTTGAGTTGCAATGATACTCAGACCTCAGTGGTTCAGCAGCCAAATTAGCGACCAGCATTACCCAAAAGAGCCACAGTCGTGTGAATTCATGGTTTCATTTACTATAGTACTAGAGATTCATATTTACACAGTATCACAGGGGAACTATTTAGTTTATATGTATTATTCTCACAGCAAGTAATTTAATAACTTTAACTTAATTGGTCAATAATATTGTAAAAGCATCCTGATTGGTTAATACCTTAGACTGGTTAATAATTAAATGACACAGTGTTTTAATATAATGATCTGCAAAGAGTGACAGGAGCCACATTAAAGAGCCGCTTGCGGTTCACGAGCTGCAGTATCACTGCTCCAGGGAGTGGTTATGCTGCCCCAGGAGGTGGGGCAGGCAGCCAGAGGGCTCAGATTTGCTAGAGGGCTGGAGTCTCTTGAATCATCGCCAGACTGGCTCCAGCCCCAGCTGAGGTTGTCATGAGAGTTGGCAACACTGCGCTTGCCATCGAGGCCTGGCCTGGCCTCCAGTCAGACTCCTTCTAGTGTCTAGCCCTGTCAGGCGTGGAGTGTCTTTTACCTCACTAGTCCAACAGGAACCCATCTGCGGCCACCAATGGAACAGGCCTTCAGCCATTGTGCAGCTGGAGTTCTGGTTCACCTCTTCGTTGCTCAGGCCTCCTTGTCGCCCCTCGGTAGGGTGACCACCCATCCTGAATTGGGCAGGACAGGCCCAAAATGCACATTTCAAGTCCTGGTCCTAGGATGGTTTCAGAGTAGCAGCCGTGTTAGTCTGTATTTGCAAAAAGAAAAGGAGTACTTGTGGCACCTTAGAGACTAACCAATTTATTTGAGCATAAGCTTTCGTGAACTACAGCTCACTTCATTGGATGCATAAAGTGGAAAGTACAGTGAGCAGATTTTATATATACACACAGACCATGAAAAAATATACATTGTAAGGAGAGTGATCACTTAAGATGAGCTATTACCAGCAGGAGAGTGGGGTGGGGGAGAGAAAACCTTTTGAAGTGATAATCAAGGTGGGACATTTCCAGCACATTTCCAGGAGTTAACAAGAACGTCCGAGGAACAGTGGGGCGGGGGCGGGGGGGGGGGAGGAATAAACAGGGGGAAATAGTTTCACTTAGTATAATGACTCAACCACTCCCAGTCTCTATTCAAGCCTAAGTTAATTGTATCCAATTTGCAAATTAATTCCAATTCAGCAGTCTCTCCTTGGAGTCTGTTTTTGAAGTTTTTTTGTTGAAGGATACTCACTTTGAGGTCAGAAATCGAGTGACCAGAGAGATTGAAGTGTTCTCCGACTGGTTTATGAATGTTATAATTCTTGACATCTGATTTGTGTCCATTTATTCTTTTACGTAGAGACTGTCCAGTTTGGCCTATGTACATGGCAGAGGGGCATTGCTGGCACATGATGGCATATATCACATTGGTAGATGTGCAGGTGAATGAGCCTCTGATAGTGTGGCTGATGTGCTTAGGCCCTATGATGGTGTCCCCTGAATAGATATGTGGGCACAGTTGGCAACGGGCTTTGTTGCAAGGATAGGTTCCTGGGTTAGTGGTTCTGTTGTGTGGTGTGTGGTTACTGATGAGTATTTGCTTCAGGTTGGGGGGCTGTCTGTAGGCAAGGACTGGCCTGTCTCCCAAGATTTGTGAGAGTGATGGGTCGTCCTTCAGGACAGGTTGTAGATCCTTGGGAGACAGGCCAGTCCTTGCCTACAGACAGCCCCCCAACCTGAAGTAAATACTCACCAGCAACAACACACCACACAACAGAACCACTAACCCAGGAACCTATCCTTGCAACAAAGCCCGTTGCCAACTGTGCCCACATATCTCTACGTAAAAGAATAAATGAACACAAATCAGATGTCAAGAATTATAACATTCATAAACCAGTCGGAGAACACTTCAATCTCTCTGGTCACTCGATTTCTGATCTCAAAGTGATATCCTTCAACAAAAAAACTTCAAAAACAGACTCCAAGGAGAGACTGCTGAATTGGAATTAATTTGCAAATTGGATACAATTAACTTAGGCTTGAATAGAGACTGGCAGTGGTTGAGTCATTATACTAAGTGAAACTATTTCCCCTTGTTTATTCCCCCCACTGTTCCTCAGATGTTCTTGTTAACTCCTGGAAATGTGCTGGAAATGTCCCACCTTGATTATCACTTCAAAAGGTTTTCTCTCCCCCCACCCCACTCTCCTGCTGGTAATAGCTCATCTTAAGTGATCACTCTCCTTACACACAGACCATGAAAAAATATACATTGTATCTATAAAATCTGGTTTCAGAGTAACAGCCGTGTTAGTCTGTATTTGCAAAAAGAAAAGGAGTACTTGTGGCACCTTAGAGACTAACCAATTTATTTGAGCATAAGCTTTCATGAGCTACAGCTCACTTCATCGGATGCATACTGTGGAAAGTACAGAAGACGTTTTTATACACACAAACCATGAAAAAATGGGTGATTATCACTACAAAAGGTTTTCTCTCCCCCCACCCCACTCTCCTGCTGGTAATAGCTTATGTAAAGTGATCACTCTCCTTACAATGTGTATGATAATCAAGGTGGGCCATTTCCAGCACAAATCCAGGTTTTCTCCCCCCCTCCCCCCCCCCAAAAAAACCTCTCCTGTTGGTAATAGCTTATCTAAAGTGATCACTCTCCTTACAGCGTGGGCCCACACATTGTAAGGAGAGTGATCACTTTACATAAGCTATTACCAGCAGGAGAGTGGGGTGGGGGGAGAGAAAACCTTTTGTAGTGATAACCACCCAATTTTTCATGGTTTGTGTGTATAAAAATGTCTTCTGTACTTTCCACAGTATGCATCCGATGAAGTGAGATGTAGCTCACGAAAGCTTATGCTCAAATAAATTGGTTAGTCTCTAAGGTCCTAGGATGGATGACACTGGGACGCCATTTGTCCCGGATTCCGTGTGGCACTGCTCCATGCCTGCCTGAGGCTCGGGGGCAGCAGCAGCCCCTTCCCAGGGGGGTCTAAGGTGGGCTCCCGCCCCACCATGAAGCCCCAACCCCCTGCTCCTCTTCCCCCTGCGGTCCCACCCGTGGCCAGGCCAGAAGCCGGAGCCAAGCAGTAGTAAGAGCCACACAGGGAGCCCAGGCCACTGTGGGGAGCCCGGGACGCTTCACCTGCTCTGGGCAGCGCACCCTGGAGGGCAGGGACACAGACGGGGGGCTGCTCTTGAGCACCACAGCACCTCAGCCAGAGCAGATGGAGGGTCCGGGGCTCCCCAGAGTGGCCTGGGCTCCCTGGGAAGCTCTTACAGTGGCCTGGCTCTGGCTTCTGGCCTGGGCAGGGCCTTGGAAAAGAGGAAGAGCTGGGGCAGGGCTCCTGCATGCGTCCCTGTTTTTATGTTTTGAAAGGGTGGTCACCCTACCCCTCAGCCATCACCCTCTCTTCCAGACCCTTGTCCCACGGTGCCTAACATCCCCTTGTCTGGATCCTTTTCCTTCAGAGCCCTGCTGCCCAGGGACATTCATTCCCCTTGCACCCCAGCACCCCTTGAGTCCTGGCCACTCTTTCCGGGGCATTCTCATTCCCTGCAGCACAACTAGCTTCAGTCCCAGCTCCTCTTTCAGGGTCCACTGACCAAGGTCCTCCCTTTCCCCTGCAGTTTCAGCTACCTTCAGTCCTAGTTTCCCTCTCTCACTGCCATTTCCCCCTTTTGAAGCCCCCAGCCCTTCCTCTTCCTAGTCTCACATGCTTCCTTAAGCAGGTGATAGTCATCAAATAGATAGAACCTTTCAACTGATCCTCATGGCCCAGTTATTATTCAACTCTCCCTTATTAGCGCTGGCCCAGGCTACCTGCCTCCCCCATCTCCAGGTGATGAGACAAGGTCCTTTAAAAGGGAGCCACATCACTCTGTGATAGGGAACGATGTGCTTGGATGTGTGAAAACATGCCCAGGTTAACATTACAATATTATGTTGTAGCCAAAGCCTTTTCATTTCCTGATTTGAGTGCTGAACATTGTAACCTTAGGGCTTGTCCACATGGGGAGACTCAGAAAAGTGAATCAGAATAAACTAACGTGAATTTAAAGTGGATTTGTTAAACTGCATTAAACTCCTGTGTAGACACTCTCATTTAGAATTCGTGGCCTTAAGTCAGTTTAGCTTAATTCCCTTTTAAATTAATTTTCCTGAATGTCCTTGTGTAGCAAAGTCGTCAGCTTTACACAAACCTATTGGTTTGTATTTTAACTCTCTAACTAGGCCACGTCTACTCTATACAATTATGTTGACCTAAATTATGTCAGCATACAGCCGCCACGGTAATTACATCGCTTGTGCGTGTCCATACTACACTCCTTGCGTCAGCGGTTTGTGTCCTCACCAGGAGCACTTGCACTGATTGAACTGTCAGTGTGGGGCATTGTGGGATGGCCTCTGAAAGCCGGCAACAGTCACTATAAGCAGTGCGCTGTCTACACTGACACTGCGTCAACGTAACTACGTTGACATTAATTCTATGTCTCTTGTGGAGGTGGGGTTATTAAATCCATGTAGCAGGCGAGTTACGTCAGCGGGAGTGAAATTTTAGTATAGACGCTTACAGAGTGAGGTCGACCTAACTCTGTAGTGTAGACCAGGGCTAGGAACTGGCTTGCTGGTCCCTAGTACAGATGGGATGCAGCCGCATAGTCCCAGAATGCTGGGTGCTAATAAGAGATGTCATTAGTATGTTCCTACCGGTGCTGAGTGGGATATGATGTCTGGGATTGGAAATTCTGTAGTCCTTTGACTTGTTTATAATCCTGTGATGGTCTGTTCTCCCCTTACATGTGCATGTGACTCCCCATTGAGTCTAATGGCAGTTACACATACACTACATGGCAGGGAGGACAGACCCTGATGAATCCTGCTATGCTTTGGTAGGAGAGGATGGAGAAGAAGGTATTAGGGAGCCTCTTTGTATGGTTTAAACAGCAGGGCAGGTTCTCTGCAGAGCATGCCAGAGAGTGCTAAGCCAGGGGGACTGACTCCCATTCTGACAGACGCACTATGCGCCCAAGAGGGCTTGGGGTGCCAGCTAAGGGTCTGGCCCCTATTAGCATGCAGGCTCTAGCATGCCATTCATGCAAGCTAACACAAGGCAAATGCTATTCCTTTTTAAAGAAACAAAGTGCATTCGCCCCCCTCCCCCTCCACGCACATATTCACCACCTCCCTCTTGCACTGGAATCCTTCCCTGCTCAGCAGGATTCCAGAGTTGACGAAGCACCACCAGTGTCCGCTTCCCTTAACCAGTCAGGGATGCATTTGGCTCTTCAGCAATACCGTTGAGATGATACCACAAAGAGACTTCAACAATGAGAGCTATGGGGGAGTGGCTACCATTACTTAATTCCCAGTGGGTGTCTACACTGCAGTAAAACACCTGCAGCTGGCCCGTGGCAGCTGACTTGGGCTGTGGGGCTATAAAACTGCAGAGTAGATATTTGGGCTTGGGCTCCAGCCTGGGCCCTGAGAGTATGTCTATACTGCAGTTAGACACCCACGGCTGGCCTGTGGCTGCTGACTTGGTTCATGGGGCTCAGACTGTTTATTTGCAGTGTAGATTGTTCAGGCTCAGGCTAGAGCTCGAGATCTAGGACCCTGTGAGGTGGGAGGGTCCCAGAGATCGGCCTGCAGCAGAGCCCAAACATCTACACTGCAATTAAACAGCCCCTTAGCCTGAGCCCCGTAGGCCTGAGTCAGCTGACACAGGCTAGCTACAGGTATTTTCTTGCAGTGCCGACATACTCAATGTGTCAATGTTGGGAATAATCAGACATGAGGTTCCTTTTATATTCTGTGCCTTTAGGATGCATCTTGGCAATAACTTGCTCTGCTAACCAGTTAGTGTTCATCAAATGATGGACATTGACTTTCTTTTATCCTTGAAGTATAGGTGCGGTAGAAAAATGAATATAAAAAATTACTTCCCATATGGGCCAGATTTTCAAAGGTATCAGGTGCCTAAAGATGCAGATGGATGCCTCATGGGATTTTCCAGATCACCTTTCTCCATCTTTAGGCACCTAATTACCTTTGAAAATCTGGCCTAAGAGCTTAGTCACCACCCTGCTCATTTTGTTCCTACTGTTTTTGGACTCACGGCTGCTTTAGTTAGTCATAGAGGCTTTTTGGTCTGAAATTTTGTTGTTTAATGTTGTTAACACTGCAGCCGATGCAGCTTGGTGGAAGGGTGAGCTGAGTCTATTCTGACTCATGCATCAACAGAATTGCCAGTCTGCAAATTGCAGATGGAACTTAGTTAATTCTGCAGATGATACTCAAGCCAGAAAAAGCCCAGCTTGACTTTTAGATCCCAGGCTGAGTTTGTAGGTCTGGCAGTTAGGAAACCATCTCTTTACACAGAAACAGCAAGCTTTGCAGTCAAGTGATTGAGACAATAAAAATGGAACTCCACAATGCTTTTTTTTTTAAATCCATATAATCACTTTTCAGAGTAGAACCAGGCTTATTAATTCTTTGCACTTCTGTAGTGCCTCTTCGAAGGTCTCAGTGCACTTTCCAAATATGAATGCATTCAGCCTCACATCAGTTTGTAAGGTAGGAAGCTATTATCCCACTTCAAAGATGGAGAAACTAAAGCTGTGAATTGCCCCAAATCACACAGCTGGTCAGTGACAGAAGTGGGAAGAGAACCCAGGAGGCCAGACTCCCAGTTCCGTTCTCTAATCAACGATAGTTCCTGAGTGGTTCCTTTATGTTTAAATCAGATTTTTTTTCTAGAGAAAAAAGTTTGATACTGACCTTTGGCTTCATTGACAGACAGCCTGAAAGCTTCAATTGTGACCAGAGATCTAAAGCCCTTTCCTTTACACAACTGTGGGGTAAACACAAGAATCTTTTTACATGGAAGGATGTTAGTGGAACATCTGCAAAGTAATGAGTACATGATGGGTGTCCCTAAGTAGTAATTATCATTTATTACTATTGTTTATTTGTTCCCAATAGGCTGCACAAAGTGCTAGGCACTGTACAGACAGCAGGAGGGCACAGTCCCAGTCCTAGAGAACTTAGGAGCTAAACATGCAGTGCTATACTACAGAAGAAGATGCATATTATTGGCTACACCCAAAGAGCTGTCCATCCAAATCAGCCTAGCAGTAACACCAATTGAAGGTCTAGGGCTAGCGTCTAATCTGGTGTAAATCAGCAACACTTTTTTGAAGTTAATAGAGCAGTGCTGATTTATACAAGCTCAGCATTTAGCCCTTTGAAAATAGTCCTGAAATTTTCTCCCAAGGCTTCTGTCTCTAACTATGGTGAGTTATCATTGAAAGTCTGGGTTGTTGGGGTTTTTTGTTATTATTAGAAAGAGGGAGTTGAATGGAAAGAGGCCAATTCATTGGGAAAACAGATGGAAATCATCTGAAATCATCAGCGTACTTGATAATTATAAAACAGAGACAGAATTTTTCCTGTTTAATCAGACACTTTTACCATGTTGTGCAGTCAGTCAGAACATTCAATATTTTAAGGTGGTGGAGCACATGTGTATCTTCATATGCTTACTTCCCAACACAATTCTCAGCATATATGTGGAATGGCTAGCAAGCTGGACCACTAACAGATTGGTCATACCAAGCAGTAGCCTATTCTTCAAAGTTTTGCTTTTGTGCTCTCTTTTAATTGTTTTGTTCTGTGCTGTGTAGTAATGATTTGTACACATTTATTTTCACATAGTAAAGTTTTCTATGAAATGGTCAGTTTGTGGCATCTGCTAACATTATGAAATTGCACATACCTTGTTTTTATGGTGTGAAATTTTAGTCTTTCAAGCGTGATCCTTTTAAAATAAAGGTCAGATACACCTGCAAAGTGAAAAGCCATGGTTTCACTGTCCACTAAACCTTTTGTGAAGCATTTTGTAGGAGAGGTAATAAAATTATTTCTCAAATCAAACTCAAGTTGTGAAGCTGTTATATGTGTTCCTAAATCCGGGAGGAGTAAATCTGGCTTTTGAAGCACGTATAGAACAAAGAGACATTCATAAGAGGTTCTAGCATGGAAGTTAGAAATGGAGAAATCCTCTAATCTAGCCTCGTAGGATCAGTACAAAACAGTGTGGGACCAATACCTCTTTCAAGCAGACAGAGTGGTTCGGAAGACAGGTGTAATACTTGCTGGGTGACCTTGGGTAACTCACCTAAGGTCTCTTTGCTTCATTTTTCCCCATCTGTTACTGATGGGTGGAACAGTATGGACTAGTGGCTAGAGCACTGGACTGGGACTCAGAAGACCTGGGCTTTATTCCCAGCTCTGCCGGTGGCCTTGGTCAACCATGCCTCAGTTTCCCCATCTGTAAAATGGGGATTATGATACTGACCTCCTTTGTAAAGCACATTGAAATCTTCTGATGAAAGAGGTAGGTGGTGTTATTATTAATCACCTTTTTAAGGTACTTTTGAGATCTAAAGGCAAAAAGAGCTACACCATCTCCATTGCTTTGCCATGTACAGTTTCAAATAACCCAAGCAATGGGCCTTCCACCACTTCTCTTGGGAGACTCTACAGCATAGTAAAAATCTCACTACTGGTATATGTTTAGATTTACTGCTGTGTAAGTTAGACCAAAATTTTGCTCATAATTAGAAAGCTTAATTCCCAAGAGAAGCTATGTGTAAGACCTTCCTACTGTGGCCCTTATCCCCAGGCAATCTTAGTGTATTATTACATGTCTCCTGAAGGGAAATGTACAGGCATAAACAGCCCTCTGGTTGGATTATAGTCCAGAATTATAAATAGTAAAACTGAGATGGGAACAGGTGCTTCCTCTGCAAAGCCTGGCTCGGGCCAGGTGTGACGTGACCAATGCTGGTTACTGTCCAGCAGCTCATGACCCTGTGTGAAACGAGTCTGGTCTCAGTGCAGTCCAGTGAACAGGTGCCTGCATCATCAAAAACAACACCATGGCTGACTCGAATGGGCAGTCTTGTCAGCAATCGTGGGAGAGGAGCTAAGGATGGACAGGGCCACGGAGATTCAGTTCTCCTCCAGAGCATTATTGTGGCACATTGGCTGGTTAAGGCAGGAGGGAAGCGTGCTGTAGATAAAAAGGAATCTTCAACTTCCAGAGCTTGGCACTGCAGCACCTTTCATTAGCACTACACTCACTACCAGATCTTAAGTGTTTAATAGTGAACATTTCTAATGTACACCCACAGCTCACACAATGCTATTGGCTAGCTTCTGTCTTTGAGGGCTTAACCAGTATATCTAACATCCCAGCTGATGGAGCTCCCACCTTGTTCCTTGGGAAACTACTTCACAGCTGAATACAGCACATTGTCTGGAATTTTTTTCTCCTCCTTGATACTCATCTAAATTTTCCTCACTGATCTGATCCCATTGTTCCCATTCCATACTTCTTTGTATCCCCTTATCAACTTCTCTCCTGCCTTTATGTTTACACCTTTCTAATCCTTGTAGGTAGTTGTTGCTTAGCCAACCTATACGTGGAAAATCTGGCCATAATCTAATGGCTCCTATTTAGGCACCTAAATGAAGCATCTACATTGTCAAAAGAGCTCAGTGGGAGTTTCTGGGTGCTGAGCACATCCAGTAACCTGGACCTTAGTTTCTTGTCATCTCTCCTCCTAACTCATAGCCTCTTTTTCCTCTCTCACCCTTTGTCTCTCGTGTCTATTTAGATTTCCAGGCTCTCTGGGGCAGGCCCAATGGGCCCTGATTTCGGTTGAAGGTTGTAGGCACTATTGTAATTAATAATATTAAGGAGGGTGGATGTGCTGTCGTCATGCTGCATGCACTAGTTGCGTAAAAACAAAGCAGACTGTCACTGTGCAGGTACTAGCCCTGGACTGTTTTAAATTGGATCATGTGGTATAAAGGGAAGGTAAGTCTCTCTTCAGCTACTAATTGAGAATACATGCAATGATCTGGAAGATCTCACACCTGTTCCCTCTGTAGCCAAAGTAAAGTGTCAGTCTGATAGTTTCAGGAGAAAGATATCGCTACATATATGTTACATTACAGTTTCTCCAGCCAGCTGTCACTTCATCCTCCCTCTCTACCATCCATTCCACAGCTTTCTGGTGCTGTATAAGGTCTAACCTCTTGTCCTTCACGCAAAGGAAATGGAATTCTTTTTCACTGGGCATTGTTTCCTCCCTCGTAACAGTGGCATCTTAGCTCTTCTGAGGAAGTTCTGAAAACCTCGTGAGCGAGGGAGATGGGCAAGCATCCAAGTGTGGCTGGATGCCTTTTAGTGCTTTACAGGATGTGTCAGGCTCAGGAACATCTGATACTGTTCCACTTAATGTTAATGCTGTTAATCCAGCTCCCATAAGGTAAGGAATGGTGTCCTAGCCTGTTTGGCAGAGGATGGAGGAGGATGGCAGGAGAGACATCACTTGATCATTACCCATTAGGTTCACTCCCTCTGGGGCACCTGGCATTGGCCACTTGTCGGTAGACAGGATACTGGGCTGGATGGACCTTTGGTCTGACCCAGTTTGGACATTCTTATGTTCATACCACACCCTCTTAAGCACTCTGGGACAGAGATTCCCCAGAAGGTTTCTCCCACAGACAATAACAGCTCGTGCAATTTTAAAATGGCCAGAGATGCCTGAGGCCACAGGAATGTCTGGGGGGTGGACAGTAGAGGGTGCGTATCTACATTTACAAAAAGAAAAGGAGTACTTGTGGCACCTTAGAGACTAACCAATTTATTTGAGCATAAGCTTTCGTGAGTTACAGCTCACTTCATCGGATGCAGTAGCTCACGAAAGCTTATGCTCAAATAAATTGGTTAGTCTCTAAGGTGCCACAAGTACTCCTTTTCTTTTTCTTTTTGCGAATACAGACTAACACGGCTGTTACTCTGAAACCTATCTACATTTAGCGTGTTCCTGAGGTGCTCCCCCTGCTGTGCAGTTGAAATCTGATAGCACAGGGCCAGTGGCATTCCTAGTCTTAGCAAGACTTTGGTGGGGTTGTTCCACCCCCCAGTAATCTGCTTCTGTGCACCTCATTTTCACAGCAACAATGAGGCCTCACAGACAGTCCCTCTCTGCCCCAACAGTCCCCTTTTTACAGCAGGAATTGCGGGTGCAGGTCCTGGCTCTGTGCTGAGCATGGAGTACTTCTAACTGCCCTGTGCAGTTCTGCCTACCCTTCTGCCATATGTGTGCTCAGCCCACCCTGTTCACCTCATCCCTCCATGTCACATTAGGGCTTGTAGGGTCACACCACAGTGCTGGGATTCCCTTCCATGCTGCAGTGCAGTCAGTCCAGAAGCAGTTTCTTATCACTCCTATAGCAGTCAGGGGACTGCTCTCCTCCTCCTACTGGTTCTCTTGTTTTAAATCTCACTGCTTGTAGTGGGTTTCACTTGGAGGCCTAGTGGTCAGGCCATGGCCAAATAGTCTCTCTGAGTGTTGGGATAGCTCTTCCAGGCCATTTGGGTAGCCTGGCAGCCAAGTCCCAGTTCGTCACAAAGCCCACCCCCAACCCGGAGTCCTCTAGGCTCTCTCAGGCAGACAGTGGGAGGAGAGATCTTTAGGGGGACCTGGCCCTCCCTTTCCACTTGATTCTGGCCCAGTGGGAGAGAGGCGAGGGGTGGCTCAGTCCTTGTGGGTGCGACTCCAAATTGGCCTTCCCAGCCACCTCCTTACCTTCCCTGGCAGTTTTTCCTTCAGCTTGTGGCATGGCCCCAGCTTTCTCCTTGCATAGTCTCAGTAATTCAGAGCCCCGAGTGGAGGCTTCCCAGCTCACTCAGAGTCCAGTTGATCCTACTATTCAGGGAGAAGGGGAGAAAAAGGGGCAGGACCCCAGCCAAGTCTTACTCTCAGTCCCAGTCCTTCCCCTGCAGACTGCTCTGTTTCAGTTGTTACTGTCTGCCCGCTTTTTTTCAGCTGTTACTGTCTGCCTGTCTCTCCTTCGCTCTCCTGCATGCCTACCTGCCAGAGCTCCCTTTTAAGCAGGTCCTCCATAGGATAGGAAGCATGCCCAGCAGCTGCAGAAGGTCAGGGCCTGCTTGGCCCAATACTGTTCCAGTACTCCTTTAACCTTAGTGTCGGGTCTGTAAACAACCTCATCGCATACTCTCCCCCTCAGACTGGGCACTGGAGTCTGTGCAGACGGGTCTCCTCCGTCCTACGAAAAGAACTCCCATGTTCTTATGATCACGTCCTGCTCACTGTAGTATCTCAAACTTGTACAGCTGCACTGAGGTACCCGTTTATAATCCACGGGTTATGGTCTTTCATGGTGTTCAGCCATCACAGGGGTGCATGATCCGTCACGAGATGGAATGTCTGTCCTCATAAGTAGTAGCAGAGTGCTTCAATAGTCCATATTACTGCCAAGGCCTCCTTCTCTATTACTGAGTACACAACTTCCCGGCCAAACAATTTCCAGCTGAGGTAAAGGATTGGGTGTTCTTCTCCCTCTACCTCTTGGCATAACACGCTCCCCTGAGGTTAAGGTTAGAGGCATCCATCTGCAGGGTGAAAGGTTTTGAAAAATCAGGGTGGAACAGGATGGGCTCCCGCATCAGTCAATCTTTCAATTTCTTGAAGGCTGTGGTGCACTCTTGAAACCACCAGACCTTTTTGGGGTCTATGTCTATCACCAGGTCTGTCAATAGGACTGCAATCATGGTGAAATCTGGGATAAACCACCTATAATAGCCTGCTAATCCCAGGAAGTGTCAAACCTGCCACTTTGTGGTGGTTTCGGTGCCAGGGAGCTGCCGCGACGGGGGCACTTCAGGGTGGAGGGGACGGTTCAAGGTGGAAGTTTCGCCTAGGGCGCAAAACATCCTTGCACCGGCCCTGGTTGAACTAGTCTGACTCTCACAATGCAGACATTGCCCAGTGTCCCTGTTGCAGTGCATGACAACTCTATCTTTTTTTTTTTTTTTTGGCTGAGGATCTTTGCAAACACTCCTCCGGGAGCAAGAGAGAACAGATTTGTTACATGTTTTTACAATACAAACTTTTAGATTTTTAATCTCCAGTAGATTATTTAGAATTTGTTTTTTAATCAAACATGCTTCTCTTAAACTGAGAAACCTAATCTTCAAATTCATATTCTGATCAGAACAGGATAACCCCATAGTTTCTCAGAAGGAACAGGGTTAAGATAAAAGCTATAAGTTAATGGTAATAATGTTTTTAAGAACAGAGAGGTTACCTATTCCAAGCCTCAACTCAAAAACAGCACAAGGATCTTTGAAAACACACCCAGAATGGCTCAGGTTAAGCACCTACATTGCGGGGACCAGATGTGACATGGGAAAGCTGGATTATGTAGTGCTCAGAGCACAGTACTGTGTACCAAAAAGAAAAGGAGTACTTGTGGCACCTTAGAGACTAACCAATTTATTTGAGCATAAGCTTTCGTGAGCTACAGCTCACTTTGTATTCCTGTGTTCTAGTCCTACTTTGGACTCTGACTTGCTGTATGGCTCTGGGCAGGTTACTAATGCCAAAATTAGAAGTGGCCAGTCATTTAGTATGCCTCAGTTTTCAGGTCTGATATGCCAACGGTCTGATTTTCAGAGGGGAATTACATCCCCTCCCGACCTCACACTGAAGTTAACTGGAATGGTAAGTGTTAAGAGCTTGACTCAGAAAGTTATTGGTAGTGCATAACAACAACTTTATTGAATCTATTAATTTTTGAACAATGCTACTTACTTTTGTATGCCACACATCTAGTACCCACCTCTTTCAGTGCTCTTATAACAGTAAGTGCTCAGCACCTCTGAAAAATCAGCCACTCAGTGTCTGTTTCTCCATCTCTAAAATATTTAGAAACAGGGGCATTAGCAAGGGGGGGCAAGCGGGCGTGGGCCCCCCAATCAGTGGGGGCACAGAACTCCTCTGGGCCTGGGACCACGGTGAGGATGGCAGCTCCTCCAACTGCTGTGGGAGAATAAGCTCCACCACCCTGGGGTGGGGGAGTGGGAGGGTAGCCAGCTCCACTGGCCTTGGGGCTGTGGCAGGGAGAACCAGGTCCTCCTGGGGGGGCAGGGAAAGGAGAGCCAGCTCCAGGGGGCTGGCGGGAAGGAGAGCTAGCTCCTCCATCCGCAGGGCAAAGCACTTTGAGATCCTGGCATAAAAAGAACTAAAGCCCTGCAAGTTATTTTACCTGACACATAGGCATTGTTCTGTTGCATTTGAATAACAGTCATGGTACCACAGAGAAAGTTAATGATAAAAAGGTTAAGGGGAGGTGCCATTTGATTCATAAGTCCACAGCATTATAATTTAAATGGTGTCACCTTCTGTGATCGTTGCCCCTGGCTCCCAGCTCCAGAGCCTCCAGTTGATGGTACTTTTGACAATACAGTGTCATTGGAAAGAGGTTGAGTTTGGTATCATTTGAAAGCCCTTTCTCCCACAAACAAAATGGTATCAAACATGACCAACTTAGAACAATTATGTAGATAGATATTTGAGAAAAATGTTTAAAAAATTATTTTTTTTATTATACGTTAACACAGGCATGTCACACATGTAGCCCTCACAAAGTTAAATTGTGGCCGTTGGCTGACCATACCATTAATGCTCCGACCATGATATCTGATTAATTTTTTTAATATTACAGATTACTGTAAATAGAAAAATATTTCAAGTTGATTTGCAGTCGACAAAAAAGAAGTGGTTCAGTGGGACTGATTATCAGCTTTATTTATTATGCCAAAAGAGTTGCAATGAGGCCCTGTTTAAGACATCAGCATCCAGACAGAAATTACTGGAATCCTTCTGCAAAATGTATGCACACAGTTAATTATGTTACGTAAGTACAATCCCAAAGTAATATATTACAAAATCCCTTTTACTTTGTTCTTGATCATTTTTAGGCCTCAATGGGAAATGAAGAGTACCAACTAGTAGTTGAATCTCTGGAGAATACAACCACAGAGGACCTTGTTAAACACAACGCTCAGTGGCACCTTACATAAGAAGTGCACCATAAACTTAATTTGGTAAGGTTGGAGAGGAAGTACATTGAGCATCAGGAAAAAGCTGAAGATGATGGGACAAGCACCAGCTGTGGGTGAGACTCACCTTATACTAGGTCCCACAGCATGCATTTCAAGCAGAACATATGCTTCTATGGTAAGCCAGAAACCTGTAGGCATCCATTAAGCACAGTTTCAATCACAGGCATCAACTTTCCAATGTGCCGGGGGGTGCTCGACCCCCAGCTCTGCCCCAGGCCCCGTCCCCACTCCACCCCTTCCGCCAATGCCCTACCTGCCTCTTCCCACCCCTGCCCTGCCCCCACCCCTTTCCTCCTCCTCTCCCGAGTGCGCCATGTCCTTGCTCCTCCCCCGCAGAGCCTCCCGCACACCATGAAATAGCTGATTGTGGCAGGCGGGAGACGTGGGGAGGAAGGGGGAGGTGCTGATTGGCAGGGCCCACCGGTGGGCAGGAGGTGCTGGGGGGTGCTCCAGCGCCTGTGGTTTCAATTAAGCAGTTTCAGCATGAGACAAGTGAAAAGCAGACACTTTGAGTGAGAAGATTGCATGGAAAGTAAAGGTAAGTGGGTGCATTGACCCAAAAGACGCCCAGGCATACGGCATTGAGTACTACGCCAAGAGTGTACGTAATGTGTTGCATCAAAAGCTAAAAGCAACCGAAAAAAATACTAGATTTTCCTGACATTGACATTCTGATGAAAGCAGCCTTCAATGATGAGACAGCTAAAAAATATCAGTCGAATGGATACTTCAGGTCATGACTTGTATGAAGCCTTCAAAACCCAAAGAATTATCCAAAGTTCTGTCAGTCTGTGGACTCCAAGAACAGACTAAAGCTGTGCTCAAATGCAAAGACAATAGTCAGAGTGAAGGTGGCAGGGACTATTACAGAGCTAACCACAGACTGGTAATTTTTTACTCATCTCTTGGTTGTGTCCAGACCTCAGCATGATGTTGATCTGTGTGAGACTTCGGGAAAGTACAAGTTCTCTGTGGTATCATGATCACTGTTCGAAAGCAACGGAACAATGCCTGTGCACCAGGGGAAAAGCAAACTAATGCACATCTTGCTTGGTCTTTCTAAGCCAGCGCCTACTGACAACCTAACCAATACCGTAATCCAGCAAAGGCCTTTCAGTATAGCAATCATAGATAGTATACCTGAGATACAACTCTCGACAAATCAGAACCTGTTAACACTGGCCGAGATTTGGCTGAATACTTCATTCTGAGGCTACAGAGAAAATACTGAACCTATGACGAAGTCCACCTTGTGTCTGACACACACGCAGAGGAATCAATTAAAAATATTACTAGAAAGAAGAGACTCCATGGTATTGCACTTGTCAAAATCATTTACTCCACAAACATCTCCAATCTTACAGTGAAGAAGCTGTTGTCTCATACTTGGACGAAGGATGAGTTAACCACATACCTTGCAGGAAAAATGCTCCAGCATATGAAGAATTGCTCAAAGACTTCAGTCGTTGCATTGTATAATGAAGCTACCACCTCGCAGTGTTCAGTGGAGTTGCTCTGTAGTCCCAGTGAGGAAGCTGACACTAAAATTATCATGCTTGCCATCAGTGCCAAAGAGAGAGGTGCTACTAAACTCTATAGAGTTTTGCACAAGTCACATGTTCTAGTGCGGCCTGAGACACACTGTCCAAGACTTCCGCAAGATTCTGTTTTTGTCTAGACTCCTGGGGAACAGAATTGCTGTATACTCCTCAGAGATGTGTTTCTACCCTTGGACACCTCCCACCCCCAGCCCGGAGAAGTCCCGGACCAGCTGCACCTGTGCCTCCCCTCCCCAGACCCTAAGCCACCCAGGGAAAAATGTCTCTGGTCTGGAAGAAGCTTTTGATATGCCCCATGCAGGTTCTGGGGTGGCTGAGAAGGCAGTATTTGCTACTCAGCTTCCTGGGTTCAGTAGTAATCTCCCTGGATTCCGTGGAACCTGTATGGGGGCATAATAAATAAAAACCTTCCCCCCAGAACCCTGCAACCAGCACTGTGTGGTCAAGTCCAGTTACAGGAGTAACCACAAATCAGTCTCCCTGCCAGGAGGGCAGGAAGAGCAGCTGCTGCCTGGAGGAGCCACCGCTCAGTTGGAGAGAGAGAAAGAGAGAGAACTGGCTCCCAAGGCTCTACACCACATTGGGGGGAATCCTGTCTCCCCCATCCCTCTCTGCTTGCCTCCAGCCCCTGCCTCACTCTGGGAACCAACACCCCCCCGTCCCTCTATACTTGCCCCTGCCTCATTTCGTGAGCCGCCGCCCGTTGTACTTATCCTGGCCCCGGCCTCATTATGGGGACCAACCCCCCCCCCCCCCCCCCGCTGTGCTTAACCCTGGCCCTGGGAGCCACCTGAGGTAAGTGCTGCCTGGGGCCCATACCCCCTCCTGCATCCCAAACTCCGGCCCCACCCCAGAGCCCATACCTCCAGCTGCACCGCAACCCCCTGCCACAGCCTGGAGCCCTTCCACAACACCCTGCCTCAGCCCGGATCCCTGTCCTGCACCCTGAACCCCTCATTTCTGGCCCCACCCCAGAGCCTGCACCCTCCACTCCAGAGCCCATACGCCTTCCAACACCCCCACCCCCTGCCTCTCCTGCACCCCAAACCCCTCATCTCCAGTCCCACCCCAGAGCCCCTACTCACAGCCAGAGCCCTCACCCCCCCACCCCAATTGCCTGCCCCATCCTGGATCCCCCTCCCACACCCTGAACCCCTCATATCTGGCCCCACCCTGGAGCCTGCAACCCCCAGCCCAGAGCCCCTACCCCCTCCCACACCCAACACCCTGCCCCAGCCTGGTGAAAGTGAGTGAGGGTGGGGGAGAGCGAGCGATGGAGAGAGGGGGGATGGAGTCTTGGAGAAAGGGTGGGGCAGGGGTGTTTGGTTTTGTGCCATTGGAAAGCTGGTAACCCTAAGGAGGGGGCAGGGGCCTGGGGTTACTGTGGGGAAGAGGGGTCAGGGTGCTGTGGGGGATGGGGGTGCATTGCAGGGGATGGGATGCTGTGGGGGGGGGGGTGAATTACTGCCGAGGGGGTGCTGTGGTGAGCGGGGGCAGGGGGTTTCCGTGGGGAGCAGAAGGCACTGTTCTGGGTGTGCAGTAGAGAGGAGGGGCAGGAGGTTTCCGTGAGGAGTGGGGGGGGCACGGATCTGGGGGTGCGGGGGCTTGCTGTGGGCAGCGGGGGGGCATGGTGTTGGCGGTGCAGTGGGGAGTTGCTGTGGGGAGTGGGGGAGCAGTACTGGGGGTGCAGTGGGGGGCGGGGGACATGGTGCTGTGGGGGCGGAGGGCTTCCGTGGGGAACGGGGGGGCACGGTGCGGTGGGGGCGGGGTACTGCCGTGGGGGGCGGGGGGCATGGTGCTGGGGGGGCGGTAGGGAGGAGGGGGCAGGAGGTTTCCGTGGGGAGCACGGTGCTGTTGGGGGCGGGGGGGTTGCCGTGGGGAGCGGCACGGCGCTGGGGGGGCGGTAGGGAGGAGGGGGCAGGAGGTTTCCGTGGGGAGCACAGTGCTGTGGGGGCGAAGGGGGGCTGCCGTTAGGGGCAGGGTGCTGTGGGGGCGGGGGGGGTCATGGTTCTGGGGAGCGGGGGGGTCACGGTGCTGGGGGGCGGAGGAGGGTTGCCGTGGGGGGCGGTAGGGAGGAGCGGGTAGGATGTTTCCGTGGGGAGGGGGCTCATGACGGTATAGGGGGCGGGGGGTTGGCTTTGTACCGAGCTGGCCACTTTAGGCCACCGCTATTTGCATATGTTAATATAATGCAAACGAATCGCACACTAGTCTGCGCCGCAGCGCCCTCTGGGGGAATTTGCTCTTCACGGGTTGAGCCACGGAGCCGAACGCGGCTTTCTCGTTGGCCGTGTTGTTATAGCTACTGTGGTTGTCAATCATTCCTCTACTCCCGCCCGCTTGATCACCTTTAAGATTCCATTGGATGGAATCCCTGTCACTCTTCCTCCTAAATCGGAGGACTCTGAAACCGTCCCCCGATAAATTCGTGTGAAACGCCCTATATGAACTCTCGCCACATTATTCGTTGAGATCACCTGTCAATACCTGTGACAGGAGGACATAATTGGACGAGGGTGATCGATGGGCCGTTTTCCCGCCTCGCTGGCCATGTCCCATTTCTATTGGTCAGTTCTCTTGTCGCTCTGGCCCCTGAAGCTGATGATTGGCACAATCTGTAGGACTGTCCCACCCCCCCAGGAAGGGGCACGCTCGCGGCCACTTGGCGCCGGCGCAGTGCCGCTGTTGGCTGCGGCGGTGGCGCGCGGCGGCGGCTGCTGCTGAGGCGAGCGGCCGGGCCGCGCTGCGGATGGAGCCGCTGCAGAATGGCGGTGGCAGCGCCGAGGCGGCGTCGGCGAGCGGCCCGGAGGAGAAGCGGCGGCGGGAGCCCGTCCTTTCGCGGCGGCGGCGCAGCAACAGCGGGGCCGGGGCCGACGCTGACAGCGGGGCCGGGCCCCACCCCCGCGAGCGGGGCGGTTCCGTGACCCGCCAGCGCCTCGACTCCCTCCGCAAGAGCCGCCCGCGTAAGTGATGCGGGATGGGGGGCGGGTGGGGCGGAGGTGATGCTGGGGCGGGGCTGGGGAGTGGGGGTGGGCGTGGCAGGTGGGCGGGGCTGGGGAGAGGTGGGGGCGGGGCAGATGAGGCTGGGCGAGCAGGGTCAGAGCTGGAGAAGAATGGGGCAGGTGGAAGTAGAGCTGGGTGGGGGGAGGTTGAAGTAAGGGGGGGGTAAGGAGAAGTAGATGGGTAAAAGTAGGAGGGGTTAGGAAGGGAGTGGCGAAAGGTGGAGCTAGAACCTGGATGGAGAATGAACGAGGCACACACGGAGCCGTACACGTCAGGGTTTGAGCCATGGTGATGGGGGAGAGCTGCTCAGGGCTGAAGGGGGAACTAGGTAGGGTGGGTAAGGCGCAAATGAGATCAGAAAAAAACATGTTTTAGAAATGTTGTTAGAAATGGCATGTAGAATGAGGAAGCGGGAAAAAGGAACACCGCCTTCATCTTAGCAGGGCCTGGAGCAGCTGCTGTTGAAGTGGCTCTAACATATGAAACTTATTTTTCATAATAGAAAGCATCCACTGGTCTGGGTGTTATTTATGCTGATTTCTAGGGAGTGCTACTCAGTGCCAGTTTCACACAATGTGAGCATCCTAGGCTTCCCCGCCTCCTTCCTCACTTCAAGTTCAAATTGTGCAGAACTGCTGCAGCAACGCAGTTGTGTCAGGAAATGACTTCCAAAGCTGAAACTGCATAGTTGAGTAGAAGACATTAGAAAGAATTCCGAAGTATAAGATGAAAGAAATTATCCCTTTATTAGGAACCTGTTGATATTTTCTATATTTTATATATAGGAAAGTAATAGCCATAACAAAGGGTATCCATCATTATAAATACAGGTAAGGAAACTAATTTTTTCTTCATGATACATGAGCATGCACTTGTGTGGATATCTTTAATGGGAAATAGCAAGCAGCAAATACCAAATTCCAAAGTGGGAAAGAAAGTAAATACAAAACATTTATCTCAAAATGCCCCAGGAGAAATTAAAATGGAAAATTTTTTGTTCATTTTTGTAATTTGAGACTTTATTTGCTTGCTTAGTTTGAGGGATCCTGAAGGAGTCAAAGGTTGCATTGGCTGAGGAGAGACAGTCTTATAGTGTTTGAAGGAATTGCAGATCTTAGGGGGGCATACTGAATAGTATAAAGCTCTATTATTCCCAGCTATGGCTTTAGAGAGTCCTTTGCAGATTTTGCCTTGAGGAGGGATCTTATTGGATGCTTTGCATGCTTAGTGTATAACTTGATCCATTGTCAGATTCCAGAGTAGCAGCCATGTTAGTCTGTATCCGCAAAAAGAAAAGGAGGACTTGTGGCACCTTAAAGACTAACAAATTTATTGAGCATAAGCTTTAATGAGCGAAGTGAGCTGTAGCTCACGAAAGCTTATGCTCAAATAAATTTGTTAGTCTCTAAGGTGCCACAAGTCCTCCTTTTCTTGATCCATTGAGAAGATTGAGTATTGAAGGCCTTCAATCATTTAAGATCCCCATAAAGGAACAAATATAACTTTCTTCACTCTTTGGTCTAGTGTTCATAGACATTAAAGCCCCTTTCACATTCAAAGTAGATTTAGACTTAGAGCAAAACTAAGGGCACCTTTTTATGTTTAGAAAGTTAGTACCTGGACTAAGGATCATCTTTTTAAAAGAAGCATTGAAATGGGGTTCTTTAATTGACCAAGTTTACTCTCCTAATTTATGTAAAAAAAACAAATATGGTGAAGCTTCCATTAGGGAATTGAAAAGGCTTTGGAGAGCTACAAAACAAGGTTGAAATGTCAGTTTCATCATATGCCTCACAGGAGAATCCCAGTGAAACAGAAGATGTGAGATGGCTGGGTCTAGAAATGTTGGGTTAATATTCCTGAGGGTTGAGGATTGAATCTTGGGTATCTTTATAAACCTTGGGATCTGCAGCCTGAGAGACCAGCGTGGTGTACTTACGATTACAGATAGTCTGTCTAGACTTATTTTCCAGATCATTGATGATTTAAGAAATAAGGGAAAGACATTCACGAGTAGATCCTGTCACAGGTGGAATGTGTGTCCCTCATCTGTGTTCAGTTATCACATTGGCAAGAGTATAGTACTGGTACCCTCTTGTTTTATGTTACAAGTAAATCTAAATGAGAGAACCACTTAATGGGCAGATGATCAAAGATTGTCCTAGTTTAGCTCCCACTTATCTGGCGCTGGTATGTGGCAAATAATCCTTTTGACCTTGAGGTTTGTCTTGCCCTCCATATACATTACACTAGTAGATGAGCCTGCTTCTTCAAGTAAGAAAGGATTCCAGTGGCTTTGTCGTTCAAGTTGATGATCTTTGTTCCTTTCTGTGTGTTGCTTTGTGGAATAAAAAGATGTTCCTGGAAATTTATGTGAAACAGGGTTCCTATGAGATCTCTGGCTGCTCTTGAACTAATATCAAAATCTTAAATTAGTGCCAATTCAAAAAGTATTTAGTGGTGGGGCATTACTCTCTGTATTTGCATGTGCACAATGCCAATGTACATATGAAAATCGATCCAGAGATAACTTATTTTTTTTCCTCGTACTTGCACACTTACAGGACTATGGCACAGTTAAAAGAACCTTTTCTCCATACAGTTCAGTAAGTACATTTTTGGTAGTAGGTAATGTAGTAAATAGCCCAGATGAAGAAAGAGGGTATCAATATCATATCTATTTTGATAAGACTGTAGGAGAAGATATGCCAAATGACCTGGACATGAATAGACAACGTTTTCCCTCAAGTGTAGGATATAAAACTGATGATGACTAGATCCAAATGATTCATGGAATCTATGCTGTAATGAGTGTTGTTTCTGTTAACAGAAATGGATTGAACAAGGATAGAATCCACTTGTCTTTGTAGACACTACGAACAACTTCAAGAAAATACTTTGCATATGCTCTGAGAGCAGCACTCGGATTATTATTCCTGTGTACAGATATTTTCCTTTCATATAAATGTACTGACATAGAAAATAGAAGAGGAAACATCAATAGTTCCCCAGTAGGGAATAGGGTGCATGGTGTGTGTCTAGCTGGAGAGCATTGTGGAATGAAGTATTTGGAGGAAAAAAGAATTTTGGGTCACAAAAAGTTTAGAATTTGAGCATTTTTTAAAACTTTTTTAAATTAAAATTTCTGAAGAAAGTTGTTCCAAATTTAAAAAATCTAAACATTTCATTTTGAAAATGGTGAAATTAAATGTTTTGATTTTTGCTCTTGTTTTTATTTTTTATTATTATTTTTTTTTTATTAAACAATTCAGTGAAAATGGATTCGTGAAATGTTTCAGAATCTACATTTTTTGCCAGAAAAAAGTTTTGGTAGAAAAATTTCACCCAACTCTTGTCCTAGGTGTTCTGGTCCCATTATCTGATTTCTGTGAAAGGGCTTCTGTATCTTTCAGCCTTTCAAATACTGTATATTTGATCAAATCCAGCCAAAGATGTAAACTACACATAACATTTAGAACAGAAAGTAATGTAAATAACTGGAGGTAAAAATAAAATATTTTGGTAGTTATTTTGTTGTCTTAAATTTAAGTCCTGATTTAATTACCTTTTATGATTTGAAATTTTATATAAAATGTTAATTACTAATGAAGCTCCATTTTAGAGAGGTGAAGAAGTGTAGACTTAGTACAACTTTTTATTAAACATGTGGTTAATAAAAAATTGTCTCAGTTGTATAATTTCCATAATGGTACAAGGTGGTTAAGATTTAATACAGAATATTTTAGAGTAAGTAGAGAGATGCTGTTCTACATTTAGCTGTCATCTGTAAGTTTCCAGTGCTCTGTAGGCTAAGCTTCTTGTTAGCTCTTACTATAATTGTTTCATAACTTAAAGATCAGTCTAAAAATACAGTTTGAGCTTCATAACTTTTTGAGATCTGTGATTATATCTCCATTTTTCACAGGGTGGATTTGATTTATATCAATTTGATTTAAATCATGATCAGTAGTCACTAGTCAGGAAGACTCGATTTAATCATGGATTTCTACAGAAAAGTGCATTCTTGTTGGTTGTTATAACCTAAATACATATTCTTCACAACTTAGAGGTGGACGTAGGTTTCATTTTTAAAACTGTACATTTTTAAAGTAATTTATTTTGAAAACTTTTCAGATTAGTTTTGCAGCAAGATCAGAAAATGAATGCTTGTTTGGTTATTTCATTTACCAAAGGTAACTGAAGCAGATATTTATGAAGTCATTGGGAGGTGAACTATCTCCAATTCAACGGGTTAATCATTAATAGTTGGAGGATTTTCTTGCCATGCTGTATTAGGAGGAGAACATCACCAGACAGACATTTAGATTGTTTTATTTAACTAAAACAACAACGTTATGTATTCTGGATTTTTTTCTTCAACAGCAAACATAATATTTTAACAAAACAGGCATATGAATTTTTGAATTTCGTTAAACATTCAAGTTTTTTAAAATCAGGTTTGTTTTTGTTAAAATTGTTTTTAACTAAAATAGTTAAATGAAATATATTTAAAAAAGAAAAATTAAATCTACTATGTCAGCCAGATCAACATGGGAAACTTAAAATATTGGCTTCTGCAGCTAACTCGGTCGTCTTCACCTTCATTTTCCTGTTTGTTCATAATCTGGAAAAGAAAAACAAGCTTTCCTGCTTTTTCAGGTCCCAAACGATTTCTCAATTTGGAATGAATTAGTCCAAAGGAAGATAATATTCTTTCTACACTGGCAGAAGAAGCTACTGCTGTTAAAAGTGAGATTATCATGTCAACAGTCTCTGAATCCAAGTGCTTAAGTGACTTCCACCAGTTCACTGGTGTGACTTTCTTTAAAACATCAGCAAACATATATTTCTTGAATGGTTCACCTTTAGCTCTGAAGTTTATTGTAGTTGGCATTATGGAGGGATGATTGCTGGATGTCCATGTCCTAGCCAACTCCTCTTCTTCAGCAGTTAAGGTTTGACCCTGGTACCGAGTATTGAGAATATTTGCAAGAAAATGAGCTGGAGATAGTGCTTGTCCCATTCGGTTTTTTTTAATGCTTGTAATTTAACTCTGTCATTGCATATTTCTCTTTTTAAGATCTCACTCAGTTCCTTCCAAATTTCAACAGCGTCAGCAGTAAAACAGCTGTTTCCCTGCATTTTGTTCAAGGCTACAGAAATAGGCTTCAGGGTACTCAGCATGTGTTCAACATTTCTCTTAAGCCCAATGTTGAGAACTTTGGCTGTGACAGTACCATCTATTCTTTCACGATTTAGTTCACAAACTGTCATCAGATTAGGCTAGTTCTTGATATAGTGTTCAAAACAGTCCACTACTGAGTTCCATCGCAGGTCTTGTGGGAGAGTTAGCTTGGTTCCTCCCACTTTTTTTCAGAGCAGCTGCTGCCAAGTGGTTGTTACGGCAGTATTTTGAAATTTCAACAACATTAGCCTTTATTTTTTGGAACACTGAAGTCTTTGGCTAGGAGGTGCATCAAATGAGCACTGAAACTGTATGTTGTTAGCTTGGGACTCTCTTCTAAATTTCTTCTTATCTTGGATACATTTGTAGCATTGTCTGTGACCAAGCTGCATACTAGACATCTGAATTTTTTTTCACGGTGTGTTATAGCTTTTACTGCTACTTCTTGTAAGTATTCTGCTGTGTGTGCATTTCCTGGTGTATCAATTGTTTCTGTAAGGAAGACATTCCCTTCTTCTGTTGTCACACAAGCACATACAACAAGATCATTGTGGACATTGCTCTACCCATTAAGACTCAGGTTAACAATTTCACCCTCTAGACCTTTTGCACACTGCTCAATTTCTCTTTCATACACTTTATGCAGCAATTTGCCTGTCACACCTGCTGTTGGGTGGACTGTATCCTGGTCTTAATGACTGAACCATGTTAATGAAGTGTGGGTTCTCAATCATACGGAAAGGAGAGCTTGTTGCTTAAACAAATCGGGCAATTTTGTCATCAGTTACCTCTTTTTGTAATCTGCTGGTTCTTATCACAAACTTATCTATGGTTGGTTCTTGGTGATGGAGATTTTTTTTTTTTTTTTTTGCTTCAGGTGATATCCTGTGGGTATGTGATATACATGATGTGACTGAAACACTATCATTGGCAGATAACTCTGAAACTATAGGTTTCAGAGTAACAGCCGTGTAAGTCTGTATCCACAAAAAGAAAAGGAGGACTTATGGCACCTTCGTCTCTAAGGTGCCACAAGTCCTCCTTTTCTTTTTTCTGAAACTGTAGAAAATGATGGTGCTCTTGAAGGTGGCTAGTCTTCCGAATCCTGTACGTTGAGGATGGATTCTCCTAAACAAAATAAGTCAATACAGTTATTTAATTATTATTCCCATACTGCTCATTCAGTATTACTCATTGCATTCACTGACAGTACTACCTTAAAGGTGAAATTGTAAAAGGAAGATCTGCATCTTTCAACTAGTTATTTTTTATCACAACTGCATCTAAAATGATAGTAGCATAGAGTAACAACTATATTTTTTTGCTCAAACATGACAATGCAATAATAGTCCAGAAGGAAGACAGGCAGTCCTTAAGAAAGAAGTATGGAATAAAAAAGTTTACCAACCTGAAGATCCTGCATGTTCAGACATGTTCCTTTCATCATCTTCAACGCAGCTTCCTCCTGAGATGGAACACGTCTCATGATGTTGTTTCATTCGGGCAGCCAGGCCTTGCATTTCTTTGTTGCAGTGTTTGCATTTTTCACGCATGCCTGTCTTACCCCCAGGTAGAGGAACTTCATTAAAATATTCCCAAACTGGCTCTTTTTTCCGGCCTGCTGCCATTTTCCCTTCTAGTGAGAGAATGGTATGGTAGATCTCAAACCAATGAAGGCTACACTCAGAAAGACCTCAAGACTTCTGGAATATGGTGCTCAAACAGTTTCACTTTTGTTTCTACTGCCTGTCCCTCCCTTCTCATGTTTATCTCCAGACTTCTTCTCCTTATCCAGATCTATTCGCCCCCAACAATCTTCTATTCATTGAACTTTTTTTGAAACTTTGTACTTTTAGAGAGAGGTAAGGGATTGACTCTGTGTACACAAATTTAGGGTTGAGGTCTGTTATTTCTCACCTCTATATATTTTATTTTTATTTATTTAAAAACATTTTTGCTGTTAACAAGCATGTTATCTCTGGAGACACAAATCCACAGTTTGAGAACTGTGAAACTAAGCATCTCTGATGGTATCTTCTAGACTGAGCACTGAGTCCCATTGGGTAGATGGAAAGATTAATCTAAATAATCTTTACGGAAGCCCTTTGAACCCCATAAAATTGGGTCCCTAATCCATGAACTATTGGAACTCATTTACAAAACTTTTCTTAAACCTTACATAAATGTATAGCCTCATACTATAGAATTAGAATTTATAATCCCTGTTCCATGATGAGATATCTTTGAGCTATAATGTATCTTAATTAAAACTATCTTTAGATAAAATGCTTTTGGAGGAAAGAAACTTATCAAAAAAATCCGATTTAAATAAAAAAATCTGATTGTTTTGATTTTTTTTTTTAAATCATTGATTTTTATCCACCTTGATTTTTCATCAGACACTTCTGTAGTTTTTATAAACAAGAAAACAGAAAATTTATGCACTCTACCAGGTTCAAATTCCATAATGTCCAGAACTGCTATATGCTTTTCAGAACAAATAAAAGCGTTACATGTTCCTTGCCCCAAAGAGCTCACACTAGAGCTCATGCTTTAATTTTTTATTTGATTTGCGGCTGAAGAGGAAAGGAGTAGAGCAAGAGTTACTATGAGAATAACACATGGTTACTTAAGGCTTGTCCACACATGGAGTTATTCTGTAACAGCTAGTTGTTTAGGGCAGGAGGGTTGCAGAAAGCAGGCTTGTGTCTGTATGATGCATGTACCACCATGTGCCTAGTCTGAGTGACGGAGCGGGGTGTTAATTGCCTCCCTCACTTCACGGGAATCTGCCTCAGAGATCTCCACAAAACATTCATGGAGATACTGGGCAATCCGCTGCCGCAGGTTCTTTGGCAGAGCTGCTTTGTTTCTTGCCCCATTAAGGGTAACTTTTCCTCGTTACTCTGCTGTCACAGGGGGATGGGGGGACCATTGCTGCACACAGGTGAGCCGCATAAGAGCCAGGGTGGAAGCTGCAGTCTTGGAGAAGACCCTCCCTTGATTCCCTGCTTACCCTCAGCAATGAGATATCTTCGATAATTAACACAGCCTGTGAAAAATGTGGGGACAGTAATGATTATAAGGCCCATTCCCTACAGTGCTGACTCTCCCCAAGAGCTATGTGCCCAGTGTACAGTATGGTCCTGGAACACTAATTTCCCCTGCGATTACTCACCATTTTGAGGGTCTTGTGGCTCATGTGTGCTGGCCTGGGGTCAGCCAGTTAGTGATAGGTATGTGAATAGTGGCTGTGTTTTAAATAACTGAATCAGTGGTCTCTGTGTTGCAAACAATACTGCTTCTGTAAAATGTTGGCAGAATTAGAAATCGGCCACCAAGAACTAAAGAGGACTTTCTGCGTGATGTCATGATGCACTCTGCAGCCGAAAAACAAGAATTGAAGGAGTGGCAGGACAGCGAGAAGAGGGACTGAAAGGAGAACGTGGCGTGCCAGAATGAAGCCACGGAGCGGCTCTTAAACATTATGGAGCGCCAAGCGGACACGCTCCAGGTGCTACTAGCACTGCAAACTGAGCAGCTCTGCGACCACCCACCCTCCCCTGCAGCTGCTATCGCAAAACTTTTTCCTATGTGCCCCCCAGACCCGACCAACACACAGTTATCAACCTCCTGGCTCCAGTCTGTACCCGCGTCATTCCACTCCTCCCCCGTCAGAGTCCAGCATTGTGGACTCCCAGTACCCACTGCACTCAACACCCGGCCCTCTGCACTTTAATCCTGCTGCAGTGCAGTATCTGCTGTACTGTATTCCAAAGGAGAAGGTTGGATATGATACCTAAACATGCACAAATCTTTAACTGTCCCAGGACCCCACCTCCTCCTGGGACCCTCCCTTTCCCCATCCTCCTCAATGCTGATGTATTTTTTTTGTTTGTTTGTCTCTCTCCTCCGGTGGTTGTTTTTTAATAAAATAATTGTTTTGGTTTGAAAGCAATCTTTATTCCATTAATTGAAAGCAAACTGAGCCCCGCAAAGCAACAGGCAATTTTCTTAAACCTTCATAGTGCATCGTCTGTACCAATCACAATCACCTCCTAGAATTACGAGCACTGCCCTCCCGAGCATAGCAACACATATTAGTGGCGTTCAGCTTCAAATTGCTGCCTCAAAGCATTCCTGATGCTTGTGGTCCTGCGCTGCGTCCGTCTAATAGCCCTGGTCCCTGATTGTTGAAATTCAGCCTCCAGGCGTTGAGCCTCAGTGGTCCAGCCCTGCGTGAAGTTTTCACCCTTCCCTTCACAAATATTATGGAGTGTACAGCACGTGGCTATAAGCATAGGAATATTGTCAGCAGCCAGGTCCAGCCTCCAATATAGGCAGCGCCAGTAGGCCTTTAAATGGTCAAAAGCACAGTCAACAGTCATTCTGCACTTGCTCAGCCTGTTGAACTGCTCCTTGCTGCTGTCAAAATGCCCCATGTATGGCTTCATAAGCCACAGCATTAAGGGGTAAGCAGGGTCTCCCAGGATCACAATGGGCATTTCGACTTCCCCTACGGTGATCTTCTGGTCCGGGAAGAGAGTCCCCGCTTGCAGCTTCCTGAACAGGCCAGTGTTCCGAAAGATGCATGCGTCATGCACCTTTCCGGACAAGTCTGCGTTAATGTCTGTGAAATGCTCACGGTTATCCACAAGCGCCTGGAGAACCGCTAGAAACACCCCTTCCGATTAATGTGCTAGGTGGTCTGGTGCCAGAATTGGAATATGCCTGCCATCTATCGCCCCTCTGCAGTTAGGGAATCCCATTTGTGCAAAGCCATCCACAATGTCATGCACTTGCCCAGAGTCACGGTCTTTCAGAGCAGCATGCGATTAATGGCCCTGCACACTTCTATCAACATGCGTCCAACGGTCAACTTTCGCACTCCGCACTGGTTAGTGACTGATGGGTAGCAGTCTGGAGTAGCCAACTTCCATAGTGCGATCACCACGCGCTTCTCCAGTGGCAGGGCAGCTCTCATTCTCATGTCCTTGCGCCGCAGGGCTGGGGCGAGCTCCTCACAGTCTTATGAATGTAGCGTTCCTCATCCGAAAGTTCTGCAGCCACTGCTCATCATCCCAGACGTGCATGACAATGTGATCCCGCCACTCAGTGCTTGTTTCCCGAACCCAAAAGTGGCTTTCCACTATAATCAGCACCTCTGTGAATGCCACAAGCAATCTCGTGTCGTAGCTACTATGCCTGGTGAGATCAATGTCGCACTCCTCTTGCCTTTGTAGTTTAAGGAATACCTCCACTGCCACTCGTGACGTGTTAGTGAGAGCGAGCAGCATATTGGTCACCAGTGCGGGATCCATTCCTGCAAACCAAAGAGGCAGAGCATGCAGTACACAAACCATTGAAAGATGGCGCCAAATGCGGACAGAAGCACAGAGATTGCTGGGATGCAAAGTAATGCATCACGGGGCATTGGGACAGGACCCAGGATGCCCCGTGACCCCCTCTGCTTTCCCACAACTCTTAGCGGGGGAAGAGGAATAGATTCTCTGTGGGATAGCTGCCCAGAGTGCACCGCTCCGAATACCACTGCAAGTGCTGCGAGTGTGAACATGCTATTGCGCAGGCAGCTGACAGTGTGCACACAACAGCGATTTCCCTTCAGCGCTCTCTGAGTGGCGCTGTAACTGCCGGCGATGTAACTCAGCCAGTGTAGACATACTCTCGGTGTCACCTCTAAATACAAGGTGGAACAGCTTGTTTAACATAAGTAGTTAACACGTTTCAAGAGACCATTCAAGGTGAAGTGGCCAGTTAACACCTCTTCAGTCATAGGGGGAAAGGAGAAAAGGAAAGAAAAAAAAAAAAAAAGCTGAGAGCCAGTCTGTTATTGATTGTTGTAATAAGCCATAAATCCTAGTGTTTCTATTCAGTCCACGATTTTTAGTATCTAACAGTTATGAATTTAAGCTCCCAGGCTCATCTCTTGCAGGTTTCCTTTTAGGATGAGAACTGAGAAGTCAGATATAGAGTGCTTTGTGAAAAGTGTTCACTCACAGGTGATATGGTGTTTTTGGCCTGGTCTACACTGGAAAATTAAGTCAGTGTAACTGCATCACTCGGATATGAAAAATCCACACCCCTGGGGGGCGTAGTTAAGCCAACCTAACCTCCAGTGTAGGCAGCACTAGGTTGAATGAAGAATTCTTCCATGCACTAGCTACCGCTGCTCAGGGAGATAGATTGCTGACAGTCCTACTCTGATGGGAGAACCCCTCCCATCAGCATAGGTGATGTCTACACTGACACTGTACAGCGATGCTGCCGTAGCATTTCAGGTGTAGACAGGCCCCTTGTGTAGTGATTGTCTTTTTTCACCCACAGAATTATTAGGGCATTTAATGCACTGAATGAGGCACACCACGTGTTGTGATAGGCATGTGTAGGATCCATGGATCTTGAAAGGTATGTTGGGGGTGCGTGGATCATTGTGGCAGTGGAGATATGTCTACTAGTTTTACACCTGTTGTTCTGGTACTGCTTTGAGGTGGTGTGTCTTGGCCTGTGGGGAGCTTGCTTCTGATGATGAGGTTGGGGGGTTGTTTGAAGGCCAGAAGAAGGAGTTCAGGAAAGATTTCCTTCAGGATATGGTCCCCATCAGATATCTTGGCACGGGGTTAGACTAGACGATTCTTGTGGTCTCTTCTGACTCTATGGTTCTGTGATTCTAAGTATGGATCGTAATTGTTTAATGATACTCTGTATAGGTTCCAATATTATGTGATCGGTGATGACTACGGGTATGCGGATGGAGGGGGTTTTGTCTCCAAGCAGGTTGTCTTGGGGTATTTGAGTGGCCTGTTCCATGATACAGTCTACTTCTCTGGTAGAGTGTGCTTGTTTGGTGAAGGCATTTGTAAGTGTGTTAAGGTGTGTACCCTGGACTTTCTCCTCAGAGCATATCTGAGTTCCTGACTATAGATAACAGATTTCTTGGTGAGTTTGAGATGGTTACTGGGACTGTGAAGGTAGGTGTAGCGATTCATAGGCATTTTGTGGAATTGTTTGGAAACTGCATGGCATGAAATTGTTTATTACAAATTGGTTCTCTGTACAATTTAACATCTTTGTTCTGCAGAAATTAAGACATTATAATATGTGTTGTGTTTTTTTCATCTTAGTCTTTCCTTGGTTTGGCTTGGATATTGGCGGGACCTTGGTCAAGCTTGTTTATTTTGAACCAAAAGACATCACTGCTGAGGAGGAGGAGGAGGAAGTGGAAAATCTTAAAAGTATCCGAAAATACCTGACCTCAAATGTAGCCTATGGATCTACAGGCATTCGGGATGTGCACCTGGAACTAAAGGACCTTACCCTGTGTGGACGTAAAGGCAATCTGCACTTTATACGCTTTCCTACTCATGACATGCCTGCTTTTATTCAAATGGGCAGCGAAAAACACTTCTCAAGTCTCCACACTACCTTATGTGCCACGGGAGGTGGAGCTTACAAATTTGAGCAGGACTTTCGCACAGTATGCATTTTTGGTTTCTATACACTTAGGATACGGTAGTGAAGTCTCATGTAACTTGAAAGATTGTAAGATAAAGGCTGAAAGTAATTTCAGTCTCTGACTTAGCCTCTGAAAAGTCTAGTGTCCTAAATTGAGCTCAAGTTTAATATGAGCTAGAAATAAGCCCACCTCTGTAAACACAGATACTTACTATTTTAAGATTGTGCAGCTTTGCTGTGACTCCAGAATTATTCATTTTAATTTCCATGAAATATGCCTTTACAAGACTTGAATAGTCATTAGACTTAAGTCAGCTCTGCTACCTACCTTAACTTTATTTTTTCCATTGCTGTCTATTCATGAGCTTAATATTTGTTTCGTACTTGCCTGGTTGATTAAGGTTCATTTATAACTTATATTGCTGTGATTTGGTTAAGATTCTATTGAATTAAGTGGTAAATTAACTGCAAGTGACTTGCTGGTCTAGATTCATCATAAGAAGGTGTGTTTCATTATAAGTGGAATATATGTGTAGATAATATATTTATAGCTTGATTGTATGTTAACTTTTTCAAGCCCAGGTTCTACAATATATTTATCATACAGCCGAACGTTAAGGGGTGGTGCAGGGTCCAATGAAAAGATTATCATGCTGCTCCCTCCTGGCTTTTGTGAGGAAGTCAGCATTTTCTCTTTTTCCCTTGACCCCTTAACTTTTCCAGATGTTGTGTGGCACTCTGGGCCTGATCCAAAACCCCATTGAAGTTAGGGGGAATCTTTCCATTGGCATTTGCTCAGGACTTCTATTACTTCCTACCCAATGGGGTGAGGATGTGCATGAACCTCGTTACAAATTGCCAAGCACTAAACTTAAATAGCACAGGGAGCATTCCACTCTGCACAATACAGATATATGTGGGAGAGTAGGAACCCTCTTGTGATCTGTACTCCACTCCTTTTGCCACAGTTCAGAGCAAGGAGGGGTACTGAATGCACTGGTGAGTGCATTTTTCTAGCCCTGAGTATAAAAACATTAGATCTCTTCAGCTCTTTCATAATTTTATTTCCTTTAACAGATGGGTGACCTTCAACTTCGCAAACTAGATGAACTTGACTGCCTTATTAAAGGAGTTTTGTACATTGACTCAGTTGGATTCAATGGACATTCAGAGTGCTACTATTTTGAAAACCCAACTGATTCTCAAAAATGTCAGAAGCTCCCATTCAACTTGGAGAATCCATATCCTCTCCTCTTGGTGAATATTGGCTCAGGGGTCAGCATCTTGGCTGTGTATTCCAAAGACAATTATAAGCGGGTAACTGGGACCAGGTAAGATCTGTAAATAATGTGATTACCTTTAAGAGCAGTGGTTCTCATTTGTAGTGGTGACTCCTTTCACATAGCAAGCCTCGGAGTGCGACCCCCCCCCCCCCCTTATAAATACACTTTTTTATATATTTAACACCAATATAAATGCTGGAGGCAAAGCGGGGCTTGGGGTGGAGGCTAACAGCTCACGAACCCCCCCCCCCATGTAATAACCTTGTGACCCCCTGAGAGATCCCGACTCCCAGCATGAGAACCCCTGTTTAAGAGCATAGTCTCGGAGCTTGGAATTTACTCGTGGTAAAAGATAGATCACATCTTCATGGACAAGTTGCTTTAAAAATAACTCTTATCTGACAGAACTTTGTTTCAGCATAATATAGTACCTCCTCATTCCCACCCCAGTAAGCAAAGGTCTTTTTTGTGGTCTGGATGGCATGTCACAATCTTCTCCTTACCACAGTCAGCCTCTTCAGAAAGGCCAGTTCTTGACCTGGTCATCCGTCTGCTACTGCAAGAAACTAATTTTTTTTTTTCATCAGAGGAGTGTAAATCATATTTTGGAAACAACCCAGGTATACTCAAATAGATGAATTTTTAATGTGATCACTTTAATTCCAGTATTCAGGGTTTGGATTCTGACTTTTAAAAGATGTACTACCGTTTATGAATGATGGGATGGTGTTCACAGTTCTAGTCAGGTCTGAAAGAATAATATAGCCACCTATTGTACAGCAGAGCCAAAGAGATCTGTGCATGTGAACTTTCTTGGACTTAAGGAATATTGTTGTTACAAGAAAAGTACAGACAAGGATTGCACAGTGCACCTCAGGAAGGACAGTTTTGTTATACATCTTTGCCAGCATGTGTATCAATGATTCAGCAGAACGTACTTTTTCCAGGCTTTGAACAATTAGACCCAAGTTCTGCAGTGAATTCCATATGGGCATACCCTTGCAGATTCATGGAGCTCATTGCAGGTTGACATCTTACATTGTACATAGCTGTTTGTTCAACACTGTGTAGTGAATATTGTAAGCGGAGAAAACACACTTCTCGTTTAAGCAATAACTCCGGGGAAGGATGCTAAGCTGTGGGTTTATCTGTGTGCTGTGAAGTTATCCGAAGGAGGCAGATTTAAATGTGGTAAGAAAGGAGACATAAATCTAATTACTCTTTCTAGATTTCCAAAGAGAAGGAAATTAAAAAATGCTTGGGCAGCACAGCTAATTTTTGGTATTCAGAGGAGTTTAGCTACATAACTTAATTAAAAAACAAAAACAAGCCCTTTTTTCTCCCTCTCCTCAAAGTGAGAGGTAGAAAATATCGCTTCTGTTTCGTTTTATTAGTCTTGGAGGAGGAACATTTTTTGGTCTCTGCTGTCTTCTTACTGGCTGCTCCACCTTTGAAGAGGCTCTTGAAATGGCATCCCTTGGAGACAGCACGAAAGTGGATAAACTGGTGCGGGACATCTATGGAGGGGATTATGAGAGATTTGGACTGCCAGGCTGGGCTGTAGCATCCAGGTAAGGATATACCTTGGGTTTTTGAGGATGCATATAATGTGCCTGAACGAAAAACTGGGGCAGCAAGGGTATATTTTTAGCACCTCTAGTTTTTTTTGTAGAACTGGCACTGTGGAGAGTAGACTCACCATTCATGCACCCCCCATGGCTGGGCATAGCATAGTAGGCTCTCCTCTCTAGCACACCCTACTGACAGCCTCTCCAGCCCTGCATTGGTGTGCTACCTCTTGTAACTCATGTAACTTTTGGTTACCCTGGAAGGAGTGGCACTAAAAGTCCAACAAACAATAGTCCCATGACCTCAAGTTCTGACTCAGTAGTCCTTCCACTCCCTGGTCTCTGGGGTCTTTGCACTACTTTTTCTGGTGGTCAGAAAAACCCTCTTCTCTGGGTTCCATTCTAGGGACGCTGCATTAAGCAAGCAAGGTCTGTCTACTCAAGCCCCATTCTTCCACCCTGGGCTACTTCTTACCTTGGACATCTACAGGCCTCCCCACAAGTCAGTTCCTGGGCTTCCTGTTCACCTATGTTTCTCTCAGGCTCCCTGAGGTCTTGGACTACACCCTTCCTTCAGGGCTGTGGCCCCTGGAATTCTCCAACAAATCCCAAACCAAAAGGACAAACGTAAACCATTTCTGCCCTTCCCAGACTTGAACTTTAGTCCTTCCCAGTCTGCCCCAATACTGTGCTCCTCAAATGAACACCAACACCCAAGGACTTCCTCCTGGAGTCTTGTCTGTTTTGAAATCCACCATAGGAGCTAACTCTCAAAAACCAGTCGGAGAACACTTCAGTCTCCCTGGTCACTTGATTACAGACCTAAAAGTCACAATATTACAACAAAAAAACTTCAAAAACAGACTCCAATGAGAGACTGCTGAATTGGAATTAATTTGCAAACTGGGACACCATTAAATTAGTCTTGAATAAGGACTGGGAGTGGATGGGTCATTACACAAAGTAAAAAATTTCCCCATGCTTATTTCCCCCTCTACTGTTACACACACCTTCTTGTCAACTGTTAGAAATGGGCCATCCTGATTATCACTACAAAAGGTTTTTTTTCTCCTGCTGATAATAGCACACCTTAATTGATGTCTCTCGTTATAGTGTGTATGGCAACGCCCATTTTTCATGGGGGGGTGTGTGTGTGTGTAAGTAATCTTCCTACTGTATTTTCCACTGCATGCATCCAATGAAGTGGGTTTTAGCCCAAGAAAGCTTATGCTCAAATAAATTTGTTTGTCTCTAAGGTGCCACAAGTACTCCTCGTTCTTTTTGCTGATACAGACTAACATGGCTACCTCTCTGAAACCTCTCCTCCTGTGGTTTTTCCTGATTCTCTTGCTTCACTTCAGTTGGACCAGTCTCCCATTCTGGGTCTCTTTCTAACTGATCTTTCTCTGTCCTTTTAAGGAAACCTGACTCGTTTCCAGTGGACCTCCTAATTCACCTAGTTAATCTTGAATTGAGCTCTCAGGCTCTTGTTAACCCTCTCAGTACTAGTGTGGGGTTTATACCCCATCACAATAACATAAGTCTATTTTAGACCAACATTAATTGTGATTCATTGTTACTGGATTTAAGTAATAGAGGCTGTAACTACATGATTGGAATTTTACATAATTCCATTAAAAATGGTATTGTGCATTCATTTTGGAATTGCGACATTGCTACATGCGTTCTGATACTGCATAGTTTTCTGTAAATGCACACTTAACTCTATAATTTTCTGCACAGCTTTGGGAATATGATGAGCAAGGAGAAGAGAGAGTCTGTCAGTAAAGAGGACCTGGCAAGAGCAACTTTAATAACCATCACCAATAACATTGGCTCCATAGCACGGATGTGTGCACTTAATGAGGTATTGAGAAATATGGAAAACAGCATATAACCTCTTTTTTTTTTTTTTTTTCTGAGACGCACATGTAAATCAATTACTCACGTGTGCCACTAGTCTGCAGTAGCTTGTTTTCAATTCTGTAGAAGCACCTTCATGCATACCTGTCCAGATGCTCTAGTTTAAATTGTAACCCTAGATTTCCCTTCCCCATATGATCTAGGGGCCCATATGGTCTAGTCAAATAATAGCTCTACAATTCAAAGCCTTGTAAAAAATAATAATAATAATAACATGATGTGTTGTCATTTATTGGTCCAGTCAATTTCCCTTATTATTCAGGAGGTAAATTGCTTTTCTGGGAGAGTTGAGGGAACTGTGGAATAGCCATGTGTTTTAGTCTCCTGGAACTGCAGGTAGAAAGTGATAAGCAATATCCTGTTTCTTCTCAGGCACAAAATTATCATATCTTGTCCCTGCTAGGAATCCAGACTAAGTGCATCAGTGAAAAGAGAGCTATACCTGCTGAAAGAGGACCTTCTATATGTCATTTGTTCTAGTTACTCTTGCATTTTTAAGCTAAAACAACGCTCATGGGCCTTAGTGGGGTTGTCTCTCTGAGCTCTGTGCTTTCAGCTTCTTTACAGTGCTGCCTTGTTGCATTCATGTCAAGCAGCATTGTACAGGGCTATGAAAGAACTGAGACCTGTTCTTCACTTTATTTTGGGGCTGTTTGAACAGGATTGAGTCCATCAGGTTGAAGCATACTTATAACTTTCATAGTTCTTATCAGCATACAGTTACTATTCTGCACTAGTGCAAGGGCAATAAATGTACAAGGCACTATCTAAAATGGCAGCCAAAAACAGCCCTGCCCATGGTATGTTCATTTCCCTCCCTCTCGTCTCCCCACCCCCCCACCCCCCTTCCTCCATGAATATAGAATCTAATGCAGACAAGGCACTGAACAATTCAGGTACAGGAAGATGTGGTGAATTCATTGGAGTGGAGAACACCATGGGAAGGTGTCACATCCTGGGGTACAATCCACACCAGTGAGGAGTTGTCACCGCTTCCCCTGTAATCTGGGTGTCTCACAATGCTTTGCTGTTGCAGCTCCCACCTTGAGCCACTCACAAACAGCCTAACAGCATGCAGGTCACGCCCTGAGTGTCTCTGTATAGCCCTAGCCCAGCAGCTCTGACCCCAGCAGCCTGCCAGCAACACATGAGGGCCACTCTGACATTCAGCAGCCTAGGTTACTATTTGCAGGGTGACCACAACACACTCCCAGTCCCAAATTTTCCCTGAAAGCATTTGTTCTGCCCTCTCCTGGACAGTTCAGATATCATAGTTTCATTACCCCTGTAAGGGGTCAATATCCAGCAGACTACTATAAATGGTGTTACCAAATAGCTCAGTTTAAACACAACACTTGATTATCTTTATTTAACTACAAACAGAGAGATTTTAAATGAGTACAAGTATGAGGTCTTAAGGTCAGAAATGGTTGAGAGAAATAAAGATAAAACACTTTCTAGTAATTATCGCTTAACAAACTAGACTTGGTTCAAGGTAAAATCCTTACCACAAGTTCCTAGCAACAGGGCTAACCAATTTCTCAGGTCATAACCTTTCCCAAAGTCCAAAGGCTGGTTCTTTTGTCTCTTAGGTGAAAGAGAGCAAGGGAGAGAAAGAAAGAAATCATGGGGTGATTTTGCCCCTCACTCTTATAATCCAGTTACCCTTGGGAAGTGCATTTTCCTGAGGGTTACCCCTAGGTAAAGTTCTTCCCACTGTGAGGATGGAGAGTGTTGTGATGAAAAAGGTTCTATGTTGTTGGATAAAATGCAGCTAGATCTGTTCCTGCCCACTCCATTGCCAGAGAATGGCCACTTGACTTGTGATTGCCAATCAGCTTTGATGACACCTGGCTAGAGGCGTCAGCTTATCCTTTGTCTTTGAGAAACAGGTTTACCCCCTTCCCAGAGTTGTCTGGTAAACACATTTCAGTCATAATTTCAGTTTTATGTTCATAACTTTGTATGTAATGTGTCTACACACACATCACCATGATATTACCGACCAGTGAGTTACTAGTTTTCAAATGATACCTGACAAAGTATATTTTGTATAAAGATTATTTACAGTGGTATGTAGGGTGTGACTACGGGGGTGCATTCCATCACAGAAGAATGCATGGAAGAACAGGTTTGAAGGACCAGAGATGGTGCTCAGTCATGATGCTTCAGTCACTTTGGAACCTTACATTTCTTTATTGATTGAAGGATCAAGAAGCTGCAGAACTCCCTGCGCCAAGTAGGGAAAACATCTTTTTTTCAAGAGTATAGTTATTAAAACGTGGATGGAGATTGTTTAAACCCAAAATGTCACTCTGCAGAATCAATGATGATGTATCCACTTCACTGCATAAGGTCACTTAAACATTTGGATTGTTCTGATTATTGGTTTCTTGATCTTCAAGCTGGTAGTGGGTGTGGAGGAAACATACTTGCACTTGTAGTTTGTGGGACCAAAGGGAGTGTGGGAAGACGAGTACCCTTCATTGTTCAACAGCAACCCTCTAGCCCAGTGGTTCTCAAACTTTAGCAAACAGAACCCCCATTTTGATTTACATTTTTTCGGGGACCCCCAAGTCTCCCGGCTCAGCCCTTGCCCTGCTCCTTCCCTGGGGCCCTGCCCCTGCCCCACCCTTTCTCCGAGTCCCAGCTCCATGCTCACTCCATCCCCCCTCCCTCCGTCGCTCCCTCTCCCCCACCCTCACTCACTTTCACCAGGCTGGGGTAGGGGGTTGGGTGAGGGCTCTGGGCTGGGGCAGGGGTTGGAGTATGGGAGGGGGTGAGGCGTGCGGCACTTACCTCGGGTCGTTCCCAAAAGCGACCAGCACATCCCCCTTGCTGCGGCTCCTAGGCAGGAGGCCAGGGGGTCTCCGTGTGCTGCCCCTGTCCGGTGGCACTGCCCCTGCAGCTCCTGTTGGCCTCAGTTCCTGGCCAATGGGAGCTGCGGAGTCGGCACTCAGGGTGGGGACAGTGCATGGAGACCCCTCTGGCCCCCTGCCCCAGAGGCTGCAGGGACGTGCCCACCACTTCGGGGAGTCAGGACAGGTAAGCCTGTTCCCCAGCATGCTGGAGGCGCACCTGGGAGGGAGGGGGAGCAGTTTCTCAGCGCGACCCGTGGACCCCAGTTTCAGAAATGCTGCTCTAGCCAGCTGAAGGACTGGCATTGTTATTCCACAAGGGGTTCAGACTCATTAGCCAGAAAACATATGGCTGCAACTCAGGGTCTAGAGCAGAGGTGGGCAAACTACGGCCTGCAGGCCACATCCGGCCCGCAGGACCCTCCAGCCCGGCTCCTGAGCTCCTGGCCCCAGAGGCTCGCCCCCAGCCCCTCCCCTGCTGTTCCCCCTCCCCCGCAGCCTCAGCTCACTGCGCCGCCAGCGCAATGCTCTGGGTGGCGGGGCTGCGAGGTCCTGGGGCAGTGCAGCTGCAGAGCCCGGCCTGACCCGGTGCTTGGTGCTACGCGGTGGCGTGGCTGGCTCCAGCCGGGTGGCGCGGCTGTAGCGCCACCAGCCACTGGTGCTCCAGGCAGCGCAGAAGGGGGCGGGGGGGAGGGGTTGAATAGAGGGCAGGGGAGTTCGGGGTGGTGGTTAGGGGGTGGGGGTGTGGATAGGAGTCAGGGCAGTCAGAGGTCAGGGGGTTGAATGGGGGCAGGGGTCCCGGGGGGGGCAGTCAGGAAGGAGGTGGGGGGTTGGATGGGGGGGGGCAGTCAGGGACAGGGGATCTGGGATCGGTCAGTGAACAGGGAGAAGGGATGGTTGGATGGGGCAGGGGTCCCGGGGGGGCAGTCAGGAAGGAGGTGGGGGGTTGGATGGGGTGGGGGGCAGTCAGGGGCAGGGGATCCGGGGGCAGTCAGTGAACAGGGAGAAGGGATGGTTGGATGGGGCAGGGGTCCCGGGGGGGCAGTCAGGAATGAGAGGAGGGGTTGTTTGGGGTGGTGGGGGGCAGTCAAGGGGTGGGGGTTCCTGGGGCGGTCAGGGGACAGTGAGCGGGGGGGGGGTGGATGAGGCAGGGGTCCTGGGGGGGCCGACACGGAATGGGGGGGTTGGATGGGACAGGAGTCCTGGGGGGGGCTGTCAGGGGGCAAGAAGCCAGGGGGCGGGGATAGGGGTGGGGGCCGGGCCACGCCTGGCTGTTTGGGGAGGCACAGCCTCCCCTAACCGGCCCTCCGTACAATTTCCGAAACCTGATGCGGCCCTCAGGCCAGAAAGTTTGCCTGCCCCTGGTCTAGAGAGTGGATATAAAGCGGTGTGAAAGGGACTCTGGAAAAGAACCTACCCTGAAATAAGCTGGATGCTGTGCTTTTAACATAAACTTTATCAACCCCTTTTATATTTGGATGTATTTTTGAGATCCTATTTGATGCTTTTCAGCAATCACTGTTCATCCTCTCCCCTTCAGTACATTCTCTGTCTCCTCTCTTCCAGTATCTTGAACACCTGAACTTGCCTCTTGATTTCATCCCACTCTAGTTCCTCTTGTTCCACTACACTGCTGCAAGACCCCAGTCTGCTTGGTACTTCATTCTTTCCCAGTTGCAATTCTGTTCTGTTGGATTTGATTGGAGTTTTCCTAATGAGGATCTAAATACAGAAAGCTGCAAATACATCATGAGTCTCTTCTCAGCCCCAGACACCCCTCCCCTCACTCAAGACAACCATCCTCCATCTAACTGTCCTTTCTTGCGTATCTGCTTTCTCCCTTGGTGTGAACAAAGGAATCACTATGAAGAGCATGGATATTTGGAGTGCTGTGAAGTTCAGTATCCAGACTTTACTCAGTTTAACAAATACTGGCAACTTTAACTTGGCTTTTAGCTGACTTTTACTGCTCTGTTCGAAGCCATATTTGAAAAGCTTCATGTATCCTCATAATTAAATGTGAGAAGTGTAATATATGGATTCTCCTTCAGTGTGATAGCCTTTTCGTTGTGAAGATGAAATTGAATTCAGCTTAAAGGTTCTCCTATCTTTTTTTATGTTTGCAGAACATTAATCGGGTGGTTTTTGTTGGCAATTTCTTGCGGATCAATACAATCTCAATGAGGCTTCTAGCATATGCTTTGGATTATTGGTCCAAGGGACAGTTGAAAGCACTTTTCTTGGAACATGAGGTGAAGTTACTGTTTAAATCCATTGTGCCTTGTCAAAACTGAAGACCTTTTTATTTAAAATTATCTGATTATAACATACCAGTGTTGAGTTTCTTGGCATTGGCAACATACGTTTTGCAGCCAGTTCTATGCATTTGTTACTATAGCCACAGTTATTGCAGAACTTCCAGTTCTAGGACTCTATCCATGTAACATTTATTGTTTCAGAAGTTAAAAATGCAAAGTTTGTCTACTTTATTGCTAACTTTGTAATAGCTTGCCAACATCTACTTTTGAAAACTTTTCACCTGCATATCTAACAATGTAATTTAAAAAAAAAAATTGTTTCCTTGTATAAACAGTGTAACTAGGAGTTGTAATAAGTTTACATACAGTAGTTTCTTCTGTTTTCTTTTATAACCAGTATTTTAAAACGGTATGAATATTTTTAATATTCCTTTCCCAGCATTTGTGTCAAACATATTTAAACCTTGAATCTAATAGAAACTCTTTGCCTTTTGCTTTATAGGGTTATTTTGGAGCAGTTGGTGCTTTTCTGGAGCTTTTAAATTCAACCTGAGTCATTACAGATCCTGTACATTGGACATAAGGTGCAGGAGCTTCTACCCTATTGGAACTCCCACATTTGTTTAGATTTTTTTAAAGCATCTGCTAAGTGACTATTACAGTAATTGTACATGACCTAATCATTGCGGAAAAGAAAAGGACAAATGAATTTTTTGTCAACAGTTAAAATTAATCCTGAATCTTAATGTAGATTAGTTAATAATAAGAAATATTATTTCTGCAGTTTTTATTATAATCTGCTACACATGTTGAGATAGTGTGGGAAGGTGCGAGATGGAGATAGTTTAATGTGAGACTTAGGCTATCCTGTTCTCAAAAGACTTCTTTTGTAAAATGCCAAGTGTCTACATTGTTAACTATTTTATATTTCACTTGCAATGTTTATATGTATGGGATTGAAGGACTTGAAGTATTTGTGGTAGTATTGAATAGTGTATTGTTTATATATGAAAATTATCAAAACAGAACCCAGAAATATAAAAACTGACCTTTTTCTGAAAGTCCTTGTTTTTTGCCCTCTTCTGAACATTATAGTGGCCTGTAAAAACATCATCCTACAATCAGTAATGGCTTATTTTCTGGCAAGACAGTCACTGTTTTTTAGTCGTTATTTCTTGTTTCTCTATCTTTTTTGGGTCTTGCTTTCTGTAAAAGTGTGTAGCAACTTCCTGCCATCTGCACCCTGGTGACTCCTTATAAGCCGACCAGAAACTCCTCTGGATGTGAGGGTCAAACCCTTATAATGTAGTCTTAGCAACGTGCAGCAGATATCTCACTTGAAATCCACTAAGAGTAAATTTAAGAATATTTATAACTAGTGTGTGTTACTTTTTTTTTTTTTTAAAGAATTGTATGTAACTTTACCAAAAATTATAATAATGCTATTCCTGATATACTCAGGCTGTTCTGTATAACTTAATATTCTGTAGATGTTTGTTGTCAGCTAGTTAATAACATAATCCAGACTCAGGAGGAAAATCAGTCTTCTTTCCACATCAGCATTACTCTCTCTCTTTCTCTCTTTGTTTCCCTGGTGTGCGCATTCCTGCAGAATCCAAACACTTCATTGCCACGGTTTCAGATTCTTGAAGACATTGACCTTTCAAGATGTTAAACTAGAAGATATTGTGTGAGAGAACATTCCTTCCATGCACAATAGGTTAAACAACATTGGCAGTAGGCTACCTTAAAAGAGCTATGTTTGAAACAAGCATGTGGCTTATAAACCAGCCTTTTGTCTGGAATAATTGTCAGGTTCCAGGGTCCCCCACGTCCTTGGAGCTATAGTCTTGGGCTACTAATCTGAACAGAATATCCACTGGGAGGGTGTAGATGCTCTCCCTCCTCTATGGATGACACTAGGTATTTCAGTATAATTTCACTGCAGGGGGTTGGAAGCAGTTCCTTCCTTAAAAGCTACTGCATCTTACCCTGATGTTAACCAGTGTTGCTGCTGTGGAGAGTTTTCTGGAAAATGGTAATATGGCTTTTCTGCTGAATAGCTCCACTATATGTAGAAACCTGGTTCACAGCAGGAAAAATTGAATAAAATTTCTGGCGAATACAGGGATAGATTCTCGGCTAGTGTAAATTGTCATAGCTCCACTTGATATCGGTTTACACCAGTTGGGGAATCTGCTCCAGAACCTTTTAAATAACTTATTCTTTTTAGGATTTAGTAAATTAATGCATCCGCCTCTTTATATTTGGGTTCATATTTGCAGTGGATCTCAAATGAAAGCTCTTTGGTTTTATATAGGCCCTGGTGGATATTTTTTGATCACGGCATAAAAAATCCACACGAGTCTGATAGTTTGACATGATTAGCAATCCTGAACTGAAATAGTTCAGAATTAAGGTGCAGTAGCAGAGATATGGGATGGGTGGGAGTTGTCTTAGGGCTTCATCCTGCCGTCTGCAGACATCACCTGCACGGTACTGTGTGCCCTTTTAACTCCCAATGCAATCTATGAGCTGATTGCTCACAGGAGGTGCTCTTCACCTTGCAGGATTGGTCCCACCATGTCTGTACTTGAGAAATAACTGGGAATTGAGAGTGCCTGGGTTTTTCACAAGATCAGGCCATTTGTTTTATTTACTAAAGGCAGTGTTGTTAGCTACATTGCAGTATGAAGCACTAAATTCCACCGGGTTTGTTGTAAAATAATGTATTGTTAGAACTTATATTCAAGAAATTCCAGCCTCAGCAATCTAGTCATAGACAAAAATGATGATCGAACATCGGATGAGAGAATCCAGAACCTTTAAACCTCTTCAGCTGTATTGGTACGTATGAAGGACTGTACCATTCAAGAGATTCAGCTGCTAGTTCTCCACTGTAGACCAGAGTCCTTGTCACCTCTTCTGCAAAGAAGGAAATCTTCCCAGATATGTGGAAAAATAAGTAACTACTTAGAAAAATTGCATTAGCTCTTTAAGTGTAATATTGCTAACTTAGATCATGCAGTGATCTGCGTTCAAAATTTGAATTAAGCTACTTTTGAAGGTGCACATTTGAGGAGACAATATTTCATGCCTAGGATCTTGGATTTGTGCTTTATCATGATAGCCCACTAAAAATAATATGATAGTACCGGATCGTTTTAGAAATAAGTCAGACTTCCTAACATACCTAGTTCCAGATATAGCAGAACTTAGATTGTAAGCTCCTTGGGGCAAGGGCTTTTTCTATGCCATGTTCTGTATAATGCACAGCAAATTTTTGATGCTCAGTGAATTTAGACAACTTCTGCAGCTTGCTTGGTCACACAACCTCAACTGGAATTTCAGTCCTTGCTTCAGCTTTGGTCTAGAATCCAGTTGAAATTCTTATTGTCTTTATCTGTTAGGTTGAGGTCTACCCCTGTTCAGACCCTTTGTACCACTGAACCCCTTATTTTGAGGTATAAGATGCAGTGAGCTCGTGTGGACCCTCTGTGCATTGCTTAATGTGAGATTTAAATGGTGCAAAGGGCTTCATTTGGAATCCCTGTGCAGAGGTGAATTAATACACTTAGTGTTTTAGCAGCAGGAACAAAGGACCTACACTGGACCTCTCAGAGATTAACGTACATACATGTTGGTTACAGGAAAGCGGCTTATCTTTCTATAGCAATTACTTGGAGCATGGTCATGAGTTAAAGGATGATGAAAGGGGCTATCTGACAGTGCTTTCATATGGTCTTGTATACAAATGGAACCTGTGGAGGGAAGAGAAATGTACACAAATTCTGCAGTAAGCTATCTGGCCTAAAACCAGGTCATGTGCCATGTTGCAGCTGTGCACATGCCAAACCTTGGAACTGAAACTGGAGTAAAAAAGCAAGCCATCTAGTGTCTTGGAATTTCCCCTTTCTTGGCTGCTTTTCCCCCATTCACTCCACATACATGTATATGTAAGATGTCTTTTTTTTTTTTTGTGGGTTGTTTTTTGTTTTTTTGTTTAATAGAGGCTGAAGTTGTGGGTTGTGATGTCTTTGCTTAAACATGGAACTCACCTATGTATTTTTTTTTTTTTTTGTAAAACTGTTTGTTTTTAATTTTTTCTTTGGATAAAATATTAGTTATTTTTATATACTCGAGACTTATTCTTGTGTTGCCTATTTAAAGTCTCTCGTCCTGCTCAGCAAATGAACCAATCTGAATAATTATCTAGAGTACTAGGATGAGATGACCTACTGAAAAGTTTTCTCCACATTTAACTCTATTTTGACAAAGCTTTTTCTTTTTATGGGGTTGACTGTCATTAAGCCCTTCTAACTAAACATATACATTTTGTTGGTCATCACTGGAAATTAGCTATATTTGAAAGCAGGATACCTGGAGGAAAAGAATCCAATATTTACCTGCTCCTTGTATTGAGAAGAGATTCCAAACAGTAGCTTCCTCAATCTGAGTCATTGCTTTTAAAAATATATTCAAGGCAAATGACGGCAGCATCTACAAAAGGCAAGGCATAGAAAGAAGCTGTTTTTTGTTGTTACAGAATGTGCAATCTATTTCTGTCTTGGTGTGGGAGGTTTTAAAGTAGGTACCTTCTCGCCAAGTGTTGAGATAAATATAGACTCCTAAAATATTAAGTTTAAATAAAATGCAAAGGTTAGTGCTACTCAATATCCCTTTTCACAGTTTCTTGAGAAAACAATGCCTTTTCGTCTTTGTCATGGAGAAGCACTGATTGCTTCACAGCTGCTCTAATTCTGCTTCCAGCATTCCAGAATTCCAGCAATTCGTAGTTCATTGGTTTTAGGGAATATTTAAAGCACTGGCTTGCTTAAAGGGTTAAGGCACCAATTCAGCAAAGAACTTAAGCATTGTGATTAAGCCCCATTGAATTTAGTGGGTCTTGATGTAGTAGGGTGTTTTGCTGAATGGAGATGGACTTAAGCATGTGCTTTGCTGAATCTGGGTCTAACTCTGTACTTGATTTTAAATCCCTAAGTACTTTGTACTTTTGTAATGCCTTTTATTCAATGATATCAAAATATTTTGCAAACAATAACTGGCTCACAGTACCCTAGGGGCCAGTAATATTGGGTGTCTTTCTAAAAGATATGTGGGCTTGATGCAGGAATCGCTTGGTGAAATTCTGTGATTTGTGTTGTGCAGGCATCAGACTGGATGAGCATAAATAGTCCATTTTATCCTTAAAATGTATGAAGGGTATTGTAGCCTCTGGAGGGGAACCAAAGCATCTCTTTAAGATGGGAAATGAAAAATGTTCTATCAAATGGAAACTGCAGAAGTAATTTAGATAGCGAGACTGTAACTGCTCGTAGTTGGCCAGGTTATGAGGTTTAATGCCCTCTACTATTTCATGGGAGTGCTGAATGATCTGTAATGTCAGGACTTTCATTTTCCCCTTATCTGAAAGACATGGCCTCCAAGCAGCACAGTATCCACCATTGCCACCCTGGGGCACTGGGCTCAGTACAGACAGGAAATATTCCCTTTTATCACTTTAATTTTACTTGTTGGTCTCAGCCATCCTAGTTAGTGACCTTTCCTGATTCTTAGCTTTTGAGAGCTCAGAGCATCTTAGCACAATCTTTGAAACAGATTCTGCTTGGAATGAATGGTCTGTTTCTTTAGGGTGGCCAAAGGACTTTCTGTCTTACTGCTTGATTCTTATTTTTGTATTTTCTCCTGCCTGCTAATTTGATAACTTCCATCAGGTGTGATGCCAAAACTTAATCATTCCTAAACCTCAAACCCCTGCTCCTTTGCAGCCATGAGATGATTTTGTAAAACTAAACTCCTTTGGCTTCAAATATAATCAGTATTATTTTATGGCATTCTTAAGGGGGCGGAAAAGTATCATAATAAGTGAAATAATTCTCATCTGCTTTTAAGTCTATAAAAATAAACCTTTTATCCTTGAGTTTGATGCAAATAATAGGGACTGAATTTATGTTGCAGCTGGTTTTTAGTATATAGCATATAAAATTTCCATGGGCACTGATTGTTCAGGAGAATGCCTAATTTAAGAGGCCTTGTAGATGGTAGTGTTGGGTTTGTATATATAAAATGTTTGGTAGAGTTACCAAATCCCTTTTTTTCCTTTCATTTTTTCCATTGTGAGTATTCAGTCTTTGAATTTTATCTGTTTTGGCTTTGAATACGGAGCCCAGAGCTGTTTTAAAATGCTGAAAACCTGAACAGATCTTACACAGATCGACATTTTGTCTTAGGAACAATGTGGTTGTTCTCACGGTTCATCTGCAAAAATGCCACTAATTCCAGGTAAACCAGTAACTACTAGATTCACCTGCGCGCTTGATTACCCCATTGTAAACCCAGAGTGCATGCAGACTTCCCTGGATTTACACTGGTGTATCGAAACTCAGAGTATGGCTGTGCATTTCTATTCTTGGCTCAATTGTTCAGCCATAAATGAGAAAACCAGCCAGAGAGACAGTACAAATCGCTGATTTAGAGACATGGTTTGACTCTAAATTATTTTCCTTTTTTGATGCTCACTGCTTGAAGCATGTCAGATTTTTAAGCAACCCTTCTGGGTTGCCCTTAATCTCAGGGAGTGGGAAGCAGAGGCCCTGAAGGAAGAGATTTTATATCTGTAACTAATGAACGTAGGTCAAGAAGAGCTTTGTGCTTAAATATACAATTCAGTTCTCTCAAACGCACATTATCCATTGTGGTAATCTTGTTTGGAAAATAATTATTTTGCAGATACTATCAGTCACAATATAGTTATTGGAGATACGGAACTAGCATCTCATATGATAGAGAAGAGACAGGATTTGGTTGTAATGAATATAAAGAGGAGCCTTTCTGGAGGCTGCTTGACACAAACTGTGTCGTTTTCTTTAGCTTCTTGGCTAATGTAACTTGTGCTGTCCAGTATCTCCACACAAACTATCTCCTTGCAGTTCTGGACTAAGGCCTATGCTATAGTAACCAAGTCCGGATCTTACCAGGGTGGATGCTATCAGAATAGTTCTCATGGTTTGTATGCTATTCCACTCCAAGCGTAGCTTAAGTATAGTGGGAGCCACTGAGCTGTAGTCATCCTAAGAGCTGTTTTAACGTAGTGTTTGTTATTGGGGGGGAAATGGTCAGGTTCTAACATGGTCATCTTTCTTGGTTATCTTACAGTAAGGCCAGGGCTTAAATGGGCCTAATCAATAGAGGGAGTTCCAGCCAGAGTGGTTTTGCTGAAGATTACACTACTGAACTCTGCTGCACCTAGCCTGAGGGTAGACAGATCTGCAGCGAGAGAGAGAAAACTGTATTATGATAAATTTAATTTTTGCCATTCTTTATTTAAGATAAGGGATATGTATCGAAAATTCTATCAAAACTATTACTTTGATCTTACAAGTGCTGAAGTCCTGCTGCTCCCATTGCCTTCAAGGGGAATTGCTGGTGCTCAAGACCAGCCAAAGTATTACTTGATGCCTTGTCCCAACTCAGTTGGTGTATTGGCCCTGTGGTCCTCAAGATACCTGCTTGGGTGTTGAGCATCCCAGGTGGAGCATGACTGTAGAGTTCCATGGCCAGAAGGGACCATTGTGGCCATTTAGACATTCTGTATAACACAAGCCAAAGAACTTCCCCACAATAATTCCTAGAGCAGATCTTTTAGAAAAACACCTAATGTTGATTTAAAAATTGTCAGTGATGGAAACGACCATGACCCTTGGCAAATTGTTCCAACAGTTTATTGCCCTCACTGTCAAAAAAATTTACACTGAATCCAATCCAAATTTGTACAGCTTCAACTTCTAGCCATTGGATTATGTAATAATTTTACTAGCCTGAAGAGCCCATTATTAATTATTTGTTCCTCATGTAGATACTTACGCAATGAAGTCACCCCTTAATCTTCTCATTGTTAAGATAAATAGATTGAGCTCCTGGAGTCTGTCACTATAAGGTATATTTTCTGATCCGCTAATCATTCTTGTGGCTCTTCTCTGAACCCTCTCCAGTATATCAGCATCCTTCTTAAATTGTGAGTTCCAGAACTGGACACAGTATTTCAGCAGTGATGCCAAATACAGAAGTAAAATAACCATTCTACTCCTGCTCAAGAGTCCCCTGTTTATGCATCCCAGGATCACATTAGCTGTTTTGACCACAGCGTCACACTACGAGTTCATATTCAGCTGATTATCCACCACAACCTCCAAATCTTTCAGAGTCACTGCTTTCCAGGTGGAAGTCCCCAGTTCTGTATGTACACCCTACAATTCCTAGATGTATATCTTTACATTTACCTATTTTAAAACACATATTTTTTGCTTGTGACCAGCTTACCAACCAATCCAAATCACTCTAAATCAGTGACCCTGTCCTTTTTTTTTTTAACCACTTACCCAATTTTTGCATCATCTGTACAGTTTATCAGTGATGATTTTCATAGAATCATAAAGTTTAGAACTGGGAGGCCCTCAATAGGTCATCTAGTCCAGTCATTTGCACTCAAGGAAGGACTACATAACACTGTTATGTCTTCTGCAGTTTCCGCAGTATGCATCCGATGAAGTGAGCTGTAGCTCACGAAAGCTTATGCTCAAATAAATTGGTTAGTCTCTAAGGTGCCACAAGTACTCCTTTTCTTTTTGCGAATACAGACTAACACGGCTGCTACTCTGAAATACATAACACTAGACATTCCTGACAGGTGTTTTGGAGGTTTTTAAGAACAGGTTAGACAAACCCAGGTTATTGATTAAAAAATGTTAAAAAGTGTAGGGCCAAGAACCGGTCCCTTCAGGACCCCACTGGAAACAACTTGCTTGATGCCTTTTCCCTGTTTACAATTATATTTTGAGACCTATCAGTTAGCTAGCTTTATATCCATTTAATGTGTGCCATGTTAATTTTATATCATTCTAGTTTTTTAATCAAACTGCTGTGCAGTACCAAGTCAACCACTTTTCAGAAATCTAAGTACAGTAGAACCCTGTTTATCCTACCCTCCATTATCTGTAGGGCCCTACCAAATTCACAGTCCATTTTGGATAATTTCATGGTCATAGGATTTTAAAAATCATGATTTCAGCTATTTAAATATGAAATTTAATGGTGTTGTAATTGTAGGGGTCCTGACCCAAAAAGGAGTTGTGGGGGGGGGGGGTCGCAAGGTTATTGTAGGGGGGGTTGAGGTAATGCTACCCTTCTGGCTGCTGCTGGCGGCGGCGCTGCCTTCAGAGCAGGGCAGCTGGAGAGTGGTAGCTGCAGGCTGGGAGTCCAGCTCTGAAGGCAGAGCCACCACCAGCAGCAGCGCAGATATAAGGGTGGCATGGTATGGTAATATTGCCACCCTTACTTCTGCGCTGCTGCCTGCAGAGCTGGGCCCTCAGTCAGCAGCCACCGCTCTCCGGCCACCCAGCTCTCAAGGCAGTGCAGAAGTAAGTGTGGAAATACCATGATCTCCCCTACAGCTACCTTTTGGGTCAGGAACCCCATTTGAGAAACACTGGTCTCCCCCATGAAATCTGATAGTATAGGGTAAAAGCATACAAAAGACCAGATTTCATGGGGGAAGACCAGATTTCACAGTCCGTGACATGTTTTTCATGGCCGTGAATTTGTTAGGGCCCTAATTATTTGGCTCTCCTTATTAACTGAATAACCAGCGCACAGAAGTCCAGAAGAAGGCAGTCCCTCCTGTAACTGCTAGATGGCACTGTAGCCTCACACTTTCCCATTATCTGGATAATCAGAATTTTTGACTATCCGATCTGGTCCCAGTCCCAATTAGATCAGATAGATGGGGTTCTGCTATATATTACATCACCGGTTTACCTTTGTCAACCAAATTCATAATCCTGAAAAAAGTTATTAATCTAGTTTGACAGGATCTGTTTTTTTTTTCCATAAACCCATGTTGATTTTCATTAATTACATTACCCTCCTTTAATTCTTTATTAACTGAGTCCTGTATCAACTACTCCATTATATTGCCCAGGATTGATGTCAGGCTGACAGGCCTGTAATATAATTATAATTACTGTCCCATTTACCCGTTTGTAAAGATTGGTACAATGTTAGCTTTCTCCCAGTCTTCTGGAACTTCCCCAGTGCTCCAAGACTTGGGGCAGGTCTACACTACAGCGGGGATTGACACTCTGAGATCGATCCACCGGCGGTTGATTTAGCGGGTCTAGTGAAGACCCGCCATATCGACAGCAGATCGCTCTCCAGTAGACCCCTGTACTCTACCCCCGACAAGAAGAGTAAGGTAAGTCGACCCTCCCGCAATGTAGACCCTAAGGTATATCAACTACAGCTATGTTATTCACGTAGCTAGAGTTGCATAGCGTAGGTCGACTTACCGCGGTAGTGTAGACATAGCCTTACTGAAAAGCAACATTAACTCTTGGGTGCAAGTTCTCTGAACCTGCTGATTTTTAAAATTACCTACTTTTAGTAGCTTCTGGTTAACATCCTCCAGAGCTGGGGGAATGGAAAGTATTATCATCACCATTTGATGAGACTATCATCTGTTCTTTCCCCCAGATACAGAAGAGAAATATGTATTGAACACTTCTTCCTTTTCTGTATTACTATTGATAATTCTACCCTTTCCATCTAATAATGGACCAGTACCATTATTTGTTCTTAATATATTTGCTAGGTGCTATACAAACACAGACCAAGGCGGAAGCATCTGAAATTGGGGAGCCATTTTTGAAAACCTGTGCTCAAGGCCCTGTGGGAGTCAGTCAGTACTGACCACCCAGGAGTCCCAATTGTGCCCTCTGTTCCTGCCGCTAGCTACCATGGTTTCCGCTCTGTATGTGCAATGGTCAGCGGAGAGGCTGGGTGTGGGTACCATATGCAGAGGATGTTTTTTTACCACGTGCAGTAAAAAACTCAGGTCTGAATTGTGAGTGCTGGGTTATATTCCCAGCCTTGCCAGGGAGCTGCTGTGCTCCCCCAAGTGTCACTGTTTCCCCATCTGTAAAATGGGGATAATGACTCTGTGTGTGTGTGTGTGTGTGTGTGTGTGTGTGTGTGTGTGTGGTGGGGGAGGGGCACAGTGCTCAGGCCCCTGGAGCAGAGGTGCTATAGCTATGCAAAGCACTGATAACAGCCAAACACTTGTTCATCTAAACTTACATGTATTTGGGGAAAAAAATATTTTTGGTGTCATCTCCTTTTTCACCCCACTTCCCAAAATCCCTTGTAGCTGCCTGTAATAACTGAGGGCTATTTGGAGTTGCAGGGAGATTGTCATTTTCTACTGATGATTTAATTCTAATTACGATAATGAAATCTAGCCACCTCTGTGGTGGGACACAGCAAATGATCAGCAGAGCATAGAAACACGACAGAACAGGTTAGACAAAATCGAAGACTTGTCTTGTATCCAAATGAAATTTCCGGAGGAATTTAGGCAGGTGCTGGGAACTGGCGTGAGCAGGAAATACTGCTGGGCAGCGGAGTGACAGCCCTCTCCTTGAAATGAGTCAGGGTTACCAAAAGGCTTGCCCTTGAGCTGGGGCTGAGTCCGGGGCGGGGGACGATGACGACGACAGTGGTCTTGGCTGAACTTTTCTTTGGATTTGGAGGTTATAAATGTGTGACATTTGATAGTGCGGTTCCCGTGCAGTCCCCTGCCAACGGATGCCTCTGCCTGTCCAGCCCTGCTCTGTTACGGGACTCAGATGCCACAGACACTAGGGGGCAGGGTAGCACCATGCTAAACCTCTTGCTGGGAACAGCTGAACACTAACAGCCTTAGAAAGAAAAGGAGGACTCGTGGTTAGTCTCTAAGGTGCCACAAGTCCTCCTCCTCTTTTTGTGGATACAGCCTAACACGACTGCTGCTCTGAAAACTAACAGCCTTGGTGCTCAAGTACATTCACTTTTGACAATAGAACTGGGCCCTTGGGCCTCCTCCTGCTGCGGTGAAGTACAGATATGGAGGAGAGGGGCCCTGCTACTGGCTGGGATGAGTTTAAACCAAACTCCTATACCCCAAAATCCAAAGCAGGCTCCACATTTTGTAAATGGCCTCTTATCTTCCTAGTGCTCTGACCGAGCCCTGGCTTTTCCCTGCTCCTGTTTGTGTGGGGGGAGCTGATCACAGAGTTGCCACTTCTGCTGGGCCTGCAGCTTTGTGCTCTGGCTTCCTCAGTCCTCCTTACTGTGAACTGGCAGCTGCATGTGCATATTCAGAGATGGTGCATCGTGCTGGACTGACAGCTCTGCAGGCTGAAGCCCTCTACCCAGGGCACTGGTATAACTCAGGCAGCAGCCGGGAAGCTTTGCTCACACTCTCACCCATGTAGCCTCTTCTCCGCATCCCCCCTCCCGCCGGGACAATTTGTCCCTTTGCTGTTGCTTACCAGTGACAATTGTAATAGCTTTAACGACGGACCCCTATTCTGACAGGAACTGATCTGATGCCCCCAACTCATTGTGCTTAGGGTAGCAAACGAAGGTTGAACGTCAATGGTGGTGGGTCATTATACCACATCTTCCATCGCAGATCTTCCCTACCCCCTCTCCCCTGCCTCTGTTCCCCCTGGGGGGTGATGAACACTAAAATCAACTCTTTTCTGAAAACTTGGCCTAGCCTCAGTTCCAGTCTGTCGCAGGGAGCAGTGGTGCCCATGAGGATGGGCTCAGTGAATGTCAGAAACAGAGGCCCTGCAGCGCAGACTGCGGGTAGCTGACGAGCCCTGAGGTGGGCATACAGAAACTGCTGGGTGGAAGGGATGTGTGTGAGACAGGGCACTCGAGCTGCCAGATGGGGAACAGCAGCAGACCGCACCCTCCACACCAGCATTGCCACCCTGATAACTAATCAGTGTGATCTCAACGGGGGCTCAAGCTGCTGGAGAAGAGAAAAGAATCAAGGTCCTGTGGCAGGGGTGGAGGCTGGAGTGTGGCTGGATCAGTAGCAGGACGTTCCATGGCGTCACAGCTCAGCCTCCTACCCCCACTAAGTTACAGAGGGGAGACTGTGAAGGGGACAGCAGGCAGCCTGGGATGGGAAAACGGGGGATGGGTTAGATGGGCAAAACCTTCCTGGAGGAGTTTCAGGTTTAGCTAAACCAAACCAAGGATCCTGGTTTCAATTAACTGATTCCTGGGAGGGCAGTTGGCAGTGTTGGTTAGAGGAATGGCTGTAGCACTGGCCCACCTCTGAATTGACTGGAGGGTGATCCGATGCCATGAGGCCAGGGACAGGACAGATCAGGGAGCACAGGATCTAGCTCCCCTCTTGTTACTAAAGGAAAAAAACATCTCCTGGCTCAGTGGGAGGGGGCAGTGAGTCCCCTGTTGGGGGTTAAAGGGCTGAGGCCAGCAATAACTGTCTCCAGCTAGCTGGCTGCTATGACCCCTGGCCAGAGCTCCTGGAGCAGAAGCTGTTGTCAGTCCCCCTTCTGGCTCTGCCTGCTAATCATCCCCTTCTCCATCCCTCCCCAAGGTCTCTTTTCCCTGTTCAGCCTCCCTCAGGACCTGCCCAGCTTCTAGCTAAGCCTCTTCACAGCTCTTTGCCCTCTCCTGCAAAATGGCTGCCACTCCCCCCCAACCCCCGGGGCTTCCCAAACTCCCCCATTCTCAGACCCCCAACCTCTCTCCGCTCCACCCCAGGGAAACGCTTGTCCTCCATCACTGGGCGCTCAGTTAGGAACCTGAGTCTCATTGGGGGCTGGGTCATGTTAGAAACTGAGGCAGGCTCCTAAATCATGTCGCCCTTGTAACGCCGAGCAGAGAAATGCCTTGATACCTTTAAAACCTGGGTCGTGGGCCTGGTGCCCATCAGCCAGGCAGCGGGTGGGCTCTGCTGAGCAGGTGGGTTTTCGGCCACAACTGCGAGGACATGAGGGGTTAGCTGAGGGGAGGACAGGGGAAAGCAGAAGCACAGGGTCAGGGACTGGGCTGAGGGGTGCGCAGAGGGACAGGGGTGTGGGGAGAGCAGCGGGGCACGTAGGAGCAGAGCTGTAAATCGGGCAAGGAGAAAAATGGAACTCAGGGCCTGTGAGGTGCTGAGGCCCCTAGAAGAGCAATGAAACCTTTGCAGGCCGGCTGCAGGGGGCTGGTGCAGCGGGTGACAGAGGCATAGGAACCAGCACACAGCAAACGTCCTTCACCTCCCTCTGCCCGAGTCAGCCATCCCGAGTCAGAAAGACACTGTAAACAGCCACATGGCACCCACCCAGGCATATGGGGTGAGCTGGGGAGGGGCCTACTCCAGCATTACATGGGGCAGAGAAATGCTCCGTGGCCCCACAGCATGAAGGATTGAACCCGGGCTGGGCCCATGGATAGTAGGCAGCGAGCGTGACTTGCCACCTGGCTATTTATTGCCAACAATGCAGTGTTGACAGGTGATTATTGCTTATTAAAAAAAGGGGGAAATAAATCCACTTTGCCTTACGCTAGCACATGAGGCTTTGGTTCCCCGCTAGTTAGTTGTGCTTCTGTTGTCATGGGGTGCGGCTGAAACACCTGCTGCTGCCCCTTGGCTCAGCTTCTGGCTCCGGTTGCACGTGCAGCCAGCAACACAAAAGTCTCATGGGCTGGAGCTGGGGGAAGCGAGTGTGGCACTCAGGGCTTGAGCCCAGTTCCTGGGGAATTTCCCCATTGCCTGTAATGGACATAGGATCAGGTTCTTAGCCTTAAATGTATCACCTAGGCTAGCAGAATTCCCCCCCTGCCATCCCCCTCCCCAGGTTGCATGTGAGTGGAGCAGCAAAGCCAATGTGATAAGATTTCTGATGACTGCCAGAGAGCCCAGGGCTGACAACAGCTAATTGTTTGGTCTGATCCCTTGTGTGGCGTGCTGAGCAGCCTCAGGTTGGGAAAGGCTGGAACCTAACCCAGAGAACGCTGTGGGTTCAGGCACCGCAGGACCACAATTCAGGCGGGGATTGGACCTGGAGTTCTAAGGTGGGCGCGTCTCTCATGAATCTACTGTTTAATTTTCAGTGGTGGTGTCTCTGAGGAGGGAGGGGGAGCAGCACAGGGTAAAAATTGGAGGAGATCTGGTTGGTTGAGTGTCTGTTCAAGGGAATCACAGCAGTCATTTGTGTTGGCTGTTGAAGAATCATTAAGTGCCCTTGTGGGTTTCCATAAAGTGCAATTACATGACAAGGTAAAAATAGCCCAGACTTGCTCTAAAGATCTGCCCCATGGGCTGGAGTCTCTTCTCACTTACATCCGTGTAAATCAGGAGTTAACACCATGGGGGTCAATGGAATTTCACCCAGGTAAAACCAATGTAAATTAGAGCAGACTCAGGCTGTGTGCACGTTCAGAGGCAGGGCTACTGACTTTAACACCAACACCAAGAGTAATTTTCTTACTCCTCTTGGTCCCACCAAGGAAGGCAGCAATAGAGGACTGCTTTGGTGTCATCTGGCTCTTCAGCAGAAATGTTAGCACTAGTGGTGAGACATGAGAAGGGAAGTACCCAGCTTGACTCTCAGCTCCCAGGTTGAATTTGCAGGACAGGCAGTTAGAGGATGCAGCTTTGGATTGTCAGTCAAGCAGGCTGGCTACAGAGACATCATGAGAAAGGGAAGCCCAGGCTGCCATTTTTACAGCTACATTTCAGAATGCCTACAAAAGCCTCACTTTCCAGGCACAGAAAGGTCATTGCCTGGAGCCACCACTGCCTCATCAGCAGCTCCCAGCTGGCTCTAGCTCCTGCTTTCTTAAACTTCAGTGCAGCCTTCCCCTGAAGCCAGAGGGGAGAGGCAACAAGCAGCTCACATTTAGCCCATGTAAAAGGTAATTAATGTGGTAGTTATTGGCTTAAAATGTACAGCACCTTGCACAATGGGGCTCAGATTACCCAGAGGTGCTACTGTGATAGAAGTAACTAATACTTTCATTTGGGTTTGGGGTTTAATGTGGAGTGCAGTTACTTTAAAACACACACGGCTGCCTTTTCAGCTTTCTCCAGATGTAGACATGGAACCACAGCTCTATTCATTTCCTCCGTAGAGGCCAGTTTTCATGCCAGTAAGGCTCCAGGGTGCGTATATTATGTTGGGATGCAGCCAGTTCCTAAGGAGTATAGCGCAGCACCCATGGCCTCCATACCTAGCACGGCAGGTGGGGAGTGGCGATGAATCTGGGGTTTATGGCCCAGAGTCATAAAATCCAACTGCCATGGATCTCATGTGACTAACATCTGCTCCCAACCCCCATCCTTACCTGCTGGGAGCTCAGCCCCTCCTCCTCCTCCTCCTGGCTCAGACAGCAGCTGTGTGTTGTGACTGGAAGGAGATTTAAAAAGTTGTGCTCTGAAGTGGGGATCCCCAGTTGCCTTCAAAGGAGGCTCCCCCCGCATCTTCTCAGGGGCCTAAGTGAGATGCATAGCAACAGGGCACTGCAGGCCACACAAGCCTGGCTCGGTGTATCACGGGGGAGCTGCTAAGGTTAGGAAAGCCTGACATCGTTTCTTTGCTCTAGCCTCAGGTGGCTAGCTGGGCTTCCCGATCCATCAAGCAATTCAGTGCTGGTGAAAGGCATCAGCCCACCCAATCTTGGAGCCTGGAGGCGCCTGGCCACAGAACAGGTACAGGCCAAGCAACAACAGCACACACCTCCCGCACTGGTGTGCCTAGACGGGCCACTTCTAGGGGTAAGATGACAGGCCAGGTGCCATTGTGAGATAGGGAAGACGGTACCAGAATTGGCACAGGTACCCCAGGCCCTTGCAAGCTGGGCTGAGTCCAGCAACAAAACCATATGAGGGAACCTGCTCAGGGAGAAAGGGCACCTTAGCTGTGGAACTCTCTGCTGCAGGGGAATTGGACATGTCTAGGTCCCATCTTGTTTAGATCACAGTGCATAGACCATCTTGCCAGAGAGGCATGGCAAGTCCTTCTTCCCCCCATTGACAACTCCCGGAGACCCCATGGGTAACACCTCCCTGAGTGAAAGCGGAGGAGAGCTGCGCTAACAAGGCAGGGAGGGCCTGCAGCTCCTCTCCTCACGCCATTTGCTCACCAACCATAGTGGCCGTACAGCAGCTGGGGCAGAATTTGCCAGCCTGCTTGTTAAGCAGCATCGCTCATCATGAGGAGATCACACTGGCCACCTGGGGGTTTCCCACTGGAATTTGAAGGTGGTGGCTTTGATCTAGAAAACCCTAAATGGCTTGGGAACTGCTAAGCCACAAGCCCCCTCCCCTGCCCCCTTCTCCAGGGGCAACGCAGCTGCCTTGGAGATGCTCTGTGCGGTCCAAGGGGAGCTAGTGCAGAGAGCAGGGTGAGGTGTTTGTTCACACAGAGCAGTGGGCTGCTGCAGTTCGCACCAAATAGACGCTTTTTCCTCTAAACCTGCCTCCCCAGGAGAATCGCCTCTGGGTCCCTAGAGTTAGAGGTTGTCTCATGCCCTGAAACAGGAGGGGTCAGGTCCCTTCCAATTGTGACTGTCCTTATCATGAATAGCCTCCTCTATTGCTGTAAAAGCCTGTAGCACTGAAGAACAAGCGAAGTCCCTGCTGGAGAGTTTGGGAGCCATCCTTGGGGAATACTCTCTGGGCTAGTTCGGTTACTTTTGCTAGGATGGTTCAAAAAAGAAAAAAAAAGTTTCCTCTTTTCCCTTGCGTTCTCCAGCACCTCACGGGGGGGAGAGCCCAGGGGGCTGCTGCTTCCCCGTGAAAGCAACAGACAACACACAAAAAGCGTCTGAGCCGAATCCTTCACTAGGCAGCAACTGCATGTAGCTCTGGGACCTGAATTACTTCAGTGCCAAGAGCACCATGGAAAGTCCCTGGCAGACCAGAACTTCTCAGGGAAGCTCAGTAAGGAAACCTGCCCTGAACCAGCAGTGCCTCGTTTCTGATGGGGGAAGGGCTGGTTTTCCTGTTTTAGGAACAGGCTGCTTCAGATTCACTTAACTGCAGCCATCAGTCAAGAACTCTGCTTTCCACTACCAGCCCCGGAGGGGGTGGGGGAGAGTCAGAGCGGATTGCTCAGAGCTGGCCGGGAAGAATTCCAGCGGTGTGTGGTTTTGCCCCTGTGCTCCCCCTGCAGGAGCAGCCCCCATCTGTGGAGCTGGGGAGGCGATTCAGATTCCTTTGGGCCAGATGGGGATCGGCCCAGGGCAGCAGCAGAGTTCCAGTTGCTACAGCAGCTGACACTTCCCCTGGAAGGGAAAGGTTCGCTGAGCTAAAGCGTTCCATTCTGCTCCCAGAAGACAATCTGGCATTGACTGGTTTTGGCACGGCCTACTCCAGATGATTCCATTGCCATAGTATCCCAGCTCCTGGAACACAAGAATGTGGCTTCTCAGCCTGGGGATTGTGACCCCCCCTCCCCCCCCAGGGGTTGCAAATGGGTGTCAAAGCATCACAACTGCTCCGACCTATCCATATGATTAAAGGGAAGGGAGAATCCCAGATAGATTGAAGAGCCCTGGTATGGAAAAGCCAAGAACCCCCTGAACTGGAAACAACCACCACCACCCTGGGGAAGGCAAGTCTCTGCTCCAGAGAGGGCAAATCTTTCAAGGGTGAGAATGTCACAGCTGCTGTTTCTCTATTTGGCATCAGAAACCCCCCAGGGAAAGCTGTAGAACTGTTGACCAAAGAGTAGTCGCAGTCTTAAGGAGCTATTTACTCATCTGGGAAGACCTTCCAAGCAACTTCTTCTGTATAGACAGGGATCTAGTCTGAAGTCTAGCCAAAAGGCACCCCAATGGAGCTGGGGAAGAATACACAGTAACCCTAGAATTCCTCACCTGAATTCTTTGTTGTGAATGATTGGCTCAGCTCCATCTAGCTTGGCAGGACATTGCATTTGGACAATGCAAGGTTGAATTGCCAACACCAGGCTCTCCCAGGTTGATGGTGACTGTTTTCCTTTGGACAGGGAAAAGGAGGACTTGTGGCACCTTAGAGACTAACCAATTTATTTGAGCATAAGCTTTCGTGAGCTACAGCTCACTTCATCGGATGCATAAAAGTGGAAAATGCAGTGAGGATGTTTTTATACACGCAGACTATAAAAAAATGGGTGTTTATCACTTCAAAAGGTTTTCTCTCCCCCCACCCCACTCTCCTGCTGGTAATAGCTTATCTAAAGTGATCACTCTCTTTACAATGTGTATGATAATCAAGGTGGGGCATTTCCAGCACAAATCCAGGGTTTAACAAGAACGTCTGAGGAACGGGGCGGGGGGAGGGGGGTAGGAAAAAACAAGGGGAAATAGGTTACCTTGCATAATGACTTAGCCACTCCCAGTCTCTATTCAAGCCTAAGTTAATTGTATCCAATTTGCAAATGAATTCCAATTCAGCAGTTTCTCGCTGGAGTCTGGTTTTGAAGTTTTTCTGTTGCAATATCGCAACTTTCATGTTTGTAATCGCGTGACCAGAGAGATTGAAGTGTTCTCCGACTGGTTTATGAATGTTATGCCACAAGGGGCCACAGCAATGGTTCCCCCTCAACCCACCCAGCAATATTGTTAATCTATCCAACTATACTCTTAGCCCAGCAGAAGAAGCTGTCCTATCTCGGGGCCTCTCCTTCTGCCCCTCCACCCCCACGAACACGATACAGTTCTGTGGTGACCTAGAATCCTATTTTAGATGTCTCTGACTCAAGGAATATTTCCAACACTCCTCTGAACGACATACTAATCCACAGAGATCTTCCTACCAACACTGCAAAAAGAAGGATTCTAGGTGGACTCCTCCTGAAGGCCGAGACAGCAGACTGGACTTCTACATAGAGTGCTTCCGCCAACGTGCACGGTCTAAAATTGTGGAAAAGCAGCATCACTTGCCCCATAACCTCAGCCGTGCGGAACACAATGCCATCCACAGCCTCAGAAACAACTCTGACAATCAAAAAGGCTGACAAAGGAGGTGCTGTTGTCATCATGAATAGGTCGGAATATGAACAAGAGGCTACTCGGCAGCTCTCCAACACCACTTTCTACAAGCCATTACCCTCTGATCCCACTGTGGGTTACCAAAAGAAACTACAGAATTTGCTCAAGAAACTCCCTGAAAAAGCACAAGATCAAATCCGCACAGACACACCCCTGGAACCCTGACCTGGGATATTCTATCTACTACCCAAGATCAATAAACCTGGAAATCCTGGGCGCCCCATCATCTCAGGCATTGGCACCCTGACAGCAGGACTGTCTGGTTATGTAGACTCACTCCTCAGGCCCTACGCTATCAGCACTCCCAGCTATCTTCGAGACACCACTGACTTCCTAAGGAAACTACAGTCCATCGGTGATCTTCCTGAAAATACCATCCTGGCCACTATGGATGTAGAAGCCCTCTACACCAACATTCCACACAAAGATGGACTACAAGCCGTCAGGAACGCTATCCCCGATAATGTCACGGCTAACCTGGTGGCTGAACTTTGTGACTTTGTCCTTACCCATAACTATTTCACATTTGGGGACAATGTATACCTTCAAATCAGCGGCACTGCTATGGGTACCCGCATGGCCCCACAGTATGCCAACATTTTTATGGCTGACTTAGAACAACGCTTCCTCAGCTCGTCCCCTAATACCCCTACTCTACTTGCGCTACATTGATGACATCTTCATCATCTGGACCCATGGAAAAGAAGCCCTTGAGGAATTCCACCATGATTTCAACAATTTCCATCCCACCATCAACCTCAGCCTGGACCAGTCCACACAAGAGATCCACTTCCTGGACACTACAGTGCTAATAAACGATGCTCACATAAACACCACCCTATACGGGAAACCTACTGACCGCTATTCCTACCTACATGCCTCCAGCTTTCACCCAGACCACACCACACGGTCCATTGTCTACAGCCAAGCTCTACGATACAACCGCATTTGCTCCAACCCCTCAGACAGAGACAAACACCTACAAGATCTCTATCAAGCATTCTTACAACTACAATACCCACCTGCTGAAGCGAAGAAACAGTTTGACGGAGCCAGAAGAGTACCCAGAAGTCACCTACTACAGGACAGGCCTAACAAAGAAAATAACAGAACGCCACTAGCCGTCACCTTCAGCCCCCAACTAAAACCTCTCCAACGCATTATCAAGGATCTACACCCTATCCTGAAGGACAACCCATCACTCTCACAAATCTTGGAAGACAGGCCAGTCCTTGCCTACAGACAGCCCCCCAACCTGAAGCAAATACTCACCAGCAACTACATACCACACAACAGAACCACTAACCCAGGAACCTATCCTTGCAACAAAGCCCGTTGCCAATTATGCCCACATATCTATTCAGGGGACACCATCATAGGGCCTAATCACATCAGCCACACTATCAGAGGCTCGTTCACCTGCACATCTACCAATGTGATATATGCCATCATGTGCAAGCAATGCCCCTCTGCCATGTACATTGGCCAAACTGGACAGTCTCTATGTAAAAGAATAAATGGACACAAATCAGATGTCAAGAATTATAACATTCATAAACCAGTCGGAGAACACTTCAATCTCTCTGGTCACGCGATTACAGACATGAAAGTTGCGATATTGCAACAGAAAAACTTCAAAACCAGACTCCAGCGAGAAACTGTTGAATTGGAATTTGTTTGCAAATTGGATACAATTAACTTAGGCTTGAATAGAGACTGGGAGTGGCTAAGTCATTATGCAAGGTAACCTATTTCCCCTTGTTTTTTCCTACTCCCCTCCCCCCGCCCTGTTCCTCAGACGTTCTTGTTAAACCCTGGATTTGTGCTGGAAATGCCCCACCTTGATCATCATACACATTGTAAGGAGAGTGATCACTTTAGATAAGCTATTACCAGCAGGAGAGTGGGGTGGGGGGAGAGAAAACCTTTTGAAGTGATAAACACCCATTTTTTTTATGGTCTGTGTGTATAAAAACATCCTCACTGCATTTTCCACTTTTATGCATCCAATGAAGTGAGCTGTAGCTCACGAAAGCGTATGCTCAAATAAATTGGTTAGTCTCTAAGGTGCCACAAGTCCTCCTTTTCCTTTTTGGACAGGGAGTAGTTGCTAGCACAGAGGAAAGCTGAATAGTTTGACCTCTGGAAGTTTCTGCTGAATAATAGGACACTTTGTACAAGCCAGGAAAGTGCTGGTCTGGCTGGCTTGCCTTGGGGGAGTTCTCATTCAGCTAGTGTGTCAGCTTCGTCTACAGTACATTGAGGGGACAGGGAGAAGTGTAGTCAGCAGGGGGAGATATAGCTTGTTAATGCTAAGTGTAAGCCTGGATCAGTCTTGTATGGAGGCAGCAGAACAAACAGTTTATGTAGATCACTTTACATAGTGGGATGCCCAGGCCAATCTCAGGCTAGAAGTCAGTTAGGGCTTGATTTCCATTGGCCCTGAGCACACAGAGTTCCAAACTGCAGTGAACTGGAGCCATGGACACACTCGGCATCTCAGACAATCCAGCCATAAGGCTTTAATATTCTGCTCGGCCTGTCGTGCAAGGGGTGACAGGGAATCCAGGGTCTCCACCACCTTAAGATGACCAGTTCTAATCTTACATCGGAAGTAGCACATGACAGGGGACAGGGTGTTGGGTTTCATTCTGCCCAACTCACCGTGGGTCCTCAGGCAAGTCACTTTTCTGCATTTCCCCTCATCTATCAGAGTGGGATAATGGTGCTTACTTGCTTTGAGACCTGTGGGGGAAAAGCGAGGGGGCAAGTCTTTGCTGACTCAATCTCACCATGGTGTCCTGGCCTGGACTGCCCCCAGCAGTAGGTACCGTCTATTTGTAAGCAATGGACTCAAGCCAGAGTCACCCTGGGGGTGACCTACATAAACCAGAGACAGGTGAACATGTGTGATTCAGTGAGATGGTGGCGGAAGTGACTCCAACGCAGCACGATTTCCAAAATCCGCATTTATTTACATTTCAAGTCCAATCACATGCAAATTCTCTTTTCCTTAACAATAGTGTGATTAGCAAAAAAGATGCATTAGAATTTTAAAATAGCAATTAAATATACAAAAATATAGCTTACAAAAAACAGCGAATGTTTTAAAAAACATTCTGCTGCAGAACTCTTTGTGTACAAACAATCTATGAACCCAGAGGCATAAACATCTCAGGAGTCACACAGTATTTACAGAGAAGGAGAAAACACCACCCTCCCGCCCCCAACCTAAACCCTTGGTGGCCTAATCACAAGACCGGTCAAATACTAGCGATGGTTCAGATACTGATGCTATCAAACTACACAGACTAATTGGTAATGGGAAACTTTAGCCCCATTCTAAAAGGATTGGAAAGAACAGTCTACTCTGCCATTAGAAAAGCCTGTACAATGTAATACTGAATGACCCCTTTCTTGCACCCCTTCAGCAGGGAGGGTTGTAAATACTGAAGCAAAAAAGAGAAACTCCTAAGAAAGAGTTCAGGTAATAGCCTGCCCCTTCCATTTACATCCAAAGTCATCTAGAGGCTGATCAATAGATAGTTATCCCCATGACATGGAGTTGGATTCTGATCTCACACTGGTATAAATCCACTGGTGGTCAAGGAGTTACTCCAGATTTACACTGGGGTGAGAGATCAGACAGGTCAGCCATCCACTGGCAAACAGCTCAATACTGGGGTGACCAAAAACAAGCAAGGGGGAAAGTGAGCTTTCACCAACCATGTAAAGAGTTTTAGGAAGACACATCCAGGAGGACACAGCTATGCCCTGCAGCTCCATTTCCTCATCAAGACAATGAAATCTGATCAAGCTTCAGAATCCACCATCACCACTACAAATGCTCTGGACCAATGGGTCAGTGCAACCTGGTTTATGGCAACTAATTAACACTCGGGCCTTTTGCTTTGAAATACACACAAGAGAGTTTTCAAATGTTGACTACAAGTTGCTTAATTTTCTCCAATAAAGGCAAATAGTCAACTTTTAAAGAAACACAAGACATAGGCACATGGTAGAATCTATACTTCCAAATACCTTCTTTGCCACAAGGTTTAGCTTTTACAGTGAACAGTGTATGTTTTGTATCACAAAAGGAGTTGGCACCAAGGACTGGCCATTCACAGAGATCCTGTCCACTCAACTCCTGGGAATGGAAATTTGCATCATTCATGCACTTGGGAGAGAAACAGCAAGCTAGTAGGGATTATCCATGAGCAACTTGTCCTAGTTCAGCTATAAGAAGACAACCATGAACTGACTGCAACTAGCCTGCTAAAATTAGTGGCCTATTCTCACATAGATATGTACACATGTACCACCCATTAACTGGTGGGAGTTATGGGTACATACTAGAGGAGAGAATACTGTTAGAAGGTCTATAAACGAAGGGACCCATCAATCAAGGGAGATACAATTGCATTTGCCACGAGGGCTTCTACTTTCATCCACTGGCTGAATGGGCTCTCTGACACCTCTCAAGATCAGACCCTATCACACACAAATCCCATTGAAGTGAATGGGAGTTGTGGGTAGGTGGACTGTCAAACAAATATTTTTGACTAACGAGATTGGGAAAGGGAATCTTACCAGACAGGAATGTGGTTCCTGTGAATATTTTAGCCTAATTCCCCCCACAAGCCCGGGTCACTGTCTCAAGGAAGTGCTGAGTTTGCAGGGATCTGTGCCACTTTTGGCCACCAGTTAATGTGAAGCAAACCACAAATCTGCTCAAGAGCCTGAGTGCTATTCGGCAGAATCTAGTGCTGGGAAATGGAGAGAGGACAACACATTCATATGCTCCGGGATGTGGGTATTACCCCTCCCCCCCATACATTTGTGACATATACCGCTGACATTTAAGACATTAAATGGCTCTCTTGAGGTAGTCAATTGCTCTAGAGATACCAGACAGATACTACACACAAGGTGGTGATGTACCGGTTACAGAGACTAGAGTGGAACTGGCAAACTACCTTCATAACATCCCTCAGCAAGGTGAACCTGAGTACAGTTGAGATGGCTCTAAAATGGACAGCAACAGGAGAAAGATGGAGTCTCACTGTAACAGCCCTTTAAAATAAAATACATCTCACTCCACTGGTTCATTGACTGCGTGGATGTGATTGGGAGCTGAATATTCTGGTAAAGCCAAAAGGAATAAATCAGCCATGCTGTAGGTACTCGTTCAACCAAACACTGAAGGACGTAGCACACCAGGCAAGTGCAGGGAATTCCTCTGGCCATTTGAGAGGACATTTCAAGTGGCACCAATTCAGGCCAGCTTCTGCAAGAGGGTTTTAACCTTCCCCTCTCCCCAGTTTCACAGTTGCTGTGCTGACATTATTCTATGTATCTGTATGGTTACCAACCCCTATAGGATTTGGGGCCCAATCAGAGCATGGCTTCAAGTTTGCTTGTAACTTGATATGATCCAGAGAACCAGAAAAGTTTTTAAGTTTTGTTTCAGAGAATTTAGTGAAACTAAATAAACTAATTATAGATTGAAACTCTCAAGACTGAAGATCTATGCCCAGAACAGACAGTGGTCCTGCAAACAGCATCATGCAGTCATCTCCCTGTGCCTCTGTCCCTGCTTTGAAGAGACACCCCTAGGAACGAGAAGGAAGAAGCATCCATGGCCCATTTCTCAGCCTTGCTACTCTGATTCCCAACAAGGGTACCAAAAGAGATAAAGTGTCTGGGAATGGAGAGACCACATGCTAACAAAGGGAATAAGACTGCCAACTCGCAGATCACTCAACCGCCATCATGTGGCCGTGACTTTCAGACACTGCAGACCTAGGCTAGATTCCTACCCAGACCTGAAGCTTTTTGCACTACTCTATTACCAACCCACCAACTGAGCCATCAGAAAAAATCCTTAGTGCTGATCCTGCAAACTGTCCTTCCACAGAACTCCAGTGATTTCTGGAGAAGCTCTGAGCACTGAGAACCTGGAAGGGTCAGGAGTTGTGAGAGGAAGCCCCATAGAATTCATACTAAATTCTAATCCAGCCGCAGGAATGGAGGGACACGGACTCCAGGAGTTGTATGCTGCCAGAGACCAGCCTATGAGTCACTTTTATTTACTGTGGAGACCAAAAGCCACCACTTTCTTAGCGAGCATCCTCAGTGGCCTCGACGTTCAGGAAGAAATTCACGGATTTTCTCCTGCAGGGCACCTAGGAAGCAGTTCAGCCAGGCTGGCTCTTTTTCCAGGTCACAAGAATGCAGGGATCACACAGTTTTATCCTCAATGATATCTTTCCTGGGTATCTGGCTGGTGAATCTTGCCCATATGCTCAGGGTTTAGCTGATCGCCATATTTGGGGTCGGGAAGGAATTTTCCTCCAGGGCAGATTGGAAGAGGCCCTGGAGGTTTTTCGCCTTCCTCTGTAGCATGGGGTACGGGTCACTTTCTGGAGGATTCTCTGCTCCTTGAAGTCCTCAAATCGTGGTTTAAAGACTTTAATAGCTCAGACATAGGTGAGAGGTTTTTCACAGGAGTGGGTGGGTGAGATTCTGTGGCCTGCGTTGTGCAGGAGGTCGGACTAGATGATCATAATGGTCCCTTCTGACCTTCGTATCTATGAATCTATGAATGAGATACAGCACTGTAGCCTGTGGTATTCATCACAGAAATAAAATGCAAACGTTATCAGCACAGCCAGGAGACAGCAGGGAAGACACTAAGCCAGCCCTGTCACTTTATATTCATAGTTCAAATCCAGATCTTTGTTCCATTCAGAATACAATCTAAGATACCTAATTGCCTAGGTAAGAGTCTCATACATAAAACGTTCAGGACACAGATTCTTCTGAATGACTTAAAAAATAGCTGTGGCAAAAAAATAAAAGTACACAGAAAGGCTCAATGGTGGTGGTGGTGGGGGGTCAGGAAGGGTGCACGTATCACAGGACAGACCATATGGATCAAATCCTGCTCCTAGTGAAGCCTGTGGCAAAAACTGCCCATTGACTTCAGTGGCAGCAGGAGGTTTTTTGTTCAAGTCTGACCTAAATTATTGTGTAGGCACATTGGAAATGCATATATTAGGCTACCTTAGAGAGACAAGTCATCAACCCTCTTTGCGGACATCCATCTATAAGCCAGCGTGCCCTGCTTGGCTGGACCAGAGACAGAAACTCGACAGGCTGAGGCATGGTAGGATTGTTGGTTTCATCTGCAAGAGCTGGTGGTGGTGTGGTACTGGACCGTAGCTCTGTAAAGGGAGCGAAGGTCAAAGGCACCTAACGTTTCTTTAATCAATACTGCCGATCACTACCAGCTTGGTGCTGATCGACAAAAGGGAAATAACGGCATTTGGACCTTTTCTATTCTGGTTAAATGGGGAATTTGAAGTTCACGACGGACAAAGTGGTTAATGGTAGACGTTCACAACCCATCCTTCTTCCCACTGGTTGTTGCAAAGCTCCTCTGTAAAACTGTTCAGTCATTCACAGCTCATGCAAATACCTGCGAGCAGGCAAATAAGCAGAGTGAACTAGCCACGGGTTCACGTTTATAAACAAATACACGTGTCTTCCCCTCCCATCTCCCATCACAATACAGTCTGCAAACAACATGCAGGCTGCAATAGTCAAAGTCAGCGCAGAGGGCACTCACGAGTAAGAGAATCTTCCCCCTCGGATGTCCCCTATCCTGATGCCACAGAGGTTAAGGAGAGTTTTTCCATTGAGATCAATGGCAGCAGGATTTGGCCCTTATAAAGCAAGGTTTAGAAGACAAAAGGACTCCTGGTAGTACACGAGATGTAAACTGGATTGGATGTGACAGCAAAGGGATCAGGGGATATCAGGCTCCTGGAACGTTGTTAAAGAACTAGAGGATCTGCCTTGAATGGGAGTAGCTGTGAGGCTGTCATGGGATGGCACTACAGCAGATGCTAAGCACGCAGGTGTGTACCTAGGAGGAGAAAGGGCTGGCAAGCCAATGCAGTAAGCAATATGCACATTTACGGCATTTTAGACAATGGCTAGCTACGTACATTTAACTTCCCTCTGATCCAGCTGCATCTGTACAGTTTATTATTGGTCTAATTCAGGAATCTCAGTAGTGTCAGTACTTTTGAATCACTCAGAAAGTGGAGCTAGAAATCGGAAACCTACCCTGCTTAAATATACTTTGGCCAAACACCAAGGGTACTCCTCAACCCCAAGAAACGTACATACACAAACAGACCTTATGCCCTGCCGCTTATCCCGATACACATCAATTTCAAGTGGGCCATAGAACTCAAAAGGGCGACTTGAATACCTCTGCACCCAGCAGAATGACATGGTACCTCTCTCTAGTTCAGAGCCAAGAGAAAGAAACAAGATAGTCAAGGTTTATCATTGGCTCTGAAGTAAGAGGCAGCACAGCTCTGCTGAATTTAGTGGACTTGGGCCTGTCTGCGCCAAGGTTAAATCAGCCCTTTGAGATTGTGATTGTGCAGACAGGAGGGCGTGTGGGAGAGTGAGGCGGTGTACTGCAATCATGCTTCACCAACTACACGAGACGGGAAGAAAAGCATGTAACCGCTGGGCCTTGGACTTAGATTTTTCAAATGGGCTTTTGTATTGCAGAGGAAAATAAGGACACGTGTACGGTTGCTGTGCAGTTTGCAGTAAGTGCCTGTGTCCAAAGCCAGCTTAATGCCAGCGCTTGGTAGGAAATCATCCCGTCACTTTTCAGAACACTCGGGGGCAATGGATGTTCTCAAGACCAGATCCAACCTCACTGCTCCTCTGGGGTCACGTAAAGGTTGATTCTCAGAGATGAAGACTGGGGAGCTGTGGGTGCTCAGCATCTCCGACACAATCAGGCCATACGTGCACATTAGAGTGACCCAGTTTCCTTACTGGACAGTACCTGCAAACCTTCCCCTGGAACTACTTCAGCCCAGAGTGCTTATGCGCTTGCTCTGTCTTAGAGGCAGACTGGTCTAGTACTGTCCCTGCTAACAGGACATTGTCGAAATTTAAATTTCCGAGTAATCCCACAACTTCAGGAAATTCTGCTTAAAGGAACAATGTAAAACCCTTGCTCATTTCTCCAGCCACTAGCAATTCAGCGTGAGGTAACCACTGGCTGGGTTTGGCCTTATGGAGACAGTTTTTAAAGGGGGTGGGAAGATTGGTTTTGTTTTTTTGAGATGAGAAGATGTCCACTGGCTGCGTAGGATCTGCCATTCAAGGTACCCAGGAGCCAGGGTCTTGAAAGACTTGCCCTTGTAAGTTCTTTTATTATGCTCGTAACATTATCTCTCCTTCTCAGCACACCATATAGTCAACTAGCCAGAAACAGGTACCAGGCCTACACATGTAATATCGGTGACAGGGTCCGTCATAAAGTGCTCTCAAAAACCCAAACACATAGGCTTGTCGTTGCCTTTTGTCTTCTTGTTGCGCTGGTGGCATATTGCTTTGGTTGTTCTGAAGTCCAAGCATCTGGCCCCATCCCCTAAAGTGCATCGTGGGAGCTCTTCATGAGACAAAGGGAATCCTAGTAGATGCACCAAGGCTGTAAGGAACAGATTCAGAGATCTGCGATTCTCTGCATAAGTCCATCGTTTTCATCCTTGTGATTTTTTTGTGATGGAAGTGTCCTTTGCTTAGGAGAAGCTATACAATGTTCTCTGCCCCAGGCAGTGGTCCCTGGGGAGGCCCATGGTCCTGCTTATTATGGAGTTGTGCCAGCTGTAGGACGGGCATGTTGCAGAGTGGACACACTTTTCGCACCTCCAACCACTTAATGAGGCACCTGGGAATGAAGAAAAGAGAGGACAGAGTTAATGCACACTGAATCCGATTACCACCACTGAACACTCTGTACGCTTCTCTGGCCCCCCTCATTTGAGCGCCTCCTCTCACTTGCCAAACATTAATTCTTTCAGCCTTTTGGAGGTAGAAATCATTATCTCCATGTTAAAGCTGTGGAAACAGAGCGAAGTGAAATGACTTACCCAAGTTCACGTAGAGAGTCAGCGACGAAGCTGGAATCAAGCCCCAGACTCCTGGCTTCCACACTCACCTGCCATTTTCATCCTATTAGGTGCATTTCTACCTCCAGAGTTTTAGTTCATCTTAAAGTCCCTCTTTGCATTCACATGTAGAAAGTCAGTTTTATACAGTGAACAGACATTTTTATAGCCGGAAAATCGCTGTGCCAGCTCGATACTGGAACTTGTCAGAGATAATATCACCCAAAGAATTTTAAAATTCCGCACCCCCCTCCCCTTATGCAAATAAAAAAACTGCACTTAAACATGCCTGATTCTGCTGAACTGGGATGACTGTCAGAGCGCCATTATGGACTTCTGCGGTGATGCTCACTGCTGCAATGCTGCTTTCTTTCTAAAGAGCAAGCACCATCCAAGCAAACCCCCATCCTTACAGAAGCCCCCAAACGGTCAGAGCTGGCATCCTCAACTCAAGCTCTTGCCTTCTGCCGATCCCCCAACACAGATACGAGCTCTTCAGAGGGTGCTTTGCACGCAGCACGCTTGGAGAATTAGGCCCAGAGTGTTGCTGTGTTAGCACAACTCTGCTGGTAGCAATCCCACCTCAGAGCAAAATATCTGGCAGATGAGAGCCCTGTCCCAGGACTTGGGTTCACACCAAAACTGCAGCATGGGAAGTACTACATGCCGGATGTCAATTCTGACCATCTTTGGCAGGTCAACAGGGGGAAGGTAAAGAACCAGTGACATTTTCCAAAGGGAGGAGGGGTTAACTCCAGCTTCTTCACCAGTATTCTCTCTCCCCAGGGAAACAGGCTCTAGCACCCAAAGGCTGCATTTGAGCTATTGCTAAGTCACAAAGCTCTGCTCCTGCAGGGTGCAAAGCAACCTCAACTCCCACTGAAGCACGGGAGGTTCTCAGCACTTTGCAGGACTGGGTCCTAAACTACCAGTGTCTGGCTTTTTTCTTTCAAAAGGCTTTTTGGGATGCCTTGTGCACAAGAGAGATGGTCTATTACTGATCAAGCTCCAGAAGCTCATGCAGCTCTTTCCAGTAGAGCGTGCTGCATCTCTGTACAGAGCGTGTGGAATATCTGTCGTGGAACACTATGATCTAAAGGCATGAACAGGTGCAATGCAGAAAAACACAGACATGCACAGAGGGTACATACAGGCCATTACAGCTAGAATGATTCATGGATCTGCAGATTTTAAGGGAGTAAAGTCACAAAACCTAGTTCCTCGTCCAGATCTGGGTCACTGAAAAACCACCTTTGCATGGCGGGGAAAGCATTTTTCCACTCTCTGTTTAGGTTGCATGCTTTGGGGGAGGGGGAAATTATGCATTCATACCATGGGAACACACAGCACGGCTTTAGAGCAAATCTGAGGCTGTGTCTACACTTACTACAGCTGTAAGGTACGTGGTAAGGTACGCAGTATAGCTGCTCTGTCTGCAGGAAAGAGCTCTGCTGTTCCCACAAAATAAAACCACCCCCAACGAGGGGCGGCAGCTTTGTCGGTGCGAGAGCGTCTCCTGCCGACAAAGCGCTGTCCACACCGGCGCTTTTCGTTGGTAAAACTTTCGTTGGTTGCGGTGTGGTTTCTTCACACCCCTGACCGACAAAAGTTTTACCAACAGAAGTGCAGCGTAGACATAGTCTAACAGTTCCTTTACATAGCCAACAATTAGAATCACTTGATAGACAGCAAGCTGGGGGAAGCGGAGGGAGGGGGAGAATGGATGAGCTTTTACTGTGTGTTAGCTCAACTAAAATCCTGTTGCAGGGTGTGAAGTTCAGAACTAAACTGGAACGTTCCAGCCCAATAGCTCTAGAGTGCTGTTGGCCTCTCTCCAGCCAGGGATAGAGGGAAAGGTGACTGCAGTGGGATTTAGAGGCCAGCCATGGCCCCTCCCTCTCCCACATCGTACGCTATACAAGAACAATACGTAGCCTACAAATTAACAGGATAACTGCATTTCAGGACAAGTATTTACTTCATTGCTAGCCTTATTGCTACGACCTCGGTGCAGGTCTTCATTCGTTGCCACCCCAATCACTGTAAGCTTCCTCCACCCTGCGTTCTACTCTCTCCACTCCAGCCTGTCAGAAAGGTTACTGGCAAGATTATCTTCCTTTCAGGCCATTCTGATCACATCTCCTCTGCCACTCAAGTCCCTTCACCGCCTTCCCTCTCTCTTTACACATCCAGTTCCAGCTATTAATTCATCAGCCTCTGCATGCCTCTATTCTCACCTTCAGCTCCTCATACATCCCTTGCTACTCCTCACCCGATCTTATCTGGATGTCCATCACCCACTCCACACTTCATGGTCCACATACGCTTTGAGATGCCTTGTATACCCTTTGCCAAGTACCTTTGCTCCCTTCCAAACTCTCCAGGAAGGCTCGCCTGTCCCCACCAGGCAAGGCAGTCCCATGCTGCCTGTCCTGCTTTGTTTTGAGCATTCTGCGTTGCAGCGAGCTGGGCTTTTAGAACGAAGGCCCACCCTGGGCAGGTTTCACTGTGCAACGCGTGGTACAGTGCCGCATACACCTCCTGGAACCCTAGACTTCCAAACGCAAGTGAATGTGTGACAAGTCTCTCCATTAAAGGCAAGGCTCGTGCACAGACAACTTTTCCCACCAACTTTCAAGGCAACTGTGACTAGATTTGCAAAGCTTTAGTAAACATGGCTCAACTTAATACAGTAAATGAGGCCTTATTAAAGAGGAGTAGCATTTGTTAATCCTTTAGAACACAGCACAGGCAGATGCTCACAATATAAGCCTTTGTAATTCAGAGGCCATCAATTACTTAGTGCTGCCAGTGTTTCCAAGAGACTTGCAAGGCTTTTGTAAACATAACTTTGGTCTTTTGTACCGACTGGTAGCTCGGCACTTACTTTCTGTGGAAGGCATGTTTACATGGACAGATTCCCAACTCATCTTTGGGCTTGAATTCCTCCAAACAAACGGCACAGATCTGAAAGGTGAGAAAGCAGAGAGACAATGGAATCAGTCGATGGAAAACTTTCTGAATACATACTCTGTAGATAAGGCTAAGCCAATGGAAACATTCCCCAAGGAACCTCTCCACCAAACTGCTCTCTTGACTAACATTGGAGTATTTTAAAGAACTCTGTTTCATCTTGTTTCGTCAGGGATGCAGATTTGTCAAAAAGAAAAGGAGTACTGGTGGCACCTTAGAGACTAACCAATTTATTTGAGCATGAGCTTTCGTGAGCTACAGCTCACTTCATCGGATGAAAGCTCATGCTCAAATAAATTGGTTAGTCTCTAAGGTGCCACCAGTACTCCTTTTCTTTTTGCGAATACAGACTAACACGGCTATTACTCTGAGATTTGTCAAATGGTCTCACTACGACTCTGCCTTGGGACAGAACACACTTCAGCGAAAATGGGTTACGTTATTCACTTGCGATCCTAACAAAAATGTTGTAGGGGAAAAACATCCAGAGGCCAGAGTTATAGGCCTGGTTTACACTACATAGTGAGGTCGACATAAGCTGCCTTGCATCCATCTACCTTTGGAAGTATCTTCACTTAAATTTGGCTTCCGCTGACATAAGTGCCTCCTCTCTATGCCGATTTAGTAACACTACCTCCCCGAGCAGCATAGAGTCACGCTACATGTAATTTGGTTAATGCAATGTCAGTATAGACACTGCGTAGCTTATGTTGACTGCTAAGGGCCTTCAGGAGCCGTCCCACACTGACAAGACAATCGATACAAGCGCTTCTGGGGAGGACGTGCAGCACCCACACAAGGAGCCATGGGTGTACATGCACAAGTGATTTAATAACTGCAGTGGTTGTATGCCAACATAAATTAGGTCGGCATAATTTTGTTGTGTAGACATGGCCACAGTGAACCTGCAGTCTTGACATTTGGACACAACTCTGACATCACTTCCTTTCTGAAGGGCTAAGCTTCTTCTCAATGTTTTTCCTCAGTATGGGCAAACCCAGAGAGAGTATAAGGGAACCGCAAGTGGTCTGTGCTGTGCAGAACCCGTTCTGTGAGGCTTATGCTGAGTAACCATGCACAGCCCAATCGGAGTTTGGTATAGTCACATGTGTCAGGGTTGGGAGAGTTTAAGTGATAAGTAACCAAGGGCCTCAATTCGTTAATCTGACACATTAATCCAAATCAAAGAGTTTAACATTCTCTGCATTTAATACAAATGACTGGGCTCTAATCACCCCAACACAACTTATCGCCTTTTATCGTTGAAGATGATCAGACAGATGGTCAGTCTACATAGACTACCCGACCGCCCTCTCCCCCACCTTGTGACATGCTCTTGGTTTAAAAAAAAATTCTCTTAGCATGTAAAACTCACTCCCACACAACTGTCACTAGCTCTTCATTGAGACTCTTGGCTTAACTGTCAATAGCAGCCACACCTCTCTGGCAATAGGCTCCTAGATCCAGCCAACTTTCCACTGTTGACCACTGGGATATTTCAAGAAAGATAATCAGTAAGCATAGTAGAATATGCGCTTGCAGAAAGGCACCAAGATACTCAGTGATCTATGGAAATGATGCCAGCAAAGCAGAAGCACTCAGGAGATTGTTAATGCTCCATTTGACTTTCAGAAGTGAACAACTAAAGCTTATGCACACAAGAAACAGAGACTTCTTTCCTACTCAGTATGGAAACCCTGTAAATGACATGTTGTCTGGCAGTAATATCCTATTTATAAAATTCATGATGTCCTTCACTTTGGCCATCCCACTACAGGAGTGCTGGACAATTTGTACAGTGGGGGTGCTGAGAGCCAGTGAACCAACTGTAAACCCTGTATATAATGGAAATCACTTCAAGCCAGAGGGAGCTGCAGCACCCTCTGCACCCCTAACTCCAGCACCTATGTACCACTAACCCACTGAATTGCTGGTAAAAAAAAATTATTAGGTGGGGAGATATTTGTAGCTGAATTTACAGGTCAAATAGCCTGCCTTATACCTGACCTAGCCAGGGTTTGTGCTGTACAAGATACCCAGAGAACCCTTCCAAATCACCTTAATCCTGGCCCATAAGGACCTTCAGCCTCTCTTATTTCAAGACTACTGTGTGGGTGCTTTTCATGGTGTGGATAGCTCTTTGTTAAGAATCACGTTCCCATCTGCACTGTGGAAACTACTCTTTTTTGGGTGGGAGGGGCTTAATATAATACATAGTTTAGTCATATAGTACGGACAGGCTGACCCGGGTTTCAACGGTCGTCCCAGACCATGCTACAACCTTGGACTGTATTGGTTTGGAAGGAGGTGAAAATACAACTCAGTCGAATTACAGTAGAATCTCAGAGTTACGAACACCTCGGGAATGGTGGTTGTTCGTAACTCTGAAATGTTCGTAACTCTGAACAAAACATCATGGTGGTTCTTTCAAAAGTTTACAACTGAACATTGACTTAATACAGCTTTGAAACTTTACTATGCAGAAAAAAATTCTGCTTTCCCTTTATTTTTTTAGCAGTTTACGTTTAACACAGCACTGTACTGTATTTGCCTTTGGGGAGGGGAGGGGTCTCTGCTGCTGCCTGATTATGTACTTCCGGTTCCAAATGAGATGTGTGTTTGACTGGTCAGTTCGTAACTCTGAGGTTCAACTGTACAATGTAAGTCCTGGGATTGCTACGCTGTAATTGGGTTTCTCAACATGAAAGCTCCTACAGTGCAGATGGCTCCCAAGTTGGACTTCCCCCAACCTCATTTCCATTAGATCTCCAGCAGGGAAAAGACTAGGGCTTTCACCACCCCGCTACTCTGCAACTACTCTTCTTTTAGATCCACTTTGACTCCTTTCCACTGGGAAAGCCCATTTCCTTTCGAACATTTATTCTGTGTGTTCCTCTTCCTCAGCAGTGCTCTACAGGGAGACTGCCACCATGGTTGACATCAAACATCCATACTTTGCCTATGAGAGCATTATTCTCTTCTACACTGGGTTGAGCTAGTTAGAAACCAGACTTAAAACCACTTCAGGCCAGCTCATTTTTAAAACAGGGGTTGGCTAGCTAGTGTTAAACCCAAGTTTAGAAATAGTATTTTAGGCTAAATCTTCACCGTATGAAAAACTAGGAATGAGGTCCTGGTTAGAAGTAGGGGTATAGGCTAGGAGAGAGTTTCTAAGTTTGGTATAGATGCAGTCTGATCCCATCCACCCAAGATGGCTGACCAGTCATGCTAATCCAGTTCAGCAAACATAGCAGGTGGCCCAGTGCGGGTGGGGTCCTTCTGAGTTACTTGCCTTCTGTGAGGCTAATGCAGAAGTGTCTTGTAAAAGATAAAATAGAGACTACAAACTTAAGAGGCACATGATCTAGTGGCATAAACCTGGGAGCCAGTAACTCCTAAACTCTAATCCTGACTCAGCCACCTCGGTCACCTTGGGCAACTCACTTAACCTCTCTGCCTGAGTTCCCCCATCTGCAGAATAGGGATAATACTCATCTCCCTCACAGAGTGTTATGAAGGCTAGTGAAAATCTGCCCAGGGCTTTGCATATGTGAAATAGTACAGAAGTAGTATCTATAATGATCACCTCCTGGCTTTCCAAGCCCTAAATACGAAGGAACAGAATGTTAAATATCCTGAAATACAAGTAAAATGAGAGCTGATTGAAGCTCGTTAAAGGTGGCTTGTTATCGGAGGTGCTTGTCTGAGGAATACATTTTGATTCCTTCCTCTGAATCGCAGGTTCCCCCTCACCCATTTTTGATGCTTCCAACTCCTTTTGCCTCTGACTCTTCACTGAAATGATCCTTTCACTGGGGCTGCATCATTGATACCTGTGCTGGCAGTAGTGCAGGGCTCTTTAATGTGCTGTGCTGTATTTTGATGCTGTTCTTCTCATAAAACTGAAAGCTCCCAAAAGGCTGAGCAAAGAGACCATCTGTCCCAGGGCAGCACGCTCTAAGGGCAAGAGCTGCAGGAACACAAGGAGGTCTTGACTGCTCAAGCCTTTTCCAAGGGAGTAAGATCAACTGAGTATATCCAGCCATCAGTCTCAAGTTCTTTTTACAGATCAGATCAATCCTGCAGCTCAGGCAAACTCTCACGGACTTCAGTGGAGGTTTGCCCGAGTCGAGCCCTCAGGACTGGGCCCCAGAGTGCTATCCAGACTTCTTTTTTCCAGTACCGTGAACACACAGTTTGCTCCATGTTAAGAGCCTGTCAAGTGGCACTACAGAAAATAGAGCAGATGTGCGGACTCAAAGAGCTTTACGGGTTCCTTTCCCTCCTGAGTGTCTGCTAGTTGTCACGAGCAGCAACTGGTGCCCCAAAGGTGAACTGGAGTCTGTTCATCTTCCTTCCTAAGCCAAGTTGCTGAAGCCCCATAATTATTTCTGCTGCTCTTCTTTGAAGTCTCTCCAGCTCGCCTACATCTTCCTGGTAAAGTAGTGCCTGGAAGTGAACGCTGCATCAGGGCCTTAAGAACCGTGGATGAGAGGCACCACAGGTGGACTGAGTATTAATATTATTCCAGGTGCAGTCTCAGCTCCTTCGGTAAATAAACATTCCCACCGCACACTGTGAACGCTTCACAGTGGCAGGGCACATCCTGTGAAGAGTGTACGCTGGTTAAGATAGCCACTGCTGTGTCCCCAGAATACTGGACATGCCAGTACTTCTGGGAATGGCGTGGGCCCAGGTGTGATCCCATTTGTGAGACCTTGCACATATGGTATGTGCAAGGTCACACCGCATGGAGGATGCTATTTTGAAGAGCACACTGCTCCGCCTGCATCGGTGTGACCACAGAAAAAGAGGACCGCCTGCCTTAAAACCAGGCGAAAGGCCTGCCTAACTCTGGCTGCTGGATGAAGCAGGCACACACGTATTACTGCAAGTCTAATTAACAGAGGTAGATGAGAAAATGGTGTTTCTGATGGGGAGTATTTTTGAGACCATCCAGCAAACTTCAGTGACAGTCCTGTGAGATATTCCTTCCTTACCCTTTGTTATCAAATTTTTGTGCCCCATGTTCCTACTTACCGATTGTGATCAAGTCGCCCCTTAAGCTTCTCTTTGTTGAAATAAACAGATTGAGCTCCTTGCGTTTTTCACTACAAAGCATGATTTCCAATCCATTAATCATTCTCATGGTTCTTCTTTGAGCCCTCTCCAATCTATCAACATCCTTCTTCAATTGCGTACACCAGAACAGGACACAGTATTCCAGCAGCAGTCACACCAGTGCCAAATACAATTTCAACCCATAACAATGTACACGTACATCTAGGCATCTGATGAAGGGGGCACAGTGGTGAGGGCTGGGAGAAGTGGTGCTAATTGGTGCGTGCTCCACCACAATCCTGGAAGTTAAACACTGGAGTAAGTTGCCTAGGGAGGTTGTGAAATCTCTGTCATTGGAGATTTTTAGGAGCAGGTTAGACAAACACCTGTCAGGGACGGTCTAGATAATACTTAGTCCTGCCCTGTGTGCAAGGGACTGGATCAAATGACCTCTCAAGGTCCCTTCCAGTCCTATGAGTCTAAGAACTCAGTGTTTTTGCTAAAGTAATCAGCAGCGGCATAATTCTGAACGTACCAAAGTAGACATCTTGCTGGTGTGAATGGGTGCCCTTCCTACCTCTCAAGGTATTATTTATCTATCTGCAGACTCAGGAAGGCAGCATTGTTATGGCTCATACTGTGAAGGAGATCTCTGCAATCATAATGGACAGAAGCAAAGGTGGCTGGGTGTTTTTAAATTGGAATGAAGTCCCACGGAGTTTACTCAGCCCAACTCAGGTAGCAACCAGAAATGTACCTGTCTGACCCATTACCAAGACTTAGCCAGACTGAGCCAGAAATCACCTTTATACTGTTATATTTGACAGGTTTCAGAGTAGCAGCCGTGTTAGTCCGTATCCGCAAAAAGAAAAGGAGGACTTGTGGCACCTTAGAGACTAACAAATTTATTTGAGCATAAGCTTTCGTGAGCTACAGCTCACTTCATCGGATGCATTGAGGGACCCACATTTGACTTTCTCTTTTATCTACAGTTTTCTATCATCTTACATACATTATTTCTGTCCCCATATGCTTCTCCCCCACCCCCCAGTCACCCCAAACCAACCCAACATCCTGCCCAAACCTCAGTGTAGGAGCATTCCTGATCCAGCAACAGCAAATCATGCGATACAGAAGTATTTCAGAGTCAGGCTTCCAGTTGTTTCATTAACAAATTAGACTTCTAAAAATTTCTAGGACACACCATGACAATGGCATCTGTTTACATTTAGCTATTTTGGGGACTGGGGATGTGCGTTACATAACATACATATTGTGCTCCCAGTGTCCCATGACTGCTGCAGACCCTCTGTCTGACCAACACAGTATGCTGCCTCAGGCCACGGGCTCTGTCTGTCCATTGCAGTTACCCAACCCTCCATTATTTCTGCTTTGTTCTGGTCTCTTTTGCTGCCTCTATCCCTATTAATTCGTGGCAACAACTGGAGCCAACAGAAGCAGAGAGATTGTGTGCTGGGGGGGCTGTCCTTTCAGAAACCTGTCTTCTGCAGAGAGTCACACAAACATTTTGGCTACAGCGTTGAGTACTACGCCATGGCTGCATTAGGGAGATGCACTTTGGCCACCTAGAAACGGAATGGAAACTAATGTGTTTAAGTTTAAGCGGGACAAGAGCTGACAGTTTAGTCATTAGTCTGTTCTGATCACCTTCCTGTAACACTGAAACCACATTAAAAATCCAAACTGGGTTACTAAGTAACAAGGATGTGGCAACAGCTCCTCACTACTGTAAACAACCTTTCTGTTCTTAGACAACCTGGTATTCAACTCCTTTCCCACTTACAAGTCTACAGTTAAACACTGGCTATGCTGCAATCAGAGAGGTTGGGTGTACAGTCCCCCTTGCGCTGGGGCCTTCACTAAATCCAGAATGTTTTCCCTTATTAGTAAGATCTCCACCACTCATTTCTCTCAGCCATTTCTATCTTCCTCCTTGCTGGCTTCTATCTCACCTCTTGCCTTGCTTCATTCTTTCCAAAAAACAGCCAACAAGCCATTCAGTCATAGATGCCAACCCCCCAGTCATATCATAATTTCATGGCATCAAGTTTTGCGGACAAAGCCTTCCAGACAAATTGACCTTAGATGCAAACTCTGCCCCTCCCTCCTCCAATTAAAATATTAGCATAAAAACCCATTTTTTAGTCCTGGGGGCTTAAGTTGGGACATTGAGTTCTGCACAGGTGCCTAAATAATCATTTGGGGGCACGATTGGTATCCTGGAATTTAAGTACCAACCAGATGTAAACCACTGTTGTTTGCTGTGTTGGTCCTAGGACAATAGAGAGACAAAGTGGGTGAGGTCATATCTTTTACTGTACCAACTTCTACTGGTGAAAAAGACAAGCTTTCAAGCTTCCACAGAGGCGTACAAGACATTACCTCACCCACGGTGTCTCTCTCATCTGATATAAATGCAGAAATGAGCACCTGTAACAACACTGATCGAGAACAATCAATTGTTCTATTTGCTCCTGACCTATTTACACCATAAATTGTTACATGACGGACTTTTATTTTCATTTGTTCCCTCTTAGCTGTAGATTTTTGGTTATTCTTTATTTACTCTGCCCATCTCCCTCAACCACAAGTCTGCACTAGTGACTAGAAGCCGGAACGTGTGAACTCTACACGAGTTGTATAATCATTCCAGAAAAGGAACGTGACAAACAGCTGACTCCTGTACTGCAGAAAGAGGCTGTGCTCTGTAGGTGTAACTCATTGCAGCCCAACAATACTTGCTTACCTCATGCAGATTAAGCTCTTTTACTTTTTCCTTTAGAATAACCTGCAAGACAGAGAGACAGCATTAGGACCGGGACTTCTACCATTTCTGATCGCTGTACTTCATTACATCAATTGGGTCTTCAGAGATTTCCTTTTAAATAAATAAAGCTGATGTAAATAATTTCCTTTGTATTTAATCTTTAACGGAAGTAATTTAAAAGTGAAAATTTCTGTGCAGTATTTCCCCCACTTTAGCTATATGGATTGAATATCCCTAACAACCAGCGAGGAGGGAGGGTCCCTGAGCCTGAACATCAACAAAGCAATTTTTAGCTCTGCAATGGGAGCTCAAGTCAGCTGACCCAGGCCTGCTGTGGGTCTTTTACTCCACTACTCTAAGTTTCTCCTGTGCTTCCCCAGGAACCTGGAGCTTTGAAGGAGGGCATTTTATATAGATATATAGATTTACAGATAGTTCATGAACGTCGATATTTTTGAACACTGATATACATGTGTAGGCAAATTATAGCTAATATTTTTAGAAGTTTAAAAACAAACAAAAAAAAACCACCAGAAACTCGACAGCCTAAATAAACCAGACATGAATAATAAACTAGTAAAAACAGTTTTCAAAATGCTCGCCAAGAACACGTTTGAGAGGGAAGGCAGCTATTGTGCAGATTACAACTGCTAATCCAAAAAAGGGGATGAAATCTAGAGAACCTCCTTCTGAAATCAAGTATGCCATGTTCCCATATTTGTTTGATGAACTTCATTATTCAGATATTTCCTCCTCTTACCAATTCATCCTTTTTCCCTTGTTTTTGTTCAGAGTTCTGTGTCCCCTTTGGCTAACTAGCAGGGAGTAGGATTGTAATCAAAGGATTGTAAATTTGTAATGTTATTAATGTCAGAATGCTTGCTCAGACTACAGAGTTGAAAGATAAATTACCAAAACTAAAGAACCCTGAGCCACAAGGTGGGTGAGGACCAGCTTCTATTGTTGGAAGAGATTGGGTCTGGAGAAGGTAACCAGAGTGTCACGACTAAATAGAGGCTGGGACAGATTGTTATACATGAGGGGCCAACACATGTTGCAAAAAAACACTTAAAATGAAAGAGGCAATTAACACCTCTGCAGTCATAAGACAAAGGAGGGATATTAGGTTACAAATTGTTGCATTGAGCCATAAAATCAGTGTCTCCGAGATGATTTTCAGTGTCTAGCACAATTATGAATTTAAGTTCCCAGGCTCGTCTTTTGAAAGACGTTCAGGTTTCCTTTGAGGACCAGGACTGAGAGGTCAGATATGGAATGATTGCTTTGTCAAGAGTGTTTGCTCACTGGTGACAAGGAGTTTTTGTCTTTTATTATTTTTCTGTCTGAGTTCATTGAACAGCATAGTGATTGTCTGGTCTCTCCCACACAGTTGCTGTTGATGCATTTGATGCACTGGGTGAGGTAGTGCACAGGTTGTGATAGGCATGTGTAGGACCCATGGATCTTGAAAAGGTGTGTTGTGGGGGATACTGATCATCGTAGCAGCACAGATGTGTCTCCAGGTTTTGCATCTGTTGTTCTGGCAAGGTCTGGTGCCACTTTGAGTTGGTGTGTCCTGGGGTGTGGGAAGCTTGCTTCTGAGGATGAGCTTGGCAAGGCTGGGCCGTTGTTTGAAGGCCAGAAGAGGAGGTTCAGGAAAGATTTATTTCAGAATGTGGTCGCCGTCAAGTATAGGTTGTAATTGTTTGACGATATCCCATATGGGTTCCAGGGTGGGAGTAGTAGGTGACAACTAGGGGTGTGTGGGCAGTGTGTCCCTTTCCTCCCACCCTACTGGAGCAGGTTCTCTTGCAGTATTTGGGTGGCCTGTTCCGTGATGCAATTTACTTCTCAGTCCTTGTTTAATTAAGGTATGTATCCTGGACTTTCTCCTTGGAGCAGATTCTGTGGTATCTGAGTGCCTGTCTGTGGATAACAGATTTCCTGGTGTGTCCTGGGTGGTTATTGGATCTGTGGAGGTAAGTGTGGTGACCTCTGGGTTTTTTGTAGATAGCTGTCTGTAGGGTTCCCTTGCTTAAGCTGATTGCAGCATCGAGGAACGGGAGGCTGGTGTGGAAGTGTTCTAGAGAGTTTGGTGAACAGATGGTGGAAACCTATGAAGGAGTTTAGGTCATCTGTCCAAAGGATGAAAGTATCTTCGGGCAGGTCTACACTACAAGCTGGCATCAGCATAGCTACACTGCTGTAGCGCTTCTGGTAAAGATGCTCTAAGCTGATGGAAGAGAGCTCTCCCGCCAATCTAGTGCCATCCGCTCAGGGGATTACAGTCGGTATAAATATGTTGCTCAGGGGTGTGGATTTTTCATACCCCTGAGTGACGTAGTTTTACTGAAGTAAGCGTGTAGTGTAGACTTGGCCTCAGGTATATCATTGGTGAGTGTTAATTTTTCCAGAAGTTCTTCCTCGGAGGAGGCCCTCCTAACCTTCCTTTGTCCCATGACTGCAGAGGTGCTGATTGCCCACTTCATTTTAAGGGGTCTCTTTCCATGTGCTTAACAATCTGTCCCACCTCACAGTTAGCTGCAACGCTCTGGTTACTTTTTCCAGACCTGAACAAGAGCTCTGTGAAGCTTTTCTCTTTCACCAACAGAAACTGGTCCAATAAAAAATATTACCTCACCCACCCTATGTATGTCATATCCTGGGACCAACATAGCTAGAACACTAAAGAAAGCAGGGCGTTTAAATTTATCCTGTCACTAATCTATTAGCAATGTTTATTTTGAAGCAGACACTGATGTGTGTCTATGGGAGTGAGTGGAAGAAGTTGTTTGATCTGCCAAAAATACTTGGAAACATTCCCTACAGAGAAATCCCACTATTCCAAATTCAGTACACTGCTTTAATGCCCTCAGGATTAGTGTAATCCAACCCAGCAAGATACAGTTCATGGGAACCAAATTTAGATCCACTGGGACAGCATTTTTCTTTTATTGCTGTAGGAAAGGTATATTACTACTTATTGTAAACATGGCAAGAACTGAGAGTCATGTTGCTGGGGCACATCTATTGCCATTCAAGGCAATGGCAAAAGTCCCATTTGACTTCAATCAGGACAGGAACAGATCCCACCACGAGGGAAAGTACACTCAGGTTTTTCTGCCCGCTCCAGATGGTGCAAGCTCCAGTCACAGAAAGTCAGTGCCTCAATTGGCAACGCCCCCTCCCTTCAACCAGGAAAATCCAGTCAAATACAGGATTTTAATTGATTACATTAATTGCCATCTGTGAAAGCTTTGGATGTTTTGTGAAGGAACTGAACTCTCCTTGTGTGAAGGAGGCTGAAAGTCTTGTATTTTCCCTTTTGTTATCTAGCCTCACACAGTTTGACCCAGAGCTCACTACTGGGTTTGAGCTATGATATACCAGTCAATTTCCTGCCACATGGCTGCTCCACTTATAAATACATTTTTTGAAAGTTACATTCTTATAAATCCCTGATTTTCTCTTTTCTGCTTAGTCGACTGCATCCTTTCTCCATCACTTTGAGGAAGTATCCAGTATATAGGGAGTAACATTAAGAATACAAATCCTAGATCGTTGTAGGGAACAACTGACAACATGCACTGATATAGAGTAAGGCCCTGATTCTGCAAAACACATGGATGTGTGTGACTTTAAACATGTGGATATTCCCATTGACTTCAATGGAACTACTTATGTGAGTAAAGTTAAGCACATACGTAAGTACTTGCAGAGGTAGGCCTAAAATGGCTAGACCTCAAACTCTGGAACAGCTCAGTGGAAACCTAAAATGATGACCATCACAAGAAATTAACAGTTCTTGCTCAGATTTATCTGTAAGAAGAGAGGGAGAAAAAATAGTTTCCTATTTAACATCTCACCTGTTTGTAGGCATAAAGCTCTTTGTGTGCCTGATGTCTGAGCCTAGAAATCGAGAAAGGAAAATATGAACAAAATAGGCCAAAATATCAGGATTAGCACGAAACCAGATAAGAGAAAAAAAAAACTCGCATTCCCCCCTCATATTTAATAACTTTTTTAGTTTTGAAAAATATAGGACACATAATGATGCAGTATCCAGTTCCCAGGGAGTTAGTTTAAGAGCTTTTATATCGCTCCAGTTATATCTATCTCCATTCAATTGCTGAGAACCTTCTACGATTTGTCTTTTTTGAACTATGTAATTTGTTGCAAAAGCATTATCTGAGTTGTTAAATGACGCTCACCAAACTCTTAACCTGTATAAGTTATTGATAGGACGAACAACTAACATACATGTCCATTTCTCTCCCCCCCCCAATCACTTCTTTACTAAGATTCATATGCTGGGTTGAATGGACACTGCATCTTTTTTTGGTGATGGGAAAGTGCAGAATACTCAGGGCTCAGTGCCTGGGGAATGTAGGGGAGAAAGGCACCTCTGTTCATACTTTAAATGTGGGGAGTGGATAGAATGAAAAGAGAATTGCCCCTTTTAAATATTTACCATTCGAGCCCTACTCATTGTACTGAGTCGTTAAATTAATCTCAAATGCCAATTGTGTGCTATGCTTTTGACATGTAATATTGTTTCAAAGAAGTTTTCTGATATCCAATGTCTTATAGAGAAACATTCAAGGTAAGTCATTGCACTGGTTAAAAAGCAAAAGATAAATATCCCTTTTTAAGAGGAAAATAAATATGAGAATGATTTAAACCTGGTGTGAGATTTTGTAGCTTTCAGTTGCAGTTAAGGGACATGAGGCAATTTAATAGCCAAAGAGATAATCACGGTTAAAAATTACAGGAAATTGAAACTTTAACGTGGGAATTTATTTTCATGTACTTAATTCAGCAGAAGACCAAATGATTGTGCTTACCTAACAACTGATCAACTTGTGTTATATTTAACTGTGGAGCCATAATCATATGAGTTCATTATAGGCCATGACTCCACTTTCACTTACGCTGGTGTATATGATGAGTTACTCATCTGGAATTCATGGAGTTACACTGGAGTAAAATCAATTTTAAGTGAGATCAGAATCAGGCCCATGCTAAAGATTTTATGCAGTGAGAGGCATAAGTGTAGGGTATCCTGAGTAGTTCTTAAGGCTTTCACATTGCTAGCCAAGTACAATTTTTGTTTTCTGAATAGTTTCATTTTTGGGCATGAATCAAGAGGTGGAGACTAAGTGGATGAATCCACATTAAAAAGCTCCTGAATAGCAAGGAACTCCAAATGGGGACAAGAGATGAAGTATTTATTTATGAAAATGAATGAACGGTTAAGTCACAGATGGAAGTGTCCCATCCCATTTGCTAGGGACAAAAATGAGTGAAACAAAAAATACATTAAAACACATCAGAGCCTTAATTCAGAATCAACAGAAAATGCTTAGTGCACCAACATGGTTACGAAAAGTTACAATCCACGTACTTACATGCATTTAATGTTAATCTTGTTTCACAAGCTATACATCTGTTTTTGGAAACCTCCAATGGCAGGCCTAGCCTAAAACGCCTACACTGGGGTATGGGGCGGAGAGGAAAAAGCAGCACATTTCCTAGTCTGTTAGTATTACAGCTGTGCTGGTATGGTTGATGCTCTGCCATGGTTTCCATTATAAACACGCACATTCGAAGACAGAACTAGGTATTAACAGCTACTCTAGGCTGGATTACATTGATGATTTTTAATTTAAGATTTATTAAAAATATATTTGCCAGCCTTAATAACAGCAGCATCATTTATACAGCTCATTTGAAGATACAAAACCTTTTACAAATGTCAATTGTGCTTATAAAATCAAAAATAGCTTCTCGTTTTAAGCTTGACATTTGGTAAATCATTCATAAAACTGAAGAGGAAAGTTATGGATGTTAAAAAATTGGGCAAGGACTTTTAGAACATGGTCTGAATGTGCACGCATAAAGGCCAGACAGATTTAAGTAATTTTTCTGAACCGTCATTCACTGCAGTCTCCAACACTGCTTGAAGACTTGTAATTTACTGACCTGCAATTCTGCTTCTCTGAAATCATTCCAGCGAGATGCTCATTCCTGGGTTTCAGCTCCCTAGCATTCCACTGATGGAACTCCCCAGGCTCTCAGGGGTTTTTTGGTCCCTAAGGGCTGCACTTAACACCATGAATCAGGCTGACACGCACCAGTCCCTGAGCTTAAAGCGCTACCCTTGACATGTTCCTATCAGTTTGGAGAGTACAAGAAGCAAAGCTTCCTGAGACATAAACCAGTCACGAAAAAAAAAAAAAAAAATCAAAAAGCAATCATCTCCACCTCATCCCAAATCGAGATAATTTTGAAACTGTGATGAATAAGTAGCAGGAGAGAAGCTACCAACAGAGAAGCTGAATTCTAGGGCCACCATTTTCTCTTCTCTAAAGATACCATCCACTAGAATTCTCACTCAACGGATGGACCAATAATCAGAATAAAACTTGCAACAGGCAGCAACTAGAAGGCAAATGCCAACCAGGTGCACTGGGATTAAGAAATCTCTGTTATCATTGAGAGGTATCACAGACAGACTGTAGGATATGCCAATAATAAGAGTCAGGGTAAAAGTGGCCAGCTCAAGGGGGATCCCCAAGGAAGCCAAAAAAAACCAAACAAAAAAACAAAACAAAAAACTTTGGGGTCAGGAGACCGTGGCCTCCCCTTTCTGGGAAACAAGTTCTGGAGTCCAGAGAGACCAAAACCAAGATGCCTTTCTGGAGACCAAATGCAAGCAAGAATACTTTGTGACAGTGGGGAAAGAGGACCCCACAGCTGCCTTGCAAATGCCTCATGGAAACACTGCTTATGCAGTGGAGGCTGCCTTCTCCCATGGCAACCTATGTTGTGAGCACCGAGACATTGGACAAGTAGAGACCAAAGCTCTCATGCAGGTGCTGAGCCTCTTCAACTGTACACGCTACAGCATCACGTACGAAATGATGGAAAGTCTCTGGTGCTAACGCACTGAGCACGTTCCAGCACTAAATTGCTGGATAAGAGGCACCAATGTCACACCAAGGCACTAAAACTGAGAGGGTCCAACCCGCACCCTCCCAAGTAAAAAGCCTAACACAACCCAGCACCAAAGCCCTTAGAAGCCAAGGAACCTTTCAGAGCCTGAGGAGTTTTTTCACCAGTCTCATGCCAGGAAGCTGGTACCCAGAAGTGAGTTCTGGCAGATGGTATCTTTAGAGAAGAAAATATGCAGTATTTTAAAAACATGCTCTCCACAATTAGTGCGGCAAGATAGTGAAGACATATTAATCTCCAAAATTAATCACTCATTTCAGCTAGAATTTAGAATCCCCTTCCAATGTTTATGCCCCAGACCCAGTGGATTCTCTCTTTAAAAAGGGAACATTGCATCGCTTTGGATAGTTTTGTTTCTTTCAATTTCAAATACTATTAGAATATGCTTCAGTAATGAAGTGAGTAAACTACTAACTTAACAAAATTCAGAGGAAATAACATTTTATAGATTTACCTCCATTATTAGTACACTTAACCTCTCCGAGTTCAAAGATAGAAATCTGTAAACCAGGCAGCACAGTCTAGAAGAAAAAACCTCATAAAAGTCTTACATTTTGCAATGGAGTAGCGTTTAAAGATGCAGTATCTCTGGCTGTACTGTCTCAATGGATCTACTAGTTACAGCCCACAATGGAAGTACAGTGGAATGTCCCTTCTCTATTGCTTCTTTATGAAAAAGATCACTCTTTGGCTAGAGCTGCTATTAGCTTCTGTTGGTTACATTTATTTGCTCCTCCCTTTGTTCCGTCAAATCCTGAATTGAGAGGATTCTCAGCTTGAAAAGACCAATGTTTTCTCCTTCCTAGTGAGTACAGTACCCAGCTTTCTTAGTATTGTATATTCAGTGACAACATCATGTCAGTATTCTGTGCATAGGCAACAGTGCTACGCCAGAGGCGATATTATATTCAAAGTGGAATTCATTAAAGAATTGGCCTACTAGACTTCCGAGAGAGCTACTCGAAACAATTTGTGACACTCAATCAAAAAATGCAATTCTCCATAGAGACACAAACCAAATACAACGCCTCCTTGACATCTGACACTGTCCCAATGGGCTTGGGGAGAAATCCACAAGTAAGAACAAGCAAAAAAAACCAACCCCATGCAATAAAAAGTTTCCATTATATTCAAGATGACTGTATAATTTCCATGGGCTGAAAATAGGCTTATATGAGAAGACAAATCCTTATTTCAATTGGCAAGAACGAAAAGAAGAGAATCATTGTGCCAGAAGGAGCCCAAACTCAGCGCAACAGCAGTACATTAGTGTGGTAATTCTCTCCGTGGTAAAAGAGATCTGCTTTTAACAAAGAGATACTGCATCTTTAGCTTTCCACAGCTGACAAGGAATGACTTGTTTAATCTGAGCATGTTTAAAATGGGAAGGGCAAAAGTGAACAAACAGCCTCTTTGGGAAAGAAGTGCCCCACGCCTCCATACATAGTTCGAAATATTTCAGCTAAAGGTGGCAACCATAAACATGAACACACTATAAACTGTCCGAAAGTTTGATTATGGACAAAACTAGCATTTACTTTAAATTAGCATAAACACCCCTTTAAAATATTTAAAGGAACACACTGGTGTTAGTAACCCTCTGAGTTTGGGTTTTATAGGACTGAATGCAATACATTTGGTGTCACATTAATTAATTTCCCCAAAGTTAAAGCAGATAAAAAAAATCAGCAACTGTCTTTGAAAAATTTCTTTTCCTTGTTAAAAGGCTGAACATAAGAACGGCCAGACTGGGTCAGACCAAGGTCCATCTAGCCCAGTATCCTGTCTGCCGACAGTGGCCAGTGCCAGGTGCCCCAGAGGGAATTAACAGAACAGGTAATCATCAAGTGATCCATCCCTTGTCGCCCATTCCCAGCTTCTGGCAAACAGAGGCTAGGAACACCATTCCTGCCCATCCTGACTAATAGCCATAGATGGACCCATCCTCCATGAATTTATCTAGTTCTTTTTTGAACCTTGTTATAGTCTATAGTCTTAAGGCAGAATGCACTCAAACAGCAACATAATAGGCAGCATTACTTTAAAAGAGTGGAATTAAATGTTCCACATCTGCATGCCTTTTAAGAGTAGAAGAACATTTAATTTTATTTCAGCCCTTCTTGCAAGCCTCCTTGCCCCCTTTTTCAGGACAGATTTCATATATAACCCAATATACTTCTGTTTAAAGCCAATCTGATCGTGGAGGGCAAAACTCTTGGCTCCCATGGAGTGTATTATGGAGCTTCAGAAGGTAGGAATACAGTCTGACTACTGAAGCTATGGGCAGGTCTACACTAAAAGCGCTACATCGGCGCAGCTGCACCGTTGTAGTGTGTCTAGTGAAGACGCTCTATACTGACAGGAGAGCGCTCTCCGTTGGCATAATTACTTTACCTCCGTGAGAGATGGAAGCTGACACAGCACTGGTTTGGACAGGGCTTAGGTTGCTGTCATTTGCATCACTCAGGGCGATGTCTTTTTCACACCCCTGCGCGACGTAAGTTAGATCGACTTTAGGGCAGGTCTACACTACCACTTTTGTAAAAAGCAGCTCACTTGGCAGTTTCTCCAAACAGCAGTACCGTTTTTTTAATCCAGGCAGCCATTGGCCTAGCTGTAAATACACCAGGAATCAGGTCTTACCAACGTTTGTTTTCCAGTACCTTCAGTCTGACACATTAGTGCATCGAGTTACCTAGGGGGTGCTGTTTTAACGGCTTTATTTGCAACTCCTAAAACCAAATGCTTGGAAGCAGCACGATGGTGCAGTAAGGAATGGAATATGGGAAACATGTATCAAATAACTTCATGTCACAAGCTTCATCTGTTAGTTGCAAAAAATACTTGTAGCAATGCTGGTTGCTGAAAAAAGTGAAAAGTTAGATAACGGGATACTTTGCGTTAGCACCTGAACAAAACCCTGTTTTGGCTTCACAGACTGCATTAAAATCAAGCCCTCGTGCATCATGCAAGACCTAAATGATCTGGTCCAGTCAGTACCACGGTGTGGTCTAGTCAATACTGCATCTGTTACTGTTTATTCATATTTATTTTATCCTACCCCAAATGCAGTTTTGTATTAAAATCGTAACTTCATTGCAGAAGTTGCCAGGGGAAAGCAGAAGGTTTAGGCAGGTAGGTAGCGTATTACTGGGGATTTTGGCACCCAAAAAAGGTGCGGGAGGAGAGTTTATTTTTGAAAAAGAAGAGGTAGTTCAAGCTTTTGGAACTATGAAAAAGATGTCTCTTTTCTTACCCCTTTTGGAGCAGGGGCAGATGGGGCTAATTTTTTAAGGTGTTTGTATGGAACAGGGAGAGTTTGAATTCCTCATTCTCTATCCATGCAAATCATGACAGCAACTAATTCCCTCACTGCATCCAATCCTACCGCCACTTCATCCAATAAAGACATCCAAGTACATTTGCCTATTTCTACTAAGCTGGTCAGCAATGGAATAGTTACCAATGCTGAAATGTAAAGAATTACACCTCAGAGTCAAAACTCTACTGGTATGAAGGGACAGTGCCCACTTCGCTCTGGAGCCACTGCTTCAGAGACTCTGCAGATTCAGGCAGATGTCTCTATACTCAGCTCATATTTTGAAGGCTGTCTTTACAAACATGACAGGTGGAGATTTAATTTTATTTCAGAAATTCAAGCTGAAGTTCTGGAGCACAATTATGCAGCAAATTCAAAGGAGGACAATTATGTGGCAATTTACATGGCTGCAAATCAAATCATATACGAGGCCCTGACTAATGTAAGTTGTTCCCATACTAAAGGTTTCTCAGGTTCATGCTTATCCTGCAAACAACAAATGGAATTGCTGATTATGATTATAAAAGAGAGGGAGGCTTTTTACAGATTCATGGAGTTTAAGGCCAGAAGGGACCAACAGTTCAGCCTGTCTGTTTCATTCGGTTATTGCTGTACTGAGCCCAGTAACTTGTGTTTGGCTGAAGCATCTCTTCCAGAGAGGCCTCCAGTCTTGATTTGAAGACATCAAGAGATGGAGAATGCACAACTTCCCTTGGTAATTTATTCCAATGATTCATCACTCTCTCTGTTAAATTCAAATTAGAAGTTAGGCACAACCTTTGTCTAGCTTCAGTTTGCAGCCATTGGCTCTTGTTAGGCCTTTCTCTGCCAGATTAAACAGCCCTTTAGTACCTAGTATTTCCTCCCTGAAGGTCCTTACACACTGTAATCAAGTCACGTCTCAATCTTCATTTTGATAAGCTAAACAGATTGAACTTTAAGTCTCTCACTGTAAGTCATGTTCTCCAGCTCTCAAAATCTCTTTCGTGGCTGTTTTCTGCACCCTCTCCAATTTGTCTAGATTTTTTTTTTTTTTTTTTTTTGAAAGTACAAACACCAAAACCAGATGCAGTATTCCAGCACTGGTCTAACCAGTGCCGTCTACCAAAGTATAGTCACCTCCCTACTCCCATTCCCCTGTTTATACATCCAGGGACTGCATTAGCCTTTTTGCCACAACATAGCACTGGGAGCTCATGTTGAGTTGCTTGTCAACCATGACCCCCCCTAGATCCTTTTCAGAGTCACTACTTTCCAGGATACAGTCCTCCATTCTGTAGGCAGGGCCTGCATTCCTCGTTCCTAGATGTATAACTTTGCATTTGGATGTATTAAAATTTGTTGGCTTGGTAAGCCGGGCCCATTCAATCAGGATTACTCTGTATGACTGACCCGTCCTCATTATTATTTATCACTCTAACCATCTTTGAGTCACCCAAAAGTTTTAGCCGGCTTTGCTTTGCTTCGGGCAACAGTTATGGAGCTGCAAATATGTGAACATTACTGAGTGCTTGTACTCTGCTTTTATGATCTAAGGGATATCTACGCTACTGAAACTGCTGTTTCTGACTTTTAGGTATTAAACACAGCAGCCCCATTGCCCACACCCCAGCAGCTATCCAGCCAGAGTAAACAGGGTCAATGGATCCAGTGTTCACAGTAGCAGAAAGTGGTTCACGCCTGTTGGAACAAGGCATCCAGCAATGGGTGTAGAACCCTGCTGATCTCGTCTACATTAGTGAAACGACCATTTTCAATACCAGCTTGGGAGAAAACGTAAAGGGCAGCCTGCTGTCTGACGCTGGGCAAGAGACAGGCTCCAAAGAGGAGGAGTGTATGCATAAATGTAAGATGTTAACGAGACAAAAACAGAGAAAGATAATATGCAGAACAGCTGTGTATATGTAGATTTTCAGTAGGAGTTTTGCAAGGTATCTAAGATGTGCGTGGGGTGAAGTGCAACTGCTGCCAATAAACTGAAATCTTCACAAAGAGATCCTTTGTTCCTGACCACAGAGGAGAGGCGCAGACAGCCTTGAATCATGCAGACTGCAGCGTGCTGACTTTTCAGAATAGATTTTTTTCTCTCCCCTCTATTGTAGGTTAGTATTTATTTATTTGGCTATGTCTCCATTCTCCCATTCCATCTGGGAGAAATAGTTTTGCCTGACAATTAAATATTCAAACTTCCCAAAACCAGACCGACCTTTACGGACCGCATTCATCACTGTTCAGATTAACAAGTCAACTCTGCATCATTAATCTCTAAACTGCGCTGTCGAATGAGCAATTTGTGTACAAAAGCAAATGGGGCAGGTATCAAACATTTCTTAAGCACACAGTACATGAGTTATTAATTAAAGGGAGAGATGCATCAAAATATTATAAGCAGCAAGCAGAAAACACTGATGCCAAGAAATCATGCTTTTCATGCACGTTTAAATTACAAAAAAATCCACTTTAAAAGCAGTACATTATAATTGCTTTCCTTTAGACTCAACTCTAGAAATGTGCCTGGATCAAATTAGGTACTTACTATATGTGCTCTGGATGGATTTAATATATATGAATGTGTGGGTCTAATACTAAGCCACTGAGCAAATTATTCTACTTAAAAATGGAGAATTAAAATAATTTCATAGATGATATCCAGTAGTAAAGACCAGACAACACTGTTTGCAGTGCCAGATGGGAAGGCAGCCCTATCCAAATCTATTCAAGTAATACCTGTAAAGTAAATCGACAATGTATTCATTAAATCTAACGTCTTGCTGCGCCTATGGAAAATTTTACCATTTAGGTGGGGGAAAAAAACAGTGTTTTGTTTTCTTTGAACACTACTTAAAAGGGTTCAATCCTAGAAAAGGTAGAGTGCCTCCAGCAAGGTGCTTAATAGTACTCTCCATGCCTGAATGAACCACGGGAAATGTTTGGCACATCACATGACTGGGACCAAATAGATTTCAGCTGGCTTCAGAAAATAGTAATGGTAGTTTATTTACCTGATCAAGTAGCAACAGAAGAGTAAACTAAGGATGAAGACGAATATGGCAGTGCCAAAAACCACAATGTATATATTGAGAGGCAGGTTCTGAAACCCAATGTTCGGCATCCTGAAACTGTAATGCTGGAAATCTGAGCTCATGGATGGGCTGTGAGGAAACAGAAATAAAACAGAAGGCTTTTAGGTGCAGTCAGAAGAGACCAAGAATCAAAACTGTGTTAATTTTTAAAGTGATGAATGACAGCTTGAACATTTTAGAAGGAGAGAAATAAAGACGACCATCCCATTTCCTGGCAAGTATGTCTCCCATGCCCCTGAGGAAGCATTCAGCAGTACCAACAACATTTGATTGTTCCCTGTGACATAAGAGAAGGGAAAGGAAGAGAAATGCTATGTTGGCTAGTTCACGCTCCCACAAGTTTCTTCTTCATGAGCTAAGGCCCTGGTTTAGCAATCCCAAGACCAGTCCAGCATTATTGCAGAGCAGACGGACAATAAACCGTAGACAGAACTTTTTCTCCTCCTTATGTGATCTTATCCAGTTATTTCCCTTCCGATAAACACATGCAAGTGCTTTAAAAAAAATGCCACAAAGAGTTACCACAGATGTACATTTACATAGTACATGTTATTGTGGCCAGCGACCATCAATACCTGAAACCTGAACAACCAAGAAAGGAATGTTTAAAGGGCTGAAGGGCTTTGAATTAAGAGGATTTTTAACAATTGTTGAGACAATTCCTCATCTAGTGGAAATTCCCCTCTGAAAACTTCAAGCATGCAAATGATTGACTGCTATCCAAACCTGTTCAAATCAACACTGAGCTGATCCTTGTCTTGGCTCAAGCAAAGCTAGCATTCCTACTTGAATATGGCGTTTCCCTTTTATTTTAGGTGTGGTTTCCTATGCTGCAGTTAGTGTAAGCCTGCATGGGGGCAGAGAAGAATGCAAGGAGATTTCCACTAACATATGGCACAGCCACAGGAAAATTACAGGTTTCAGCGTAGCAGCCGTGTTAGTCTGTATTCGCAAAAAGAAAAGGAGGACTTGTGGCACCTTAGAGACTAACAAATTTATTTGAGCATAAGCTTTCGTGAGCTACAGCTCACTTCATCGGATGCATCCGAAAGCTTATGGTCAAATAAATTTGTTAGTCTCTAAGGTGCCACAAGTCCTCCTTTTCTTTTTAGGAAAATTACAAGTGCCATAAAACTGGATTTTACAACTTTCACACGGGTCAGCTAATGTCTACTCATGTGAGGCAGATTGGCTCAAAGACAGGTTGTAGGGTGGTACCCCTCTGTCTAAACCTTCATTGATTCTCCCTGATCATTCGGGGGGCTTACTAAAGTGCCAAATCATCTTTGAATAGGTGAAGCTGATTTGGATAGGGCAACAAGGGAGGAGTATGGAAGGAGAAGGCGGCAGTCAGCTCAGCTGTCAATTTACCAAGATTCAAGCATGAGACCAAAATCAAGTCCCCACAGAGGGACCAAATTACATTGTATAAACTCATTATTGCAAACAGCTGCTTAACAAATGATCTCTCCCATGATTTCAGCTTCATGTTTCATTACATGGGATGCCAATATTTTACAGTAAGCATAACAGACAGTATACTGAATGCAGGTAAATCTAAATATAAAATGAATAAAATACCTTATAATCAGGTAAAATAGATTAATTAATGTCTGTACACAGTCATTTAAGTTACAGTGCTACTAATTAGAGTTTATACAGCAATGTTTGGAAAAGGCTTTGAAATCCTTGGAAACAAGTGCATATTTATTATTGTAACTTACTATAGCTTGTAAACAGCCCTCTTGCAAAATGATCATGTAAATAATTCATCCCAGCCTTCCAAAACCCAAATGAACATACATCAGCTCAGGCAAAAAATTTACCTGCCCAACTCTACTTAAGAATTAAAAAGAAGATGTTTACCTGTTCAAATGATTTGCCCAAGGCGAGTGAGTGTGCAGTTTGCAAGGCTGAATTATCCGCTGTTAGCGTGAAGCTTAATGAAAAATTATCCCTATTTTATGAAAAAAAGAATGAGGAGTACTTGTGGCACCTTAGAGACTAAAATGTGTTTGGGCATACGCTTTCATGGGCTAAAACCCCTTCATCGGATGCATGCAGTGGAAAATACAGTAGGAAGATATATATACACAGAGAACATGAAAAAATGGGTGTTGCCAGACCAACTATAATGAGACTAATCAATTAAGGTGGGCTATTATCAGAAGGAGAAGAAAAGTTTTGTAGTGATAATCAGGATGGCCCATTTCCAGCAGCTGACAAGAAGATGAGTAACAGTAGGGGGAAAATTAACAGGGGGAAATAGTTTTTACTTTGTGTAATGACCCATCCACTCCCAGTCTTTATTCAAGTCTAATTTAATGGTGTCCAGTTTGCAAATGAATTCCAATTTTGCAGTTTCTCGTTGGAGTCTGTTTTTGAATTTTTTTTGTTGGAGGATCGCAACTTTTAGGTCTGTAATCAAGTGACCAGGGTGGTTGAAGTGTTCTCCGACTGGTTTTTGAATGTTATAATTCTTGATATCTGATTTGTTTCCATTTATTCCTTTAGATAGAGACTGTCCGGTTTGGCCAATGTACATGGCAGAGTGGCATTGCTGGCACATGATGGCATATATCACATTGGTAGATGTGCAGGTGAACGAGCCTCTGATAGTGTGGCTGATCTGATTAGGTCCTATGATGGTGCCCCTTGAATAGATATGTGGCCAGAGTTGGCAATGGGCTTTGTTGCAAGGATAGCTTCCTGGATTAGTGTTTTTGTTGTGTGGTTGCTGGTGAGTATTTGCTTCAGGTTGGGGGGCTGTCTGTAAGCAAGGACTATTTTACAGATGAAGAAACTGAAGTAGAAAGGCAAATGAGTTTTCAAAAGGAGGCTCCATTCAGTCCTATTTGTGCATGTTCAAACATTTTTGTGTGCACTCGTAAGTGCTATTGTTTGTGCACCATTGATGCTACATATAAATCCAAGAGTTACTTGCACTTGCATTTGTGTTTTATTTCCACATCCAAAGTTGCATCTGTGCAAATAGATATGTGTTAAATAAATATCCGACCCTAATTTTCAAAGCAGGGGAACAGAACTTTGGAGCTCTTATATTTCTAATGCACTTATTCGGTCCTTGTCATTTGCAGTATAGGTGCCTATCACCACCTTTGTTAGGTAGGGAAGAACTATTATCCCGATTTGACAGATGGGGAACTGAGGCACAGAGAAACACAAGTCACCCAGCTCTACTTCAGATATAAGCAGTCACATAAAAATTCAAATAGAGTGGCTCTCTTCTAATCAAGAACTGTCCAGTATTACTGGAATTCTGTACCAGAACAGGATATAAATTGAGATTAATTAAGTGCTCATTGTATGAATCTGGGACACTGTACGATTTAAAACAATGACGGAAGAAGACTGGTTCCTGGCACTCCTGGCAGCAGGAAGGGAATCCCAAAAATACAAGTGTTGAAAAGGAAAGAGGTGGCGATGGTCAAATGACCTGGCCTCAATAGGAGTACCTTGTAAGATAGAGAATATTAAGAAAACACAAACCAGAAGGGGTCTAGTGGACATTTTCAGGATGGGACTTCCACACACTGGAAACCTGTAGGAAGAAGTCCTTGCCCATAGCTCAACTCAGTCTCAGCCTAGGGATCGTCAGAGAGGACAAGCTGACCTACGTAAGCTGGCTGGAAGGGACAGGAGGTGAGTCAGTCACTTGAGCACCCCAGGCCTACACCATTAGTGGCTTTATGTACTATCACACGAGACACTGAATTTAAAGAGAACCTGAATAGGGCCCTCCTGGAATAAGCTAGATCAGCTGCAGCTCAGGTTTGCTGGTATAAGCTGCTTCCACACTCAAAGAGTTTTGCTGATACAGTAAATCAATAGAGCTATGCTAGCAAAGAGCTGCTCGCGTAGACCTGACCTAAGCCCCAGAGATGTGCTGTGATGCGACTGATGCCGAACAGGCAGCCAGCAGAGTTTACTGAAGGAAAAAGGGGCAGCCCAAGGAAGTGTGCATTGTAATGATCCTGCCACCACCCTCAGCACAGTCTAAAACCTCCGGAGCCATTTTCTGGGGTGTGGCGGAAGTCAATTCCCCTCGGCTTGGAATAGCTTCCTCCCTTTGCATATTGACGTAATATAGTCAGACTTCTTTAAGGGATTTGACTTGGTACCACATGACATTCTGATTAAAGAACTTGAATGATTTAAATTAACATGCCACACACAAAATGGATTAAAAATTGGCTGATAGGTCTCAATGTAACTATAAACTGAGAATTGTCATTCAGTGGATCTGTTTCTAGTGGGGTCCTTCAGAGATTGGGTCTTGGCCCTACACTATTTAGCATCTGGAAAAAACCACAATCATCACTGATAAACTTTGCAGATGACAAAAATTGGGGGAGTGGTAAATAATGAAGAAGACAGGTCACTGATTTAGAGAGTGTTCTGGAATACTTGGTAAACTAGGCATAAGCAAACAATATGCGTTTTAATACAGCTACATGTAAACATATACATCTAGAAAAAAACAACATAGGCCACACTTACAGGATGAGGGACTATCCTGGGAAGCAGTGACTCTGAAAAAGATTTGGATGTGGTGGTGGATAATCAGATGAACATGAGCTCCCAGTGTAACGCTGTGGCCAAAAGAGCTAATGCAATCCTGGAATGCATAAACGGGAATCTCGAGTAGGAAGAGAGGTTAGTTTATCTCTGTATCTGCCACGGGTGTGATCATTGCTGGAATATGGTGTCCAGTTCTGGTGCCCACTATTCAAGAAGGATGTCGATACACTGAAGAGGGTTCAGAGAAGAACCACAAGAATGATTAATAGATTATAAAACATGCCTTATAGTGATAAACTCAAGGACTCAATCTGTTTAACTTAAAGAGAAGGTTACGATTAACTTGATTACAGTCTAAGACTTTGCCTAAACTAGCACTTTTGTCAGTAAAATTTTTGTCAATCAGCGGTGTGAACTCCCCCCCTCCCCCCACCCGACATACATTTCAGCAGTGTGGACAACACTATGTTGGTGGGAGATGCTCTCCCGCTGACACAGCTACCACCACTCGTTGGCATAGAGCAGCAACACAAGAGACCTTACAGTGGTGCAGCTGCAGCGGTATAGCTGTGCCACTGTAAGGTCTGTAGCATAGACATAGCCTAAGTATCTACCTGCTGAACAAATATTTAATAATGGGTTCTTCAATCTAGCAGAGAAAGGTATAACCTGATCCAATGGCAGGAAGTTGAAGCTATTCATACTGGAAATAAGGTGTAAATTTTTAACAGTGAGAGTAATTAACCATTGGAACAATTTACCAAGAGTCATGGTGGATTATTCTCCATTGCTGGCAATTTTTAAATGAAGATTGGATTTATTCCATAAGCTCTGCTCTAGGAATTGTTTTGGGGCAATTCTCTGGCCCGTGTTATGCAGGAGGTCAGACTGGATGATCACAATGGTCCCATCTGGCCTTAGAATCGCTGAATGAATCTATGAATATGCCCTTTCCTTTTTCAAACCCACTTCTTCCGTTAAACCATCCCCTGCTGATCTCGTTGTGGTTTCTTTCATTCCTCCTTGCATGTGAGCCACTGTTACCTGCATGGCATTTACAGGATTTATACTACCCACTTTCAGAGCAAGGAACCATGGCCTTCTTACCTGTTTTGAAAGCACTGTGTACTCTTATGCTCCTCTATAAACAGTAATAAGGTAGATGGCTGTGCATGTATTATACAACGTATAAGCTTAGTTTTCATGGGAAATGAAAAACCCACCAAAAGAATTAGCGCACAGAATGCTACCCTTCATTTATGTTGCTTGCCCTCACCCATGTAAGAGCTGTGGAACGAGATCATTTATATTGATTTTTTACTCAAACCTGCATAACAGTTCTTCCAATATGTGCTAGCATCAGTCATATTTGGGATTTGCATCACCTTCAAACTTGGCTCTGGTTTATTTTCACTAATACCCCACTGAGTAACGAAGGTGTCTCTGTAACTTTAAAATTACCTTTCATGCTGTAATACTGCTGTGTTCTCTCTCACTGGCTTCAGTTCCATAAGATAGCAGTTAAGAGTTTTCATAGTAATTTCTTGCAACTTCTAAGCTTGATTAAAATCCTTAAAGACCAGAATATGTACCAAAAGAGCCTCTGAGCCAAAGCAGAAATGCTCCAATAACTTCTGAGTCTAGAAGCTTGTATACACCCTTAAAGCCACTTCTCGGGTACTGCTTATAACACAATTGTCTGAGGCCTTGTGTTTCAAATGGGATTAGCTATCTTGTGACAACTACGTTGATTTAAGAAAAAAACCCCAAACCTATTTTCCTTGTCTAGTCACAGTTAACACAGTTTGGTCTTGCAGTAGGAGTTTGGGGTTTTTTCATGTGTCCCTTAACTGGGCTACTGCAGCCTTGTTTGGTCAAAGGCTGTACTATGGATCAAGGATTCTGTTAAAACACAATTTGGTCACGTTTACACTGCAAGGGGGAACCATGTTGTAACCATTTTAGGGTGTGTGTTGTAACTGGATCCCCAAGATAGCTATAGTGTATATGGGATCTAAGGCAAAAGAAAGGAAATGTCTAGTTAAAGTCAAAGTCAACATGCCAACCTGACCCTCCCCTTGTGGTGTAACAACAAGGACAAAAAGAAAAGGAGTACTTGTGGCACCTTAGAGACTAACCAATTTATTTGAGCATGAGCTTTCGTGAGCTACAGCTCACTTCATCGGATGCCGCATCCGATGAAGTGAGCTGTAGCTCACGAAAGCTCATGCTCAGATAAACTGGTTAGTCTCTAAGGTGCCACAAGTACTCCTTTTCTTTTTGCGAATACAGACTAACACGGCTGTTACTCTGAAACAAGGACAAACAAAACAGCCACACATAGATTGTTTGGAACTCCCTACAATACCTTATCACAACTAGATAAGGACAGTATTACAGTTTTTCTCCTTTTGTCAAATTAAGCAGGCTCTTAATGCTAATTGCTGGTTTTCAGTGTGAAAAGCTATCACAACAAAGCGGGTAACGCAACTTCCCCCTCCTCCCGAAGAAAGGAGTTTGGGAAGCACGTCTTTCCTCCTGTGCTATTACAGATACACTTTAAACAGTATTGCAAAAGCAGCAGGGTTAAACAAACGGTTATGTAAACCAAAAGCTTTCCATATGCTGATCTTGCCACATCTTTCTACTTCGTTTTTCTATTAAACACTATTTATAAGTATTACTTCCTTCACCCATCATATGCTACGCATCACTTCTTACTTTTATCCAGTGACTTGGCTGCGTTTTACCTACATTCTGAAACAAAAGCATTGGGAGCAATTCTTCATCCTCCGACTAGTGCTTCGAATTTTGTTGTGTTCAGACATTATGTTATCCAGTATATATGCCTGGTCTTTTATATTTATGACCTTTGGTATCAGATTAACTACAGTAACTCAGTTAAAGCAACATTCTTCAGAGCAGGAAGTGAAAAGGCAGTTTATTAACCAGTAAAGAAAAAAAGAGATGGGCAGTCTTAAATATCTGATCCAGACAGACATCATCTTCCTTCCTCTTACAGTTTGTATGGCAACTTCCATCTTCTCTGTATGTATATATATATATCTTCTTACTATATGTTCCATTCTATGCATCCGATGAAGTGGGCTGTAGCCCACGAAAGCTTATGCTCTAATAAATTTGTTAGTCTCTAAGGTGCCACAAGTACTCCTTTTCTTTTTGATCCACTCAGTCATTCCTTCCTTACATGAGGTAACCCTAACCAACCAATACCTGAAAAAAGTGTAAGTGGGTCTAAGCTGACGATTAAACCCGCCCTAAAACTATTCTAATTAAACCAAACGAAATTCAATCAGATAATAGGCCTTATCATATAGCCTTTACTCAAGTCATCAGTTCCACTTAAATCAATGAACTGCCTTGAGGCATACTGATGGAAGTGGAAGTAAACTTGCCTGGGTGCTGACCATGCTGTGAATGTTCTATGAACAGGCTTCACAGGATTCGAAATAAATCGTTAGTTGCCAGTAAACATTGATTTCACCGGACACATTGAATCGACGAAAAAAATATCTATTGGTAATAGTCTGCAAGCACAGACTCCGCTGCACCTTGTGCCTGCAGGGATCTGGTATCACCTGCTGCGAAGGGAGTCCCCTGCGGCACCACTGTGAAACCGAACATTTATTTAAAAATAAGTAAATAAATAAATAAATAAAAACCAGAAAAAAGGTTTAAAAAAACCTGATATAACTGGTGAATTTACACAAAACAAAACTGGAATTCTGCCAAGCCTATCTATAAGTAAAGAAAGGACGTCAGACTCTAGGACTGTCAGCCCAGCACTTTTCACAGCATAAAATTCCTTCAGCAATACAATACATTTAACTCTTGCCACATTGGGGTCAACCTGGCAAGTTAATTTTTTTCTTCTATTCCATAACTTAAAGACATGGGAAATAAAAGTGTCAAGTAAAAACCATTAAAGGTTAGACTGAAAATATTCTGCATGAGATTTGGGAAACAAATAGCTTTAAGGGACTTTGTATGAACTGACAGATTTTTAAACAGTTGGGCTCTTCTTTTAACTTGTATTTCAGTCTACTTCACAGATCTATGAAGCAGCAGTCAAAAAGAAAAGATTTTTTTGTTTTTTTTTAAATTTTGATGAAGTGCTTTTTTGCTTCTGTCCCTATTCGGAAGTGCTTTGCTTAATGTAAAGAACTCCTTTCCCTATCTCAGGCACCTTCCTTCCAGACACATCAGATCCTTCACTATTCATATTTCGATGGGAAGCCAATGGAGAAGGTGGTCAGTCACCCAGACATAAACTGTAAAATAAGCAGAGATTGTCAAAAAGGTTTTCTATTCTAGGGTAATCAAATAAATGTGGTAGGAAGGGGTAAGAGTGCCTTGATGTACCCTCTTATCCATAATAAGGGCAGAAGATCAGGGCCTAGGAAAAAGCAAGTGTAATGACGAAGGATTTGAGATAGCATAGCGTGCATTCAACATGCTCTAGAAGATCTTGCATCGTTTGTTGCTCCTTGTATGCCAGAGCAAGTGACAACCTTGCATGTGTACAAGAAATGGGGCTGTTTTGAGGAAAGGAGTTGAGGTGGGAGCAACAGTGAAATACAGAAGGGATTGGGGATGTCTCTCATTAGGGAGGGAAAATGGCACTGAGAGGATAGTACAGGAATTATACTCAAGGAGAAAAGGAGATTTTGCACCAGTGCCCATGGGTAAGAAACCAGAATGGGGTAGAATCTGCTCCCCCAGATCATGGTAGGGCACCAACTGAACTCAATGAAAAACAGCCAGGGCAACTATGCCACTGGTATTTGAGCATGTGTGTGTGGGTATGGGGAAGGCAACTAAAAACTCAGCTTCAAACAGATTATTTGAAAAATCAATTGGCCAGTTTGAGAATTTGGGATGGAATTCTGTTCAAAGCTGAATTTCCGTACGGCTCTAATTGCCACTGCCTCCAGCAGAACCCTGTGACCTTGCAGCGTGTGAAGTTTCTGGGAGGGGGGGATTAGACGGTTGTGCGCCCGGGGGCTTATCTGCATTTGAAATGCTACCGTGGCATCGCTGTACTGCTGTAGCGCTTCAGTGTAGATACTACCTGTGCTGATAGGAGGGGTGCTTTCGTCGGCATAGGTAGTCCTCCTCGAGAGGTGGTAGCTAGGTCGAAGAATTCTGTCTACACCAGGGCTATGGTGGGCTTACCTACACTGCTCAGGGGTGTGGATTTTTGTTAACATAACTATCTTGTAGCGTAGACCAGTGTGTGTGAACGTGTATGTGTGAGTGGGACAGAGAGATGTCAACAATCCCAGACACGAAAGGAATAAGCAAGTTGAAGGAAGATTAAAAATAAGCACTTTGCTATAGAAGAAGAAAAGAGACTGAATATCTTGAATCGTAACAGACCCTGAAAGAGGAAAAGTACAGTATACTCCCATGAAAAGTCCCAAGAGATTGCTTGGAGGAAAGTTCTAGTACGTCCATAAGAAATGTTACAAATAAAATAGCTTAACTAGAAGAATATGGACAGAAAAACTCTTACAGGATGAGGAAGGGACATCAGAGGGTAGCAAAAAGGTGACATACGGACTGGAAAATAGAAAAGGAGTACTTGTGGCACCTTAGAGAATAACCAATTTATTTGAGCATAAGCTTTTGTGAGCTACAGCTCACTTCATCGGATGCATGCAGTGGAAAATACAGTGGGGAGATTTATATACACAGAGAACATGAAACAATGGGTGTTACCATACATACTGTAAGGAGAGTGATCACTTAAGATGAGCTAATACCTGCAGGAGAGCGGGTGGGGTGGGGGGGAGGGGAAGAAAACCTTTTGTAGTGATAATCAAGGTCGGCCATTTCCAGCAGTTGACAAGAATGTCTGAGCGGGTGGGGGGGAAGGAGGAAATAAACATGGGGAAATAGTTTTACTTTGTGTAATGACCCATCCACTCCCAGTCTCTATTCAAGCCTAAGTTAATTGTATCCAGTTTTCAAATTAATTCCAATTGAGCAGTCTTTCATTGCAGTCTGTTTTTGAAGTTTTTCTGTTGAAGAATTGTCACTTTTAGGTCTCTAATTGAGTGTCCAGAGAGATTGAAGTGTTCTCTGACTGGTTTTTGAATGTTATAATTCTTGACGTCTGATTTGTGTCCACTTATTCCTTTACGTAGAGACTGTCCAGTTTGATCAACGTACATGGCAGAGGGGCATTGCTGGCACATGATGGCATATATCACATTGGTAGATGTGCAGGTGAACGAGCCTCTGATAGTGTGGCTGATGTGCTTAGGCCCTATGATGGTGTCCCCTGAATAGATATGTGGGCACAGTTGGCAACGGGCTTTGTTGCAAGGATAGGTTCCTGGGTTAGTGGTTGTGTTATGTGGTGTGTGGTTGCTGGTGAGTATTTGCTTCAGGTTGGGAGGCTGTCTGTAAGCGAGGACTGGCCTGTCTCCCAAGATCTGTGAGAGTGATGGGTCGTCCTTCAGGATAGGTTGTAGATCCTTGATGATGCGCTGGAGAGGTTTTAGTTGGGGGCTGAAGGTGATGGCTAGTGGCATTCTGTTATTTTCTTTGTTGAGCCTGTCCTGTAGTAGGTGACTTCTGGGTACTCTTCTGGCTCTGTCAGTCTGTTTCTTCACTTCTGCAGGTGGGTATTGTAGTTGTAAGGACGCTTGATAGAGATCTTGTAGGTGTTTGTCTCTGTCTGAGGGGTTGGAGCAAATGCGGTTGTATTGTAGAGCTTGGCTGTAGACAATGGATCGTGTGGTGTGGTCTGGGTGAAAGCTGGAGGCACGTGGGTAGGAACAGCGGTCAGTAGATTTCCGGCATAGGGTGGTGTTTATGTGACCATCGCTTATTAGCACCATAGTGTCCAGGAAGTGCCCAGGACTGGAAAATGTTTGTTTCCTTAAAAAACAATTAGAAGAAGCCCTAGTACTAGTAGCTTCCAGAGGCCCTAATAAAGATCAGGGTCCCATTGTGCTTGGCTCTGTACTAACACATTATAAGGAACAGCTTACAATTTGTGGCCCTGATCCTGCCATCAGATTTGCATGCATGGCCCTTTACACTGGAACATTTTAAACACTAGATCCACACTGAATAGGGAATTAAAATCCTCCATGTAAATTGCCATTTCACACATTTCAGCTGAGATAATTTGAATTAAAACCAGGGGATTAATGCACTAAAACAGAAAGCCTCTAGTTCAGAACTAACTTTTTCTCTCCTCTTTTATTACACAATTCAATGAGTCAGACATGCCAAGGTTTAGCTCTGGGACATAGGCCTATTTCTTTGTCACTTACAAAAGCAATTATATTAAAGTATGAGTTAATGGAAGATTAAGGTTAAAAATGTAAAAAGCCCAGGAGTCAGGAAATGAAGTTACAGGACTCACAGCTACAGGACTCACAGGAACATGCATTTGCCAGCTTTGCTCACATATACTTTTGATTGCAAACTGGACTATTAAAGATGGACCTAAATATACAAAATGGCCAAGTTCATTTCTACAATAATGCCACTATAGTCAATGAAATCACATGAGCCATGAATTTGGCCACTATGTGTAATGCCATCAAGGTAATACTAGTATGAGAACTCAACACATGAATTCCAACTGTATGTTGTTCACTTGGTTTATATTTATTAAACAGGAAAGAAACTGCTTGACTTAATGCCATTACACAAATAGCTCATGTAAGCTCTCTGGATCATACTGGACTTTAGTGAATGGGTTGGGTGAGGAGAAAGCTCATGCCTTCACTGTCAGTGGATGAAGACAGTTCTCAGCATAAGTGGGTTAAAAGGGTAGCAATGCATCAGTTTGTATTGTGACAGTTCTATCTTAGCAATGGGAAAAGACAGAAATAGAATATTTTTAAACAGAAGCTTAGCATTTGTGGGAAACTGGAATGCAACTGTCCCTCTCCATCATTCCCAAGCGATTTTATTCTGTTCTCGGTGTTAAGACAGAGATTTGGGAGAGGATTTATAAGTGCATGTGTGCAACATTCACCATCTCCTCATTCACATTGTCCCTCCATGTCTCCTGGTTAGGTTGGTCAGAGAATCTGCACTTTTCCTAGCACCCCAACAATCTAATGAAATGGGTGTGGCTTCGATAGACTGATAAAACTTAACACATTCCCAGGAAGCGTGCTCAGAAATGTTTTCACTGATTCATAGATTTTAAGGTCAGAAGGGATGTCACAGCCCCTTGTAAGGGTTCCCCTGAGGGTCACGCCACAGGCTGCTAATTTGGGCCCACATGCTGGGCTCATGCACTCAAACTTCCTGAGTCTGAGGAAAGCCCAGGCACTGCCTCCGGCTTTGGGTCTCTAGGCACACTCTTGGGGTGCAGATCCTCCTAGAACCCCCTCCTGAGAGCTGAGATCCACATCCCCACCTGGGACTAGTGCCAGCTCCCCCTCAACTCCCCAGTGGCTAAAGCCCACTCTTTCCCAGAACTCCAACATTGTGAGCAACATGACTTACAGTTTATCCCTTTAGGAAGGTGTAATAGTTGAAGCAGGTAACACACAGGGGTTTGGAAGCTTTGCAAAGTCTATCACTCTTCTCTCTGCTGCTAAAATGTCTGGTAGGATCCACCTCATCGGGTGATCGGAGTCCTCTACCAGGTGATCTGTTGTTAAGTTACCTCCCTAGGGAGGTTCAGACTTGAGAAACTGGTTTGCCCTGGGCAGTAACCAACTTTGTCTCCCCTATGGCTTCCATGTGAATAGAGGACCATCAAGGTTTAATGACCCTCCATTGTATCACCTTGGAATTTCACTGGAACATGGAGTAGAAAGACAGAGAAGGCAGGCAAGCTCTATATTCAAAATGGAGCCTGCAGTCTGATACATATATGCATAGCCTCTCCCCAATAACAAACAGAATTCATAAGCTGTACTTAGTCTCTAAGGTGCCACTAGTACTCCTTTTCTATAAGCTGTATTTAGATTCCCCAAACCATCAACAAGAGATCATTAGAACAAACTATTTATAACTTAGTTCCCTCCCCCTCCACTGAAACTTAGTAAAAGACTTTGGTCTTGTCTGTATTCAAAGTTGCATCAATTTAACTAGAGGTATGATTTGAAGCTGGTTTAAGCTACAGAGGAGCAAAACCCTGTAAGTCAGGTTTAAAATGAATTCAGAGACCCCGCGGGTTTTTCACCTTCCTCTGCAGCATGGGGAACAGGTCACTTGCTGGTTTGAACTAGAGTAAATGGTGGATTCCCTGTAACTTTAAGTCTTTAAATCAAGATTTGAGGACTTTCCATATCTCAGCCAGAGGTTGTGGGCCTATCACAGAAGTGGGTGGGTGAGGTTCTGTGGCCTGTGATGTGCAGGAGGTCAGACTAGATCAGGGGTGGGCAAACTTTTTGGCCGAGGGCCACATGTGGGTGGGGAAATTGTACGCAGGGCCATGAATGTAGGGCTGGGGCAAGGGGCTGGGATGTGGGATGGGGTGGGGTGTGCAGGGAGGGGCTCAGGGCAAGCGGCTGGGGTGCAGGAAGGGGCTCAGGGCAGGGGGCTGATGTGCAGGAGGGGTGCAGCAGCGGGCTCAAGGCAGGGGGTTGGGGTGTGGGGTGCAGGACGGGTTTGGGGTGCGGGCTCCAGCCCAGTGCCGCTAACCTCAAGCGGCTCTGGGGTGGCAGAGGCGCACAGCGGGGCTAAGGCAGGCTCCCTGCCTGTCCTGGCCCCACACCGCATCCGGAAGTGGACAGCATGTCCGGCAGTGGCTCCTGGGGGTGGGGTGGAGTAGGTGCTCTGCCGCACGCTGCCCTCACCTGCGGGTACCACCCCTGAAGCTCCCATTGGCTGCTGTTCCCCGTTCCTGGCCAATGGGAACTGCGGGGGGCAATGCCTGCAGGCGAGAGCAGAGCACAGAGCTCTCTGCCAACCCACCCAGGGACTGCAGGGACGTGGTGCTGGCCACTTCTGGGAGCGGTGCGGGGCCAGGGCAGGCAGGAAGCCTGCCTTAGCCCCGCTGCGCAAAGGGGCTGGCAATCCCGCAGGCTGGACTGAAAGCCCTGACAGGCCGGATCCGGCCCACAGTTTGCCCTTCCCTGGACTAGATAGTCATGATGGCCCCTTCTGACCTTAAAGTCTATAAGCCCTCACAGGCTTTCATACTGATTTAACGAAAACAGTTGTTAACTCAAATTTAAACCGGTGGCAACTTTGAATATAGACAAAGCCTTATTCAAATACCCAGAGGTATGCATTCAGCCATGAGATATGATTATTTTATTCATTTGATATATATATACAATAATCAAAATCCTCACCAGGTGCACACATCTAAACTGAATTCCACGTGATGTTTTGGGCACAGTAGAAAACAGCAGCAAAAAAAACCCTTAAAAACTATTTTTAAAGCTGACCACCTCACCCACCAAAACAGCTCAATGGAATTTTCTCTAACTTCTCCTCTGTAGTAAAGCCAAGCCTGGGCCACTTCAACCCAAGGGGAACATTTTGGAGCAAATTATGAGCACATGCAAAGGGGAGGTTACTTGTGTGAAAAGTTAAGGTGAGAGTCTTCAATCACAAAAGCTATAATAAAAAGTTACTCTGCAATTGCTACATACCTCTTTGGGGAAAAGGCTCTTTGCCAGCAAATGCTAAACCAAGGGCCAAGAATGCACTCTGCGTTTCATTTAAAGAAGTAGGGGAAAGTTAGCAGGATCTGTTCCAGCTGCGAGTAATGTCTAAGTAATTAAAAAACAAAAAACTAAACACTAGAGCAAAGGGAAAAGGAGTGGAGAAAAAAACATGACACTTTTTTCCATTTTCATATTCTGTAATTTTATAATAGGCTCTGGAAACACAGTCTAAAGAAAAAGGACAACATGATGTTTCCACAGTATATACATATACACATTTGCTATGAGATCCTGATTAACTGGCTGCCTCGGATGTATCTAATATCTGCTCAGAGTCCAGCCAAGACGTTAAACTAACGTAATGTACTGCACCAACATGCTCTCATTAATCAATGCTAAAACCCTATCCTGTTCCCTCCCAAATGAATTTGAGACTAGCTCCTTTCAAGAATATGTTTTATTAAAAGCAATCTACAATAATAACGAAGATAATATATAGAAAACCACACAGGTTACAAAGAGTGACGGATTTTGCAAGCATGTGGATATCCCATGTCATTCAAGAGCAAGACAATATTAGTAGCTAGTGCATACTGTTATGGAAATTCCTTTACTTACAATATTGTCCATGAAAATAACTTTCTTTCTTTGGCTATTATTTATCCCAAGCCAGTCTGATACGCATGGGAATTTGTGCAAAGCAGTTACATGAACTATGACTGGCTAAGAGCACATGTCCAGGTCACGCTATTTCAGTACCAACTAGCTATCTGGAATCAGGTTTGCATCTCTTGTAGTTACCAGCTCTGTCTTTCTGACGACACGAATTATATATAAATCAGATACTTTAATCAGATTCACAGAAACAAGGAAGTTCAGAATAAAATGTATGACAATGGCCGAAACAAGAATATTAGTAATCTTAATAAAATACTTGAGTGTTATATTTTATATAGTGCCAATATATTATAGAATTTATAGTGTTAAAAACACCATAAGATGGTACAAACTTATCCGAGACAATGTTAAACATTTGTAAATTCATGAATATGGAATACTGCTTTAGTGACACAATTTTTGATTGGCAAACTGATAAAGACCTATATTTCCCTCCACGTGTTTGTTTTATACACACAGATTTGGGGCAGGCAACTCTCTGTTATATGTTTGTACGGTGTCTGCCAAAATGATGCCCTGGCTTCTAGGTGCTACTGTAATGCAAATGAATTATAATAAAGAGTCATAATGCCATAATGGTACCAAAGTTACCTCTCCAGAAACAGGAGAGATTAGAATAAGTGTACTGCTTTACTGTGATTTATTATGTCTTGATAAGTTTTAACTTCCTATGTTATACTAATTCATTCACAACTTGGTCAACAATATAATCTGAAATTTTAATTAATAAAATTAAATTTATAAGGCTCATGGAGCTACTACTAATATTTTTGCTAAGCAACCTAAAGTTCAATGAGTTTGAGAAACATGGTATAATTAATTAAAGTTACTTAACTAGTGTGTGTTTGTTCTCGCAAAAAGCTGAAACTCCATCTGTAACCCTATTATTTCTTGGCATTGTGGCGACTCAGAACTGCTCCTGGTCTTACCCTGGTCTACACTAGGACTTTAGGTCGAATTTAGCAGCATTAAATCGATGTAAACCTGCACCCGTCCACACGATGAAGCCCTTTATTTCGACTTAAAGGGCTCTTAAAATCGATTTCCTTACTCCACGCCTGACAAGTGGATTAGCGCTTAAATCGGCCTTGCCGGCTCGAATTTGGGGTACTGTGGACACAATTCGATGGTATTGGCCTCCGGGAGCTATCCCAGAGTGCTTCATTTTGACCGCTCTGGACAGCACTCTCAACTCGGAGGCACTGGCCAGGTAGACAGGAAAAGAACCGCGAACTTTTGAATCTCATTTCCTGTTTGGCCAGCGTGGCAAGCTGCAGGTGACCATGCAGAGCTCATCAGCAGAGGTGACCATGATGGAGTCCCAGAATCGCAAAAGAGCTCCAGCATGGACCGAACGGGAGGTACGGGATCTGATCGCTGTACGGGGAGAGGAATCCGTGCTATCAGAACTCTGTTCCAGTTTTCGAAATGCCAAAACCTTTCTCAAAATCTCCCAGGGCATGAAGGACAGAGGCCATAACAGGGACCCGAAGCAGTGCTGCGTGAAACTGAAGGAGCTCAGGCAAGCCTACCAGAAAACCAGAGAGGCGAACGGCCGCTCCGGGTCAGAGCCCCAAACATGCCGCTTCTATGATGAGCTGCATGCCATTTTAGGGGGTTTAGCCACCACTACCCCAGCCGTGTTGTTTGACTCCTTCAAAGGACATGGAGGCAATACGGAAGCAGGTTTTGGGGACGAAGAAGATGATGATGATGATGAGGTTGTAGATAGCTCACAGCAAGCAAGCGGAGAAACCGGTTTTCCCAACAGCCAGGAACTGTTTCTAACCCTGGACCTGGAGCCAGTACCCCCCGAACCCACCCAAGGCTGCCTCCTGGACCCAGCAGGCGGAGAAGGGACCTCTGGTGAGTGTACCTTTTAAAATACTATACATAGTTTAAAAGCAAGCATGTGAAAGGATTACTTTGTCCTGGCATTCGCGGCTTTCCTGGATATACTCCCAAAGCCTTTGCAAAAGGTTTCTGGGGAGGGCAGCCTTATTGCGTCCTTCATGGTAGGACACTTTACCACTCCAGGCCAGTAACACGTACTCGGGAATCATTGTACAACAAAGCATTGCAGTGTATGTTTGTTGGCGTTCAAACAACATCCGTTCTTTATCTCTCTGTGTTATCCTCAGGAGAGTGAGATATAATTCATGGTCACCTGGTTGAAATAGAGTGCTTTTCTTCAGGGGACACTCAGAGGAGCCCATTCCTGCTGGGCTGTTTGCCTGTGGCTAAACAGAAATGTTCCCCGCTGTTAGCCACAGGGAGGGAGGAGGGTTGAGGGGGTAGCCATGCGGTGGGGGGAGGCAAAATGTGACCTTGTAACGAAAGCACATGTGCTATGTATGTAATGTTAACAGCAAGGTTTACCCTGAAAGAGTGTAGCCACTGTTTTATAAAATGTGTCTTTTTAAATACCGCTGTCCCTTTTTTTTCCTCCACCAGCTGCATGTGTTTCAATGATCACAGGATCTTCTCCTTCCCAGAGGCTAGTGAAGATTAGAAAGAAAAAAAAACGCACTCGAGATGAAATGTTCTCTGAGCTCATGCTGTCCTCCCACACTGACAGAGCACAGACGAATGCGTGGAGGCAAATAATGTCAGAGTGCAGGAAAGCACAAAATGACCAGGAGGAGAGGTGGCGGGCTGAAGAGAGGGCTGAAGCTCAAATGTGGCGGCAGCGTGATGAGAGGAGGCAGGATTCAATGCTGAGGCTGCTGGAGGACCAAACCAGTATGCTCCAGTGTATGGTTGAGCTGCAGCAAAGGCAGCTGGAGCACAGACTGCCACTACAGCCCCTGTGTAACCAACCGCCCTCCTCCCCAAGTTCCATAGCCTTCACACCCAGACGCCCAAGAACGCGGTGGGGGGGCCACCGGCCAACCAGCCACTCCGCCACAGAGGATTGCCCAAAAAAAAGAAGGCTGTCATTCAATAAATTTTGAAGTTGTAAACTTTTAAAGTGCTGTGTGGCATTTTCCTTCCCTCCTCCACCACCCCTCCTGGGCTACCTTGGTAGTCATCCCCCTATTTGTGTGATGAATGAATAAAGAATGCATGAATGTGAAGCAACAATGACTTTATTGCCTCTGCAAGCGGTGATCGAAGGGAGGAGGAGAGGGTGGTTAGCTTACAGGAAGTAGAGTGAACCAAGGGGCGGGGGGTTTCATCAAGGAGAAACAAACAGAACTTTCACACCGTAGCCTGGCCAGTCATGAAACTGGTTTTCAAAGCTTCTCTGATGCGTACTGCGCCCTCCTGTGTTCTTCTATCCGCCCTGGTGTCTGGCTGCGCGTAACCAGCAGCCAGGCGATTTGCCTCAACCTCCCACCCCGCCATAAACGTCTCCCCCTTACTCTCACAGATATTGTGGAGCACACAGCAAGCAGTAATAACAGTGGGAATATTGGTTTCGCTGAGGTCTAAGCGAGTCAGTAAACTGCGCCAGCGCGCCTTTAAACATCCAAATGCACATTCTACCACCATTCTGCACTTGCTCAGCCTGTAGTTGAACAGCTCCTGACTACTGTCCAGGCTGCCTGTGTACGGCTTCATGAGCCATGGCATTAAGGGGTAGGCTGGGTCCCCAAGGATACATATAGGCATTTCAACATCCCCAACAATTATTTTCTGGTCTGGGAATAAAGTCCCTTCCTGCAGCTTTTGAAACAGACCAGAGTTCCTGAAGATGCGAGCGTCATGTACCTTTCCCGGCCATCCCACGTTGATGTTGGTGAAACGTCCCTTGTGATCCACCAGAGCTTGCAGCACTATTGAAAAGTACCCCTTGCGGTTTATGTACTCGGCGGCTTGGTGCTCCGGTGCCAAGATAGGGATAGGGGTTCCGTCTATGGCCCCACCACAGTTAGGGAATCCCATTGCAGCAAAGCCATCCACTATGACCTGCACATTTCCCAGGGTCACTACCCTTGATAGCGTGGGCTACTTGCATCACAGCAGCCCCAACAGTAGATTTGCCCACTCCAAATTGATTCCCAACTGACCGGTAGCTGTCTGGCATTGCAAGCTTCCACAGGGCTACCGCCACTTGCTTCTCAACTGTGAGGGCTGCTCTCATCTTGGTATTCATGCGCTTCAGGGCAGGGGAAAGCAAGTCACAAAGTTCCATGAAAGTGCCCTTACGCATGCGAAAGTTTCGCAACCACTGGGAATCGTCCCAGACCTGCAACACTATGCGGTCCCACCAGTCTGTGCTTGTTTCCCGAGCCCAGAATCAGTATTCCACAGCATGAACCTGCCCCATTAGCACCATGATGCATGCATTGGCAGGGCCCATGCTTTCAGAGAAATCTGTGTCCATGTCCTGATCACTCACGTGACCGCGCTGACGTCGCCTCCTCGCCCGGTATCGCTTTGCCAGGTTCTGGTGCTGCATATACTGCTGGATAATGCGTGTGGTGTTTAGTGTGCTCCTAATTGCCAAAGTGAGCTGAGCGGCCTCCATGCTTGCCTTGGTATGGCGTCCGCACAGAAAAAAGGCGCGGAACGATTGTCTGCCGTTGCTCTGACGGAGGGAGGGGCGACTGACGACACGGCTTACAGGGTTGGCTTCAGGGAGCTAAAATCAACAAAGGGGGTGGCTTTACATCAAGGAGTATTTCAGGCAGGACTTCACGGAGGGTTCCAATAAGAAATGGTGCACCTAAGTTATTGTTCTTATTGGAACAAGGAGGTTAGCCTGGCCTCTGATTGATACATGGCTAGATTTACCTCGCTGCACCTTCTCTGTGAGTGACTGCAGTGTGACCTAGAGGAATGAGTCCCCTAGACGGGGGAGGAGGCAAATGAGTACAAAACAAATCTGGTCTATTTCTTGTTTTGATCCACTCCATCTATCTTTTACATCTTTGGCTGGCAGCAGACGGTGCAGACGGACTGCATGCCATCGTCATCTCTTGCCTGCCCGGCAGAAGATGGTACAGTACGACTGCTAGCCATCGTCATCTCTTGCCTGCCCGGCAGAAGATGGTACAGTACGACTGCTAGCAATCCGTATTGCCTGCCTGCTCACCATAAGATGGTTCAATAGGACTGACTGCAGGACTAAAGAGAATGACCTGATCAAGTCACTCCAAATTTAGTCCCTGCGCCCATGTCTGCCCAGGCGCTCCCAGCCGACGTGGCCAGGAGCACCTCGGACACGACGAGGATGGCTACCAGTCGTATTGTACCGTCTGCTGCTAGAAGGCAATGGGTTGCTGCTACTGTGTAGCAATGCCGTACCGCGTCTGCCAGCACCCAGGAGACATAGGGTGACGGTTACCTGAGCGGGCTCCATGCTTGCCGTGGTATGGCGTCTGCACAGGTAACTCAGGAAAAAAGGCGCGAAATGATTGTCTGCCCTTGCTTTCACGGAGGGAGGGAGGGAAGGGGGGCCTGATGATATGTATCCAGAACCACCCGCGACAATGTTTTAGCCCCATCAGGCATTGGGATCTCAACCCAGAATTCCAATGGGCAGCGGAGACTGCGGGAACTGTGGGATAGCTATTCACAGTGCAACGCTCTGGAAGTCGACTCTAGCCTCGGTACTGTGGAAGCACTCCGCCGAGTTAATGCACTTAGAGCATTTTCTGTGGGGAGACACACACTCGAATATATAAAACCGATTTCTAAAAAACCAACTTCTACAAATTCGACCTTATTCCGTAGTGTAGACATTTATACACACACAAAGTGCACTGCAGTACACAGAGGAAGTATAATATAAGGAAACAGGTAAGGGCATAGGACCAAGTTAAGATAAGGGATATCAGTAATTTTCATGCAAGTTGCACCTACTTATGCCAAGTTGGCATTTGGCCCAGCGCGTACACAAATGGAGGTCAAGACGCTGATCTGGTGTTGAAATGGTGATTCAGGAGGTAGCACTCCGCCCTCAGTCACTAGTATATAAAGCCTACGCCATGAGGTTGCTATGCTGATGGATGTCCCATGTTTCAGATGAGACATAAAACCAAAGTCTAATGACCACCAGTCGTCACTAAAGATCCTACGGATCTTTTGGCAAGAATATGGATGTTAGAAAGGAAGCATGATGGAGCAGCTGCAATGGTGAAATGGAAACAAGCATCCCCCGTGTCCTGGTCAAATTCCAAACCTACATAAAATCCCCTTCCACTTTCAATTGCTTATGACATTCTTCAATTTCTCGCCTAACCATTAAGCAGGGCTGCTGTGTGCTCTTAAGGACTTCCCACATGCCACCCTAGAATGGTCGTATATCCCTTGCCTACCCCCTAAGAAAGTTGCAAAGCTTAATTCATGTTTTCAGAGCACAAATTCTTGGATAGAAGACACTACAAAAATACAAACTTATTTAAAAGAGCAGAGTAAACATGAACGCACACTTTGTTCCAACACATCAAAGGCGTTTGTCCTCAGTGAAGACTAAGTCTATGACAAACCTGAACATTTTACAGTAAAGCAATGTAAGTTACCTAAGAGTAGGAAATGAGCCCCGAGCGCCCCCCACAAAAATCTTTTGCGAAGTGGAAAAAAATTTCCACATCCTGCTAACTCCTAATGGCCAAGTGGAATTTTACTCAACTAAAAAAAATAATAATTTAACTTTGAAATGAAAAAACTTGCAGCCTTTTTCTTTCTGAGACCTCCCACAACATACTACAAAACTTCAGGGCCCAGCTGTGGGGCCTCAGGGCTCCTGGCTTTAGCCACCGGGTGTGTGCGTGTGTGTGATGGGGGAGAGAGAAGGGAGGGATGGCAGCTTGGGGTTCCAGGCACCGGTGGGCTCAGGGCTCCCCACGGCTCCGCTCTCAGCTTCAGCCCCACAGGGGGCACCGGGGCTCTGGGCACCTGGCTTCAGCCCTGTGGCTCTCCTCCCAGTTTCATCCCTGTTGAGTTGCCAGGGCTCGAGGCCCCACAGCCCCCTGAAGCCAGCTCGCGGACCTCCTGGGGGCCACGGACCCCTGGTTGAGAACCACTGGAATAGGTGATTTTTTTGCAGAAAGCTACAAGCACTAGAGAAAGAGTGGTTTGTAGCTACTTCAACACTATCTAATATCACATCCAAAAATAAGTTAAAAGAAAATTAAGGTCGCAAAGTCAAGCACTCAATAGGAAATGGCAGAATTAAGGTTCCTGTGTGGCCTTAATTCAGTCCCCATGTGTATACGCATGATATGGTCTTTGATTACATGATCATATGGAAAATTTCAGACTGAATGGCTAAAGTTTGGCAAAAAGTCATAAGCAGTTCAAAACAGAGTCTTATAATGGAAAGCATCAGGCAACCTTAACTCTATGTGGCCCTATCAGCTCTGCCTATAATACAGGGCAAGACCCGTTAACTCCTGTTATTTAAGTTAGAAGATAATTATCAAATTTGAGGAACTGCTTAAATGTACCCTTATATGTGAATGAATTTGTGCTAAGAGTGGCATGGAAATAAATGCAGAAAATAGATCATCTCTAGTTTTCATTAGTTCAAATACCTTCATCCAGTGCTTGTTGGGAAGGCAGGCCACAGTCTGCTCAGGGCTGATTTAACATTTTACAGAAAAATCAAAAGAACCTTCTAACCAGCCTAAAATAGTGAGGAAATGAAGTTCAAAACAAAGTAAAACATTTTTCGTTCATGATGTGCTCGGATTGGACTAAAGCAGAAATGAGAAATGGAAGTGATTCATTAGGTCATTTTGTCCATCCTCTTGCCAGTGGTTTCAATGGAAGTCCAACCCAGAAAAGTACGTGTGTGGCATAACTGCAGAAAACTTGCAGAGCAGCCAGCAACATATATTTGGAGATAGTCATAAGATCCATATCCAGTGTATTGAATCGCAGAAACCTAAATTACATCCATTAACTGCTTGTGCCCACAGAATTGTCCTACCCGTGTATTTGCTTCTCCCCTCCTAGCTATGAAATAGTACTTGAAGAATTTTTTCCTTTGGCCTTTTGTTTCACTGTTTCCTGCCACAACAGCTCTATAGGAGATCAAAATGTCGTGTCCCTCAGCATTGACTTTCATTTCTCGCCAGGGTGGTGGGAAAGCATGCAGCGTTTTTTCAAATCCATTTGCAGCGTAGGCTAGTATTAACGCTATGATGGTGGAACAATGACTCTAGTTTTACATTGTCCAGGTTTAAAGGGTCACTATCGCCCATCTCGCATAGGTGAACAGGAACCTTGCATAATGTTGTCGCTTCTTTTGTACCCACACTTCCTTATTTTTCATAAAATACTATCATGTACTTAGTTTCCCTTGTGAGAGGGGGACTATCTGATAATCTCTAGGATTTTAAATTTGGTGCACAATTGGTGGCATCGTATTTGCATGTCCCCCATGTCCCGTGCTGCTACTTGTCCAGCACACAGACCAGACAGGAGGAGCAAAAGTGCTAAAATGACATGCTCAAAGGTCAGTTTCTCTCTGCTGGTCCTATTGGTCATGGGAGACCTGTACTGTGCAGAAATAACACAGGCAAGATCCTCTGCGATTGTTGTAGGAACTCAGGGTACAGGTGAGGTTGGAAAGCTAACAAGGTAGTTTCTCTATTTCCCTATCACCCCCAAGCAACAGAGGATCATGTCTATTCTGTTTCCCATTGCCCAGCAACAGCAGCAAAGTGAAAATGACTAGGATCCTGTCATGTTAGTACTTCTAGCCAAATGATGTGTGCAGCTGGAGAAGAAATGATGTGATGAGACTAATCTTGGTCTCACTATCCCAGTCAGGTCTCACTATCCCTGTCTGGTATGTACTCAGACATTGGGGATTTGGGTTTACACACTACTGTGTTGACCCCCTCAGGCCAAGTGGAGGAGCAGAGGTGTAAAGTGACACACACAAAGATTAAGTGAATTGTCCAAGGTGACAGAGTCAGGAGTAGAACACTGGACTACAAGCTCTCATCCTCTGCTTTAAGTACTAGATCACACTCCAAGCAACTCTCCACTAACATTTCCCCCTGAATTTGAAAGGGAGAAAGGGAAGAATCCTTGACACACAAACAAAATTAAAGCTCCAGATCCATGTGCAATTCTTCACAGTGGCGCCAAATGGCTCTTCTTTCAACACAAATCCATATGTTCCTTTTAAATAAAGACACTGAAAGCCAGGAATGAAGCTGCTCCATGAGATGTGGATGTAGAAATACAATAACCTCCTCTTTCTGCTTCATAGCAGTCAACGTTCCAGGCTGGCATTTCACAATAAAGATAAAAACAGCACTCCACCGTTATTGCTCAATTCTGTTAACTCCTTCCTCTTTCAGACTGGCCTCTAGCTTGCTGTGCCCATTCTTGACCTCCCATGTTTTCCCTGTACATGATTACTAGAGTCCACTGTGGAATACAAACAGGAAACCCTTGTACCACTGAGCAGTAAATTCATGGATACTATGAGGCCAGATACAGTTAGCTATAGGTAAGGCTGCAATTCTGTCACGGAGGTTACAGAAGTCACGGATTCCATGACTTTCTGCGACCTCCGTGACTTCCACAGCTGCGGTGGCCGGCGCAGCTGTCGCCAGGGCCAGCCACACCGGCCTCTGCTTGGAGATGTGCCAATATCAGCAGTGGCCCCGGGGGCAGCCAGAGCAGCAGCCCCAGGGACAGCCCCAAAGGCCATTGAAGGGGGCCTTGAAGCAATGGGCTGCTGGGGGCAGTCAGCCCTCACTGCTGGAGCAGGGGCCCCACAGAGCAGCGGGGCCCCAGGCGCAGAGATTTAGTCATCATGGGTATTTATAGTAAAAGTCATGGACAGGTCACAGGGCCATGAATTTTTGTTTACTGCCTGTGACCTGTCCATGACTTTTACTAAAAATACCCGTGGCTAATTCTTAGCCTTAGCTACACGGCAAGTGCACTGGTGATCCATGAATTTACAATGATGACTGAATAAGGGCAGAGGCTCAGAGAAGGAAGTCATTAGGTACAGGGTCCCTCCAAAACTCTGATCCCCCCAAAATCCTGAAAACGACTTTCTTTGCCAATTCATGAATTGTTATACTACGACAGGGGTTCTCAAACTAGGGATCACAAGGTGGTTATGTGGGAGTCATGAGCTGTCAGCCCCCGGGTCAGCGGTGGGGTTGGACCTGTCAACTCCGCACATGGCTAAGAGCCCCAGCCCCGCTTTGCCCCCCCAGGTGTGGGGCTGACAGCCCCAGCCCCCAGGGCGTAGGAGTCACGCTCAGAGGCTTGCTGTGTGAAAGGGATCACCGATACAAAAAGTTTGAGAACCACTGTACTAAAACAAGGAGTGCTGCAAAGGAGAACGTGAACAGGCCCTCTCATATCTTTTATGTTAATACACAGATATCTCATCATTTCTCTAATGGAGTAGAGTCAGAAATAAAATAGCAAGAGATTAATAGTCTACACAGCATATGTTTAAGGTAGGCATCTTGTGTTAGTGGCAGGAATGCTGTCGGTCACCAAGAACCAAAAGATAAATGAAATAAAGACTAGCTGAGTTCAGTATGGGGATACAGAGGAGGAACTAAATAAGGTTGCTATATTATCTCAAAAGTTTTTAGGGAGTAGTCTGAAAAGGGACCAGGTGGCTCCAAGGACTAGTTGTGGAACAGCAAAGTAGCATGGGGATAGAAGGGAAGAATCTTTACTCCTGGGGGAATTCTGCACCACTGCACACTGCAGAATTTTGCGGAAATTAATGCAGTGCATGCAGAATTTCCTTTCCCCCACAGAAATGGGATGCAGTGCTGCTGGCCGCCACTAGGGGATGCTGGATGAAACAGGGCCCAGCTCACACACAGAAAACACTGCCAGGGGAGGGAGCAAGAGGGTTCCTGGCAGCTGCAGTTCCCAGCATGTCCTGAGGGAAGGAGACGGCGGCGCGTAGGAAACTCCATGCGAGCCTGGGACCCAGCATCAGGCTGTTTCTCCCTCTGGATCCCTGGGCTCTGCGGGAGGGAAGGGTGTATTGGCTGGTGGCGGGGGCACCATGGCTGGGCTCTGGGGGGGGGGAGGGGTTTGGGGTGTCTGGCCCCCTGGCTGGGCAGGGGGCAGAGAAACAGGAACTGGGTTGTCATAGGGGTTTCTTTAACTCTCTACTCCTGGGGGAATTTTGTGTGTGTGTGTGTGTGTGTGTGTGTGTGTGTGTGTGTGTGTGTGTGTGTGTGTGTGTGTGTGTATTGTTACAGACATACTTGCTGACAGGTATTTTGAAATAAATTACCAAAATAATTGAAACTGGTGTGATTATCTAGTGTTATTTTGATAAATAAAATTTGCAGAATTTTAAAATATTGTGCACAGAATTTTTATTTTTTTGGCAGAGAATTTTTAATTATTTGGTGCAGAATGCCCCAGGAGCAAATCTTGTACTGCTGTTACCCTCATTCCTTGTTCTGTGAACACAAGACTTCAGTCTCCAGGGATGCCCAAAGTAGCACCTTTCACCTGCACTAAATTTTGTCTCTCTCACACTCACACACACACACAATAGAGCAGCATGCAGATGACTGAAAAGCTGGTGTCCTGTGGTAGAGAAGCACTAACAAAGCCGGTGAGTCTCCTATTTGTTTTAACAGGAGATGTGCCAATAACTCCCTCCACTCTTGCAAGGCAAGGGTACATTTTGGAGCTCAGTGGGATTTTTTGTTTTTGTTTTGTGTTTCGTTAAAAGATTTTAAGATGTCAACATTATTTAAAAAGAAAAGGAGTACTTGTGGCACCTTAGAGACTAACATATTTATCTGAGTATAAGCTTTCGTGAGCTACAGCTCACTTCATCATGAAGTAAGCTGTAGTTCACGAAAGCTTATGCTCAAATAAATTGGTTAGTCTCTAAGGTGCCACAAGTACTCCTTTTCTTTTTGCGGATACAGACTAACACGGCTGCTACTCTGAAACATTATTTAAGAACCTTAAAAAAAAAAAAGGCATTCCTCACCCTACTCCGATAGGAATTTGTGCCAATGCGTTTTTACTGTTTGTTTTACATCCTTCCTGATGCCAACAGAAGATGTTAACCTCAAAATGTGCTAAATAGATGGTTTCTCTTTCCCCACGTTTTAAAGTAACAGCTGTTTTCTGTGGAGGAGGAGGAAAGGTTTTCAGAATTCTCAGTAGTTTGGTGGGAAGAAAAAAAAAAAGTCCTAATGCGAGTTCACGCAATATTCTGGGCCGCATCTTGTGATTTTTCGATACTGTGCATGCTTTACTACCAGCGAGCGGAATTTTTCAACTGTCCTGAGGCGGTTAAAGGAATTCCATGGAATTGTAGAGTCAGGGATACTGAGATTCCACTATCCCACGCTGGGAACTGCAATAGGGGAAATGAAGAGAACGGAATGCTGTGACTCCCTCCACAACACTGCAAAATTGGCCAGTGAATGCAGCAGCATTCCTGGGGCCTTGCACAGGGTGTAGTGTTGTTTGAGTAAACAGTGACAGCCATAAAACAACATGATTTTCCCTCCTACAGTTCCTCCCACCCTACTGTATACTCAGTGGTACAAGCCCGCACAGTTTATAAAATAAAACAAAACAAACCCAAAACCTGACCATGTCATTTTAGAGGATAAATTTGAAACAGGAAAAAAAAAATTACAGTAATTTACTGTTGTGCTCTCATTATTAGGGGTAAAATTCAATTTTGATTATAAGCCAGGCTGATACTGTCTGCCCCCTTAAGAAATTCACAAGCCAAACTGTAGTGGCCTCAAAATTAGTAGTTTAAGTCTGGGCTGGAGGTAGAATTTTTCATCCACGTAATTGGATAAGAGGTTATTAAATTATGACACCCTTAAAATAGGACTATTCATCTCAGTTCAGCAAATCTAAGTTCTTGGCCATTTATATTACTTTTTGACTAGATGATTTCAGTTCACTAAGTTTTGTCTCTTCTCTAGTTTTTAATCAATAAACTATTAGCATTTCAAACATCAGAAGGGCACATTGGATCAGAGAGGCTTACACTGACTGCCAGAGACCTACGGTGGGTGCAGGATTTTTTTTTTTTTTTAAGTTAAGTTTCTAGCCTTTTTCCTTGCAGAAGCAGACCTCAAAGTGTGTAACTCAACTGTACGTCAATGAAAAAAGGAAAAATTTCGAAGTTAATCAGACCAGCTGTTTGCAATTAAGATGTTTAAAAAATGGTGTTTGGTTCTGTTGGGGGGGGAGGATACCTCTCCCCCACTTCTGCAGCCAGATACTAGCTAGAGAATAGAAAGTCAAAGGCAACTGCAATGAAGTTGGATTTTTTTATGCAATAGGTGCACGTGGATAGCAGGTTGGTAGGGGGTGCACAGGAATAACTCCCTGCTGGGTTGCCTACCCGAGTTCCCAATTCCTCTGTTTCCTTGTTTAGGTTTTTTATCGGCTTAAACCTTAACTCTGAATTTTCCAGTTTTCAATTCTAAAACTCACCCCCTACGTTAATACAAGGATTTTTACCTTTATGTTACTGCTTGCAACCTTAACTTCACTTTACAGTGGTTTTTTGGGCCTAGGACACACTATTTATTGAGATTTATTGTAAGATTGCTGCAAAGATATTGGGAGTTCCTAGGAAAATTAAGCCACCAGCACAAGAGAGAGAGCTGCAGTGGTCAAGAGGTTTTATACCAGAACTTTATAACTTCATGTAATTAGAGTCTTCTACTGGAAGGCAAAAGATATAGGCACCAGCCACACAACTTAGCAACGAGCATCCAGGCAATGCCAAGTATCTCTTTAAAAGGTCAAGCGAGCATATGACGCAGTTGAGTAGTAATACAAGCTTTTAATACAGGCTAAAGATACTTTAAACTGGTCCATTTATCAAACCTTAATCTCAACCTGTCAGCATTCCCAAGTCCCTCTTGCTACCACTATACAAGCCTCTCAGCAGGGGAAAAGAAATTGAGCAGACTGTTTCTTTCCTCAATTCCACCCTCCCTACTTTCTATACACTTTGTACCACCTCTGTCTTTAGGAAAAACTCAGCAAAACGTAAGCTTAAATTTTAAAAACGAAAGACTGGAATTAAATCTACACCGGGGCTCCACAGGCTAAACTGTGTTGGTGGAATGATGATTTTTTTTTTAAGTACAGAAGAGCAGCATTATTGAAATTCTGCAAGAGAAGCCAGTTTTCCTCAGCTCCATGGGGGCTGCCATGTTAAATCACATTTGAATTCACAGAACAAGGCTGCTCAAATACCACCATGGCAGCTATTGGCACATTTCAATGAGACTACCATGGCCTCATTAGCGTAGTGGAAATCATGAGCCTTCCTTTGTATACATTTAAAAAGCACGTCTTTGAAAGCATACTGGGGGGCAGCCAGGGTTTTCCGGCTTGAAGCTTGGCAATTGGACAATGAGGATCACCTAGCCTACCTAGGTCAAGCAAATACAGAAATAAAACAAGCTGGGGAGAAAATTATTTTAAACAAGCCACACACAAAGGAAGATTTTAAGCAGTACTTTGAAGGGGGAGAGGGAGGGTCAGTAGGGTGTAACTTAATCGTTATGTTCAGATCTGTCCAACTAAAACCTACTTTTCCTGCACTCCAAGGAACAGCATTTTTGCAATAGGGTCTTTTTTTTATTATTAGAATTAAGGGTTGTTGTTTTTTTTTTTACATTTTTAGAATGTAAGTACTTAATTTGATCTTTCTCCCCTTCACATCAGATACAAGAGGGCTAGAAAAACAGCCCTTCCTTTCTGGTCCAACTAGGGTCTGCCAGTCACCCACAGGAGGCCAGGGGACTGATTTTGAAGTCCTTTTCCTACAAGTTAAAACGCATTCTAAACAAACAAATGAAGGTTACATAATCAAGTGGCTTCAAAAATAAATCCTCTTTGTGTATGATCCTGCATACCTCATTCGGGCAAAACTCCAGGGTCAGTTGCAATTTCCCCTGTGTAGGAGCTGCAGAAAGGTACCCTAAATATCTTAGGGTATTGTCTTCACTAGCATTGTTAAAGCGCGGCTGCGGCAGCCTTTAACATGGCTGTGTAGTTGCGGCACCAGTGCCGGGAGAGAGCTCTCCCAGCGCTGTAAAAAACCCATCCCAAGAGGGGGGGTAGCTACCAGCGTGGCTCCAAGCACTGGTGCACTGTCTACACTGCCACTTTACAGCACTGAAACTTGCAGCGCTCAGGGGGTGTTTTTTCACATCCCTGAGCGAGAAAGTGGCAGCGTAGACAAGGCCTGAGAAATGAACAACACTGAGTATGCACCAACTGCATTCTTTTTTAGTCTTTTAAATAAAAGGAAAGAACCAGGTATCAATTCAAGTTCTTGGATTTATTAAAAAACTCTACAAATAAATTCAATATTTAAATTAAAAAAAATCTTACTAACAGCAAATAGATTCCTTCTTAAACCTATACTACTTTGGGTACACAAATGGTGGTGTGCTGCTTAAAAAAAAAAAAAAAAAAAAAAAAAAAAAAGAGAGAGAGATAATCCCTGCAATTTTATAAGCCACTAATCCATTGATCTCATTGAAAAGGATTAGAATTATTCTCTTACTAGCAAATTAAAGGAGTTCTGAGCCTGATGTAAAGGAAAGCAAAGCACAATCCACATCCTGCAGAGACTGCTACCACACAGAAAGTCACAGATGAGGAACCCTCATCTGGCTTCCCATTAAAGAACAACTACTCTTTCCCCCGTAAGTAAGCAGAGTCAGGACTGAGAACTACCCTGCTCCATAATATATGGCATGCAAGAACAAATTCAACCCAACTGCTATTTTAGTCAGTCTGACTATTACACAAGGTAGTTGAAACATCTGAGTTCACGTCCAAGATGAATTCCTGCCATGTATGAAGCACCATGAGAAACCTATGGGCAAGTCTACACTATACAATTACGATGACCTTAGTTACGCTGACATACAGCCACTGCAGTAATTAAATCGCATTTGCATGTCCACACTATGCTCCTGTGTCAGCGGTGTGCATCCTCACCAGGAGTGCTTGCTTAACTATCAGTGTGGGGCACTGTGCGGTGGCTTCTAAAAGGCAGCAACAGTCAACGTAAGCAATTCAGTGTCTACACTGACACTACGTTAACTTAACCACATCGACCTAAGCGCTACACCTCTCGTGGAGACGGAGGGTGAGTTGCATCGGTGGGAGTTACATTTTAGTGTAGACACAGAGAGTCAGGTCGATGTAAACTGCCTTACGTCCATTTAACTGTACAGTCTAGACTAGAGCTATGAATGACATCATGACATTTTGTGGAAGAAAATGTGTCACAGAGATGTTCTCTATGCACTGTCTTACAGTCTCAGTTGTTGGAGGAGGAAAGTAACAATTGATACATTGGCTCCATAAAAACGAATTTATTTTGCTCTGGTCACTGGACACTGAAAAGTTCAAAACATAGTTTCAGCAGAACCTCCCTCTCTTATCAGCAAGCCTGATAATTCTCTCAAAAATCCTGGCAGTCTCACCCCATTTCACAGCCAAGGTTTAACGGCAGAGTTCTGTAGTCAAGACTTGCACTTCTAAGATTTAATTACTTGTAAAAATATACTATAGGATATCTATGGAAGTACTGTGAAGTATTATCTGTCATTACAACTACATTTCTCAAAACAGACTACATTGTGATACAATACCTTTGATTTTTAAATAGTCATATTTATTCAATCCTTCATTAGCAAGATTCTACTGTGAATTTAGTTCCTGTCTCATAAAAAACACTCTCAGACAATGAAAAGAAATCAAAATAGAAAGTGCATTAAACAATGGACAGATGATATAACAGACAATTTATTTGAAGGGAATCAAGTCAAATCTGACCCAAAATTTAGATAGAGTAAAAAGTAAGCTTTTGCCAATATAAATCTCTTAAAAAATAAAATCGACTGACACCTCCACTGAAGTTCTAAATTGTATCTAATCCTGGTCTATGTGGGGAAATTGATTGGCACAGCTATAGCAGAATATTTATTTGGTTAGAGATATGCCAGTCAATTTCCGCATGTAGACAAGCCGTAAAGAATGGCTGAGAAAGAAATTAAACAGCACGAAAAGGGAAGCCACATCTCTGTTCTCAGGCTCTTTTCCTACTACAGTGAATGCTACGAGTTATCCCCATTCATGCAAACATGCAGCTGAAAAAGCAGTCACTCCCTTTCTGCTTTTCAGCAACGTCACAGTATCACACTCAGCATGCAACATTCTTTGTGTAAGCATGTAAAAGAGGCCAAATGTATAAACAATAAGCTAAAAACAGAACTCACATTACAGTTTGATGTGAGCCCACGCACATTTTGTAACAATGACCTCACTGCTCTTACACTTGATCAGCGCTATCGTCACTTGATAAATATTAGCACTGCAACATTTGACTACATGGACTTTACATGGCTTTGAATTTAGACTGCCAGTGCAATGGCAGCTACTGCACATGCATATACCCTCTCTATGAAGCAACATAAATTACAAATGTCCATTTGCAATCACAATACTGTACATTAGTCTGCAGTCACAACAGTCCCTTCTTGTATTTTAACTTATCGTTATCAAATCACCAGTTTAAATACTTCCACTCCCAATATTTCAAATTTTCATGTTAGCACAAAAGTTTCCTTCATAAACCAGACTAGCTCATATTGATCTGACATATTTCATGCCAATCGCCTTTTCTCATGACTTTTCTCTAATGGCGAGAACTTTGCATTTAAATCATCTACTAGGAGTCTGGCTTCAGAGGAGCAGCCGTGTTAGTCTGTATTCACAACAAGAAAAGGAGTACTTCTGGCACCTTAGAGACTAACAAATTTATTTGAGCATAAGCTTCTGTAGCTCACGAAAGCTTATGCTCAAATAAATTGGTTAGTCTCTAAGGTGCCACAAGTACTCCTTTTCTTTTTACTAGGAGTCTGTTCATCTTAAAAGCACCGATTTATAGGAGTTCAGGTACATGAACCCTAATGTGAGAGAACAGAAAAAACAGTGCACCCCCAATACCCAAGCCTTTCCTGCTATTACCATAGTAATGCTGGATATTTAAACCACTACAGAGCAGGCCCTTCCTGTATTTAACTACTGGTATCAGAGCACAACTTACAGAAAACTGGACATCTGAACGGAGATGGACATCTGTAAAGAAATTAAAAACAAAACAAACACACACAATATAGCAGCAGTTGTCAAACAAAGAACTCCACTAACCCCACGTCTCACTGGCACTGCTGGGGTGATAGCTGTGGTGTTTTAAATTAATACAGCTCAGACAGCCCTGACAAAGCGCAGGAGTTGTAACTGACTCACACATCTGCTATGCCAGTCACAGCCAACAAACAAAATGAGAGATGGGTTTTTAAAACAGCACCACTGGTTTTTAATCATCAATCGAGAGGCACTCATAAAAACAATGTTAATGATCGATCAGAGGGCAAGAATGCATTAGTCCCATCAGATAAGAGTTATTGTTCCAGTGACAGAGTCTCTATAACAATAGTGTTCTTAAAAATAATGGTCTTTTCCTCTTGAGTATAAAAAGAAATGCAATAATGAGCTAGCTACTTTGAAGAGATATGCATTTTTTTTCTTTGATTCACTTTAATATACTGAATCCCTAAATATAAAATACAATTTAAAGTAATCCTTTCTGGTGATTATATTTCTCTAGTACATTAATCTGTATGTCCACAGTGTTCTTGCTTTCAATGTGTTCTTTGTATATCTCAAACGTAAAGATGGTTTAAAAAGAGCCTTTTAATTTTAAAAATAAAAAGGTGGTCAGGCTATGTGTTTAAACACAGGAAAGTAGGGGCAGGTGGATAAAAGACATTTTTAAAATTCTGATAAAATTCTAATTTAAATATCAGATTTAATATCAGAACATTGCTAGTATTCTTCTGACACAATACTTTCAGATTCTTTTTTACTATAAAGCTTTTCCTCAAATCATTATAGAGTTAAAAGCCATATTGGAAAATTGATTCCTGGATGGCTAATACTCTAGATTACGCAAACAAAAATATAAATATCTTTGTACTTTCCACCTTCTTATCACTTTGGCCAGGGTGGTTAACTAAAGTAGACAAGACAGTTTCATGCAAAGGTTCTCATGAACTAAGACACTGTTAAAGGTCATAACCCGTCCAGATGAAATGTTTCAATACTAAGATTTTTTTTTTAATTTTATGAATTCTGTAAAACAAACCCACAAAATCTAAATTTGGACCTAGAAACACCTGATAGCTTGACAGTGCCCTTAAAAACCTACTAAAGAGGGATATATTATAACAACTGGACGCCTAAACCTGGTTTACTCCCACATCTGCTTCCTCCTCTTCTCATGCCCAAAAACATCTCTGGAGAAAGTCTCACGATCATGCAGGCTTCCTCCACTGCAACTCTCTTCTCTCCCTCCTTCAGTACTGCTGTAGACTCTTATCAAACAGCTTTATTTCTCCATCCTCATTGACTCCCATACCTCAAACTCTATTAGGGGTTTGCTATATTTAACTCACTCTTTGCAAAATCTTGCTTGTTTTTCAAAGAAAAAAAATTGTCAGATCATCTTATATGGTCCCCATATATTGAAGTATCTGAGCCCCACACAATATTTAACGGCTTTTTTGCTCATACACTCCTATGAGATAGGGAACTAAGGCACAGAGAGGCTAAATAAACTTGCTCAAAGTTACACAGGAAGTCTGTGGCAGAGCAGGGAATTGAACTCAGGTCTCCCAAGTCCAGGCCATGGACTATTCTTCTCTAAAGGAAAAGCCGCCACCACAACCTCCCTTCCCTTCCCTCTCACTCTCTTCTGCTTTTCCCTGCCAACATGTATCCTCTCCTTCTGTCAGAATGATGTCTTCCACTCCATTCTCTCCTAACTAATCAACCTACTGCATTCCCACTCTCAGCCATCCCCTTTCTCTCCTCCTTCACCTTTCAACCTTTTCCGGCCTATTTCACTCAAAATACAAGCCTGCTGTGGTCTTAACTCAGCTGCTTCTCTAACTTTGCCCCACCTCCATCTCAGTGAACATGCCATTGCCTTGAGCGCCTCTCCTCCATTTTAGATTCCACCCAGTCCCTCCTAACCCTCTCCAGTCCACACAAACTGCTCTCCCCAAGGTTTCTAATGATCATTTCCTCTCTGGATCCTAGGGTCTGTCCTTCATCTGCCTTGACTTCTCTGCTGCTCCTGGCACTGTTGATAGGATACTGCTAAAAATCATGTCCTTTCTTGGCTTGAGATACCATCTTTCCTGGGTTCTCTTCCTACCTCTCGGATCACTTCAGAATCTTTCAGTAGGGTGGGAGTCTTCAACACACACCCATCTCTCTGTGTGACAGTCCCACAGGGCTCCACTCTTGATCCTCTCCTCTCCTTTCTTTAATCCCCATAGGCGGGTGACTTCATTGCTCACAGAGGTTTAAACTGTCACCTATATATTGCTAGGTTTCAGAGCAGCAGCCGTGTTAGTCTGTATTCGCAAAAAGAAAAGGAGTACTTGTGGCACCTTACAGACTAACCAATTTATTTGAGCATAAGCTTTCGTGAGCTACAGCTCACTTCATCGGATGCATACCGTGGATGCATGCTTTCCACAGTATGCATCCGATGAAGTGAGCTGTAGCTCACGAAAGCTTATGCTCAAATAAATTGATTAGTCTCTAAGGTGCCACAAGTACTATATATTGCTGAATCACATCTATCCTCTGGGCTCTCAAGCCATCTCTCTCAATTCGCTCATCTCAGCCTGTCTATCCAACGGTTCTCCTCCGAGAAGTCTCCACCAGCTTACACTTAACATAGCCAAACTGAGCTCATGATTTCCCCCCAAACCTTCTTCACTAATGCCGCTTCCTGTCACTGCCAACACACCACCACCCTCCGTAGCTGAGCCTCATTGTGGGTCATCCATCTTGAATTCCTCCCACCCTTACCTCATACATCCAGGCTGTAACTTAAGTTATGTCTTTCTTCACATCCTGTTTAAAGATCTAACCTCTTCTGTTTGTCCTAACAGTCAATACTCTCATCCAGGCCCTCATTGGTTCTAATGACTGCTGACTCCCCCTTCTGGTCCCCTAGCACTGCCATACAAAAAAGCAGCTACAAAGATCACCACCTTTGCCTCACCACCTTCTCTTTGTATTCATACTCTGGCTCTCCCTATAGCAACAAATCAAGCTCAAGCTTCTCAAACTTCACAACTCTGCCTTTCCCTATTTATCTGAGCTTGATTTATCACATTACAACCTGCCTCCTCTGTTCCACCCATTGGGCAGCTTCTCACACAAACATACCTTATGCCTTCTTCCACACTGACCCTTATGCACTGAGCACCCACACTGAATTGTACTGTAAGGCCAATAACCTCTCCTCAAGACACACCTCTGCCATGATGCCTACAAGAAATCAGCCAATTAATAGCAGCTTGAGGACAAGCTGCTCCGCATGGTTCGTACTTTTACATCATGATGATGAAAAAAACTCTGTGTGTACATAAAAACTGTATATTTGATAGCGTTCCCCTCCCTTTACATGCCGCTTCCTAGTCAACTGTTCAGAGCAGGGACCGTGTTTGTTATGTGTTTGCATAAAAGATTGCTAACCTGATCAAGACTAACTAGGGGGAGAGCTTTTCTTGACCTGCTGCTCACAAACCGGGAAGAATTAGTAGGGGAAGCAAAAGTGGATGGGAATCTGGGAGGCAGTGACCATGAGTTGGTCGAGTTCAGGATCCTGACACAGGGAAGAAAGGTAAGCAGCAGAATACGGACCCTGGACTTCAGGAAAGCAGACTTCGACTCCCTCAGGGAACTGATGGGTAGGATCCCCTGGGGGAATAACATGAGGGGGAAAGGAGTCCAGGAGAGCTGGCTGTATTTCAAAGAATCCCTATTCAGGTTACAGGGACAAACCATCCCGATGTATCGAAAGACTAGTAAATATGGCAGGGGACCAGCTTGGCTTAACAGTGAAATCCTTGCAGATCTTAAACATAAAAAAGAAGCTTACAAGAAGTGGAAGATTGGACAAATGACCAGGGAAGAGGATAAAAATGTTGCTCGGGCATGTAGGAATGAAATCAGGAGGGCCAAATCGCACCTGGAGCTGCAGCTAGCAAGAGATGTTAAGAGTAACAAGAAGGGTTTCTTCAGGTATGTTGGCAACAAGAAGAAAACCAAGGAAAGTGTGGGCCCCTTACTGAATGAGGGAGGCAACCTAGTGACAGAGGATGTGGAAAAAGCTAATGTACTCAATGCTTTTTTTGCCTCTGTCTTCACAAACAAGGTCAGCTCCCAGACTGCTGCGCTGGGAAACACAGCATGGGGAGGAGGTGGCCAGCCCTCTGTGGAGAAAGAAGTGGTTTGGGACTATTTAGAAAAGCTGGACGTGCACAAGTCCATGGGGCCGGATGCGTTGCACCTGAGAGTGCTAAAGGAGTTGGCGGATGTGATTGCAGAGCCACTGGCCATTATCTTTGAAAACTCATGGCGATCGGGGGAAGTCCTGGACGACTGGAAAAAGGCTAATGTAGTGCCCATCTTTAAAAAAGGGAAGGAGGAGGATCCTGGGAACTACAGGCTAGTCAGCCTCACCTCAGTCCCTGGAAAAATCATGGAGCAGGTCCTCAAGGAATCAATCCTGAAGCACTTACACGAGAGGAAAGTGATCAGGAACAGTCAGCATGGATTCACCAAGGGAAGGTCATGCCTGACTAATCTAATCGCCTTCTATGATGAGATTACTGGTTCTGTGGATGAAGGGAAAGCAGTGGATGTATTGTTTCTTGACTTTAGCAAAGCTTTTGAAATGGTCTCCCACAGTATTCTTGTCAACAAGTTAAAGAAGTATGGGCTGGATGAATGCACTACAAGGTGGGTAGAAAGTTGGCTAGATTGTCGGGCTCAACGGGTAGTGATCAATGGCTCCATGTCTAGATGGCAGCCGGTATCAAGTGGAGTGCCCCAAGGGTCGGTCCTGGGGCCAGTTTTGTTCAATATCTTCATAAATGATCTGGAGGATGGTGTGGATTGCACTCTCAGCAAATTTGCGGATGATAGTAAACTAGGAGGAGTGGTAGATACGGTGGCAGGTAGGGATAGGATACAGAGGGACCTAGATAAATTGGAGGATTGGGCCAAAAGAAATCTGATCAGGTTCAACAAGGATAAGTGCAGGGTCCTGCACTTAGGACGGAAGAATCCAATGCACCGCTACAGACTAGGGACCGAATGGCTAGGCAGCAGTTCTGCGGAAAGGACCTAGGGGTGACAGTGGACGAGAAGCTGGATATGAGTCAACAGTGTGCCCTTGTTGCCAAGAAGGCCAATGGCATTTTGGGATGTATAAGTAGAGGCATAGCCAGCAGATCGAGGGACGTGATCGTTCCCCTCTATTCGACACTGGTGAGGCCTCATCTGGAGTACTGTGTCCAATTTTGGGCCCCACACTACAAGAAGGATGTGGAAAAATTGGAGAGAGTCCAGCGAAGGGCAACAAAAATGATTAGGGGTCTGGAACACATGACGTATGAGGAGAGGCTGAGGGAACTGGGATTGTTTAGTCTGCAGAAGAGAAGAATGAGGGGGGATTTGATAGCTGCTTTCAACTACCTGAGAGGTGGTTCCAAAGAGGATGGATCTAGACTATTCTCAGGGTAGAAGATGACAGGACAAGTTGCAGTGGGGGAGGTTTAGGTTGGATATTAGGAAAAAACTTTTTCACTAGGAGGGTGGTGAAACACTGGAATGCGTTACCTAGGGAGGTGGTAGAATCTCCTTCCTTAGAAGTTTTTAAGGTCAGGCTTGACAAAGCCCTGGCTGGGATGATTTAATTGGGGATTGGTCCTGCTTTGAGCAGGGGGTTGGACTAGATGACCTCCTGAGGTCCCTTCCAACCCTGATATTCTATGATTCTAAGATCTCTAGACACTACCATATTATAAATATTTATAAAATGATGACTAAGAGAACTAACAGGCCCTTGTAGTTTGCTGGGACCACCAGATTTTGTAGAATAGACTATCTTTGCTGCTTGGAAAAAAAATATCTCGTTCTCTCTTTTCAGGAATAAATAAGTTAGTTTATAAGAGGTATAGTTTATAAGTTAGTTAATAAATAAGAGGCTATCGTAGTCAATTGCTGGTTTGATAGTTCAACTGTCCCCTCCAGATGAATGGCCAATAAGTTCCACTAGCTCAGAGGTTTAACTTCCTAACTTTTGCAGCAAATATGTACCTTTTAGAATGGGTCACCTCCAGGAGAGTGGTTATTATGGTTAAGGTAGAAGCAACCAAGAGGCTCCAGCTTGTGCAAAACATGATAGCCCAGCTCCCTAGCTAGAGGAATCACATCACCCCTGTACCTCTATACACTCCATTGGCTCACAGTTCATTTCCAATTCAAGGCCCTGAGCCTTATTTCCACAGTATGCATCCAATGAAGTGAGCTGTAGCTCACGAAAGCTTATGCTCAAATAAATTGGTTAGTCTGTAAGGTGCCACAAGTACTCCTTTTCTTTTTGCGAATACAGACTAACATGGCTGTTACTCTGAAACCTGTCATTTACAAGGCTGTGAGCAGGTCAAGACCTTTGTATATCTGAAATAGCCTCTCCAACTACAAGCCTCTGAGCCAAGTGTCTTCTGGGACAATGCAGCTAACAAGGCCTAGAAGAAAAGTTGCAAAACTGTAGATAAAATGTCTTGGGTCAACAATGCGCAACTTTGATATCAGTTCTATCTCCCGCAATAGCTAAGCCAAAGCCTAGCCAGCTTCAGAACATATTACAAGATCCAGCTATGAGCCAGAGATGTTCTGCCATAACAGAAAGTCGGAAACCCTAATATTTGGGGTGAAAGTTTTAAGAACTAAACCAAAGCAAAAACGTTCAGGCCTACTTTATATACACATCATAAAGAATTAAAATGGGTCACAATTTTTTTCTGCTGTATGGGTCACCTTTAAACAGCTGCTGCATTCCACTGGGGTATGAATGCTCCCCATATAAATTCATACCTTGAGATCAAAGGCTTTGCATAGTGATTATCATCTCCAGGAAGAAGCTTCCTCTGCCTTTGCATTACCCTAGGGCTGGTCTTGGTTTACTGACTGCACAGGGGAGAGAGTGAACGGCTAGGGGAAAAGCTGGAGCAGCAGTAGAGGTTGACCCGTAAGACCACCTTGTGTTCTATTTAGAATCACTGATTCTACTGATGTTCTGTGAAGGGTAAAATAGCTTTGTTGATCTCTACCACTGCAAGAGCAGGAGAATTATCCAGTGGAATGGCACTTGGATGGCAGCAGCCTGATATATCCGTAGCCTATGACAAAGTCAGTTGCTGCTTGTGTAACATACTGGTGGGTGGGTGGGTGAGTGTTACAGGCTCCCCTTCTGCACTGTTCCAGTGGATAAGTTTTTACAGCCCCCAGGTACAGAGCTTTGGCTCAAACTGATGCAGCTCAGGCTTTCAAGTCTGCAGGTTCCCAGTTCCATCCTTGATGCATCTGCCAAGAGGACAGATGTCATGCTTGCTGTGACTTTCATTGGCTAGATCAGCAGAGGATGGGCCCTCACTGCTGCTACAATGTCCGAGCAGGAGGGAACAAACACCCCTGGTTGAGTTTCTAATGGTGAGCTTGAGCTTAAGGCCAGTGGAGAAGTGCTGGCTTTGTAGATGACTGAAGAGAAGCATAAAGATGGAAAGGGTCCTGTGTTTTAATGTGCAAAGGTGTGGTCCATAGGCATAAAAAAGCCTTCACTTTATGTTATTATCCCAGTCTCTTGTCTAGTCTCTCATCTACCCTTTTCAGGAGAGGTTATCGAGGAAGCGTTGGCTGGGAAGCCCCAATACCACTTGGATCAGATGATACAGAGCTCAGTCTAGAATCATAAACATCAAGGTCAGAAGGGACCATTATGATCATCTAGTCTGACCTCCTGCACAATACAGGCCACAGAATCTCACCCCCCATTCCTGCAATAAACCTCTCACCTTTGTCTGAGCTATTGAAGTCCTCAAATCATGGTTTAAAGACTTCAAGGTGCAGAGAATCGTCCAGCAAGTGACCCGTGCCCCATGCTGCAGAGGAAGGTGAAAACCCCCCAGGGCCTCTTCAAATCTGCCCTGGAATCAAACAGTCTCATGTCATGGAGGCAGCTCTGATCAATGTAGCGGTACTAGCGGACAATCTTCTGGTGATGGCGGTCATGGATTTGCCCTCGCTGATGTCAGCAGCCACTCAAAGATACCTGGGTTTTAGTTGCTTTCAGTCTGGAACGCACAACTGAATCTAGCCTGCGGCAGCAAGTGGAACTTCCCCCTCCCCCTCGCCTTGAGGAGATCTACTGGAGTCTCCCTTGGCTAAAGCATGTACTATACACATAGAGATGCACCAGTGGGAGTCTGGACTAGAAACCTGTTCCCCTGGCTGCCAGTCCCAGGCCTGAACAACTAGACCACACTGCCTCTCCTGGCTGTCTCTGGCATCTGGTACAAGGCCTTCCTACATTGGTCAGTACATTTTGGATTCTTTCCACCCCTCCCAGAGATACCATGGCTTTGCTCTGAGACTTTCAGGGGTATTTCTGCGAGCGGGAGGGGGGGAGCTAGGGAGGAATTATGGAGATTGCTTGGACCAGCAGCAAGGGCCAAAGGTACAAAGCCACATAAAGATGGGAGGGTTTAGGGGAATGCCTTGAACACTTGTGGTGCATTTTAGATGCATTTCCATGCATGTTAAAATAACTGGGACTTCTCCCCCCACAGAGAAACCTGGACCTCTCCCAACTATCTATGACCAAGGAGAGGGCATGTCCCCCCCCTTGTTGTGCCCAATCCCCACCCCTAAACAGGGAGAAGGGGAGGATCAGCCCTAGGAAAACTGCCCTTCTATTCTGCATAGGGCCCTTAATTACCTACATGAGTTCTGGGCCTCCTTATCAGGTTGAGTTTCCTCTGTCCCATTCCCTCTCTCTTCCTGCTGCCCCCCCCCCTGCAGATTGCACAGTGCGGGTCTGACAGGAGGCAAGCTGCAGTGATTCTGAATGGAGTTTGGGGCACTGGATTCACCATTCAAGCCACAAAGCTGCATGTCGTGCACTAACTGCCCAAGCGGACCTTACTGGCACACACTAGGTACCTAGAGCACATCAACATAGTCCAGCAGGGTCACAGTTAGAGCACAGCCCGTGGCTTGGGCAGGGAAACAAGCAACATCTTGGCCCACTCAAAATCTCCATAGCTTGTTTCCTATCAGACGCTCACTGTGCGGTCTGTGCATGTGCCATAAGGGTGGTGAAGAACGCCCCCCACAGCTGCGGAACTATTTGCTGTGTTTGTCAGGCGTGCATGTGTGTGTGTGTGTGTCTCATTAAGTATGCGCATGCTTGCAAAATTTGTAGGCTTAAACCTGAATTAGTAATTTCATAATTACATGTAAACATCAGGAGCATTACAGAAAATTAGGGTAGGTTGGCATCTCTGCCCGCCCCCAAGGAGTTCTTCCTTTTGAGACTATTTTCTTTTTTTCTATATTATTTGAGGGAAAAACTAGCTAGTTTTTCTGGGCTCTGGGCCAAGATTTTCTTTAAGGTTTTGCTATAGATTGCCTAGCACTCCAAATATAGTAACCAGAGGAAGTGCTTTATGAATACAGTAACTGAATAAATAATCTGTTTCACCTGTGTTAATTTTATTATGTAACTAGTTTAAAGTAGTTTTATTTACATCTGATATAAACACATACCAAGAAGATTGTAGTTGCTTAGTTTAATAATAAACATTGTAGGTTACCCAGGTTGGGATCAAGAATAAAGTCTGAAACATTCCATTCCATTTTTGCTGTCTCATAACTCAAACAGGAAGAATATGGGCAAATTTTGTTTTATTCATCAGTGTAGTTTATCAAGACAAGCCATTTCACTGTTTGAACTAAATGGGCCAAACTTATCTATGGTGTAACTCCACACACTTAGAAGTTACACCTGGAATTATTCTGGTATATTATATTTCCCTTACTAAGCAATAACAGGGTGGACTATTGTTTAAGATAAGTAATTATTTCAGTTCAATAATTTTGACATGATAAAGCACACAGGTACTGCCAAAATTAATACATCAAATGTGTGCGCCTAGGAACAGGTTCCACCTTGGTGATATGGTTCTGTACAGTATGTATTACTCAAAACAAAACAGGACATGAGATTTTAAGCATGGCTTCACTCTGAAAAGTGACTCAGCAGCCTAATATTGTGAGGTTGATTTCATATCAAATTTGTCCAGTTTATAAGTAAAAAAAAAAAAAAAAGACAGTTTTTTCCTGTTTGCAGGCACTAGACTCAACCCACAATCTACAAGTCACGCTGGGTTCTTTCCTATTTCTGCATTATCATGATGATAAAATTCTGCAGGCCAAATTCTGCTTTCAGTTACACTTGTACCAACCAGCTATTTTCAAAGGTGTTGCATAGGTGTACCAGAGAGCAGAATTTGGTCTTGTAACTGCAACTTAGTTCTGTTGATGAAGCATGATCCAGAAGTAAATGCATCTCTCTCACAGAGCTCTTTTGGCTCTACCACTACTCATAAGAATAAATTCTTCCATTTCTGTCCCCCACCCCACTAAAGCAGATAGTGATCTTGTAAAAATGGCACTTTGGTGTAGTCAATAGATCTGTTCCCTGTTTGCACTGCAAATCCTTTTTCATACTAGAACTGCCCTTTAAATTAGGCAGGACTCTGGGTAGGGGATCTACATTTTATTCACCTTCACACACCTTTTTTTCTTCTTCCTCTCAACATAAGTGCTCTGCAGATATGCTTAACTTTAAGCATGTGAGAAGTCCACTTTAAAATCAAACATGAACTTAAGTGCTCCTATGAATTAGGGCCTTAATGAGCTTCTGGTAGCAAGAGGTATATATAGCCTGCATTTGGAGAGGGATGGACTTTATCTGTTGTAATAGATCTTTTCCATCACTAACTTCTGTATTTCTGTATTTGAATAAAGAAACATGGTAAAACAGAAGAGGGCTCTCAGCAATTAATATAAGAACCATGCTTCAGTTGCCATTTAGTTTACCAGCTAACATTAGACTGCTATATGTCTATTCGATATAGTATATACTCATGATATAGTTCTCCAACATACCTAATCTAAATTAGCTGATTGCTACTCCACACACAGCACAAACAAATAAATAACAAAAATGAAATGTGAACTATGCAGCTAAGGAAAGGAAACACTCCAGCTAGTGTGCACCCCACAGACAAAAAATAGGTACAAAAGAGAAATGATTAAATAAAAGAACAGAACCATACAGCTCTTGTCTCTATTTGGCTTAAAGTCAGTTGCAGACTGTGAATAGGAGCCCTTCCTAGTTGAAACAGCCCTGCAGAGCACTAACAAAAACAAAGAAAAGCCAGTGAAACAAAATTTCAGCTCAAGAGCCCAGACATTATTCCTTTGTAAAAATCAGAATGAGGAATGCATCTCATTATTTTCCAGCAGCCCTGTGAGAGGAGCCACTGAGCTGGGTTACGTGATATTGAACACGTTATCCATGACAGGAAACTCCACATCAAAGACGGGGAGCATGCCAGAGCAATATGTAATCAAAACCTCCTGTCAAGGGGGGTGTATGTGGGGGGAAATCCAACACACATACACAGATGTGGAGGATTTGGCACCACCTAGCTATTTGCACATGGTGTGCGTGGAAGGTTCGAGGAGAGCTACTTGGATTGACTTACACATTACAGATATTAACGGAGCCCTGCATCATGAGTATTGCACCAGCAAATACACCTCTGGGAACAATTCCGCACTGGCTGGGGGAACAGACTAAACGACCTAATACATCTTTTCCATAGCAAGTCTTTATGCTTTAAGACTTCCTCCCATCAACTCACAGATTCCCTAACCCGTGCATTGCCCGTGCACCCTAAAACAAAGACATATGATGCAAGCCAAGAAGCAGAAGGTGCATTTTCTCTCCAACATTCTCCGCTGTGTAATCTACCAACCACCCCAAAAACAGCAGCTTCTCGGATGCTTAGACTGTCTCTGTATGTGCTTGCATGGCCAGAAAGTCCATCTCATGATACAATTTAAATATGAAGATGATGCTTTTATCAGAATCACAGATGTGTGTCTCAGCCCCTAAAAAGCCATAGGATGTGCTACAACAATACATTAGCAGCAACCTCTCTGCCCTACCTCTCCACCAGACAGCTCAGCAGCACAGAGCAACAGAGAGGACACACTCGATTGTGCCATCCTGGGCAGATTGTACCCACCTCTGACACAGCCCTGAGAGGGGCGTCTCTTTTGCACTTGCTGGCAACCTTGGCACAGCCCAGGATGTCAGCCAGATATGACCAGACCAAACTGAGAACTTGGGTCGGGGATTTAGGGACCTGCATGTCTCCCCACGGGGCATGGCTGATGCCAACCGCTCTGCAGGAAGGGGAGCGCGTGATGGCCCCCCGGGCTCTGCTGCACAGAAAGATGCTCCCCTTCCATCCCCTCTCCCTCTCAGGCCAAGTTATCCTCCTCGCACCACTCCTTGCCCCACTTCAGTCAGGTGGAGGGGCTGAGGCTCCCCTCCCTGAGCAGGCAACCACTGCTCACCTCCCTCTGCCCTCCAAGGGGTTCAGGTCTCCTCCCCCAGAGCAGGTCAGAGCCCCTCCCGGCTGCCAGAAGCCCCAGGAAGAGAGGGGGCAGCTCCTCCCTGTAGTGCCCCCGTCCTCCAGTGAGACCCTGGGGCGGGGGGAACAAGAAACTCTTCCCCATCACCAACCTGCAGCGTACACCCCGGGGGGGGGTGGGAGGGGAAGTTTGGGGGCAGCTCTCCCCCCTCCCTGCAGCGTACAACTGGGGGGAGGGGGAGTTTGGGGGCAGCTCTCCCCCCTCCCTGCAGCTTGCACCCAGGGGGCGGGGGGGGGGGGGGGTTGGGGGCAGCTCTCCCCCCCTCCCTGCAGCTTGCACCCAGGGGGCGGGGGGAGGGGGGGTTGGGGGCAGCTCTCCCCCCCTCCCTGCAGCTTGCACCCAGGGGGCGGGGGGGGGGGGGGTTGGGGGCAGCTCTCCCCCCCTCCCTGCAGCTTGCACCCAGGGGGCGGGGGGGGTTGGGGTTGGGGGCAGCTCTCCCCCCCTCCCTGCAGCTTGCACCCAGGGGGCGGGGGGGGGGGGGTTGGGGGCAGCTCTCCCCCCCTCCCTGCAGCTTGCACCCAGGGGGCGGGGGGGGGGGTTGGGGGCAGCTCTCCCCCCCTCCCTGCAGCTTGCACCCAGGGGGCGGGGGGGGGGGGTTGGGGCAGCTCTCCCCCCCTCCCTGCAGCTTGCACCCAGGGGGCGGGGGGGGGGGGGTTGGGGGCAGCTCTCCCCCCCTCCCTGCAGCTTGCACCCAGGGGGCGGGGGTTGGGGGCAGCTCTCCCCCCCTCCCTGCAGCTTGCACCCAGGGGGCGGGGGGGGGGGGTTGGGGGCAGCTCTCCCCCCCTCCCTGCAGCTTGCACCCGGGGGGGGGGGGGGGGGGGTTGGGGGCAGCTCTCCCCCCCTCCCTGCAGCTTGCACCCGGGGGGCGGGGGGGGGGGGGTTGGGGGCAGCTCTCCCCCCCTCCCTGCAGCTTGCACCCGGGGGGCGGGGGGGGGGGGTTGGGGGCAGCTCTCCCCCCCTCCCTGCAGCTTGCACCCGGGGGGCGGGGGGGGGGGGGTTGGGGGCAGCTCTCCCCCCCTCCCTGCAGCTTGCACCCGGGGGGCGGGGGGGGGGGGGGTTGGGGGCAGCTCTCCCCCCCTCCCTGCAGCTTGCACCCGGGGGGCGGGGGGGGGTTGGGGGCAGCTCTCCCCCCCTCCCTGCAGCTTGCACCCGGGGGACGGGGGGGGGGGGGGTTGGGGGCAGCTCTCCCCCCCTCCCTGCAGCTTGTACCCGGGGTGCGGGGGGGGTTGGGGGCAGCTCTCCCCCCCTCCCTGCAGTTGCACCCGGGGGGGGTTTGGGGGAGCTCTCCCCCCCTCCCTGCAGCTTGTACCCGGGGGGCGGGGGGGGTTGGGGGCAGCTCTCCCCCCCTCCCTGCAGCTTGCACCCGGGGGGGGTTTGGGGGAGCTCTCCCCCCACCCTGCAGCTTGCACCCGGGGGGGGTTTGGGGGAGCTCTCCCCCCACCCTGCAGCTTGCACCTGGGGGGGGTTTGGGGGAGCTCTCCCCCCCTCCCTGCAGCTTGCACCCCGGCGGGGAGCCCCGCCCCTCACTCACCCAGAGATGCCGCCCTGGCGGAGGGAGTCCGTCGATGCCGCAGCCGCCTCGCTCCCGCTGACAGACAGACAGACACACAGCCCGGCTCTGCCAGAGCGCCAGGGACCCGGATCTGGAGGGCCCCGCCCACTCCCCTTCTGCCTCGCGCGGGGAACCTCCCGCTCTGCGCCTGCGCCGAGCGAGGCCGGAGCTCCGCGCGGGGGCGGGGCCGGCGGGGGGCGTGTCTGGCTCGGCGGCCGCCCGCTCCCGCGGCGGCTCCTGCGGCCTCCAGCGCTTCGTCCGCGCTCTGCAAGGGCCGGAGCCCTGGTCGCGCCTCCTTCCCAGGCTGGGCCCGTGGGGCCTGGCTGCCGTGTCCCCACCCCGCCCCCAGGGGCCCGCGGGCGTCGCTGGCTTGGGTTGCCCCGGCGGTGCGACCTCTTATGCCGCGGCTCGGGATGGTTGGCGTTTTTCGGAAAGCCTCAGCTCCGGGAGTCCTGTGATTATGTGAGACTCTTGGCTTTTCGTTTCTCTTCAAAAAGTGAGTTCCTAGCCCTTTGTGGCCACAGAGAAATGTGCAAAAAAAGCCAGAAGGCAGATAAAAGGAACCCCAAACTCATGATTTGTTTTTTAAGCCACCTCATGATTTGGGGGGAACTGCTTTCTGGGTATCCCAGTACAGAGCTTTCCTAATGGCGGGTAGAGAGCTAACGAGTAGGGTGGTGCTGGTTCCTTAGTCCCATGTCCACCAGCTAAACTGCATTAAAAAAGGCAAAGTACAAAATACAATTAATATTTTCCTAATCTTGCTTCTCCACGTAAGCAATTGCTGCACTTGCCGTGGAATGTTATGTGATCAAGAGCTTGGGGGGAAGTGACAAAGAAGACTGAATGGTGTAATGCCGCCTAGATAATATCCCCATTAACATGTGATCCTTGGTTATGACCAAGAGTGGGGCATCCCATCCTAGTATCACACAGGTGCATTGTCCATGGTGCCAAGTTTTTGGTAAAGCTGATCTATTTATCCTCTAAGGCTTTTCTTCAGGGCTTGGCTATGGGATAACTGAAGTGGGTTTTAGCCCACAAAAGCTTATGCTCAAATAAATTTGTTAGTCTCTAAGGTGCCACAAGTCCTCCTTTTCTTTTTGCTGATACAGACTAACACGGCTACCGCTCTGAAACCTGTATTTTACTTACGATGGACTGGGGCTGTGTTATGTAGAATTGGTCCTGATTTTATTTTGAGGCATTGTAAAGCTCATAGAACACAGCCAGATGCTCAATAAAATGAAATAAAATGTCCTGCTGGACAATATGGTTGCATTTCCTGAGACCCAAAAGAGAGACAAGGTGGGTGAGGTAATTTCTTTTATTAGACCAACTTCTGTTAGTGAGAGAGACGAGCTTCTGAACTTACACAGAGCTATTCTTCCAGTCTGGGAAATGTACTCGGAGGGTACGTCTACACTGCAGTTAGACACCCATGGCTGGCCTGCGCCAGTTGACTTGAACTTCCAGGGCTCAGGCTAAAGGACTCTTTAATTGCAGAGTAGACGCCAAGCTGCTTCCCAAGCTCTGGGACTCTCCCACCTTGCAGCATGGATTCACCAAGGGCAAGTCATGCCTGACTAATCTAATTGCCTTCTATGACAAGATAACTGGCTCTGTGGATGAAGGGAAAGCGGTGGACGTGTTGTTCCTTGCCTTTAGCAAAGCTTTTGACACGGTCTCCCACAGTATTCTTGCCAGCAAGTTAAAGAAGTATGGACTGGATGAATGGACTATAAGGTGGATAGAAAGCTGGCTAGATTGTCGGGCTCAATGGGTAGTGATCAATGGCTCCATGTCTAGTTGGCAGCCGGTATCAAGTGGAGTGCCCCAAAGATCGGTCCTGGGGCCGGTTTTGTTCAATATCTTCATAAATGCTGAGGGTGCAATCCACACCATTCTCCAGATCAAGTTTGCAGATGACACTAAACTGGAAGGAGAGGTAAATACGCTGGAGGGCAGGGATAGGATACAGAGGGACCTAGACAAATTAGAGGATTGGGCCAAAAGAAATCTGATGAGGTTCAACAAGGACAAGTGCAGAGTCCTGCACTTAGGACGGAAGAATCCCATGCACCGCTACAGACTAGGGACCGAATGGCTAGGCAGCAGTTCTGCAGAAAAGGACCTAGGGGTTACAGTGGACGAGAAGCTGGATATGGGTCAACAGTGTGCCCTTGTTGCCAAGAAGGCCAATGGCATTTTGGGGTGTATAAGTAGGGGCATAGCCAGCAGATCGAGGGACGTGATCGTTCCCCTCTATTCAACACTGGTGAGGCCTCATCTGGAGTACTGTGTCCAGTTTTGGGCCCCAACTACAAGAAGGATGTGGAAAAATTGGAGAGAGTCCAGCGGAGGGCAACAAAAATGATTAGGGGACTGGAACACATGACTTATGAGGAGAGGCTGAGGGAACTGGGATTGTTTAGTCTGCGGAAGAGAAAAATGCGTGGGGATTTGATAGGTGCTTTCAACTACCTGAAAGGGGGTTCCAAAGAGGATGGCTGTAGACTGTTCTCAATGGTAGCAGATGACAGAACAAGGAGTAATGGTCTCAACTTGCAGTGCGGGAGGTTTCGGTTGGATATTAGGAAAAACTTTTTCACTAGGAGGGTGGTGAAACACTGGAATGCGTTACCTAGGGAGGTGGTGGAATCTCCTTCCTTAGAATTTTTTAAGGTCAGGCTTGACAAAGCCCTGGCTGGGATGATTTAGTTGGGGATTGGTCCTGCTTTGAGCAGGGGGTTGGACTAGATGACCTCCTGAGGTCCCTTCCAACTCTGATATTCTATGATTCTATGCAGGGTCCTAGAGCTCGAGCCCCAGCTTGGGCTCCAATGTATGCACCATAATTAAACAGCCTCTTAGCCTGAGTCCTGCTGAGCCTGACTCAGCTGGTATGGGCCAGCTGTGGGTTTTTAATTGCAGTGTACATGTACCCAGAGTGTCACAGTGGAACAGACTGTTTAGCATAACGAGTTAACACATATTTCAAGGGACCATTCAAGGTGAAGTGGCTTATTAATACCCCCTCCAGTCATAGGGCAGAAAGAAAGGGAAGGGAAAAAAAGGCAGCTTGTCGAGGTGCTGGCGGTGGTGGGAAAGTTGTTAGTGGGTTATAGTTTTTGTAATAAGCTGTAAATCCAGTGTCTCTATTCAGTCCATGATTTTTAATATCTATAAAAGTTACCATTTTAAACTCCCAGGCTTGTCTTTTGAGGACGTTGTGGTGCTGTGCAGTTTTCCTTTGAGAATGAGGCCTGAGAGGTCAGGTACAGGGTGGTCATTTTGTGAAAAGGGTTCACCCACAGTGAGCTCTCCACAGACATAGGGTTTGTCTACCCTGGCAATTTACAGGACTGCAACTTTCTCGCCCAGGGGTGTGAAAAAACAGCCCCCTGAGCACTTCAGGTTTCAGCACTGTAAAGCGCCAGTGTAGACAGTGCACCAGTGCTGGGAGCCGCGCCCCTCGTGGAGGTGGCTCTGCCGCGACCACACAAGCCACGTTAAAGCGCTGCGCGTTGCCAGTGTAGACTAGCCCCAAGACATACCAACCCAAAGTGGCAACAGACCTTGCCAGAACACCAGATGCAAAACCTGCAGATATCTCTCCGCTGCTAGAGTGATCAACACCTACCACAACCCACCTTTCAAGGGGTCCTACGCATGCCTACTTAGGCATCTGAAGAAGTGTTTTTTTACCCACGAAAGCTTATGCCCAAATAAATCTGTTAGTCTTCAAAGTGCCGCTGGACTCCTCGTTGTTTTTGTGGATACAGACTAACACGGCTACCCCTCTGATACTTGATGCCTACTGGGGGTAATCAGACATCCTGATATTAGGGGTTTTGTCTTATATGCACAACTATACGCCGACCCCATCCCGAGGGAAAAAAAGTGTTCCAGTTTTTCACACTTGCTATCTGGTCAACCTATGCCTATCAAAACAAATGGTGTACCTCATCCAGCCCAGTAAATGCCCCACTAACAGCTATGTGGGTGAAACCAGGCAGTCACTGCACTCGCAAATGAACTCACACAGAAAAACAATAAAAAGACAAGAATACCGTATCACCTTCTTACAACAATCTATAACCCACTAACAACCCCCTTCCCAAGCAGCCTTTTTCCCCTTCCCTTCCTTCCTTCCTCCCCTCTTCCCCCCATGACTGGAGGGTTGTTAGTGGGCCACTTCACCTTGAATGGCCTTGAAATATGTAAAAAGAAAAGGAGGACTTGTGGCACCTTAGAGGCTAACAAATTTATTTGAGCATAAGCTTTCTTGAGCTACAGCTCACTTCATTGGATGCATTCCGATGAAGTGAGCTGTAGCTCACGAAAGCTTATGCTCAAATAAATTTGTTAGTCTCTGAGGTGCCACAAGTCCTCCTTTTCTTTTTGCGGATACAGACTAACGCGGCTGCTACTCTGAAACTTGAAATATGTGTTAAATACATACGCTGAGTAATTTGCACAACCTTGTATTTAGCTGTGACACTCTGAGTATGTTTCCCACATGTGAGGAAGAACTCTGTGTAAGCTCGAAAGCTTGTCTGTCTCAAAACAGAAGTTGATCCAATAAAAGATATTACCTCACTCACCTTGTCTCTCTAATATCCTGGGGCCAGCATGGCTACAACAGCACTACATGGGACCCAACATGGTTTTTGGGACCCCGACCCATCCCGCACCTAGCACTTGTGGATCCATCCTCTCTGAAAAAAATGGAATAAACCCATTGGAACATGTATGGATGGTAACCCTATGCATCATAGTAAGAACAACAGGGAAATGTGCATGCTCTTAGCATTATGTGCCTTTAATAACACACTCCTTAGATAACATCAAGTAACAGATCATCATCCCCGTCTTTGAAGACAACTAAGGTTCTATTGCATCACAACGTTCTTAGAGGGAGTGGGGGAATAGGAGTGTAAGGAGGTTTTCAGAGCAGTGCATCAGCATGATGTCACGATGCTAGGGTGTATGCACCAAAAGTACCAGGATGTGAATGAAGCTGACTCCATTTTTGCCAATAGTAGGTACTTCTGTGCTCCACCCTTCCCCTACCCCCGCCCCCTGAAAAAGGAAAAAGTTGCTTAGATGGAAAGATAAATTTGAAGCCAGATTTCAATAGGATCACAAAGTTATATAAAACAGTGATAGAAGAGCCCTTGAGACTATTAACCAGATTGGTCAACTAGCGGGCCCTAAGCATAGTTTTTGTGCACTTAGCCCAGATCCTCAAAGATATTTAGGCTTCTAGCTTCCATGATTTAGGAGCCTAAACACCTTTGCGGATCTAGGCCTCAGTAACTGTGGCTGCGAACAGTGTCTTGTTTCTTCCCAGAAGCCAACATTATACCTGGCTGTCTCCCTGGAACCAGTTCAGCACACTGGGTTTTTTATGCAGTGCAGCTGGCCCTCCCAGTCATGCCACTGTAACCAGTGTGGCCAGTGCTCCTTCCTCCCTGCTGTCTGTGCAGTAGGACGTTGTCCCACATGTTGCTAATGCCACTCTTTGTGTATGCTCTTCTGAGGCAGTATGGGATGGCTGCCCATATTTTCCCAGAATGCACTGTTGTAGCATGGGGAGACAGATGCCCAAATGTTGTCTAGCCACAGATACAGACAGAGCAGTTACAGTGTGGACATCACTCTAAACCATGTTTTTTACTGGCCCAGAGGAGAGTTTCACAAACTGATTACAAAATTCTGCTTGAGGTAGTTGTGGGGAGAGGGCCTTAGGTTGACCGTACATGCATGTTTAAATCTTATGTTCAGCTATTCCCAGTCTAGCACTGTTGGTAGAGAGATTCAGGTTTATTTCTTTTTTTAATTCTTCTGATCTTTAGCCATAGACATCTGTGCAACCCGTGGCCTTCTAAGTGGGAATCTGCTGCTCATTAATTTTCTTCCAGGTAGGGCATTAGAGCATCCCTTCAGAATATTTAAGATGCCCATAGTTAGGTGTTGTCTTTGTGTGCTGTAAGCATGCACCCTCCGAGATGTGACGGAGTCTGTATGTAGCACAGAAGCCAATCCCACTACAACGAAACAACTTTGTAAGGATTAAGCCACTCATCTGGAGCACCTACTCTAGGTTTCACACTAAATGTGGCTTCCAGCAGCCTGGAGCAGTTGCAAAGGGAAAACACCATGCTCTGTGCAGGCTCTTCATTGTAACATCTGATACCTTGTGAACATATCCACAAAACAGCCGGTGAAGTAGGGGAATCTCCCCATCTAAGACGTGTGGAGGTGAGGCACGGAGATTGACTAAAGTGCCCAAGGACACATAGGGAGTCTGTGGCAGAGCCGGGATTTGAACCTGTCTCCTGAGTCCCACTCTAGTACGTTAACCAACTTTTTGATCACTGGCAATGTTTAAATCCAGGTTGGATGTTTTCTAATAGATCTGCCCTAGCTCAAACAGTGATTGATTCAGGGAAGTTCTCCAGAAAGGCCAGTTAAACCCCAAATAGCGATGCTAAGATGGAAGAGTGCAAAGGTTAATGAAATCAGGCTCTGCTGAAAAATGTTCGGGCTAAAGCAGAAGATTGGTATCCGTTCCTAGCTTTGCCACACACTGACTTGGTGATCTTGGGCAAGTCATTTCACCTCTGTGTACCTCAGTTTCCTTTATCTGTAAATCTAGTATAATGATACTTCCCTAGCTCCCAGCGATGTTGTGAAACTTAATTCAAGGATGGTTGTTACAGTGCTTTGATGTACATGGATGAATGTTGCAACAGCATTACTTTGGTTATAATACGCAGATTCTCCTTCAAAGAGGCTTGGCGGGACTGAACTCATACAGAGCTAGTGACTGCTCCCCAAATGAGTTATTGCAGTGTTTCCCAAACTTGGGACGCTACTTGTTCAGGAAAAGCCCCTGCCGGGCTGGGCCAGTTTGTTTACCTGCCACGTGCACAGGTTTGGCTGATCGCAGCTCCCACTGGCCGCAGTTCGCCGCTGTAGGCCAAAGGAGGCTGCGGGACGCGGCGTGGGCTGAGGGACAAATCGGCCGCCACTTCCTGCAGACCCCATTGGCCTGGAGCGGCGAACCATGGCCAGTGGGAGCTGCGATCGGGCGAACATGCGGACGCAGCAGGTAAACAAACTGGCCCGGCCCGCCAGGGGCTTTCCCTGAACAAATGGTATCCCAGGTTTGGGAAACACTGAGTTATTGTTTATAAATTGCTCAGCCTTATCTCACCAAACCCAGCTCAGGACATGACAACGTTCCAAGCACTTCTTCCTTCCCAGAGATGGAGATGTTGTTTCCTGGTGACAAATAGTCACACAGATCTTGCATTAGCCGGATGTTTTACTAGAGCAGACAGGCATGGAGTGAATATCAGGACAGTCCACAGCTCACTAATGTTAGCAGGTCCTGGGCTTGCTTTGCATCTTATGTATTTTACTATAACTGGATGAATTCCTTCAAACTTGCTCTTCAGACGACTTCACCACAGTGATCATAGAACCCTTGAGCTTGATTCACCCCTATGGATACACAGGGGTTAATCTGGTTTCTGCATGCAGGAATTAGGGAAGGTGAATCTTAGGTGAAATTCACCAGGGAAGAGGAACTTTATCCACCAGGGCTTCATCATAAGCAGCATCAGCACTGAAGAATCTGTACATCTCCTGGATGTCCTGGCTCCAGCTAGCTCTGGATCTTCCAGCAAAAGAGAGGTTGCAAGTGGTGGCGAGGGCTTCTGAGATCTCATTTCCGAGGGGAGGAGACATTCAGTCACCTGGAGTTTGCAGGCTGAATTCCATGCTGGAAATGAATGGGGCCCTATATCTTCTAGCTAAGATGTTCTTTTATAGGTGAATTTTAAAAAGCCTCTTTAACAGTATAATGAACATATTAAACTCTGTTTCAGCTGGTTTCCCTGCCACGCGTATCCTTTGCCTGAACCCAATACCCTGCCTTTGCTAATGATGATGGCAGCACAGCGTTTTCTTCCTGCCACCCTCCTAGAAATTGTTGGAGGTCATCTGTCCTCAAAGAGCAAGCTAGTGTCCTTGTGAAAACAAGCTATTCATTGTCTTTTTCAAAACCAGAAAACGAGCTATTTGCCGTCTCTTTCAAAACCAACAGATCTTGTTTTCAAAAGGTCTGCAGCCCAGGTGATTGCAAAAACCTATGTACAATTGCATGCCTGATTTGCATACCTGAAAATCATCTGATTGCTTAAATACTACAGTGTTAGGTGCTACAGGAAATACTGTTATAGACTTCGGGCAAGCAGTCATGGTAATTGCATCTGCAAATTAGGAGCATAATTGCACACCTGACAACTTAAAGATCCGGTCAGTACTTTCCCCTTTGTCTTCAGAAACAAACCATTGATCCCACCCTCACTGCCTAATTGTTGTTTGAAACAATAATTGAAAGCCCCATGAGAGTGATTTTTAACAAACTGATTTTAACAAGAGCTTCACCGAGCTCCATCAGGGGAGAGAAAGTTCTCTGACCTTCCACAGACTCCACCCCTACAAGTCTCCAGCTGTAAATAAAGTGACAACACACTCAATCAGTGAAACATCAGATAACAAGCATTACCTCATCAGAACAGATTCCCATTGGCTTGATTATACTTTGAGGACATGTCAATTTTTCAAAAGGAGTACTTGTGGCACCTTAGAGACTAACAAATGTATTAGTCTCTAAGGTGCCACAAGTACGCCTTTTCTTTTTGCAGATACAAACTAACACGGCTGCTACTCTGAAAAAAGATCAGAACGCTCTCCCTTCCAAATCCAGGCCTCAAAGCCAGCAGAGAAATGTAAGGGCTCCAGAGCTGCCTTAGGCAGGTGGGGGGCGGAGTTTGGGGGTGCGGGTTCTGGGCACCACCCAAATTTCTACAAACCTGCCACCCCTGTTATTAATCTCTCCTCGTACGGAAGCTGATCCATACCCCTAATCATTTTTGATGCCCTTTTCTGAACCTTTTCAAATTCCAATAGATCTTTTTTGAGATGGGGTGACCACAACTGCATGCAGTATTCAAGATGTGGGCGTACCATGGATTTATATAGAGGCAACATAATATTTTCTGTCTTCTTATCTATCCCTTCCTTAATGATTCCCAACATTCTGTTCGCTTTTTTGACTGCCACTTCACATTGAGTGTTTTCAGAGAAGTATCCACAATGACTCCAAGATCTCTTTCTTGAGTGGTAACAGCCAATTTAGACCCCATGTAAAAAAGTAGTTCCTTAGGAGGGCAGATCAATCTTTGCTTGTTGTTGGTTGTTATGACTAGAAAGCAGTAGTCACGAGGTAAAGACGATTCAAAAGAGAAGGTTCTTCACTGTATTTAACATACAACATCCCTGGGTAAATTAGAACAGCAAATGTAGGAAAATCAGGAGTAAACATAGTACAGAAGGAAAACACTTTTTATATAGGGAAGCTGTTAAAAATAGCTGGTAAGGCAAATACATGCTTGTTGGCACTACATAGGCTTGGAAGAATTATAATTTTATCGATAAGTGTCTGTAACTGTCAATTTTACTGTACACACACAAAGTGACAAACAAATATTTCCATTAATAATCATTGAAATTTACAGATAGGCCATTTACGGTGACCTAACCAAGTGCGGTATCTAAACTGACACTTTGTCGATATAACTTTGCCGCAAATAGCTCTACGCCTCTCGTTGAGGTGGTTTTATTTTGTTGGCAAAGCAGGAGAGTTTTGCCAGTGGAAGGAGCAGTGTAGTGTGTACACCTCTACTGTTTTGCTGATGAAAGCTGCCTTTTGTCGACAAAACTCTGTAGTATAGACAAAGCCCAAGGCTCTGTCCCAGTTCCTGTAGCCTGTAGTCTTATACAAGGAATTGCCATTAATTTAATTTTGATCCTAGAAAATAACACTCCTTTCTGATGTAGCTATGCTGGTACAACTTTTTAAGTGTAGCCCCAGCCTGTGTGTTCCCATTCCTTCCAAAGGCTTGTGTTCTCTCTCTCTGTTTGTTAGTGTAGGTGGCCGACAATTGGAAATAATGACTCCTGGAGCTGAACACCGAGGGAACTTTATGCCTGGTAACGCCTCCTTTTGTGTTGGTTTTTCATAGCATTTGGTGATGAACTCATGGGATCTGGATTTCTGTCCTGTCATGTGATGGTCGGCGGATGGTGACCTTTGAAAAGGACCAGGCTACATTGATGTGTTAAGGTAACACTGGCAGCTGGTTCATAGGTAAAGATCGTCATATAGTTGGTTATGACTGCTGATGCTGCTTGGGGAGGGGGAAAAAGCAAATAAAAAGAAGGGGCCAAATTCATCTTGACTGCAGTCAGCTGTCTAGGGGTCAGTGTGACCTATGGGCCTTTGTTTAAACATAGCTAAGGCTCAGAAAAGAGATAATTGGTCATCTACTCTCCTATCCCTTAAATAGCAGCATGGGTCAGTGGATAGCTCCTTAGACTGGGATCCAGGCGTCCTGGGTTCTGTTTGCAATGACCTTGTTTGTAAACTCTTTGGGGCAGCAGCTGTTGCTTTGTGTGTGTCCAAAGCCTGAAATCACACTCTCTAAGCACTATGATAAAATAAACAATAATCTAGGGCTGTCAGTTGGTTAAAAAAATTAATCATAAGAATGGCCATACTGGGTCAGACCAAAGGTCCATCCAGCCCAGTATCCTGTCTACCGACAGTGGCCAATACCAGGTGTCCCAGAGGGAGAGAACAGGTAATGATCAAGTGATCTCTCTCCTGCCATCCATCTCACCCTCTGACAAACAGAGTCTAGGGACACTGTTCCTTACCCGTCCTGGCTAATAGCCATTAATAGACTTAACCTCCATGAATTTATCCAGTTCTCTTTTAAACCCTATTATAGTCCTAGCCTTCACAACCTTCTCAGGCAAGGAGTTCCACAGGTTGACTGTGCGCTGTGTGAAGAAGAACTTCCTTTTATTTGTTTTAAACCTGCTGCCCATTAATTTCATTAGGTGGCCCCTAGTTCTTATATTATGGGAACAAGTAAATAACTTTTCCTTATTCACTTTCTCTACACCACTCATGATTTTATATACCTCTATCAGATCCCCCATTAGTCTCCTCTTTTCCAAGCTGATTAATTGCGCTATTAAACAATAATAGAATACCATTTATTTATGTATTTTGGTTGTTTTCTACATTTTCAAATATATTAATTTCAGTTACAACACAGAATACAAAGTGTACAGTGCTTACTTTATATTTATTTTTGATTACAAGTATTTGCACTGAAACCCCACCAAATTATATTTTTCAGTTCACCTAATACAAGTACTGTAGTGCAATCTCTTTATCATGAAAGTTGAACTTACAAATGTAGAATTATGTAAAAACAAAAAGCATTCAAAAATAAAACAATGTAAAATTTTAGAGCCTGCAAGTCCACTCAGTCCTACGTCTTGTTCAGCCAATCGCTCAGACAAATAAGTTTGTTTACATTTGCAAGAGATACTGCTGCCCACTTCTTGTTTCCAGTGTCACCTGAAAGTGAGAACAGGCATTCTCCTGGCACTGTTGTAGCCAGCGTCACAAGATATTTACATGCCAGATGTGCTAAAGATTCACATGTCCCTTCATGCTTCAACCACCATTCCAGGGGACATGCGTCCATACTGGTGACGGGTTCTGCTCGATAACAATCCAAAGCAGTGCGGACTGATGCATGTTCATTTTCATTATCTGAGTCAGATGCCACCAGCAGAAGGTTGATTTTCTTTTTTAGTGGTTTGGGTTCTGTAGTTTCCACATCGGAGTGTTGCTCTTTTAAGACTTCTGAAAGCATGCTCCACACCTCATCCCTGTCAGATTTTGGAAGGCAGTTCAGATTCTTAAACCTTGGGGTGAGTGTTGTAGCTATCTTTAGAAATCTCACACTGGTACCTTCTTTGCATTTTGTGAAATCTGCAGTGAAAGTGTTCTTAAAATGAACAACATATGCTGGGTCATCATATGAGACTGCTATAACATGAAATATATGGCAGAATGCGGGTAAAACTGAGCAGGAGACATTCAGTTCTCCCCCAAGGAGTTCAGTCACAAATTTAATTAACGCATTATTTTTTTAACGAGTGTCATCAGCATGGAAGCATGTCTTCTGGAATGATGCCCAAGTATGAAAGGGCATATGAATGTATAGCATATCTGGCACGTTAAATACCTTGCAATGCTGGCTACAAAAGTGCCATGCAAATGCCTGTTCTCACTTTCTGGTGACATTGTAAATAAGAAGAGGGCAGCATTATCTCCTGGAAATGTAAACAAACTTGTTTGTCTTAGCGATTGGCTGAACAAGAAGTGGGACTGAGTGGATTTGTAGGCTCTGAAGTTTTACATTGTTTTGTATTTGAGTGCAGTTATGTAACAAAAAAAAAGTACATTTCCAAGTTGCACTTTCACGACAAAGAGATTGCACGACAGTGCTTGTATGAGGTGAATTGAAAAATACTATTTCTTTTGTTTATCGTTTTTACAGTGCAAATATTTGTAATAAAAAACAATGTACACTTTGATTTCAATTACAACACAGAATACAAGATATATGAAAATGTAGAATAACATCCAAAATATTGAATAAATTTCAATTGGTATTCTATTGTTGAACAGTTCGATTAAAACTGTGATTAATCGCAATTAATGTTTTTAATTGCGAGAGTTAACTGTGATTAATCGACAGCCCTACAATAATCTAATTTCCCCTACCAATGACGGATTATGTCAAGATAGTGCTGACACAGCAGAAATAGGATTAATCAGAAGACTGCCAGCATATTTGAAGGGGATAGCGGCTTCTAACCTCAGGCTACGTGAGTTATGCTGGGTGGTTTTGTCTAATGAAATCTTTTTAGTGCTGTGGGAATCCCAGCTCAGACAAGAGAGGGACTTGCCAAAACACGCCTGAGATGTGCTTACGCTGAACAAACAGAGTGTAAAGACTTGTGAGGATGACTTGTAACACTAATACCCATTGACAAAACTGATTGGGGTGGATTATCTCCCTAATCTTTGCTAAATGCCCACAGTGAACTGGTTATATTGAGCTTTACATATTGGCCAATCCTAAATGTTCATTGATGAAGCTTGGAGCTAGGTCCTATCAGTGGGAATGGTATAAGGAGTAGGAATGCTCACACTTAGCTATTGGCCACGAATTTGAATTAAAGCTCTTCTTCTCTTGCAGTACCCAAAGCTTTCCCACGTCTGGGAACATCTGCAAACCTGGGGCACTTTGTAGGCCCAGTGAGTTGTACAGGCAGCTTTAGGTTAAGCCCAGCTGTGATATCACCGAATGGTGGCAGCTTTCCGGGCTGCCAGAGGTTGCGCATGCTGCCTTTGCCCTGCATTTCTTTTTTATTCATTTTAACAGAAGTGTAGGTTTGACCCTTTATTAATAAATGGTTAATCCTGGGGTAGTAAGTAGAGACAGCTGTAGCACCAAGTTGCACTGAATCGCATCGTCTTCAATGCACTGCATGTAAAATGTTCATGCACAGGAGCCAAGAAAGCAAATGGGGCAGCCCAGACTCACCAGTTTCTCCCAGGCAAGTTCCTTAGCACCGTAAGTGCGGAGCGCAGGAAATGCCCCGGCCCTTTCAGGTATCGGAGGGGTAGCCGTGTTCGTCTGGATCTGAAAGAGTGGCACAGAGTCCTGTGGCACCTTATAGACTAAGTCTCTTTGACCTTTCAGTGTTCTCCGAGTCCAGTTTTTACAATTCCATGCCGAAAAAAAGGAGGTGTGTCCACTTCAAGAGAGCAGGGACATCCCAGGCCCGCATGGATTCCTGAAGCTGCCATTGGTTCGGAGGACAGAAGTGGTGATGCAAAGTTTTCAAAGGGGAGGAAACATCAGGATAATACATTAGAGCAGAGCTGCAGCTCTGCTAGAATGCAGGTCGAGAGTCACTTACTGTTTAAAAGATGCTTATTCTAAGTGCTCTAAAACCCACCTGGTGATTCACAGGGCCCTGAAATTTGCTGCGTGCCATTAGAGGTGCAGAGTGAGGATAGTGGTCCAAATTTGGGGTCATTTGAGTAAGGGGTTCCCGAGATAGAGCCCACTAAAAAGCCACATCTTTACAAAATCACTTGGTGGTTCTAACGTTTTTTGTGCACCCTGAGGGCTCACATTATTGCTGTGATCCTCCTCACACTGATCTTTTTAGTATAAAAAGTCACTTGCTTGGTGCACTGGAGAGCTCTGAACAGAGTCAGCTAATATGAGAGCTTCAGAGGGAATTGTTGTGGACTCTGTGCATGGAGGTAGCAGGACTTGGGGAGTGGTTCATTTGGTCCCTCTGTTGGGGGTTTGTTTGATTTTGTTCCCTGTGTGTGAATGGTGTCGCTTGGCTGCGTAAGGACCAAAGACAGGTCTGTTTGTTGGTGTCTTGGTAAAGGCTGCAAGGCTCTCACCCTGGGAGCTTTGATCAGCCCTGCTGTTTGAAGTTGGGGTGGGGGGTGAGGAGACTGGAGCTGATATGCACCACTGGTTCAAGGCTCGGTTCTTCCAAGGGAGGTCTAGTGATGAGACGGGGATGCAGCAGGCAGGGCTGCTCTGCAGTGCTCCCTTCAGGGACACAAGCAGTACAGCGTCCGGTTTCCCCTGCCCCCTTAGTCTGCAGCCTTTGGCCACCTGCCTGAGGCTGGGTAGCCTGCACCATAAGCTTGGCATCAGTCTCTAAACAAAAATAGCAACTCTGGAGTCAGCTGTCTGCACTTTTAAACACACGCGTAGTTTCGGCACTTAAGGCCAGGCCTTGGCCTGGGTCAGCACTGAAGGGCTCCTTCCCATCCCAATCTCACCCACCTCTGCCCCTGAGCAAAAATAGGCAAGCCTTCTTAATGGGCCCGGTGGTTCCTGATTGGTAAATATTTGCTCCTGGCACATATAGGCCTCTGGAGGACTGTCTCGTTGGTTGCCCAATCCGAGTGGATTTTCCTTGGGCAGGGAGTGTCTGGGTGCTGGTGTCTCCAGAGAAAGCCTGATAGACCCCATCACAGGGTTCACTGTAGAAGGAGGAAACTACAGCATCTCAGCTACCGCTCTGGTACCTGTTGGCAAAAGGTGACCTTTTAATGACAGCCCAGATTCAGGCCCACCAGTGTCAGCTGGAGCCCAGGGTGCTCAGCATCCCCCTCCCCACAGGATTATGGGCCGTGACCAGAGCAGGCTCTCCCTGCGCCAGTAGGACTGCGATGGCGGCAGCAGGCGGGCAGGGCGCTGAGTGCCACCAGCTCCCCACCCTGGGGAGAGGGAGAGGCCCACAGGGAGGCGCTGATTGATGGGCTGGCAGTGCGTCCCAGGCCTGCGCCAGCCACTCTGCCACCGCAACAGGGAGCGTGACGCAGCCCCCCACCTCCTGTGGGTATCCCGGCCACAGATATCCCCTGCAGGACCCCTCAATACCTTCTCCAGTGCCCCACAATATCCCTCCCAGTACACACCCACCCTTCCAGCACCCCCCAAATATCCACTCCAATGCCCTCCCATACCCCCTCCCAGTAGAGAGACACCCCTTCAGCAGCCCCCTAACTGTACCCTCCCCGCAGCAGTGTCCTCTATTTGGAACTTGAAATATGGTAACCCTAGGGGTGGCTCCGTTCTTACGGCCTCGGGTTCCAGTGCAGGTGGGAGCAAGTTCGCCCTGCCAGCAGCAGCCGCCTGCTCCCGGTGGCTGGGCTGGGCACCACAGCCAACCTCGGGCTGTGTGACCGTGAGCCTGGCAGCCCTGGCCTGGGACAGGGAAGCCAATGGGAGCAAGGGACGGTTCCGCTCTGCACATAAGGCATGTGGGGAGAGTGACTCAGTTGCAGTGGGAGGTCCCTGGGTGGCGAGCAGGGTGTGACTGGGCAGCTGAGAGGCAGGGGCCCAAGGGGGATGAGTACTGCAGGGAGCATCATAGGGAGCAGCTCATGACAGCTGAGTTCTGTGGGCAGGGGCCGGCTCCAGCGGTTGCGTTGGCCAGCGCCGGGCTTCTTCGGGACAGAGCCAAGAGCGTGTCAGGGGCGCACCTTGGAGCTGTGTCGCCCCCCCTGCCTGGGGAGCAGTCAGCCGTGCAGAAGTGGCCCGGCTTGGGAAGCAGGGCAGGGAGGGCTGCCGGGCAGCCAGCCACTGCGCCGACTCCCAAAGTGCGGAAACCCAGGGGCCCAAGCATCTCCCATCAGCTTCTGATCTGCCGGCTCCAGGTAGGAGGCAGTGGTTTTCAAACTGTGGGGTGCGTTCCCCTAGGAAGGCATACCCTACAGTTTGAAAACCATTGTGCTAAACGGAAAGCAGAAATCTGGGGGGGGGGGACATGACCCCACATGTCCCCCGCCCCTCATGTCACCTTTAGGGGGTGCAAATGTGCTTGCTCACCCCAGGTGGTAAAATGCTTAGTTATTGCTCTGGAAGAGCACTACCGATTGCATCCCCAACACTTGCTGCAGCAGTTTCTCTCTGCTCCTTGGAGAACTCCTGTCCTGATACGGAGTAGGCATGTCTTGGCTTAGCAGGGAAGATCTAACCGGATCACAGCGCCAGGTGAGATAGCTGCAGGCAGGCACTGGGGTGCCAATGTTTGTTGAAGGCACCTCATACCAAACATAGGGGCAGTGAGTGCATTTGCTTGGATAATAAGGACTGCACAAACAGGCCTTTAGTTTTTTACTTTGACACAATGACACCAAAATAACAAGCGGATTTTAAAAAGAACATGTAGAACAACCAACAAAGTGTTACCAAAGCAGCTACCTCTGACTGCACCACCTACCACCCCACACTGGAACCCATATGGGGTCTCATCAAACAATTACAATCCATACTCGATGGAGACCCCATCCTGAAAGAAATCTTTCCTGAACCTCCTCTTCTGGCCTTCAAACAACCCCCAACCTCATCAGCAGAAGCAAGCTCCGAGGGTGGATTTGATTTAAATCAAATTGATTTAAATCACTAGTCAGGAAGACTCGATTTAATCATGGATTTCTACATAAAGTGCATTCCTGTTGGTTGTTATAACCTTAATTCATATTCTTCACAACTCAGATAGATATAGGTTTCATTTTTAGAAGGTACATATTATACATTTTTAAAGAGATTTATTTCGAAAACTTTTCAGATTAGTTTTGCAGCTATATCAGAAAACGAATGCTTGTTTGATTATTTCATTTACCAAAGGTAATTGAAGCAGATATTTATGAAGTCATTGGGAGGTGAACTATCTCCAATTCAACAAGTTAATCATTAATATTTGGAGGATTTTCTTGCCATGCTGTATTAGGAGGAGAACATCACCGGACAGACATTTAAATTGTTTTATTTAACTAAAACAACAACGTTATGTATTCTGGATTTTTTTTCTTCAACAGCGAACATATAATATTTTAAACAAAACAAGCATATGAATTTTTGAATTTCGTTAAACATTCAAGTTTTTTAAAATCAGGTTTGTTTTTGTTAAAATTGTTTTTAACTAAAATAGTTAAATGAAATATTTTTTAAAAAAAATTAAATCGACTATGTCCTCCAGGTCAACATGAGAAACTTAAAATTTTGGCTTCTGCAGCTGACTCAGTCGTCTTCACCTTCATTTTCCTGTTTGTTCATAATCTGGAAAAGAAAAATGAGCTTTCCTGCTTTTTCAGGTCCCAAACGATTTCTCAATTTGGAACGAATTAGTCCAAAGAAAGAAAATATTCTCTCTACACTGGCAGAAGAAGCTACTGCTGTTAAAAGTGAGATTATCACGTCAACAGTCTCTGACTCCAAGTGCTTAGTGACTTCCTCCAGTTCACTGGTGTGACTTTCTTTAAAACATTATCAGCAAACATATATTTCTTGAATGGTTCACCCGTAGCTCTGAAGTTTATTGTAGTTGGCATTATGGAGGGATGATTGCTGGATGTCCATGTCACAGCCAATTCCTCTTCTTCAGTTAAGGTTTGACCCTGGTACTGAGTATTGAGAATATTTGCAAGAAAATGAGCTGGAGACAGTGCTTGTCCCATTTGTTTTTTTAATGCTTGTAATTTAACTCTGTCATTGCATATTTCTCTTTTTAAGATCTCACTCAGTTCCTTCCAAATTTCAACAGCGTCAGTAGTAAAACAGCTGTTTCCCTGCATTTTGTTCAAGGCTACAGAAATAGGCTTCAGGGTACTCGGCATGTGTTCAACATTTCTCTTAAGCCCAATGTTGAGAACTTTGGCTGTGACAGTACCATCTATTCTTTCACGATTTAGTTCACAAAACTGTCATCGGATTAGGCCAGTTCTTGATTTCATGCTCAAAACAGTCCACTACTGAGTTCCATCGCAGGTCTTGTGGGAGAGTTAGCTTGGTTCCTCCCACTTTTTTCAGAGCAGCTGCTGCCAAGTGGTTGTTACGACAGTATTTTGCAATTTCAACAGCATTAGCCTTTATTTCTGGAACACTGAAGTCTTTGGCTAGGAGGTGCATCAAATGAGCACTGCAGCCGTATGTTATTAGCTTGGGACTCTCTTCTAAATAATTTCTTTTCATCTTGGACATTTGCAGCATTGTGTGTGACCAAACTGTGTACTAGACATTTGAATTTTTTTTCAGTTTGTTATAGCTTTTACTGCTGCTACTTGTAAGTATTCTGCTGTGTGCGCATTTCCTGATGTATCAGTTGTTTCTGTAAGGAAGACATTCCCTTCTTCTGTTGTCACACAAGCACATACAACAGGATCATTGTGGACATTGCTCCACCCATCAAGACTCAAGTTAACAATTTCACCCTCTAGACCTTTTGCACATTGCTCAATTTCTCTTTCATACACTTTATGCAGCAGTTTGCCTGTCACATCTGCTGTTGGGTGGACTGTATCCTGGTCTTAATGACTGAACCATGTTAATGAAGTGTGGGTTCTCAATCATACGGAAAGGAGAGTTTGTTGCATAAACAAATCGGGCAATTTTGTCATCAATTACCTCTTTTTGTAATCTGCTGGTTCTTATCACAAACTTATTTATGGTTGTTTCTGGGTGATGGAGTGTTTTTGTTTTTGTTTTTTGCTACAGGTGATATCCTGTGGGTATGTGATATACATGATGTGACTGAAACACTATCATTGGCAGATAACTCTGAAACTATAGAAAATGATGGTGATCTTGAAGGTGGATAGTCTTCAGAATCCTATATGTTGATGTTGCAGGCAGGAGTAAACCCCTTTAAGGCTGCATCCTGCTCTCTGTCCAGGAGCAGGGAGCCCAGCTGCAAGCCCTAATGAGGGCTGGCTCAGAGGAACATGCTAAGCTAAGTGCGGACAGCTGGGCTGAGGCATGAGATGGCTATAAAAGCCCTGGGCAAACCTCAGTGGGGAGGCTTGCCTGGGAGGAGATAGGAGGGTGGTATCGCTGTCTCCTTACCAAAGAAGGAAGCCGCAAAAGCCAGGAGACCCTGGGGAGGGTCTGTGGGCCACTAGCTGTTGGGGAATCTGGGAACTGCACGAACACTGTAAATAAAGACACTTGGGTGATCCAGCAAAAGAAGGTGTGGAAGAGTCTTTATTACACCAGCCTAAACACAGGGCGCAGGCTCAAGAGGGACAAGGCCTGCGGGGACCCTGTGACAGCTGAGGATGGATTCTCCTAAACAAAAAAGTCAGTGCAGTTATTTAATTATTATTACCACCCAGCTCATTTAGCATTACTCATTGCATTCCCTGTCAGTACCACTTTAAAGGTGAAATTGTAACAGGAAGATCTGCCTCTTTCAGCTAGTTATTTTTTATCCCAATTGCATCTAAAATGACAGTAGCATAGAGTAACAACTATATTTTTTGCTCAAACATGAGAATTCAAGAATAGTCCAGAAGGAATTTTGTATTTAACAATGACACTTTGTTAGTTTCCCAGACCTGAAGAAGAGATCTGTGTAGCTTGAAAGCTTGTCTCTCTCACCAACTAAAGTTGGTCCAATAAAAGATATTACCTCACCCGCCTTGTCTCCACCAGACCATTTGACTAATTGATTATTTAAAAAAACTGATAGTGTGTGTGTGTAAACAATCTGGCCAGTATTTTTGGAACCTTGTGTTTAGGAGTCAGTTATTTTCCATTTTGTTCCTCTCCTCCCACCGTTTATCTAGGGCTGTTCAAATCCATACCTATTCATAGAATATTAGTATTGGAAGAGACCTCAGGAGGTCATCTAGTCCAACCCCCTGCTCAAAGCAGGACCAATCCCCAACTAAATCATCCCAGCCAGGGCTTTGTCAAGCCGGGCCTTAAAAACCTCTCAGGATGGAGATTCCCCCACCTCCCTAGGTAACCCATTCCAGTGCTTCACCACCATCCTAGTGAAATAGTGTTTCCTAATATCCAACCTAAACCTCCCCGACTGCAACTTGAGACCATTGCTTCTTGTTCTTTCATCTGCTACCACTGAGAACAGCCAAGCTCCATCCTCTCTGGAACCCCCGTTCAGGTAATTGAAGGCTGCTATCAAATACCCCCTCACTCTTCTCTTCTGCAGACTAAATAACCCCAGTTCCCTCAGCCTCTCCTCGTAAGTCGTGTGCCTCAGCCCCCTAATCATTTTCGTTGCCCTCCACTGGACTCTCTTGAATTTGTCCACATCCTTTCTGTAGTGAGGGGACCAGTGCCAAATAGAGGGGAACAATCACTTCCCTCCATCTGCTGGCAATTCTCGAGCTCCTTTGTTATTTATCCATCTAGCAAGGGTCTTGTGCTGCGCCCATCATTGTGGCTTCTGATCATGTCACTGCCATCTGTGGGGAGCTTGGCATGGTTCATGCTGGGAGCAGGGCAGCTTTGTGGCTCAGTCTCCTGTCTGAAGCCATCCCTAGCAGGGAGATGGACCCTCTCACCCCTCTCTAATGCCTAAGATGGTACCTCGGGGTCACCATGTGCCACATTTTTCGTGTTATATTGCCTCGTCGTGCTTAGAAGTGATAGGACGTGATGGCATGTGAAATGCTGGAGGACAGACACTCCTCCTGCTAACCAGTATTGAAATTGCTTGCAAAGGCCCATGGTGGCAGGGGTTGCTGCTAGGAGCTCAGTGCTTTTTGCAAATCAGGTCACTTATTTACATGTTGAAATATGGACTCAGGAGCCTCCTTTGGCCTTTCCTAGTTTTTAAATCTTGGCCTAATTAGTCCAGCCCGAACTGTTTCTCCCCTGTTTCCAGGACTGCATGTTCTGGATGACAGTCCCACAGCTGTGGCTCCCGTGCCTGCTCTTAGTTTTTTTTTTTAAACCCTCCTCCTGAGGAAATGACTCCCTGTCCCTGGATCTGTTTTCGTTTAAGCCACATACACACTTGGCTCTCCAAACACAGGAGTGTGGGGAGAGCAGCCCCAGAACATTCTGCTTCTGCCTCCAACACACAAGCCATCCAATTGTGGACAGAAGGGGTTAACCGCAAAGGGATGAAGGAGGGAACCCTGGCTGGTGGCCAGAGCAGAAGAGTGTGAGTCATGACTCCTGGGTTCTGTGATTGGCTCTGCCAGTGACTTACCTTGTGGCAGGTCACTTACCTGCTCTGTGCCTCCGTTTCCCCTTCTGTAAATAGTGTCAGGGGTGTTGGGGCTTAATGAGTGTTTAAGATGCTTGCATGGAAGGATAGGGTGATGTTTAACAAAGGACTAACTCTGCTCCAGTCACAGCTCAGAAAGAAACCACCACCCTATGTACTCAGCCTAACTCAAGGAAACCAAAACATAAACACATGCGTTTTAAATCCCTGAGACCAAGGCCATGGGGCACAACAGATACATCTTTGTTCCAGGTGTCAGCAAGGAGTTCACAGCTTGATGCAATCCTCCTTCACCCCTCGCCCCGCAAAAATATTTGCCTTTGTAATAGATTCATCCTGTATCTATCTCCTTTTGCAGATCATGTCGGAGGAAGGAACCAATCCAGCAAGCTTCTGATTATCCTCAGCTGCTGCCGACTTCACCTCTCAGGCGTGAGCCTTTAAGTACATCGCTATAATCAACTTGCAGTTTTGCAAGTGGATGTTATAGCTACAGGACTTCAGGGGTCCCAAAGTCCTATGGAAAAGTCTACGCCTAGAGTGGATGTGGTCTGGGTAGATAGCTCAACTTGAGCAAAGTGGATAGAAATCAAAATTCATAAAGAGAGGGCTGCAAATGGAACAGGATCTGTAGGGGGATTAGCTGGTTCAGGGGCATGTGTGTGTACACAAATGCCCAGGTCCAGAATTCAACTTTTAGATCCTGAAAGTTTATATGGTTTATACGATAGTGGTGTCTGTTTGCAGGGCATAGATCCATTATCAGGTGACCCCAACACCTGTTAGTTCTGGCTGGTCCCTTTAAAGCTACACTCACTTGGCAGTGACTGGACGGTGTTACCATCTGAGAGCTGTTTAGGGGGCCTCTTCTATAAAATCACCTAGCAATCTCAAGATGTCCACTTGGGACATGGGTCCACATCACACAACCCCTAACCATTACTGGCAGGTTCAGGGAAAATATCCAGGATGTAGCTGGTCCGAGGGGGTTAATCGTTTCTGCTGCTCCTACACAGACAGCCTCTCCTAGTGGTTGGAGTGGAGTGGAGTGGTTGGAGGAGTGGTAGATACGCTGGAGGGGAGGGATAGGATACAGAAGGACCTAGACAAATTGGAGGATTGGGCCAAAAGAAATCTGATGAGGTTCAATAAGGATAAGTGCAGGGTCCTGCACTTAGGACGGAAGAACCCAATGCACCGCTACAGACTAGGGACCGAATGGCTAGGCAGCAGTTCTGCGGAAAAGGACCTAGGGGTGACAGTGGACGAGAAGCTGGATATGAGTCAGCAGTGTGCCCTTGTTGCCAAGAAGGCCAATGGCATTTTGGGATGTATAAGTAGGGGCATAGCGAGCAGATCGAGGGACGTGATCGTTCCCCTCTATTCGACACTGGTGAGGCCTCATCTGGAGTACTGTGTCCAGTTTTGGGCCCCACACTACAAGAAGGATGTGGATAAATTGGAGAGAGTCCAGCGAAGGGCAACAAAAATGATTAGGGGTCTAGAGCACATGACTTATGAGGAGAGGCTGAGGGAGCTGGGATTGTTTAGTCTGCAGAAGAGAAGAATGAGGGGGGATTTGATAGCTGCTTTCAACTACCTGAAAGGGGGTTCCAAAGAGGATGGCTCTAGACTGTTCTCAATGGTAGCAGATGACAGAACGAGGAGTAATGGTCTCAAGTTGCAATGGGGGAGGTTTAGGTTGGATATTAGGAAAAACTTTTTCACTAAGAGGGTGGTGAAACACTGGAATGCGTTACCTAGGGAGGTGGTAGAATCTCCTTCCTTAGAGGTTTTTAAGGTCAGGCTTGACAAAGCCCTGGCTGGGATGATTTAACTGGGACTTGGTCCTGCTTCGAGCAGGGGGTTGGACTAGATGACCTTCTGGGGTCCCTTCCAACCCTGATATTCTATGATTCTATGATTCTATGATTCCTAGGTTGGGACGAGGCACCTCAGGAGCTAAACAGTCTCCTGTCTGGTCAGTACTTGGATCGGATGGAAGACTCAGAGTGCTGTAGGAAATAACCATACTGACTCTCTCCCTCAGAGCGGCCAGTGACCTCGATACCTTTGCAGAGGGTTGGTAAATTGCGGATTCTATTTTGGATGAGATGGACGACCAAGGCCCTGACTATGTGTTACTAAAGATCCCCTGGGAATAGTATCATTGACCAAAATGTCCTGGCCAAAGCCTATTGTGGGCAATTGTTTCTTGCCTACTGCTCCTGAAATACTGCTTACAGGTTCAGCTGTATACACAGTTTCCTTCCCACTGCCTGTCTCACACTACAGTGAAGTGTTGCATGATATTAAACAGACGCTGCATTCCTGCCCAGTGATTCCCATCTGTGAAGCTTGTAGAGAGCGCAGGAGTCCTTTGCAATAAAAAGTTCTCTGTAAGTGCAAGATAATGTGAGAACTATTATTGTTTTAGTTAAGATCCAGTTTTGGTCACAGATATGTGCATCCAACTGAAGTCAAGCAGAATTGCATGATGTACCGGGGGGGGTGGGGGTGGGGGGCAGAAATTAACCCATTGAGTGTCAGATACTGGGTATACATACAGAAATCAGGAAGGGGCTGGTCAGACTTGGTGCTAAGGCAAAGGATGAGGAGACAGGTTTGTTCTCACTTCTGCTACAGACTTCTGTGACCTTTGGTTACTCAGTGATCCTCAGTTCCCTGTTCTGTAAAATGGTGATGGTCATTCCAAGGAGGGAGCGGAACTGGGATGACACAGACTACTGGGACTAATATAATGCATTTAAGGCAGGGACTGTTTTTCGTGTGTGGTGTGTTTGTGCAGCACCTAGCACAATGGGGTTCTGGTCATGACTGAGGCTCCTAGGTGCTACTAAAATCAGTAATAATGGGGAAGTATAAACTGAGTATCAAGAAAGGGAACAGTTCTGCATTAGCAGGGAGAGAGACTGGGTGAGCTCACAGGCTTGTTCCATCTCACTTCTGTGAGCTCCCATTTCTGCTTGCAAAGTACTTTGAGATACGTGCTGCAAAAGCCCAACACAGTGATAGTCCCGTGTGCACTTTATAAAGTGAGTGGAGTTTTGAGCAGGGCTCCAGTTGAAAGGACAGTGGGCGAAATGGGCCCTGCCACATCTCTACTGGCTGTTGCCATGTGCAGCAGGCAAAAGAAGTAATGTAACCCAGTTGGTCTGGCTCTGCTCCTTAGATGACGTAAGGGGGATGTTATGTGATATCCTTGGGAGTGCCTGGCTGTTTGGGAATTGCTTGTCAGATACATCCTCTCTCTGGTTCAACAATGAAGCTTTGTGGCGCTTGTGTTTATCTTGGTTGATAAATGGAGCAGCAAGGAAGGCTTATGAGTAATACGAGCTTCTAGGATTTCTAAAATATGAATTCCTTCGTTGTTCCTTCCCCCGTCTGCCTCCACTGTATGTATTCCCATCACCTTTCTCTGCTCCATGAGATACTCCCCCTCTCCAAAACTGCAAAAACCTGTTAACGATTTCTTTTAGGGATCTCCCTGATCAGTAGGATTGTAAATGCACAGCAACAAACTTCAGTTTAAAAACTGAATGGCCCGCATTGGATATGCGGGGAGGCATTTAGAAGAAGAAGAAGAGACAATTACTTTCATACTTGCGGTGGGTGAATGTGCTTGCTTGATAAAGTGGCTAACTTAGTGGTTTAAGTGTCAGTTTTAGGTTGCTTAGACTCCTTCAGGTTCAAATCCTGACAGGGTTAACTGAGCCCTTTGTGTCTGAGGTAGATAAATTTATTTCCATGCAGCCTGGTATGGGAGGGGTCTTTTAGAGGAGACCATGGGTGACGGGTATCATAGGCCAGGGGAGGCTGAGCCTCCCCAAACAGCCTGGTGTGGCCCTGCCCATGTTCCACCACCAGGCTCCCTGCCTGTTTCCAGTTCCCTTTCTGCTCTTCTGTGACCCATGCTGAGGCTGGGGTGGGCAGACAGACTGGTGCTCACAAGCTAATAATCCAACACTCTCCCAAACTTTAGAAGTGGGCAAACATGTCAACGTGAGAAGGGAGATAAAAACCGCATCGTACTGATATCTCTGATGGATACTTCCTTCATGGACTATTGTGCCACACAGTCCTCACATGCCTTGTTCACTTCACGGTAACTTGCCCGTCTTGTGCCTAGAGACAGGGCCATGCTCCTCAGTTCTGATCTGGGTTTTGGACGTTCCAAAGTTCAGATCCGACCCATTTTAAAGATGGAGCTGTTTTGTGTGGGAAGCATTTATCACACTGTGGGCAATACTGGGGGGAAAAAATAAGATCAATTGTGAAATTCTGATCCTAATCCAGGTTTGGATTCGGAACCATTCCGAATATGACAGCGTTGGGCATCCTTGAAAGTCATTCTGGGGCCCTTTAACACACTGTGACCCCCAATTACTGAGTTACAAGTGGGATGATCCCAGGCTAAAAAGGGAACAGGCAAGAGCTGTACACTGTACAGAACATACTGCATGTGCAATGAGCTATGTGGGGTGGAGATTAGCACATGGCTGGTGGGAATCATGCAGTGACTCTGGTCAGCTGTGGCACAGAATTTGAAAAACTCTGTCTTGCTGCACTGGTGTAGGGGGAAAAATCTTCCTTCTCCACCACTGTGTCTGCAAAGTCCTCTCCAGTGGAGCTGCCCTGAGTTGTCAGCATCCTGGTGAATCCTCTCCCATCCCACATGCCATGAGGAATCTTCCGCTGTCTCTGCAGATGGGTCTGTTGGATCCAGACAGGGCTGACTGCTGTAGTGAAGGCAGCTGCAACATCTTTGGCGGCATTCAAACTAGTTTCAGTCACAGAGGATGGGGCGCTTTGTGCTCACCACCTGCTAGTTGGATGCATGCCCCTCGTGGCTAGTGACAGGAAAGGCTGAGATGGACATTTCTGTATGAGAAGGTATAGTAATTTATTCCCTCAAATGAGCAGTCATTGGACCCTTACTGTCTACGGTACATACATGGCCCCTATTACCAGACTATCTGAGCACCTCACAATCTTTAGTATATTTACCGTGCAACACTGCTGTGAGGTCGAGCAGTGCGGTTATCCCCATTGAAGTGATGGGAAACTGAGGCACAGAGAGTAAGTGACTTGCCCACTGTCACACAGGAAGCCTGTGGCAGGGCAGAAGCTTGAACCTAGGTCTCCAAAGTCCAACGAAGCGCTCGTGGATCATCCTTGCTCTCAGGAAGCCGTGTCACTGGCTCTCACCAGTCCTTGCTCAGTCTCTAATCTTGCCTTTTTAGAAGAAGGTTATTAAGTTGTGGTGGAAAGGCAGCTCTGGAGTCCTTACATTTCTCTGCTGGCTTTGCTGCCTGGATTTGGAGGGGAGAGTGTTCTGATCTTGATCCTCCAGAACTGTCCAGAGTAGCCTCTGATACCGCTTCCTGTGCGGCTTTGCTAACCTTCCTGACGTCCCTCGCTGGGATAGGCAGAGTCCCATGATGGTTCCACTCTTCCCTCTTTGATAGGGCTCAGGGGGTGGAGTGGGACAATGGCTCATGGTGAGATCAGAGCTGCAGCATTATTACTGTGCAGATGACACACAGCTCGGTTGTGCTTTCGTCACACCCAGCTGGTGCTTTCCCAGGGCTTGGCTGAGATTAGGATTTAGGTGATAGTTTGCTGGCTGAGGCTCAATCCAGACCCAACAGAGATGTTGCTAGTGGTTTGATGGGGCTGGAGGAGCAACTGTTGGTGGGAATCTTGAGGGTATCCCCGTCCCTGTTGTTGAGTTCCCCAGCCTTTGTCCAAGAAGTTTTCCATTTGTGTCTGTGTTCCTGTGTCTCCAACTGTTCCCGAATCCCTGTTGTCCTGGATGGCCAAGAGTACTTTTTCCTCGACCCAGACCGTATCACACTACTTATTCATAGCACTGTCACCGCAGGCCTGGATTACTGAATGGCACTCTTCTTGGAGCCTTGCCGCACTGCCACCTACCCACTCTGGCTTCAGCCTAGTTGCTACCCCACTTTACCCATCCTAGCGTTATCCGTTACCACGCAGCTTTTTCTAAGCAAGCACATTTATTCTTAAGGGGAAAGCAGTACAGAGAAAATATACTAAAAACAGTCAAAGAACCCTCACACATTCTAAAAAGCTGACCGGAGTGCACCCCACCTCCAACCTCAGGCTCTGGTAGGTGTCAGTCCTTCAAACTGTCATCAGACCAGTCCACAGCTGGGTTTTCCCCATGGTTAAAAGTTCAGAACTGTCTCAGATTCAGAACCAGAACCACCATAAACAGTTTAGTCTTTCCTTTGTACTGCTTGGGCCTTTGATCTTGGGCCCATGTAACGGGATCAGCAGACAAAGGCCCACTCCTCAGGACCTTGTTTGAAAAGGCTGGGTTTTTGCATAACTGGAGGTGGGGAATTTTTATTCACCTTCCCCTAGACCTTACCCAGGAAAACTACTTAAGACTTTTTGTTCCAAAAGTCCATTCTTGTCTGGCACATTGTTCAGTATAGTCCAGGGAACCCCTACGTCTCACATCTCCCCCTGGAGAGGTTCCATACGCTCCTGGCCTGCAATAATACATAAACCAGTCATTTAATACAATGGACACCAAAGATACTTAAGCTTAATTCAATAAGGTATCTTAAGAATATGGCAGTAAATTGCTGTATCTGTCACAGTCTCTGTAATTAAACATCTGGGAGCTGCTGGCTCAAGGAACAGCTCTCCCTTGTGGAATTTGCCTCCTTTGCTGGTCTAAACTGTCTGAGTGTGTTTTTAGGATGTGGGCCTCATACCAAGCCCTATTCTCCAGCATTTGCTTATTTGTTTTAGGGGAAAGTCCTCAGCTATTCTAGCTCCTTGGAAGAGTCAAAACATGGGCTGTTTTTTAAACCAGATGTTGTGTGCGCACCTACAGCCATGGTGGACTGGGAACATTTTATAAATAGTTGCAGAAATGCAGAATCTATGCATCATACTCTGCATACAGGGCGAAGGAATTTCAGGGTGATTTTGTATTGTGTCACATCTAGCTTAACAAGTGGAACAGGTATTGTTTATGGGTGGATAATAAAAATGTAGCAAATTCTTCCTTTCCAGTTGCAGGCAATGTGCTGTTAGCCATGGCACAAGCTCACAGAGAATTGAAGAGTTTAAACAGGATTCAATGAGGAAAAAAACTCAGTGAATAAGTGGAGTCAGACACTTGGCCACAGGGATTGTTGCTCCCTGGCACCTGATCTTGCAAAGCGCTGAGCAAACCTCAGCTCCATTGAGTTCAGTGAGACTTGCTTGTTGCAGTACTGCACTCACCTGCAGGGGGAAGGAATTTTCCTCTAAGTGCTATTGGCAGGAACTTTTGGGTGTTTTCTGTCTTCTTTCAGAGCAGGGATTGCCTGGTCAGATCAAGCAGGCACATTACACAAAGTCAACTTTCTGTAATTTAGCAGGGATGGGCAACACTGGACCTTGGTCCTTCCTGTCATTTCTCTTTACATGCCTAGGTCCAGCACATACTGCTGTCTCATCTGGATTGTATACTCCTTGTACTGTCCCCAAATGATGGAATCCCGTTACGAACATACCCACTATCAAACAGTTATCACCAAATATTAGTGATTGCTCTTCCACCCCCAGAAAGATAGTTATTAAAGCTTTCCCTTCCCACCCTCTGATACCAACAGGGGAGTCAGGCAGGACAGCGCATCTCTGCTATCATGACATACTTTATTTTCTACTTTGCTGCACTACTGCATGAGCCAGCAGGGGAAAAAAAAAAGTAAAACCGAAAGTCTCTGGAATCCAGTCCTGTCAGCAGGAACATGCTCCCTCTGGAGTGGGCAGAGTGGAGCACAAGAGAGGACAGAGAACAGAGTGCTAGGAAAGAGAAGAGCATAGGGACAAAAATTAACTAGAGTCAAAATAAGTTGGTGCAAGCTGGAGCCATGTGAATGAGGCTGTCTTCTAAGGGGTGGGCCACCGAGAGGATAACAGACCTGATACTGGTCCCAGCTCCCTAGAGTGATTGTTATAGCTCCAGGGATAAAGGCTTGCTCTTCGGGCGGAAGGATAGAGTCAGGGCTTAAATGCAGCTGGAGCTGGCCAGAGCGGAGCTCCAGTAAATATTTTCAAACTTGCAAGGCTGCAGCCCCAAGCCCTGGTGCCCTGCAGCTGAAACCTGGCGCCCCGAATGCAGGGTGTGGGTGGGGGCTCCGGAAAATACTGTATGAGAATATAAGCCCTGGATAGAGTTAGAGCACCAGTTCCACTGCTCTGTATATGAGAGAAAGAGATGGACATAGGAAGGGCAGACAACTGATCCTTTACTGTGCCTCATCCTGGTACTCTTTTCACTTGGCCCTGATCGGACTCTGGTGGTGCACAGGCTCCATATGATGGAGGGAAACCTCCCAGAGTAACACTGGTTTCAGAGTAGCCGCCGTGTTAGTCTGTATCCGCAAAAAGAAAAGGAGGACTTGTGGCACCTTAGAGACTAACAAATTTATTTGAGCATAAGCTTTCGTGAGCTACAGCTCACTTCATCGGTGCTGTGCTGGGTGTGGATGCGGTGCCCTGTGTGGAGCAGGGGAAGGATCAGGCAGAGGGTAATGGCTCGAAGAAGCACTTGCCGTAAGTGATGAGCGTGCTGAATTACAGATGGCACATCACCCGCGGGTAAATCAATGGCTTTAGACCATGCAGAGTAGTCCACGTGCCGCAGCAAGTTTCATAGCACTGCCACGGCCTGTCAGGAAGGGCGTGATCAGGTGGGTGGGGAATAGCAACAAACCGACACCTGAACCTACATTTGTTTCCCCTCACAGTCCCAGAGCTGATCAGCTTTATGGCTCAGAGACCTGTTATCTCCCTCCCGCCACTGACTCAGACAGGCAGTTTGCAGTGTTGTAGCTGTCCATTCAGTTACAGCCCGGATATCAGCTGCTGCAAGGTGACTCACGATTATTCCCTTAAGCGCTTGGGGCCACATCCACAGGTCTCACCTGCTCCGTCCCCAGGAAGTGAAGTCAGTGAGCTTCATCTGAGTACAGTCTGAATGAAATCTCACCCAGGAGCTCAGGGTTTGGTTCTTTTCAGGGGAGTGAAGTATGCTGGGACTGCGGGTGTTACAAATAAGCCTTGAAAGCAGGATGCTTTCTTTTCTCTGCCCGTTTTCCCTCCCTGCGTCTCCTCCTGCCTCCAGCCTATAGCTATAAGAACTCTGCTATGCAAGCTTCCCCCGAATCTGTTCCGCTAGGGATGAGAGGGCACAGCATTGAGCAATGCCACAGGTCCTCTGGCTGGTTATGCTGTGGAATTAGGGTGACCATATTTCCCCAAGGGAAAACGGGACACCGCGTGGGGCTAGCCTGAGGCCCCCTTCCGTGCAGGGCTGGCCCAAGCCCTGCCTCCACCACACACCACCTCCACCTTGTCGCTGATCAAGTTGGCAAAAGCAAACAGGACAAATGCTCAGTTTTGCCAAAAAAGTTAGGACAGGGCTTTAAAAAGGGGACTGTCCTGGCCAAAACGGGCTGTATGGTCTCCCTACATGGAATCCCCCCGAGAAGTTGTCATTGGCTGGTCTATAGGTGTTTTCTTCTAGGAGCCTGGGTTCATTAAGAGCTGAGCTGGTCATCCCTGGTCCCACTGTTTGTGGGAAGGGTTTATGTTACTGACATGCTGGGGTCCCTGACCCTGCAAACTGTCCAGATTCCAGAAACTCTCCTCAAAATCAGCTCAGCACTTCTAAGCATCAGGCCAGTGACTGAGGGGCCTCAGTGATTGGTCCAAGATCCCACAGGAAGGCTGAGGAAGACATGGGACAGAGCCCAGAACTTATGACAATGATCCAGCGGTTGTGTGGATTCCTCAGTCCCCCTTCTTTCCCCCCCAACAGCTGCACACCATGCTCGAGGGATCTAAGCAAGGGGCTGTTACAGTTTCGCTAAAGTCTGTAACAAATGGGGAGGGGGGGGAGAGACAAAAACAAAACAACCACCCACCAACATCCTTGAAAGCACTCAAATCAAGATAGAAGATGTGGAAGTTCCCTATCTGAAGGCCACTGTCCTAGACAATGTGCAAGTTGGCTCCAGGGGCCAGTGACTAACATGCACAGAATGCTGCAATTAGATTTATCTCAGTTATTCTAGCCACAGACCGGTAGCAGAAGATGAAATGTTTTGGAGTCTGATTCTGTAGTCAATCCAGATACAGAGCCCTCCTTACACTAGATCACAGTTCCAGGTGGGGAGCGGCAGTGCAAGCCAGCGCCTGGTTCTTTAAAAGCTGTTTTGGCCTTCATGAAAGTGTCAGAGTGGCAGTCTGGAAGAACAAAGTCTTTTCTTGACCCCCAGAACAGACACAGAACTGGCAGCAGCCCAAGCTTCACCAGACTGCCCTGCCAAAATATTCCAGCCCTGTCCTGAAGAGAACTAGCTAGCTGTAAGGGGCAGAAGGTAATTCATTCTCTGCGGCCCACACTTGTCCTCTTTGCTGACACAGACAAAAAATGTACCAAGTGTGGGGGGTGTTTTCTTGTTGCATAGATACTTGTCCACTTGGACCTACACTGAGAATTGCCAAACTCATTGCGCATAGAACAACCTTTAATGGTAACCACAGCAGAGAGGCTGAAGACTGAAGGAGCATAGAGAAGGAATTCCCTTCCCATGGTTAGATTAACAGAGTTTCAGACCAAAGGGAACCATTAGGTCATTTATTCTGACTTCCTGTATAGCACAGGACATTACATCCAACCTACTTACCCCTGTATTGTGCTCAGTAACTGGAGCTCACGTGAAGCACATTAACAGGGGATAGCTGTTGCTGTCTATGTTACACTTCTTCTGAAGATTTCACTCCCTGGCTGGCAACTTTTTGGAGCGCTCTCCTCCCATTAACATTTTAAAAGAAAAAGACACAACCCAATAAAACAGCCGTTGTCTCCTGGCAGGCTTTCAAAATGTACCTAATATTAATGCACAAGGAGTGCCGCGTCAGTAATACAACAAGAGTAAAAACGGTTGGATCGTCTGATCATTCTGCCCCTGCTGCGATGCCTCCAAAAAACTTCTTTCTAGCATTAGTTAGGCTAAGGAATTCTGCGCTTTTCTGCGAACCTCCATTCATTGTATTGTAACCTCGTCCTTCCAACCTGCCCCATCTGCATTTCTTCTGCCTGTTGCATTCTGTCTGATACTTAGATCGTCAACTGTCTGAGATGGGGCGTGTCTCGTTGTCTGTACAGCACCTAGCACACCAGGACCCCAATCTCCAACTGGAATTCCTAAATGCTACTAGAATATAAACAACAGCAGTGAAGTAAGCACAAGAGAGGATGGAATGGTAGGGTATTTACATGACAGTGGTACAATAATAGGATCTCTGAGCTGTTCGACATATTCATAAATGATTTGGAAAAAGGGGTAAACAGGGAGGTGGCAAAATTTACAGATGATCCAAAATTACTCAGGATAGTGAAATCCAAAGCAAACTGCAGAGAGTTACAAACAGGGCCAGCTGTAGGTTTTTTGCCGCCCCAAGCTCCGACAGCGCAACTGCCCAAGCACAAAAAAAAAAAAAAAAAAGGGTGGCCAGAATGCCGCCCCTGGAATTGTGCCGCCCCGAGCACGTGCTTGCTTTGCTGGTGCCTAGAGCCGGTCCTGGTTTACAAAGGGATCTCACAAAACTGGGTGACTGGGCAACAAAATGGCAGATAAAATTCAATATCAATAAATGCAAAGTAATGCACATTGGAAAACAATCCCAACTATACATATAAAATGATGTGATCTTTAGCTCTTAGCATTCAAGAAAGAGATCTTGGAGTTTCTGTGGATAGTTCCCTGAAAACATCCACTCAATGTGCAGCAGCCATCAAAAAGCTAACAGAATTTTAGGAACCGTTAGGAAAGGGATAGGTAATAAGGCCATAAATATCATAATGGCCACTATATAAATCCAGGGTACACCCACACCCTGAACACTGCGTGCAGCTCTGGTCAGCCCATCTCAGTTGTTTTTTCTTGGAATTGGAAAAGGTAGAGAGAAAGGCAACAACAATGATGAGGCGTCTGGAACCGTTTCCATGTGAGGAGAGAGTAAAAAGACTGGGACTGCTCAACTTGGAAAAGAGACGACTAAGGGGGGGATCTGACTGAGGTCTATAAAATCATGAGGGGTGTGGAGAAAGTGAATAAGGACGTGTGATTTACCCCTTCACATAACACAAGAACCAGAAGTCACCCAATGAAATTAATAGGCAGCAGGTTTAAAACAAACGAAAGGAAGTGTTTCTTCACACAACGCGTTGTCAACCTGTAGAACTCCTTGCCAGGGGATGTTATGAAGGCCAAAACTATAATGGGGTTCAAAAAAGAATTAGATAAGTTCATGGAGGATAGGTCCATCAATGGCTATTAACTAAGATGGTTAGGGATAAAACCCCATGCTCTGGGTGTCCCTATACCCCTGATTGCCAAAAATTGGGAGTGAACGAGAGGGAGTGGCTCACTTGATAATTGCCCTGTTCTGTTCATTCCCTCTGAAGCACCTGGCATTGGCCACTGTCAGAAGACAGGATAGTGGGGTAGACAGACCATTGGTCTGACCCACTACGGCTGTTCTTATGCAAAAATAAGAAATCTCAAGATGTATAAAGAACCATTCTGAAACTACTGACTGCTTGAGCAAGGCATCTGGGGATTAGAGGAATTCACTCTTAGCCCTGAGATATTAGTTCACTTCTAAACATAGGTTGCAATATGGACCATCTGGATATAATCAACCCTACAGAGAATGGAATGTTGTAAATTCGGAGTTCTTCCAAACTGTCCCGCATTCTGCTCTCTATATAGACACTAACTGCCTCACTGTGCCTATAGTTCAAATGCAGTTCGAATGGTTTGGATACGATTGGAAGATACGCAGCTGCATGAGGGGTCAGGAATTCTAACTAGAATTATCCAGGACAACCATTAAACCAGAGTGCGTAGCAGAAAGCCAGCCCAGAGTCCACATGGAAACCTTTGTGAATCAGAGGACAAAGCTGCTTTGATATTAGGACTCCAAATTTGGACCACTGTCCCTACCCTGCACCCCCATGAGCGTAGCAAATTTCAAGACCACCTGAGTCAGCATGTGGCTTTTAAAGCACTCAGAATCCGTCTTTTAAACAGTGAGTGACTTTCAGCCTTATCTCTAGCGGAGCTGCCAATATGCTGATTTGGATATTACTTGCAGTAATGGAGTGAAGTTAATCGCAGTACAGCTTAAGAAAAAATTCCTGGTATTCAGCCTAACCGTAAGAATGATTAGACTGTGCAGTCATTTCCCAAGGGAGATCATTCGAGCTCCATCGCTTGGGTTATTTAAAACAACACTAAAAATCATGGTCTAAATCCTTCAGTCCTATCTCAGGCAAAACTCCCACAGAGCCTCAATCCTATTACTCCAGACTTGAACTTCCTTTCTAAAATATTAATATGACCAGTGAAAGAATTTTAAAAGTCTGTTTGACTTTCTACCATTGCTGCTATTTGTTTGGATGCTTTTTCATTTCCATCAACCAGAACAATAAAATTGAATAGACAGTTTCACTTTTGTTCAGCCCATTTCATTGTCTGCCCCTTGCACAATGCTCCACTGCTTGGGTTGCAAACACAGCAAGGCAATATTTCTATCCAAACAAAACTCTGCTTTCAGAGGAATTTTTTTTTAAACAAAAATTTTGGGGCAAAATTTCCATTATTTTTATGGTCAAAACACTAGCCTGGGAGGGAGCAAAGACAGCTGCGTTTTTAATCGAGCTCCACCACTGACTTGGTGTCTTATTTTGGTCAAATCACTTAGCGGCTCTGTGCTTGTTTCCCCCACCAATTTGTAAGATAGAGGTGATATTTACCTGCCTTACAGGAGTGTTGTGAAATCAGAATGTGTTCATGTAAATTCCATGGGATTGGATCCTTAAATGGAAGGTGCTCTAGAAAGACAATGTCTCATTGTTATTTTATTTAAACCTTTTTATAAAACTTCATCCTAGGACCTAAATTAACTAGCTAGTGTCTCTTTAAAACTAGACTGGGTAAAACTCCAGAGAGCATCTGAAGCACACACAGTGAGAATAACTGATGGAGGGTTTAATAGAACATAACTATTGTAGCAGAAAATTCTGCATTGATCCCTGTGGCGGTTGACTAGATGATCTCGTAGCTCTTGTCCATCTTCAGTTTCTATCATATGATTCTCTCTTTGAAAAGCGGTTGCACCGTTACGTAACTTTAGGGAAAATCTCTGGGAATGTAACAGCAAGGTCACAATAGGTGAAGCCACAAAGCCACTGTCTTGGGACAGTTCTGTATCAGGCTACACAATTTGCTCTGATCTTGCAAGCGTGCAAGGTTGTTGCGGTCTAACCCAAGAGTGAATGGAGTTTGCTTGCTGGCCCTAGTAAGGTAAAATATCCCTCTGCACTGGGCACTAAAAAAAGTCTCAACCCCCTGGCACCTGATGGCTTACTTGCCTGTGCCCAGGGCGAGCCTGGGGCGAGGTGGAGGTATAGAATGGGCATCTCTGAAGAGGCATGGACTTAAGTGTGATGCTAAGCGTGTCAATGAGGCATTTAGCTAAATACGTCCCTAAGCAGGACTAACTGGGTGGCTGCACAACAGCCCTCTCACATCAGGCTGGGTTGGATTCCCCTCTGCTCACTGTCCTGCTCATCACCTCTCACCTCGCTCTTCTATAAGCACACGCAATTTGGGGGAGCAAGTTTTCCCTGGGCTCAGTGTGAATCTCCTCTCCAGTGGGGCAGGCGCAATGTATGCTGGTGTAACCCACACACCTCCTGGATGTGGTGTTCTTTCCATCTAGTGGCATCGAGACCATTAGAGAGAGAGATTAAATGAGTCTGCTCTACAGCCTGAGCTACCAGCCAGTTGGCTTTTAGCTCATGCTGTAGAGGCTCATGCAGTAATTTCCAGAGGTCCCCACTTCGATACTGCCCGCTGGCGACCGGGGTTTGTCAGGGTTACGCTGGCGCACTGGGAAGCGATCACCCAAAGGAGGATATCGGGCCACCGCAACTGGAGAGACAGTAGAACAGTTGATATCAATGGAGGAGCTGTAATAGGCCAGGCTGGCTGAGCGCCACTCGTCAGACTGGGGACATTCCAAATCCCAGAATGGCAAGGACTCACCTAGCGATGGGGCCCAAATTAAAACCCCAGATCTGCACATAACAGAACTGTAGAGGGGTTCAATTCTGGCCAGGAATCCAGGGCCGAAGCCCACATCCTGCTATGAAAAATTCCATCTGATTTTTATTGAGCAAAAAGTTGGTCAGGACTTTGGTTATATAGTACACCTGTAAAACACAACACCCTGCATGGTCTAAGAAGACTCAGAATGAGCACAGGGGTTGGAGCCAGGAGTTCCTAGGACCTAGTCCTGCCTCTGCTGCCAATAGGCTGTGTGGCCTTGGACAATTCACTGAACCTATCTTGGTTTCCCCATCTGTAACACCAAGATGATGATACTGATCTCCCCAGTAGTGGTGTCAGGGTCAGACAATGTTTGTACCTTGCTTTGGCAATGCAAGCCCCTATTGTCCTTTGAGTTATACAGACGCAATCCCATGAATATCAAAAGTACTGCACCAAGTGTATCAGAGAGGAACATCTGACCCCTGGTATTCTACTATCAGAGCTCTCCCAAAGCTGGAGCACTGACTCAGAGGAGAGACCAGTGGCTACTGAATTACCAATTCCACTCCCTGCTGGATTCTCCTTGGAGGGCTCCCAACCAAGAATTGACCAGATCTTCTGCTGCTTAGCTGATAAGAACACAGCTGAAAGCCTCATACAGCCGATGGAGGCTTATTACACATAGAACTGAGCTGACTTTACTTGGTCCCACTTGGCTCCTGATTTTTTACCTTCCAAACCCAGCTGCAGCCTATCCATCCATTTTATGCCCCAAGCTTGTGTATTGACAGGACAGTCATGCTTCTAGGACATCATGTTTCCTTCTCAGGCATCTTACAAGGTTATTAAGTGGCCACTGCCTTGGCAGGGGAACTCTGTAGCAGCAGGAACTGTTCAGTTCTGCCTGGAGATCAGGAAGGCCATGTGGGTTTGGGGCAAAGCCTTGTTTGGAGGTCATGTGAGCTGCGTGCTCTCAGAGCTCGGGCTAATTATAGCGGGGTTGTGTCTGTTTACGGCACCAGCACTGAAAATGCGACCCTGCCCTCATAATTCCATTTAAAATATTGTTAAAAGGAATCCGGCAACCTGAAACCTACTCAATTAAAAAAAGAAAAAAGAAAAAAGAAGGCAGAGTTGAAGAGTTTCACCCCCTCCCTCTGCCCCTGTGCTTGTTGTTATTTATTTATGATGTGTATTGCAGCAGCACCTAGGAGTCATGTCCCAGGGCTCTGTTTGCTATCGGCTGTACAAACACAGATCAAAACGACACTCCCTGCCCCAATGAGTTGACATCTACGGAAGGCACCCGGCCAGTTTTGTGGTTTTACAATCACACTTCCCTTTTTGTAAAGATATTTCTCTCTCCTTCGTATGGAAGATGTCCCACACAAACAAGGGAAATTGATTACACAGGTGAAAGTGACTAAGCACTGTTAGGATATAGATATTCAGGCCTGTCTGCAAAGGCCTATACTTTAAGAATTTAGGTGTATTCTTATCACTTAGCTAGTTATAGAGGTATAAAAGAAAGAATCAAAATCACAGTCTGCCTGTTTACGGGCCTTCTCTTACAGTGACAGTCTGAAGCCCTGTTCTTAGGCCTGGTCTACATTATGAGTTTATGTCGAATTTAGTAGCGTTAAATCAAATCATCCCAGAGAATTGGATGTGGGAGAGGGGGTTAGTTTGGTTTCTGCTGCTGCATGTTAACACGAAAACCGCAGCACTTAATGGCCAACTCAACGAGCTTTGTTTGGTTTGGGAAAGGAGAGCGCTGCTGTTATGAAGGTTGCTGGTGAAGCTGAAAGACTATGGCTTACCATGGCCGCCTGCAAGCCGAATTCTGTTGCCCAGCACTGTGTGTGTGATCTCTAACAACAAAGCTGCAGGTACTCAATATAAGATGCAAAATGCGACCTTGTACCAAAATCACATGTGCTATGTAATGTGAATAGTGTTGTTCACTGTGAAAGAGTATAACCATTGTTCTGTAAAATGTATCTTTTAAAATACTTCACTCCCTTTTTTTCCTCCCTCAGCTGCAAATGTTTCAAGCCTCCCTCCTCTGTCCCAAAAGTTATCGCAGATAAGCCGGCGAAAAAAACGCACGCGCAATGAAATGTTCTCTGAGCTCATGCAGTCATCCGGCACTGACAGAGCTCAGCTGAATGTGTGGAGGGACACAGTAGCACAGTACAGGAAAGCGGCCGATGAACATGAGGGCAGGAGGGACGTTTGAGATAAGAGTTGGCGGCAGGAAGATCAGAGGAGGCATGAGGCAATGCTGAGGCTACTGCGGGATCAAACGGACATGCTCCGGCATCTGGTAGAGGTTCAGGAACGGCAGCAGGATCACACACTGCCGCTGCAGCCCCTGTTTAACCACCCTCCCTCCTCCCCAAGTTCCATAGCCTCCTCACCCAGACGCCCAAGAACGTGGGGGGAGGGGGAAAGGCTCCGGGCACCCAACCACTCCACCCCAGTGGACAACCCAAGCAACAGAAGGCTGTCATTCAACAAGTTTTGAAGTGGCCTTTTCCTTCCTTCCTACTGTCCTCCCACATCCCACCTGTGCTACCTTGTGAGTTATCTCCCTATTTTTATAATCAATTAATAAAGAATCCATGTTTTTTAAATGATAGTGACTTTATTTCCTTTGCAAGCAAGCTGTGATCGAAGTGGGGAGGATGGGTGGCTTACAGGGAATTAGAGTCAACCAAGGGGGTGGGTTTTCATCAAGGAGAAACAAACAGAAGTGTCACATGGTACCCTGGCCAGTCATGAAACTGGTTTTCAGAGCTTCTCTAATGTGCAGCACTTCCTGCTGTGCTCTTCTAATCGCACTGGTGTCTGGCTGCATGTATTCAGCAGCCAGGCGATTTGCCTCAACCTCCCACCCCGCCATAAACGTCTCCCCCTTACTCTCACAGAGATTGTGGAGCACAAGCAAGCAGCAATAACAATGGGAATATTGGTTTTGCTGCGGTCTGAACGAGTCAGTAAACTGCGCCAGTGACCCTTTAAACGTCCAAATGCACATTCTACCATCATTCTGCACTTGCTCAGCCTATAGTTGAACAGCTCCTTTCTACCATCCAGGGTGCCTGTGTACGGCTTCATGAGCCAGGGCATTAAGGGGTAGGCTGGGTCCCCAAGGATAACTATAGGCATTTCAACATCCCCAACAGTTATTTTCTGGTCTGGGAAGTAAATCCCTTCCTGCAGCTGTTTAAACAGACCAGAGTTCCTGAAGACGCGAGTGTCATGAACCTTTCCCGGCCATCCCACACTGATGCCAGTGAAACGTCCCTTATGATCCACCAGTGCTTGCAGCACCATTGAAAAGTACCCCTTGAAGTTTATTTACTGGCTGCCCTGGTGGTCCAGTCCCAAGATAGGGATATGCATTCCGTCTATAGCCCCACCACAGTTAGGGAATCCCATTGCAGCAAAGCCATCTAGTATGACCTGCGCATTTCCCAGAGTCACTACTTTTGATAGCAGCAGCTCAATGATTGCATTGGCTACTTGCATGACAGCAACCCCCCACAGTAGACTTGCCCACTCCAAATTGATTACTGACTGACCAGTAGCTGTCTGGCGTTGCAAGCTTCCACAGGTCTATTGCCATTCGCTTCTCAACAGTGAGGGCTGCTCTCATCCTGGTATTCTTGCGCTTCAGGACAGGGGAAAGCAAGTCACAAAGTTCCATGAAAGTGCCCTTATGCATGCAAAAGTTTCGGAGACACTGGGAATCATCCCAATCCTACAACAGTATGCGGTCCCACCAGTCTGTGCTTGTTTCCCAGGCCCAGAATTGGCATTCCACGGCATGAGCCTGCCCCATTAACACCATGATCTCCAAATTGCCAGGGACCGCGGTTTTAGAGAAATCTGTGTCCATGTCCTCATCACTCTTGTCACCGCGCTGCCGTTGCCTCCTTGCCTGGTTTTTCAGGTTTGGGTTCTGCATAAACTGCACCATAACGTGCGAGGTGTTTACAATGGTCATAACTGCTGCAGTGAGCTGAACGGGCTCCATGCTTGCCATCCTATGGCGTCTGCTTGGGCAATCCGGGGAAAAAGGCGCGAAATGATTGTCTGCCGTTGCTTTCACGGAGGGAGGGTTGACTGACGACATTTACCCGTAACCACCCGTGACAAATTTTTGGCCCCATCAGGCATTGGGAACTCAGCCCAGAATTCCAATGGGCAGCGGGGACTGCGGGAACTGTGGGATAGCTACCCACAGTGCACCACTCAGAATGTCGATGCTTGCCATGGTACTGTGGACGCACACCGCTGAATTAACGTGCTTAGTGTGGACGCATGCACTTGACTTTATACAATCTGTTCCCAAAAATCGACTTCTGTAAAATCGGAGTAATTTTGTAGTGTAGACGTACCCTTAGGCTAAGATCTTTGGCTAAGCAGCAGAGGCAGCCATAAGCTGGGAGCGAACGGTCACATCCTCACATTCCAAACTAGTCTCATTGAAATAAGGTGCTGTTGGGCTGTTAGAAATACAATCCTGTCCTGATAATGCCTATTGCCTCCAGAGAAAGGGAAGTGCCTAGAAGATGCAAAAGGAAGTTTAGTTTGATAGTTTTCTGTTTGGTAAGAACTCACTTATCAATAGACACAGCTGGGAAACCCTTATGTCTTTTTTCAGAGTAGCAGCCTTGTTAGTCTGTGTCCGCAAAAAGAAAAGGAGGACTTGTGGCACCTTTGAGACTAACAAATTTATTTGAGCATAAACTTTTGTGAGCTACAGCTCACTTCATCGGATGTCTTTATAGATGTAGTTGTGAAATCCTCACTTCTGTATTGTTTTGTCATTATAGTTCCCACTTTGCTATTATTTATTTGCATGGTCTCTGTCTGGTTCTGTGATTGTTTCTGTCTGCTGTGTAATTAATTTTGCTGGGTGTAAACTAATTAAGGTGGTGGGATATAATTGGTTAAATAATCATGTTACAATATGTTGGGATTGGGTAGTTAAATTTCAGGAAAATGATTGGTTAAGGTATAGCTAAGCAGAACTCAAGTTTTATTATATAGTCTGCAGTCAATCAGGAAGTAAGGGGGGGGGAATGGGAACAGGGAATGGGGGTGGGGAAATTGGAATCATGTTTGGCTAAGGGCAGGAATGGGAACGGGGACACAGGTGTAAGGCTCTGTGGTGTCAGAGCTGGGAAGGGGGACACTGAGGAAGGAAACTGGAATCATGCTTGCTGTAAGTTCACCCCAATAAACATCAAATTGTTTGCACCTTCGGACTTCGGGTATTGTTGCTCTCTGTTCATGCGAGAAGGACCAGGGAAGTGAGCGGGTGAAGGAATAAGCCCCTAACAAGCACAACGTGCACACACAATAAATACACTAAAAACAAATGTGTCTCTCTCTAATCCCTTTCAGTTACAAGGAATAGCTCCACTGCTCACTAATATTAACAGGACGGTTCGATTGACTTAAATGTGCTTTGGCTCAGGGCCATTGTCATCTTCAGTGTTGTTTGAAACAGTAGCAGGTAAATATAGTGCAGGCCATTGTGATTTTTTTTTTTTTTTGAGTTGGTGCCTCTCTAACTTCCAAAATGCCTGCAACATTTTCATTGCAATTTGCCGGCCTGTTCTATAAAATGGCTAAGAAGGGGCCTGGGATGGGCCAGGACTCCTGGGTTCTATATCCAGCCTAATCACTGACTTTCCTCCCCTCAGTTTTTAAAATGCTGAATACAAAATATGTTGCAAGTGGCTTTTTAAGTGAAGCTCTACTGTGAAAAGGGACTAAGTAATAACAATATTTGAACTGTCACTTGGCTGTGTTCAGGGTCAGAGCTGCTGGCTTTAGTGCGAAAAATAATTTCTTCTTGCTTTTTACTCTCAGTAACCCAGCGTGAACTGGATTCCACTCCTTCTTGTGTTCCATAAATAGAATTGGTTGCAAAGCTTCCATGCAAGACCGATCAGTTACTCCAGTAACATGAATCTATCTAGGTACTTATAGAGCCTTTGTCATCACTGTCTTCAAGCACCTTCACAACAGCTCTGAGTCGGGGGAAGCACTGTCTGCATTGGACAACTGGGGAACTGAGGCACAGAGTAGATTAAGTGACTTGCCCAAGGTCACCCAGGAAGTCTGTGGCAGGGCTGAGCATTGAACCTAGATCTCCTGCATCCCAGTCCTGTGCAATGGAATTCCTGGGAATGATGCAGGAGATGAAAAGACTCCAGCTTTACTTTGGTCCCCTTAGTGGTGTTTGCAGGGATGGCAATGAGTAAATCTCTTGGTTTTTACATGAAGACTGATCACATTTGATCTGGAGTAAAAACAATGTAAAAAAAATATATCCATGGAATGCCATGATGCCATTTTAACTTTTGTCCTGAGCCAAAGTGCATTTTCCAATGCAATTACCCACATCCTCACTTGCTCCCAGCACCCTTCACACACGGACCTCTTCAAGGAGGTGGGCTTTACGCCATGTCAAACAGTGCAAGCTGTGCCTCTGCAAGGCCAGCGGGGGACGTGAATTCCAGGGTGAGGGCTTTCCACTGAAAATGCCATATCGCCTCTGGAGCAGATTCATTCCTGGCATCAGCCCAGGGCCGTTCAGTGGGTGAACTTGGCCCTGTGGTCACCCAGCTGTCAGATGGAAGTACTGTTGATTTTTTTAGCGTGCATGGATATTATGAGCCCTAATGATGGTTTGTAAAGCGCTTGGAGATCTCTGAATGAAAGGTGCTGGGCAAGGGTGGGACAAAACTGTTGCACAGCTCTCCCCAGCAATCACATTTGCATGGTTTGCTGAGAGTTAGATTGCATGCTGGACGGTGTTTGTGGGTCAGTGGCAAAGAGAGGCCACACCTGGGAAAGTGTGCGTGTCGAGGGTAGCCAAGGTAGTAAAAGCCTCTTAGGAAGAGGGCGGGATTCCTGATTGGACCAGGCAGTGGGATGGGGAGAAGAGAAAATCCCCCCTGTAAAACCAGGAGAAAAGCAAAGCGGTTGCCTTGTGGGTGAAAGGCTGGTTGGCAGGGGAGTGGAGAAGGAGAAATGATTGTTCCTACCATTAAATGAGTCTATGCGGTGAGTTTAGACCCGAACAAGTATGCTAGTTAAGAGCCTCATTTCTCCCAGAAAGGACTGAAGGACCCTGCTGGGAAAACCAAAGGAAGCCCCAGGGGAAGCTGAATAGACTGATGTGTTCTGGGTGACATGTGGAGGAATGGGGGGGATACGAGTCAGAGGACAGAGAAGTGGGGTGCAGGCTGAGTGAGCAGTGGCTCTCAGGGCAGAGTGGAGAGCAGAGATAAGTGATAGAACCCCACAAGAGCCCAGCCCAGGTAGAGAGGTAAAACAGGAGTTTGCTTTACATTTCACCTTTCTTCCTGCACAAGCAGCAGCCTGCTCAGTACAGGACATGCTGCTTCTGCTCCCCCCACCTTCTCTCCTCCATCATTCTCTCTTCCTGCAAGAGGTTTGGGGTTAGGAGATGGGACAGCAAAATCAGAGTTAGCTCCTCTGCTCTCAAGTACCCTGTCCCTCCTCTGCTACTGCCCCTGGGGCAGGACTCTGAACACCGTTTAGTTCTGTCCCTGGGCGTTGCCCCACAGGAGCAGAGCCCTGGTTTGTCCAGTCCAATATGACACAGCAAGGCAGCTTGCTGGTCCCAAGCCAACACCGTCCTGTGCAGCTGGGAACGGAACTTGGCCCACTAGAATTAGAAGTAAGCCATGCAGAAGTCACAGCAAATGCCACCCGAATGTGCGGCAGTAACTGACCTGCTTTTCTAGGCACACTTCTGCATGCCCCATTGAAAGCCATTGTTCGTTTTACTTCTCCCCCTTATCTCCCATGGTTTGACTCAGCAGCACTGATCAAGGATCGTTCAATCGCTACACCACATAATAGCCTGGGCTACTGCATGTGATCACGTCTTCCTCTAGTGGTTGGTCCCAGCAGGAATAAAACCCTGCTACTTACTGACCACTAGCAGAGCTGCTCAGGGGACAGGGCTTGTGGTTCTGGTGCTGAAGGTCCCAGATTCACTGCCACAGTATGTAGCAGGTGAGGTAATAACAGAAGTGGATCCTGTGATGGGTTGGATCACAGAAACCCCTTTCGGACTGCCACCTGATGTGCCTAAACTACCTCTGAGCCTGTTTTCCCTGCCAGCTTGGGACTTCAGTACCTTGCCTTGTTTGAGCCAGACGTACTTGCCTGCTGCAAACACAGATCCAAGTCTGAACCACACAAGCTGCGGGCTTAACTGAAAACAGCTTAAGAAGTGCTCTTGTCTCCAGCCCTCAGATACCCAACTCCCAATGGCGTCTAAATCCCAAATAAATCCATTTTACCCTGTATAAAGCTTATACACAGTAAACTCATAAATTGTTTGCCTTCTATAACACTGATAGAGAGGTATGCACAGCTGTTTCTTCCCCCCCTCCCCCCAGGTATTAATACATACTCTGGGTTAATTAATAAGTGATTTTATTAAATACATAAAGTAGGATTAAGTGGTTCCAAGTAATAACAGACAGAACAAAGTAAATTACCAAATAAAATAAAATAAAACACGCAAGTCTTCACCTAATACAGTAGGAAACTAAGTGCAGGTAAATCTCACCCTCAGAGATGTTCCAATAAGCTTCTTTGGCAGACTAGCCTCCTTCTAGTCTGGGTCCAGCAATCACTCACACCCCTGTACTTACTGGCCTTTGTTCCAGTTTCTTTCAGGCACCTCTTTGGAGTGGAGAGGCTACCTCTTGAGCCAGCTGAAGACAAAATGGAGGGGTTTTCCTGGGGGCATATATATTTTCTTTCTCGTGAGTAGAAACCCCTCTCTTCCCCTGTGTAGAATCCAGCTACAAAATGGAGTTTTAGAGTCACATGGGCAAGTCACATGTCCATGCATATATCAACTTTCTACAGAACATTCCCAGGAAAGCTCAGATGTGGATTGGCATCTATCAAGGTCCATTGTTAACCAAGTACTCGAATAACTCCTTCACACTATGTTGACCAAATCTGCCTTCGGTGCTTTCTACAGCAAACACTTTAAATACAAGCATAGAGCCAGTGCTTATAACTTCAGGTATAAAAATGATACAGTCATACAAATAGGATGAATACATGCAGAAGAACATAACCTTTGCAAAGATACGTTACATGGCATATCTAGCATAAAACATATTCCAGTTATGTCATATTTACACTCATAAGCATATTTTTATAAAGCATTATGGGGTGCAATCTCACAGATCCCATAAAAGATATTACCTCATCCACCTTGTCACATTTGTCTGGGGCAGAGAATCATTTATTATTTGCTTGCCAAGCACTAGCACAATGGATGCCAACTGCAGTATTAACGTTATATCACAATAATTTTTTGCATGGATAGACAGCCCTCAACCAACCCCCCCAAAGTGTCTATTCTGGACATTTAAAATAACAGTTCAAAAGAGGAAAAATCCTGAAATCGTCAAGAGAAATCTATCCCTTCACCATCAGACCTTAGGTGTCAATTAGCTTGCATCATCTGTAAGGTTTGTTTGAAAAAGTGTGGATGAATTGCCATCAAAAGCCTCTTGTTCTGGGTGTCCCTAAACCTCCAACCGCCAGACACTGGGACTAGGTGATGGGGGATGGATCACTCAATAATTGCTCTGTTCTGTTCATTCCCTCTGAAGCATCTGGCATTAACCACTGTTGGAAGGTAGGATACTGGACTAGATGGACCATAGGTCTGACCCAATATGGCTGTTCTTATGTTCTTCTAGTAATTATATATGGGGTGTTCCTATGAAGTTTTACCTAAGCCAAGAGAGAAAAAACATCCCCATCCTTAATACACATTACATATTGCAAGAGCAGGCAGAATAATGAGTATTGATAGCAACAGGCTATTACAGATTGGCACCCCAAGCAAATACATCCAAACATTTAACGAGGGATCCATGAATACCATCCCTTTCACCTTGGATAGAATGGGCAGGTAAATCATGGCACAGAGAACAAAAATGAAGTTTGACGGGACAGTGCTAGGTTAAAACATACATTTACATCAACGAGCGGTACAAACTTATGAAAAGTCTCTGCCCCAAAGAACTTATTGTGTTAAGAGCTGATTGTTTACCTAACACACTTGGAAAATAAAAGTATATCATCAGTTACTGTTGTTCAGAGTCTCTTTCTAGTCAGTTTTACTGTTGATTCACCTTCTCAGCCCCCTTGGTCTGCATATTTTCTGCTTTGCATAGAAACCGCTGGGGGGGCCTTGTCTGTCTGTCTGTAAAGCACCATGCACACTGTTTGGTGCTATGCCAATAACAATATTAGCTGCAGTGTTCACACCTGGCTGCCTAAAGTTAAACTCCATAAATACAAATGACCTTATATCAGAAGGGCTGAGTGCCTGTAGCTCCCATTGAAATGAATTATCCCCATTGTACAGATCAGGCTCAAAGAGATTAAGTAAAGGTACCACAAAGGTGGTCAGACACCATATGAGAATCTAGAAAGACAAATGACAAAGTCAAGGATATAAAATTCCCGACTAATTCCTGGTCTTACAGTTAATCCACCAAACCCCATCTGCCCCCAGAAAAAGGCCATAGCAGTTCTCTTGATGAGGATTAATAATAACACAGAGCGTTAGTCATTCATTCACCAATGGGAGGAGTAAAATCCACATCATACTGGATCTGCCCTTTAATTTGGTCCTGCGGTCTATCTAGAACTGGCTCCAAGGCTGCCGGGTCAGAATCTGAATTTTCTCAGGTTTAGCAATGCTCTGATCCAGGCTTTGGTTTTAGCCTGTAATAGATATGGGAGCCAACTGTGGCTTTCAGACTTGGAGTTGGACTTGAGACAAGCATCCCTAAAATTTAAATACCATGCTTGAATCTTGGGCTCCTTTGGGTTCAGGCTGAGTGGCAGGAGAAAAGACTAGGTAATGACTAAGCTCTGTTTGATTATGCAGGCTACACAAAACCAAACATGCAGAAGGAAAAACCCAAACAAGTCATTAGGCAAACAGTGGGAAATGATCCCAAGTGACAGAGCAACTGAGCTATAATGAGAAAGTGGGGCCAAGTAATGAGAGATGATTAACTCCTAAAGCAGGATTAAGACTGTTAGTATCACTCTGTAAATCAGGACTTAATAATGAAGGTAGCAACATCACTAGACAGTCACCACTAAACTGCGTGTGGGAGGAAGGGCACCCTGAATCTCAGCTGTAATCAAAGCAGTTACATAATGGAGGGGTGGTAGCTTCCACGGTTCTGCGGAGACTTGGCGGACAAGAAAGTGCTGTCGTAAGTTTCACACAAGACTAGGATCCAGTTGTCAACTAAGGCTAGCAATAGTTTTAACTCATTCCCAACGCAGACTGCAAGCAACTGGAAGCTTGAGGTCAGTGAGGTTAAAAAAGATTAAAAAATAATAATGGAGAAATGGAGTAATTTAGGATAGAGAGAAAAAATAAATGATAAAAATGACACCACAAACCCGCCATGGTCAGTCAAAATACAAGTTAATACAAACCAGTAGAATTCTAACTTGACACGGATGTGTGGGTATTTCAAGGTTGCCATTTACTGAGCACCCCCTTGTGGCCGGGAGTGCCTGTGCAGCACCCCTACTCTATTTCCCCTTGGGGCTGGGTTAATAGCCAAACACAGTTCAAAACAGTTCAGTGTCTCCAAAATAACACCCATTACAGCAACACAAAAGTTCATAGACATCTCCGGCTCTTCTGCCGCACACACAGCTCTTCACGCAGCTGCCAGTCCTGTCTTTCCTAGCAGGAGGTCACCTTCCTGGTTTTCTTCTCCCCGTTTTGAGGGAGAAGGTAGCATATATACCGCCCTCCACTGGAGAGCTTCCCTTCAATTGGCTGAGAGAGAAGGGAGCCCTGCCCACCCTACACTGCAGGGCTGCTGGTATTGGGCCCTTAAAAGGATAGCAGCCTGGCTTTCCCCCATCCAGTTACTAATTCCCCAGGACCGCTTCCTCTCTTCCCACCACAAGGCCATTTCCCACAATGTCCCTAGAATGGGGTCTCCTGGCCCTGCTAGTCTTAAAGGGCCAGTATACTCCATTACAGGTATTTATACCAGATCTGGCACAATAAATATTTCACATTATGAACAACCCCCCCCTCCACCCTGATCTTAAAAAAGCATAAAGGCTGCAGAGTCAAGCACTCAGAAATGAGGGAATTCTAGAATTCAGGTTGTCCATGCAACTGTAACCCACATGCTTGCACTGTAGCATTTAGTGATGTAAGTAAGGGAAAAAACCAGAGCCCTCAGAACAAAAACAAGACCTATGCATCCTCCCCACTGTGTGCCTACAGACTTGCTAGAGCCAGGTAGGGATACTCTGCTGGATGGGCTAGAATCATCCAGAAATTGCATGGGGGAGGGGGGAGCATTAGGTGGGCTCATTAGCTGTTTGAAGCTATTTGGATGATTTCCATTGTGGGCAAGCAGCCTGGTAGGTCACATCCAGAGTCACTGAGAGTAGAACCATGAAGAACATAAGGTGATGGGAAGAAGTTCGTAAATGGGAGGAGTGGGAGGACTCAGTGGTAGAACAGCACAAGGAGCAGGCAAGCCTGACTGTGAGGCTTTTGCTCCAGGAACTTTACCAGTCTGTTGGATTAGACTGCAGACTCCCTCCCTTACTTCACTGGAGAAGAAGAAAACTAGATTTGCTGTGGGCTGTCCAAAGCACCCGCTGTTGCTGCAGAACCTCAGAGTTTGAAGGAGACTCTGGGACAACCACTAGTTTCCCACACTTCAAGGAGTTGGTGACAAGGAGGGTAAATCCTCTTAGGGAAGTGCTCTAGGGGAACAAATGCTCATGTGAGCAGAATTCCATTTTGCACTGAACTTGCAGAGTAACACATACTAACCCTCGGTGGGGAAACCCCTGAACACATTGGCTTTAAAAGAGTTGTTATTGACAAGTCACAGTTGTGTCAAGGATTATAAATAAAGGCTTGTGTAGCCCTGTAGCTGTAGATTTAGTAAGAGCGTTTTAGAGATTTTATGTTGCTGTCTTCAGATCATGATCTGGGCTGCTTATAAGCCAGCCAGCCAAACAAAACAGTTCTTTCCCTCTCCCTGCCCAGAGAGAGGGAGAAGCAGAGTAAAAGAAAAAAAAACAAAAGGGGTCTGTTAGGGAGCTTATTCCTTCACCCACTTACTTCCCTGGTCCTTCTCGCATGAACAGAGAGCAACAATACCTGAAGTCCAAAGGTGCAAACAATTTGATGTTTATTGGGGTGAACTTCCAGCAAGCATGATTCCAGTTTCCTTCCTTAGTGTCCCCCTTCCCAGCTCTGACACCACAGAGCCGTCCCTGTTCCCATTCCTGCCCTTAGCTAAACATGATTCCAATTCCCCCCCCCCACCTCACTTCCTGACTGACTGCAGACTATATAGTAAAACTTGAGTTCTGCTTAGCTATACCTTAACCAATCATTTTCCTGAAATTTAACTAACCAATCCTAACATATTGTAACATGATTATTTAGCCAATTATATCCCACCACCTTAATTAGTTTACACCCAGCAAAATTAATTATACAGCAGACAGGAACAATCACAGAACCAGACAGAGATTATACAGACAAACAATAGGGAAATGGGGACTACAGTGATAGAACAAACACAGAAATGAGGATTTCACATCCCAGCTATTGATAAGTGAGTTCCTGCCAGACAGGATGCTATCAAACTAAGTTTCCTTTTACACCTTCTAGGCACTTCCCTTTCTCTGGAGGCAATAGGCATTACCAGGACAGGACTATATTCCTAACAGCCCAATAGCACCTTCTTTCAATGTGACTAGGTTGGAATGTGAGGATGTGACCGGTCGCTTCCCAGCTTATTTCTGCCTCTGCTGCTTAGCCAAAGGCCTTAGCCTAAGAACAGGGCCTCAGATTGTCACAGTAAGAGAATGCCCTTACACCGGCAGACAGTGATTTTGATTCTTTCTTTCTTTCTTTCTTTCTTTTATACCTCTGTAACTAGCTAAGTGATAAAAATACACCTAAATTCTTAGAGTACAGGCCTTCGCAGACAGGCGTGAATGTCTGTATCCGAACAGGGTCAGTCTCTTGATCACCTCTTTAAGGTTTGGTTTATCTGCATGTTCTAATGTCCTTCACCCACAGTTGATACCTGGTCCATACAGTCTCAGGGGTTGCTAGGTCTGTACCCATCTTCTTTTGTCCCGGTCTGTCCCTGTAGCCAGCGGTCTCCTACCTCGTCACCACCCCTTCCTCTAGCAGGCTTTCCCTTTTTAAGCTTTATCTTTCCAGGGAGAGCATCCCTTGCAGGTGTGTTGGGTTAATGCTGGCTGTGCCCAGAGAACTTGTTAGCTTCCTCGCTTCTAGAGCAGGGTGTGCCCCCTCATGCTTTCATAGCAGAGATTTAGCTCCGTATAATAGAGAGACATGTCAAAGTCTGAAAAGAGTAGACACTGGTCACCACACAAAAGTACAGGAAGAGAAAAGAAATATCATAGCAGATGTTAGCATATCACTCCCCCAGCCCATCACACAGTCTGAATTCAGTCCCCTTGTGCATATACATTGTGAGCTACACTTTTCAGTGATGTGATCACACGCTGTGTTTCCCACAGGATTTCTGGGCAATATTCCTGCCTCTGCTGAATGTTTGGCATCACCACTTTCATGCACTAAGTATCTCATGATGCTTTGGAGAGAATGACCCAGGGATGCTGGCTCTCCTAGGCAGGAGTAACCTCCAGCTAGTATGGATTGTGTGCTCATGAGGGGCGGCAGAGAGAGAGGCCAGCCCATGAACACACAACCCGACCCCTGTTGCTCCCCCACGGGAGGGCTTCCTCAGAGTCAGTGCTTAATTTGTAATGAAAGAAGTGCCAGGGCTCAAGCAATTAGGTGCCTGGGGTTCAAGAAATTTTTTTTACATTCATAACCGATGCAGCAAGCCCAGAGGTGCCAGGGTTATGAACTGCCAAGCCTTGAGGTGCTGGGGCGCAGCCCTGGCACAAATTAAAAGCACTGGTCTGGGTGTAGATGGAAGGAGGCAGCAGATTCCTCTCTGACCTCAGTCACAGGCTTCCCGTTCCCTCTGCGTGTCAAGAGGCACATTTGGTTCCTTGGTAGCGTCCAAGAGTGAGGGAAGGAGGGAGAAATTAACTGGAACAATGAGGGAGAAGGGGAGCTACCAAGGACGAGGTTGTGGCAGACACTAGGGGCTGCAGAGGAGAAGGCTCTCATCCCAGAGAGGGCGAGAGTGGGTGGTGGGACAAAGGGCAGGCTGGCACAAGGATTGTCCCCATTTTACCGATGGTGAACTGAGACAGAGAGAGATTAAGGGCCAGCTTTTAAAAGGCATTTAGGTGCCTACTGGGTTACTCCCATTGAAATCAATGGGTTTCACCTAGGGTGACCATATTTTCCCAAATGGAAAATGGGACACCCCACGGGCCAGCCCGAGGCCCCTCTTCTCCTCCCCCCATGCGGCTGGCCTGAGACCTCCCTGCCTCCTGTCTGCGTGGGGCTGTCCCAAGTTCCCACTCCTCCCACAGGGCTGGTCCAAGCCTCCCTGTATGGGGCCATCCCGAGGCCCCACTGCCACCCACCCACTGCAGGGCTGGCCCAAGCTGCTCTCCCAAGCCCTCCCTCCCTTGTGGGGCTGGCATTGCTGCTCGTCCCCACCACTCTGCACATTCCTCCATGCCCCGCACCCCACTCTTTTTGGCAAAACTGTGCACTTGTCCAGTTTGTTCTTGTGAACTGATCATCAGTTGGCAAAAGCAAATGGGACAAATGCCCAGATTTGCCAGAAAAGTCGGGACAGCTGGGACAGGGCCTAAAAAAAGGACTGTCCTGGCTGAAATGGGACTTATGGTCACCCTAGATGCACCTAAATACCTTCGACCATCAAGCCCTAGTGACTTGCTCAATGTCACACAGGGAGACTGTGGGAGAGGCAGGACTTAAATCCACATCCCCCACACCCCAGTCCATTGTCCTCAGTGCTAGTTCATCTTTCTGGCTAGGTACAGGCCTGAACTGCAGCCCTTCAACACCACTCCCTACACTGATGTGCAGCAACAGCTCAGGGATAGGACATGCTGCCTTCTCAAAGGGAGCGGGCAAGCTGCCTGCCCGGGGGCTCAGAGTGCCTTTGGGTTCTGCTAGGCCAGGCGTCACAGCCTGCGCTTTTAGAAGAGCTTGTTTCGAGTCGCAGTCACAGGCTAGAAGCCTGATCATAGGACTGGGTCTCACACGCTCCAGGGTTTTAGATTATGGTTGCGTTGGAGACTCTGTGGCCTTCAGCAAATCATGTCACTGCTCCGTGCCTCAGTTTCCCCATTTGTGAGATGGAGTTAATACTTATATACTTATCCACTTATCCTCAGAGAGGTGTTGGGAGGTTCACTAGGTAGTGTTTGTACCACACCTTAATGAGAGAAGAGGCTATGTAAGAGCTAAGTATTCATATGCCTAATTAAATTAATATCCGTAGGATGATATGGAGGCTGATTTAATACTTGGCACTTATACCCCTCCCCTCCCACAAATATACTACTAGCGAAGCTCAGGGATGAGCCACTTCAGCCCAGGAGGTAATTTGTAGGTGGGGAGTTATGAACAACTGAAAATAGCCTCCACATATGCAGCCCGAGGCCTCCGTGTTGGCCTCCTAGCAGCTCTCCCCAGCCAAGCAGGGTTGGGCTGGCTTGGGATTTGGTTAGGAAATCTCCAAGGAGCACCTGCGTGTTGGTATGGGTGATTCAGAAGGTGGCTCTCGTCCTGCTGTGTCAGCGCTGAACCCGGGCCCAAACACGATAGGAGGGAACACCAGGTGCTCTCTGCCCAGAGAAGAGAGCCCTATAATTTCAGCCCAATGAGTTAGTCTTGATTTCCGTGCTACAGAGATACTGGGAGCTGTTGAAACTCCTGCAACCCTCCCGCCCTCCCCCGGCCCCCGCCTTGAGAGCTGCTTTTGTTGGGTGTGGTTATGATTTATTTAGGCGGTACATCCTAGTGGCGAGGACACGAGACTGGGACTCAGAAGACCTGCTGTCCATCCCCAGCTCTGACACTGCCCTGCCAGGTGACCTTGGGCAAGTCATCTCCTTCTCTATGGGTATGTCTACACTACGAAATTAGGTCAAATTTATAGAAGTCAGTTTTTTAGAAATAGGTTTTATATATTCGAGTGTGTGTGTCCCCACAGAAAATGCTCTAAGTGCATTAAGTGCATTAACTCGGCAGAGTGCTTCCATAGTACCAAGGCTAGAGTCGACTTCCGGAGTGTTGCACTGTGGGTAGCTATCCCACAGTTCCCGCAGTCTCCGCTGCCCATTGGAATTCTGGGTTGAAATCCCAATGCCTGATGGGGCTAAAACATTGTCGTGGGTGGTTCTGGGTACATATTGTCAGGCCCCTGTTCCCTCCCTCCCTCCGTGAAAGCAAGGGCAAACAATCGTTTCGCGCCTTTTTTCCTGAGTTACCTGTGCAGACGCCATACCACGGCAAGCATGGAGCCCGCTCAGCTCACTGTCACCGTATGTCTCCTGGGTGCTGGCAGACGCGGTACGGCATTGCTACACAGCAGCAGCAACCCATTGCCTTGTGGCAGCAGACGGTGCAATAGGACTGGTAGCCGTCATCGTCATGTCCGAGGTGCTTCTGGTCACCTCTGTGAGGTTGATCAGGAGCACCTGGGCAGACATGGGCGCAGGGACTAAATTTGGAGTGACTTGATCAGGTCATTCTCTTTAGTCCTGCAGTCAGTCCTATTGAACCATCTTATGGTGAGCAGGCAGGCGATACGGATTGCTAGCAGTCCTACTGTACCATCTTCTGCCGGGCAGGCAAGAGATGAGGATGGCTAGCAGTCCTATTGTACCATCTTCTGCCGAGCAGCCATGAGATGTGGATGGCATGCAGTCCTTCTGCACCGTCTACTGCCAGCCAAAGATGTAAAAGATAGATGGAGTGTATCAAAACAAGAAATAGACCAGATTTGTTTTGTACTCATTTGCACCCCCCCCTCCCCCGTCAATCGTGCATCTGAGTTGAGAGTGCTGTCCAGAGCAGTCACAATGGAGCACTCTGGGATAGCTTCCAGAGGCCAATACCGTCAAATTGTGTCCACAGTACCCCGAATTTGACCCGGCAAGGCCGATTTAAGCGCTAATCCACTTGTCAGGGGTGGAGTAAGGAAATTGATTTTAAGAGCCCTTTAAGTCAAAATAAAGGGCTTCATCGTGTGGACGGGTGCAGGTTTACATCGATTTAACGCTGCTAAATTCGACCTAAAGTCCTAGTGTAGACCAGGGCTATGCCTCTGTTTTTCCATCTGCCAAAGGCCGGTTAATGAAACGGACCTCCTAGGCAAAGTGCTGTGAGACCTAAAGAAAAGATGAGAAGTGCTGTGTCAGAGCTGGTGTTGTTCTACTACAACAGGGCCTAGAGATGCCAAGGGAGAGTGCGGCCCTGCTGTGCTAGGGCTGTGCAAACACAGTCAGAGACAGTGCCTGCCCCTAAGAGCTTACGATTTCAATAGACCAGGCAGCCCAAGGAAGTGCCAGCACCCCATGTTACAGATGAGGAACTCAGGCCCCGAGAGAGGAAGTGACTTGTCTAAGGTCATGCAGCACGTCAGGAGCCCAGCTGGAGGTAGACCCCAGGTGTCCGGCCTCCCAGTTCAGTGCCCTAACAGCTGCCTCTCCAAGAGCTGACTGTCTAAATCAGTGGTTCTCAACTGTGGTCCACCACTTGTTCGGGGAAAGCCCCTGGCGGGCCGGGCCGGTTTGTTTACCTGCTGCATCCGCAGGTTCGGCCGATTGCAGCTCCCTCTGGCCGCGGTTTGCCACTCTAGGCCAATGGGGGCTGCGAGAAGCGGCACGGGCCAAGGGACGTGCTGGCCGCCCTTCCTGCAGCCCCCATTTGGCCTGGAGCAGCAAATTGCAGCCAGTGGGAGCCACGATCGGCTGAACCTGCGGACGCGGCAGGTAAACAAACCGACCTGGCGCACCAGGGGTTTCCCTGAACAAGTGGTGGACCACAGTTGAGAACCACTGGTCTAAATAGACAACACAAAGGGTGGGAGAAGGTAAGTATTAATCCCATTTGATGGATGTGGACCTAAGGCATAAGGGCCCAGATCCTCAAAGGTGTTCAGGTGCCTAACTCAATTGATTACAATGGGATTTAGGCACCTCAATACCTTTGGGGACCTGGGCCAGAGAGATTAAAGTCACATAGAGTCTGACACAGCCAGGAACTGAGTTTGGGTCTCCTGCTTATCCAGTGTCTGAACCACAATTCAATCCTTCCCCTCTGCGTGCAGTGGAACAACTGCTTTTATGTGCGTGATTCTATGCCCAGGTAATCTAATGCAGGGATAAAGCTTTGATATCTTCTGAGATAAAATCTACAAGAGAAGTGTCAGGGATTAGTTACTGGTGGTGTAACTAGGCAACCAGCAGCAACATGTCAGAAAGTAACCAATGTAAGCTCCCTCCGACACACCTCTGTTATTTCATTCACCATCATCTAATGGCTAAGACACACCTGCGTGATTTGTATTTTTCCTGCTTGTGCTTGATGGAGTCTGGACAAACCGGTAGCCTCTCTGTTTATGTAATAATGCTTGACATTTATAATCTGCCCATGGTTTAACGAGCACTTCCTTAGGCTCATAACGTCCCTGCCAGGTATCATGATCCCCATTTCACCTCTGGGGAAACGGAGGCACCAAGGAGTGACACGATGTCCTCAATGTCACGTGGTGAGTTTAGGGTTTGTAACTGAACCAGAGATCAGGGCAGGTCCACCATCTGGTTTTTTTGCAACCCTTCACGTGGCTCTTGCTGCATCCTTGTCACAGGTCACTGAGCCACGGTCTTTGCCCCTGTCTTTCCGATGAGTGGTAAGAAAGATAATTGTTGATGACATGCACTCCTTTATTCTAGATGGCTGTTCCTGCTTCTACTGCCAGCTGTGGTCTGAGGATGCAGGGAGGACACATGCTGAGAAGAGAAGGCCATCTCCTCACAAGAACTTACTGGCGCTCTGACAAGGCTGCGGGATGGGCAGAGTGGGTGGAACACAGACATCCAGCCCAGGGAGAGGAGCCGGATTCAAGGTCAAATCAGAGCCAGGGCGTGGCAGTCGCTATCTTGGGCATCGCTTTGACAGCAGCTGGGCTGGATCAGGAGAACAAGCACGGTTCTTCCTGGTTCCAAACTGCTGGGGGTGGTTCACACTGACCTTTCTCTCTTCAAACAGGCGCAGCATCCCTTTGGCCTGGCCGGTCATTCGGTCACCTCCGCCGTGCTTCCAACCCCTGCCAGAGCCAGGAGGCCGAATCAGGAGGGAGGAGGGCCGGTGTCCCGGTGCCTTTTCAGTTCACTCCACTGGGCTGGACCGAGGGCAGATGGGTCCTAGAGGGAAGGGAGACCTGGGCAGTGAGGGCTGCCTGGCAGGAGATGAGAGCTGTCAGAGCCATACCAGCATAGCAGATGGTTCCTGGGGAAAGGCTGAAGGCAAGGGGAGCAGCAGAGGGGTTTGCTGGCTGACCTCCCTGAGTCAGAAAGCTGGAAAGGGTTGAAGCAGCAGTAGTAGAGGGAGGTGCCTGCTGGCTCTAAGTTGGAGAGCTGAAGCCAAGGCTGGAGAGGGCTGAAGGCAAGGAGCAGCAGGGGACTTACCTGCTGATGTCTCCACGCTGGAGACTGGACCAGGGGGAGGGTGAGAGGGCCAAGGGGAATAAGGGGTGCTCCCCTGGTAAAGATGATCTCCCAGCAGAGAGGCTGTGGGGTTTTCTGCTGGGTAGAGTGGGGTAGCTGTCCTGGGAGAGGGACAGAGGAGGAAGATGGACAAGGAGCCTAGGTGTGGTGAAAGACACTGGGGTATGGTGATGACGCATGCCCAGCACAGAGGCTGAGTGGTGTGTGTATGTTCCTGCTGGGAAGAGCAGGGTTTTAAGGACTACAGGCATTAGGGGTGCTAGGGGCTATATTTTGGGATTTTTGTTACAGACTATTTGCATTATGTTTTGTAATAAATTGTCCCCAGGAGGGGTATTATTCAAGCAAGAGAGCCTGACATAGGATCCTTGGGTTACCCAAGTGGGGAAACTGAGGCAGAGTGCCAGTGAGCCACCATTGGCCATGAGGGGGCACTCAAGAGGCAGCAGGCCCTGCTAGAGTTCCCCTCATACCTGGGCTCCCTATGCTGTAGCAAGGCAGAGTATCTCCCAGGAAAGCACTCATTCCTAGGCTTTGTCTACACTAGAATAGTCTTGCTGGCAGAGCCATACCAGCGTAGCTATACCAGCAAACTCTCCTAGTGGAGATGCAGCTTACACTGGCATGAAAGTGCTTCTGCCATAATATACACCAGTTCCTCAGAGACCTATCCCAGCTATCCTAGCAAAAGCACTTTCATGCTGGTATAACTGCATCTCCTCTAGGGCTTATCCTGGCAGAGCTATGTTGGTTACAAATCCATACCGCTCTAGTCAGCATAGCTCTGCTGGTATAGGATTTAAGAGTAGACAAGGCCGAACTCTTGTGACCCTTCTTTGCTAAGGCGCTGTCCTCACTGCAAAAAGAGGTGAGCCTTTACAACGTGTTAGCTGGCTCAATCTCCAGTCCCAGGGCGGGCACTGTAGTCTTTACCTTGGTGTAGCTGGCTGAGGTCATCCCTGGGTGGGGGGTTGACCATGCCATGCTGGAGAGTGCTGAGCTGCTGGTCACCCTTTCTTGCCCAAATTCTCCAAGAGGGAGGGTGTGGGGAGAGAAGAAATATATTTGCTGGATAAGGACAGGACACTTGGTTAACCCTTTGGACTCACTGCCCTAAGGGGAAGGGGAAAGTGAGAGGGAAAGCGCCCCTTTGCATGGAGAAGCTGGGGTCACCATCTAGACCTTTAAATGAATCTGGTTGAGGAAATCCTATTTGAGTGCATAGCGACTGAGATCGATATGGCAGCAGGCTCGTAGTATGCCCTCTATGCTACCAACTAAATGCTGCCCCTCTCTGCATGGGGAGCTCTCTCAGACCGTGCAGGGTTTCTTAAGCCTTTTTCTGTCTTTCTTTAGAAACACAGGAAGAGGGATTTATCATTCAGAGGATATGGCTGCACAGGTGAGAAGACTGGCCTAGAACAGGGACTGGGAGACCAAACGCTTCTGTTCTGTTTCCACCTGTGAGACTTTGGATGAACTCAGGTGTTGTGTGACTGCTCCACTTCCACAAGGGGTATGAAAACATAACTCAGAGGGTTTAATCAATGTTGGAAAAGTAGCTGGAGATCACGGAGGGACGCGAAGTGGTGTTATCCAGGAATTGGAATGAAGGGATCATGATGTTGCCTAATTGCCACCTACTGTCCCTTCTGCTGCACTACAGCCTTCATCTGTGTGCTTATGAGCAAAGCAGCAGGCGGTTCGAGTATCAATTGTGCAGTACGATAGCAGCCAAAATATTATGGTCAGTAAGAAACTCCAAATCCAATAATTCTTCCAAATAGGTGCCTCGCGGGTTGAGTAGCTGGGGGGTGGATTTGTGCAGCCAAGCTATCCAACCGGCAAAAAAGAAAACCAGCCGCTTTCTAGTGAGCCAGACCATACACAGTGTTTCAATGCCAGCCTGATCCTGGTCAGGGCTTCAGGTCATACATTGTCTCCCCCACCCAGCTGTGTACATGGCCTCTCTGGCAGGATGGTCTGTTACAGCTGGATTTTTACTCCATACACCGACCCAGCGGTTTGGTAGCTAAGTGGTTAATCTCATGGTGAAAGGTCACCTCCTGCTGCAAATGGGCCCCTAGTCCTTTGGGGTAGCACTGTTGGTGTGATGCCTCTCCTGTTGCTCCCTTATGTACTGTTGCCTTCACTCCATCAGCTTGTTAGGCCACCGGCTTGGGGGAGCTTTGACAGCTGACCTAGCTGTTTGTTTGGTTCCCCCAACCCCCTAAGTCTCCATTCTTTCCTCTAGCTAGGGATGAGCAAATGCCATAAACTTGGGTTCAAACACTGGGCTCAGGGTTATACGTGATTCATCCCAGCTGTTTTGTGGGAGGTTAGGGAGCCTCTGAGCACATCTATTGGCTGGAGCCCCACATGCGAGTTAGGCGTCCGAACGCCGACCTCCCATTGGATCGTGGATTGCTCTGGGGCTTAGGTGGGAGAGAGGTGCCTGGGTGCCCAGAGGAAGGCAGCAGCGTGCATGCCCGGAGGCGGGAACCTTTACTGCAAAGCTGAGGGGCTGAGTGAGGCTAGGCACTTACCGTGATAGGCGGGGTGCCTAAGTACTTTTGTGGCCCCCCTGGAAGCGGGATGGTGCCTGTTACCTCAGCACCCAACACTTGAGATGGGCCTGACCCAAAACTCCAGGTCTCAGCTTCAGGGGTGAGATTTTTAGAAGTGTTGAGCATTGGCCTAACTCCGCTCCCATTAGAACCAAGGGTGATCTTGACAGCGCCCATGCAGTGTCCAGCTGTGATCACTCCTGATTGGCTAAGAATTGGGTTCAGCCTGTTATTTTCTTATCCATCTTTCCCAGCCCAGCCAGGCCCCGCTTATTTGTTTCTCTCATCCTCCAGTTATGTCCTGGATTCTAAGATCTCTGGGGTAGCTTTTGCCCCATTGATCATGTTTGTGCAGCCCCTGGCACAACGGGGGCCTGGCCGGATGGAGGCCTCCAGGTGCTATCATAACATAAATGTTAAACAAGAGTAATAAAATTCCCATTGATAGAAGTGGGAGCAGGCTTCGGCCAGGCCCTGAGCACTTCTGAAAATCCTATCCCCCTTGTCTGTAACAGGCTGCACCCCCATCCCAGAAACAACTGCAACCTGCAGGTGAGTATGTATTCCTGCTCTCCTGCTGTGCCTGATCCACTGTGAAGATGAGCCCTTCCCAGGGAGCAATGGCTCTTAGATCATGCTGTATCAGCTCATGGCTTAGCTCTGGAGATCCATTGTTCAAGCTGGCAGCTACCACCTCAAGTGGAGGGTGTTTAGATTCACTCTACTAAGGTTATGTTAGATACATCACCAAAGCAGCTACTTCTCTGGTAACTTCCTGGTACCTGCTAGTTCTCCCCAGTGCATGATTGCCCTTTCAAAAGTACTCTTTCCCAGCCTACCTCTCTCTGGTAGACCCTTTAAATCTGGCAGAATCAAGCAGATGCACTAGAGGGTATATTTGCAAGTGACAGAAGCACCAGCTGGTACGTAGCTAACTATGTTTCCCCTTTATTATTGTTAAGAAAATGGCTTGAACCTGTGTCAAGCATTGTTCCACTGACATGGGAAATGACTGCCTAGGAAGGGTACTGCGGAAAGGGATCTGGAGGGTCATAGTGGATCACAAATTAAATATGAGTCAACAGTGTACCACAGGTGCACAAGAAGCAAACATCATTCTGGAATGCATTAGCAGGAGTGTTGTAGGCAAAACACGAGAAATAATTCTGCTTTACTCCATGCTGATTAGGCCTCAGCGGGAAGATTGTGTCCAGTTCTGGGCACCACATTTCAGGAAAGATGTAGACAAATTGGAGAAAGTCCAGAGAAGAGCAACAATAATGATTAAAGGTCTAGAAAACATGACCTATGAGATAAGAGATTGAAATTTTTTTGTTAATTTAGTATGGAGAAGAGAGGACTGAGGGGGGACATAAGAGTTTTCAAGTACATAAAAGATTGTTACAAGGAGGAGGGAGAAAAATTGTTCTCCTTAATCTCTGAGGATTGGACAAGAACCAATGGGCTTAAATTGCAGCAAGGGCAGTTTAGGTTGGACATTAGGAAAAACTTCCTAACTGTCAGAGTGGTTAAGCACTGGAATAAATTGCCTAGGGAGGTTGTGGAATCTGTATCATTGGAGATTTTTAAGAGCAGTTTGGACAAACACCTGTCAGGGGTGGTCTAGCAAATACTTAGTCCTGCTCTGAGTGCAGGGGACTGTCCTAGAAGACCTCTCGAGGTTCCTTCCAGTCCTCTAATTCTGTGAACTAGTAAATGGAAGCAGCTATTGCCATCCAGAGCTCAGGATCCTTAAAAGCCTTGCAGAACCATTTTTATACACATGCTACCAGTTAATTAGCTGCTAGGAAGACTATATTGCTTGGCTTTTATATTCCAAAGAAGCTTATATAAAATTCACCAGCTAAGGAAGCAAAAGGACTATTATATAGCTTTAGCTAGGGAAGTTTTAGCCACACTTTAGGTATGCTATTACTGCAGCTCCACTTCAGGCTTGATTCTGCAAAGGGGCTGAATGCCGTCTGTTCCGACTGATTCTGCTTGGTGTGGAGTGCTCTCAGCACTGGCCAGCATTGAACTCTTGGGTGACCGAGGAGACCAGCCTGCTAATTAATCCATTTGGATCCCCCAGGCAACAGTGGTCGAGGGTTAATAGAGCCATGCACAAGCATCAATAGCCAACATGTAACAGAGAGCCTGATCATATTGTTAAATATGATCTAATTTAAAATCAATTTGAGAAACGTTTTATTCTAAAATGCTTCCCCATTTACATTTAATAAGCCCATTTCATTCCGGAGCCCAACTCGTTTGATAATTTCCCCATTAACAGGAGTATTTCCTCTGATCACACTGCAGCCGTGGCTTTCTGAAATGATCATCCTATTACTTAGCTCTTTTCGTAAGCTTCCAGATGCTTTGTAAACTTTAATGAATCCTTGCAAGATCCCTTAGAAAAAAAAATCAGAATTGTGTGGGTGGGTCACTGCTCACTGCTGGATGGAACCAGAACTGCTCAACTGTGTGTCATGAACCCTGCACTGTTAGCAGCTAATGCTCCCTTAACCTGAGTGGTGGACTCTCTGGTTTGGGAGTAGAAGGACCTGAGTTCTGTGTCAGCTGTTGTCCTGAAGTTCCAAAAGGCCCCAGTATGTAGTGGTAACTCTGTCCATGGACTTGTAACAGCATTCAATAGAAGTGATAGACAGGCTGGCAGAGTAGGCCCTAGTTGGAATGCAAATAGATGTAGCTTTTGTAAGACAACTGAATGTCACCCACAAGTGACCAGCAGGTAGACGTTTAAGACAAAGACCTTGATCTTGCACCCATTGAAGTCATTGGCAAAACTCCCGGTGAGACTAGACCAGAGGTGGGCAAACTGCGGCCTGCGGGTCACATCCAGCCCGTGGGACCATCCTGCCTGGCCCCTGAGCTCCCGGCCGGGGAGGCTAGCCCCTGGCTCCTCCCCTGCAGTCCCCCCAGCCCCGCAGCCTCAGCTCTCTGTGACGCCCGAGCTCTGGCCTGCCACTCCTGCTGGGCAGCGCAGCGGTGTGGCTGGCTCCGGCATGGTAAGGGGGCGGGGAGCGGAGAGGTTCCGGGAGTCAGTCAGGGGACAGAAAGCAAGGGGCGGTTGGATGGGTTGGGGGTTCTGGGAGGGGGGGCGGTCAGGGGACTGGGGATAGATAGGCGTGGAAGTCCCAGGGCGCCTGTCAGGGGGAAGGAGTGTGGATAGGGGTCAGGGCAGTCAGGGGACAGGGAGCAGGGGGGATTGGATAGGGTATGGGTTCCCGGGGGGGCAGTTAGGGGCAGGGGGTCCCGGGAGGGGGCGGTCAGGGGACAAGGAGTTGGATGGGGCGGGGGTTATGAGGGGGGCTGTCAGGGGGTGGAAGGTGGGAGGGGGCAGATAGGGGGCAGGGGCCAGGCTGTTTGGGGAGGAACAGCCTTCCCTACCCAGCCCTCCATACAGTTTTGCAACTCCAATATGGCCCTCGGGTCAAAAAGTTTGCCCACCCGTGGACTAGACACAGGCCTGTATATATGAAACGTTCCTAGTAATGAAGGCTGCAAGTGTTATCCTCCTGGTAGAGGGGAAACTGAGGCAGAGAGCTGGAGATTTGCACTAACAGAGCCCTGCCTCCTCGGTAGAGGAATATTCCCAATAAAAATGCAATAAGGTCAAGATGCCCTACACAAAATGCAAGATCCATTGACACACTGATAGTCCAGCATGCTACCCTACTCTAGTGAAATACAATCAGGTAAAACAGGAGGAAAAACCAATTCATCATGTCTGGCTGAAATGATGGCAGAGGCATTTAAAATCTATTATTTTCAATTGACTGTCCTGCTGGGAGACACCCAAAGAGACCGTAAGATGCCATAATTCCACCAAGATGTAGCAGAGACATGAACAAACAGTTCAGCATCCTTCGGAGATGAAGTGGGAGAGGAACCTGGTAACATTCCTCACATCCAGCTCGCCTGCTGGGGAGCAGAATCTAAACACATAAAGCATGCACAGGCATGTGGGAGAGCTGCAGAGGCTAGAAAGAGGCAGAACCTAAGTGTGGGAGACTTATGTGCCTACGTACTAGATATTAGGCAAGAATGATGCACTGCTCCTGGTCTGATGTGGATAGGGAGGGACTGTGCCTGAATGGTTAGAGCAGAGATTCCTTGGCTCTGCTGTCATTTGTTGCTGATTTGGTTGGTGGTCTGGGGAAAGTTACTGTCTCTGTGCCTCAGTTGATAGGAATTGCCATACCAGATCAGTCCTATGACCCCATAGTCCAGAATCCTGCCTCTGAGGGCAACCAGGAGTGGATGCTTCTGAGGAAGCTGCAGGCTTCTCCATGTGTAAACTCACTGGGTACACTAATGAACTCAAAGGGGTGCTCTGGGGGTTATTAATGCTTATTCAAGACTTTCCCATCCTGCGATGGGAAGTGAGGTCTCTTGGTTTATGCACAGGGCTGGGAATGGGGGATTTCTGAGTTCTAGTCCTGATTTAGTGGCAGCTGGTGAGCCTTGGGAAGGAGGGGGGTCTTGGAGGCTCAAGCAGCAGCTCCAGCAAAACGGGGCGGGGCGAGGGCAGTTGGGTGCTGAAGGAGAGCCAAGTCTCCGTTTGGTCTGTGGTAAACTCCCGGAAGGCAGAGAACGTCTCACCGAGCCTGCCTGGAGTGCTGTTGAGGGCAAATCTCCATGGGTCCCAGCTGCTGCAGCTGCTTCTTCTCTTGTGCTTTGTTCCTTTGTGGTGGGGCAAGCCGCAGGCTGCAGTGACCATGAAGTGCTCTCATGTGCTGTCCGCTAACTGCCTGCCCCCTGTAGACCCGGCTGGTAGTTTGTGTTGATGTCATTCAAGCCACTGGGATTTTTGCTGAAATGAGCCCAGCGTTTGAGAAGCCCTATATTGCCCAAGCACTAAATAGGTACAAAATATTGCCTTTTCCTACGCTTTGTTCAATACTTCTCTCTGCGCTTGGCACTTCAGAGGGATAAACCAGCTTCATACAGCTCCTTGGCTAGATGCCCTAGGCTGAATTTCTTGATCTTGCAGGATAGTTGCCTTATTCTGTTTGTCACAGACATCTGACATCAGAACGCCAAGCCAGAACACAGTGCTGACCAAGCAAGCATGACTGCTGTGAGATCTGTCCTCAGATACTGTCCAGCCTCAGGAATTGTTCAGGGAATTGGACAACTGGAAGGGGCGGGGGAGGGGAGGGGTGGAGTGGAGTGGGCTCAGCTCAAACAAGACGTGTTCTGATCATTTCAAGTCACCTGGGTAAGATTCACCAGGGTTTAACTCTTTTAGTGAATAGAATCATGGAAGTTTAGCGATGGAAGGTAAGCCAGCCCAACTCTACCTCAGCAGGCTGGTTCCCTACTGTATATTTACTAGATCTACCTGTAGTCTAATGTTAAGTGTCCCAAGCAATGGGGCTTCCAGCACATCCCACGGCAGGTTATTCCACCAGGTATCAGATGCAATCATTAAGAAACATTGTAATAGAAACACCAGAGGATGCTGTGACCAGGATGGATGCAGGTTGCTTGAGCTCTGAAACGGCCCATGGGGAATTCCCAAACATGTCGTCCCCTAAACACCTCCATCCAACCCCAAGAAAACTTGCGCTGACTACTGAAATCCCCCAGATGCCCTCTAGCTCTGCATCTTCCTCTGCAAATCTGAAAGCACCAAAAAACCAGAGGAGATCTGACCCCTCACCCTCTACAAGCAAAATGGTGCCTAAGCTTGATGGAACCCAGCTGATGGCTGTGCTACAACAGGTGACTGCAGAAAATGTTGAAATTAAATCTACAGTTTCCACCTTACAGACCACCCATGAATGAGATTCAGGGCGCACTACACGCTCTATCGAGATGGATGGGTGGAGCAGAACACAGAATACCTGAAGTGGAAGATGACTGTAAAGAGAACAAATGACAGGTTATGAAGAACTGTAATGATATCAAGGCTATTAAGACCAATTGATCTAGAAAGCTGCTCATGATGACGTAACATCAGGATTGTGGGTGTCCCTGAGGAAATAGAGAAATGCAATTCCTCTGAATTTGTCCTTAAACTGCTAAATTGTCAGATCTGCTGGTAGATTTTTATTTTGATATAGAGTGGGTACACTGGGCCCTTGCCCCAAGGAGGTCAGCTTAGAGCACTGACTGTGAAGTTCCTGAAGTTTACAACTAAGAAGTTTATACTGTATAAATGCAGAGAAAAAAAGGCATTGTTATGGGGAGAACCAACAATTAAAATACTGTTCTTTCAATATTATGCCCATGATGTATGTGGTTGCAATGAGGGCAGCTTTTAACCAAGAAAAACAATTGGCCAGAAAGATGGACTGGAGGTATTTTATTAAATACCTGGCCACATGCCATGTTAAGAATGGTGAGAAGATAGTATCATTCAGTTCCCTTCTTGAGGCAGAAAAATACCTCAAAAATCTGCAAACACCTCCCTTGTAAGAGGAGACATCTATGGAATGATCTGACCATATGAAATGTATGTATTGCTCGATGAGATCTGATATGGCTGCTCCAAACAAGTTGATGGGCGCTAGTTGATATTGATATTTTAGTTCCTTTTCTTTTTTTCTCTATGATTGGGGCTGAAGGGATATTATCAATTTACTTCCTATTGCCTTAACTGATGGAAAAGGAGCATCAGTGTAAAATCTATCATTTGATAAGTAATTATGTATAATAAGTGCTTTATTAGATGGTGCTTCCTTATGGACTAATGTATCAAGGTTCTATTGGTAATAGGTGGTTACTATAGTTGAGATGTTTGGGGACTCAGAGGCTGTGAGCATCTTCAAATTTCACCTGATCCGTATTTTGGACACTTTAAACAGATTCTTCTTTTTGATTGTATGTTACTGTAGTGGGGCAGATTGGCTGCCCACAGACCTGGAGTGGGAGGGGTCCCTCATTGAATCCTGGGGGGTGGAGCCACACCACGCTCACCCTTCCCACTGGAAGTTAGTGGGCGGGACTGGAAGTATAAAAGGTGGGCTGGAGAACTCAGTTGGGAGGCTGCCAATGGAGGAGCCAGACCCCTCCTATGAGCTCCTGAGCTGGGAGGCTGCTGCAGACCCCAAGGGAGCCGAGGACTGGTCAGGACCACCAGGGCCATTTACAGACCTGAGCACGGAGGAGCTGCAAACGCTGACAGAGGCCTTCTTCCAGGATGACCCTTTCCAGAGCCAGTACCCCGACGGGGAGTTGGGAAGTGGCCTGGGGTAGCTGACCCCTGTCTGGCTGCAACGCTGAGAGTCAGTGTGTTGCAGTCAGGACCCCATGGACCTGGTGGCAGACCACTCTGCCACTGCTAGGGACCTGGGCTAGGATGCAGTGGAGTGGGTGGGCCTGTGTCCCCCCTGCCACCCAAATCCATGTGGGACAGTGTCCCCCTCTCTTAGGCAAGAAGCCTGTGCTTGTCAGCCCTCCACCAGAGCTAGGAGGCCCCTACTGTTTGCTGCTCAGCCTGCGTGCAGCCCTGAGCCCCTCAGACTCTTTACTGCCCTGACCAGGAGCTGGGGGTCCATAACTGTGTTTGTTGTTTGGCCCTGCCCACTGGCCCGAACACATGTCTCCCGTTGTCCTGCTGATTTCCCACGTCAGGCAACCCCTGGAGATGTAGTGGGGCGGATTGGCCACCCACAGACCAGGATGGGGAGGAGCCACTCCCTGCAACTAATGTGTATTTTTCTATCCACTGCCTTTTCTGTTTTGTTTTTTCACTTCTTTAATTCCTCTTTCTGCCCCTCCTTGTTACCCTCCCATGTTGGGAATTTCCTTCCCACTCCTGTAGAATATGTACGGGGAAGCGACACCTTACCCCTGGATTATATAACTTTCGCTGCTTCAATATGCAAGAACAATATGATGCTCAGGAAAATTTGCAATGTCTCATTTATTCACAAAGCGACTTTACATTTTATCCAGTACATTTTAACAATGGTGGCTCTGATAATTAGCTGTGTCTCTTGGAATATAAAGGGGTTTAATAACCTTATTACAAGAAAAAAATACTCAGTGCTTTAAAAAGATATTAACATTGCCATGCTCCAGGAGACACATCTGACAGAACTTGAATCTTGTGAACTGATGAATTGGATAGGCCTCTTGATTTCTAGTTGCTTTAATTTGAAAGTGAGGGGTGTTGCTATACTAATCCATAAAAAGGTGAAAGTTAGTATTCTGAGCACGGGGTCTGACAGTGAGGGCAGATTTGCTGTGCTCAAGGCTGAAATTGGCAATTCTATAATCATCTTTGCCAATCTCTATGGGCCAAACCAGGATGATCCCAATATTTTCCCTAATTTTTAGGACTATTAATGACATGGGCCACCATCCTATTATTATAGCTAGAGAGCTTAATGAAAATCTAGACCCAGTCCTTTATAAATCTTCATCTTCATATAAAAGCACAAATATTTGTCATGTACTTCATATATACATGGCTGATCTAGGTTTACAGGATGTGTGGAGACTGGGTAAACCTAAAGCCAGGGACTACAGGTTTTTTTCCCCCACAGCTCATTCAACATATTTAAGATTTGGACTATTTCTTAGCGTTACAAGACTTGATCAGTTCTGTCACCAATTGTGGCATTGGTACTGTTCTATCTGACCATGTGCCTATACGTGTGTCTTTTAGGTCCCCAGGGTATGCACCCCCCCAACTAAAATGTGGAGATTCAATACCTCTCTGCTGTTTGATGCATCCTTTGTTAACTCCATCCAGCAGGAGTTTGAAGTTCTTTTTTAAAACAAATGCCCCCACTGCTTCATCAGCTGCCACACTTTGGGAAGCCTTTAAAGCCTGCATCAGAGGCTGTATCATCTCTTTAAAAGAAATGGAGAGAACATAGACTTGATACCCTTGCAAAGGAAATTAAGGCCCTGGACATAGACTCTGCTTCTTCCCCCTCCCCAGAGAAACTCAGAACCCCCATCAATCTAAGATAGGAACTCAACAAACTTCTGTCCCGAAGGGCTGAGTTTGCTTTATTCTGTTTGAAGCAAAACTACTAGAAATCTGGTGGGAGAGCTGGCAAGCTGTTGGCACACAGACTTAAACAAAAGGCTAACAGAAATAAGATTGCTGCTTGTACCTATCGGGTTCCAGGAAGTGGGTGGGCGGTTGCCCCACTCCATGAGAAAAAGGGCTGGAACAGGCCAGAGAGGCTGTGCAGACCAGCAGCCAATCAGCAAGGGCCTGTGGAGAACCAAACAGGGCGAAGGAAGTGGTAGCCAATCAGTGCCGGGCTGGGCCCTATATAAAGGCTGCCTAGCAAAGGAGAGGGCAGTCTCTCCCTGACTAGCAAGGGAGGAGGACTGGCTCCTGAGGTAAGGAGGTAGCACCTTGGACAGAGCAGTGCTGGGCAGGCTTGGGGGAGTAGAGGAGAGCTCTGGCCCAGTTACCTGCCAGGCTGCGGCCTCTGCTAAAAAGGGTCGAGGAGGTGCATGGGGCTAAAGGGGAAGTGGCCCAGGGAAGATAAGTGGACAAGAGGGGAGAGAAGGAGGGCAGAGAGAAGCTGCTGCTAGAGGGTCCCTGGGTTGGGACCCAGAGTAGTAGGTGGGCCTGAGTCCCCCCCTTCCCCTGCTTACACTGCACCTGGCAACTGAGGAGTGTGGCTGAGACAGACTAGCCCTCTCCTCAGGGCAAGTTGCAGACTTCGGGGTTGTGGCTGGCCACTGAGGCAGGTGCAAGCCAAAAGACTGTTACACCCCCCCCCCCCCCGGAAGAGGGTGAGAATGGAGTAGTGGGTACTGCTGGAGGGCAGCGTCCTGAAGAGGATGCTGCTGAGTGGGGGGCAATGTGGGTCCCAAACCAGCAGAGCAGATGATGGGTGAGACACCATGTGCAGAGGGCACTTCACAGGTGACGAGCTAATCCCGGAGCAGCCACCAGGAGGTGCCAGTGGTGGTGAGTCCTGACCCCATCACACTGCTATTCACAACAGTAGCAATGCATTATATACTACAGTCAAACATAGGTGCTAGAACTAGGGGCATGATACATGATACATTGAAACTATTTGTAGATCTTCAGCAACAGTTTGGCTTGCCCTGCTCCAGAGCATGGAAATATCTCCAGTGAAAGCTCTTGCTTATGAATATATTTTGATGGGATGCACTGGGAGCTCCAGAACCTCTGGAACTCCTATTATTTTGGAGGAAACTTCCTGGGTTTACTTGCCCAGCGGTAGTATTTGATTTTTCCGGCCCGCAAAACTGCCAAAGACTAACTTGAGAGTTGCTTGGAGGAGAGATTTGGATACATGGCGCTCTCTGACCCAATGCGATCCAATTGAATCTAATTTTTAAAAAAGCAACTATAGACCTGAGAGTACTGCTTATTTACCAAAAGACACCTTTTTGAATATACTGGTCCCCACATAGACTAATGGTAATGGGCCTCAGAAATGCTGACTGCTGTTGGAAATGTAACTCCTTGGTGCTCCATTAGCTCATGTGTTTTGGGAGTGCCCCTGTATCAAGAATTTCTAGTTTGAGGTGGACCAAGGGCCTAATTTGATATTGGATGCTAAATTGGATCCCTCTTCCAGTTTCATTCTTGGATATATTCCTGATACCTGGAGGTTACCTGGTAACAAAGTAGCATGGTTCCAATGTACAGTTTTCATTGCTAAAAAATTAATCCTGTAAAAATGGAGAAGTTGATCCCTATCAAAATATTGATACCTGGCTCCATGATGTGGCTGACCTCACAGCTAATGAATTACTGGCCTTCTGCAGAAAGGGAATACTCGAAAAATTCAAAGCAATTTGGGCTGACTTTTTTTTAGAGGTTTATGATTAATGTAGACCCTGAAGATCAATATGTCCCTTCCCCTCCCCTCCCTTTATCCTAAACCTCTTTATTTACTTTGCATATTATAAGAAAGCTGGTATTTTGGTGTTTGGAAAAATTAATAAAAATAATTAATAATAAAAAGAAACATTGTAATAACCAGTCTGATTTCCCCCCTGCTTAATTACATCCTTTTGTCACCTATACCCCCACCCCTTGCACTACCCTACATGTTCTGTATCTTGCCTGATCCTATGTATTGCCATAATGAATATGTCCTAGATTCAAAAGTCCAGTGTCTTGTTACTGAAAGTCATGCAGTGACGTGAAGCAAGTTGAGAAAAGAATACATGGAACATAGTACGGGGAACAATCCTACATGGTGGGGAGGGTTGCTTATAAGGGACAAACTAATCTAACAGGACTTTCTTCTCTGCTCATTGATTCTCTCCAGGGCGGATCCAAGAGGGATTCTCCAGTGGATCTACCCTGCAATCTGATTACATGCTTCTCACACCAATGGTGGCATACAGGGTAGGAAAACAGTCTCTTCCATCCCTCTCTGTCATTAGCTGCTGCTTCCATCTGCTCTAAGCAGTTGAGATCAGCTGTTCTGCCTTCCCTGCTAAGGGTTCCCCTTAATGTTTCTCCAGGGAGCCCTAGTTTCCTCATTCCAGCTGGTTGTTGAGTTTAGTGAGTGTTGTGACTGCCCTTTCTACCCTTTATGTCCCTTCTTTTGGGAGGTCTCAATTGGTTAGCATGGTGCTGCCTAGGTAGGTGAACTGTTCTACGCTTTGATGTCTTTGCTGTCTAATGTGATGTTCCTGCTTGATGTCTTGGTTTCAGGGATGTTTGTTTTCTGCAAGCTGAGCCAGAAGAAAAAAACACAGCTGCAGGTAGCAAGGCGTACCAATAACCTAAGCAGGTGAAAAGCAGAAAACGCTCCACCTTGGGGTTTCTTGTAACCCTGGCTGCAAATATTAATCTCTTCCCAAGGGCCCGCAGACTTATTATAGTGCACCTGTAAGAGGGGAGGAGGATACTGTACTGACATAACAAATCCTTGTTGACCTGCCACTGCACCCTTTCATGCTCCTGTGCTCAGACAGCTTGTTAGCCTTCCTAGTAATGATTAGACTTTGCTACAGAACAGACTGAGACCTTGCCAGAGATTCTCATAGTGTAGCCTTATAGAATCATAGGATGATAGGACTGGAAGGGACCTCGAGGTCATCTAGTCCAGTCCCCTGCACTCAAGGCAGGACTAAGTATTATCTAGACCAGAGATCTCAAACACAGCCTGCGGGTTGCATGCAGCCCTTGAGTTATTTCCTGCAGCCACCAAGCTCCCTGCCCCTCTTCCCCCAGCGTGCTGCGTTCCCACGCCTCTGTCTACCTCCAGGCGCTTCCGCCACCAAACGATTCTTTGGTGGCACTTAGCGCTTTCCAGGGGGGAGGAGCAGGGAGCCACACACTCAGGGGAGGAGGCGGAGAAGAGGTGGGGCAGGGGCGGGGATTTGGGGAGGGGGTTAGAATAGGGGTGGGGGCAGGGCCTCATGGAAGGGGTGGAGTGGGGGGCAGGGCCAGGGGCAGTGTGTGTGGGGTGTCAGTGATGCGGCCCTTGACCCAATGTACTAGGCCTCATGTGGCCCTCATGGTGGTTTGAGTTTGAGATCCCTGATCTCAACCATCCCTGACAGGTGTTTGTCCGACCTGCTCTTAAAAATCCCCAGTGATGAGATTCCACAACCTCACTAGGCAAGTTATTCCAGTGCTTAACCACTCTGACAGTTAAGAAGTTTGTCCTAATGTCCAACCTAACCCACCCTGGCTGCAATTTAAGCCCATTGCTTTTTGTCTTATCCTCCAGAGGTTAAGAACAATTTTTCTCCTGCTTCCTTCTAACAACCTTTTATGTACTTGAAAGCTGTTATGTCCCCTCTGACTTCTCTTCTCTAGACTAAACAAACCCAATTTTTTCAATCTTCCCTCATAGGTCATGTTTTCTAGACCTTTAATCATTTTTGTTGCTCTTCTCTGGACTTTCTCCAATTTGTCCACATCTTTCCTGAAATGTGGTGCCCAGAACTGGACGCAATACTCCAGTTGGGGCCTAATCCGCACAGAGGAGTGTGGAAGAATTACTTACTAAATACTCCTGCTAATACATCCCAGAATGTTTGGTGGGTGGGTGTTTTTCTGTTTTGCAACAGCGTTACACTGACTCATATTTAGCTTGTGATCCACTATGACCCCCAAATCCCTTTCCGCAGTACGCCTTCCTAGGCAGTCATTTCCCATTTTGTATGTGTGCAACTGATAAGTGGAGTACTTATTGAATTTCATCCTATTTACTTCAGACTATTTCTCCAGTTTCTCCAGATCATTTTGAATTTTAATCCTATCCTCCAAAACACTTGCAACCCCTCCCAGCTTGGTATCATCGCAAACTTTAAGTGTATTCTCTATCTCATTATCTAAATCATTGAAGACATTGAACAGAACTTATCCCTGCGGGACCCTACTCATTATGCCCTTCCAGCATATCAGTGGTTCAGTCAACTACTCTCTGGGAACAATTTTCAAACCAGTTTTGCACCCACCTTATAGTAGCTCCATCTAGGTTGTATTTCCCTAGATTGTTTATGAGAAGGTCATGTGAGACAGTATCAAAAGCCTTACTAAAGGCTTATCTGATTGCTGTTAGATCAGTGGGAGTTACTGGGTGTACCAACCTCTTGGGTACTGTACACTTAAATCCAAATAGTTCCCACTGATTGCTACTTCCTGTTCATCAAATACAGATGTTTGATTATAACTATTGTTAAAGCATCTGACTATGTTGCTGGAGTGGTTTCAGAATAAGACTGTGTAAGGACTGGTAGGGCTCAGGCCACTGGTGGAGAATTTAACCTTACATAATGCTTAACGGTAATTGCTGTGCACAGAGCGGCAGCTAGAAACATGCCTTCACAGCAAGGGTAATCAGCTCAGCTAATGTCTCTGCAGTGCCAACAAGATAGCCAGCTCAGCTGACTTCTCATCACTAACAGGGGGCCAGCGTTTGGGGCTTCTGAGCAAGTAGATGCAGCCAGGCCTGCAAACGGTGGTCTGCATTCCTTTTGACACATCAGCCCTCTGATAGAGCTAGGATCTCAGCCAGGGAACTGCTTAGGATAAGCTCTGGGGAAGGATCCCTGACTTGACAGATGCACTCAGAACTGTTACTGTTTGGCCTTCACCTCCGCTAGTTACTCAATGTTCAGCCAAGCCTGAGGCAGAGCATTGACCAAAATGTTTTTATGCAACAGCTGAGGCCAGCAGAACCTCTGTAACTGTCCCCTTGTGGCCTTGGGCAAGGCCCTGCTCAGCCTCTCAGCTTCATTTAACCTCTCTGTTCCAGCTTCCTCTTTGGTGAAATGGGAATAAAAGTACTTCTGGGCCCCACAAAGGAGCCAGGACTAATCGTTTAATGTCTGTACAGCCCTGGGAGGAGGAGGACTGAATGCGAGGGATAAGTTACCCTTGTCCTATGCCCTAACAACACTGCCATCCTTTGGAAAGTGCCTTGCAATCGACTGATAAACACTATGGGAGATGGGGTTTATTATTACAGACTCACCCTGACCTCCTTTCTATCCCTGTAAATTGCAACAACCCAATCAATGCAGCATTATCTTGTATAGAACTTTCCATACTCATTCTCCCCAAAGCACTGTACAGAGCTGAATAAGAAATAATAGAGGGAGAGAATCTTGAGTGGTACAAGTAAAGGAGATGAGGGAGGGCATTAGACAGTATTAAGACAGAGTTATCACTTCTGTCCCTATGCTGTTTTGCTGCAGGCGTGTGACAGCGCTGAGAGATACAGTTTGAGCCAGCACTCCGGTCACTGTTAGCACCAGTTAGGTTCCCCTGGGGGAAGCCTTATTGGTCAGGTTGCCTGATAACTACCTAACCCTAGTCTGGACTAGTAAATGACCTAATTAACCCATTAACAGGCAAGTGGCTTAAAAAGAGCACTGGAAGGAAGTGCTTGAGAGAGAGGGGAATGAATGAGAGCAGGCTTGGAGAGCCTGAAGAGGAGAGGTCTGAGTAGAGACTTCAAACCCCATCCCCACAGGAAGAGTTGTGGAAGCGCTGATATGTATTGGTGGAGGGACTGAGGCACTGTAAACAAAGTACATGCCACTGTTGACCAACAAGAAGGTCTTGGAGCAGTCTGTTAGTGGATGAGGGGGTGCAGCACAGAACCCCATCACAACTAGGGTGCAGCACAGCACACTGTCACGTGTTCTGCGTTCTGCCCCAGAAGAGGCTGCACTTCAGTGTTGGGTGAAATGATTGCTCTGTAATATAACTTGTAGAGGTTGTTAGTAAAGTTCTTTGGGATGACAGTTACAGGCCAGAAATAAGACAATTGTCATTATCATTTCTCTTCACATGAAATCTGAAAGGAAATGAAGAGGTGGAGACAAGCAAGGAGGCTGCTTCAGCAGAAGGGATGATGACTGTGCATTCAAGTCTGTCTCCTGGTGGTAGAGGGAAATGAGTACAATAGTTCCTCTATGGAAGGGTGGGTGCAAAGCACTTTTCATTTCCATAGCCTCTTCTGTCAGAGGATCACAAAATACCATCATCAGAAAAAGGGAGCTACCTATTTGTCAATCCGCGCCTAGGTGCCTGGCTCTTGAGGATGAACTGAGCTAAACTTTGACATTTAAGACAAAGGACGCAGCAGTACTTGGGCCCTGTTACTGAGGGGTAAGGTCTGGTGGGGCTAGTGGTGCAAGTGGAATCCATTTCTTACTGGTATGGGCTGCGGGGGGGGGGGGGGGGGGGGAAACAGCAGTTAATGGGGGAGCCATGTGACTCCTCCCCACCCTGCTGGGCAGGCCCCATGCCCACAGCTCCTCTGTGCGGTTCTATCGCCCCAGCCCTTCCACGCAGGGTCTCCTCTGGCTGTACAGCAGCCTCGCCAGAGGACAGGGCTGCGGGCGGCACAGCTAGACTAGAGGAGCTGCTGGCGTGGGGCCGCTCAGTGGCCCCATGTTCTGCTCCTTTCCCCGCTGTGGTTCCTGGGAGAGGCCTGTGGGGGAAAAGAGCAGAACACCAGCAGCAACTCTGGCAGCTGTAGCACCCCCAGCCCTAGCCTCTGGCGAGACTGCTGCACAGACAGAGGAGACCCTGCGTGGAAGGGCTGAGCTGTGCTGGAGGTCAGGGCCAGCTCTAGGTTTTGCTGCCCCAAGCTCAGGTGGGGCTGGGGCTTGCAGGTGGTGCTGGAAGCCGAGGGAGTGATGTCACCTTTTCCCAGTGCCTGCAGGGGCTTCCCCCCTGCCCTGCCCCGCAGAGAAGCCCCAATATCAGGGGTGGCACAAGGCAGCGCAGCAGCCAGTGCGCAGATGAGGCTGTGCAGCCCTGGCTCCCTGGCAGGACTTGTCCTGTCCTCCCCAGGTAGCAGCTGGGCCCTGGCAGCTCAGCATCCTGGGGCTTCCCCTTCCTGTTGTGGCCAGGGATGGGGTGCCCTTGCCCTGTCTAAGTGGCACAGCTCTGAGAGCACAACTGCCCCCCAAAACTGGAGGGCTGGAATGCCACCCCTGGAAATGTGCTGCCCAAGCATGTGCTTGCTCTGATGGTGCCTAGAGCCGGTCCTGCTGGAGGTGTGGGGCCGCTGGGCTCCTCCATTCTGCTCCTGTGTTTTTTCCAGTACGCCGTACTGGCTATAAATATCTTGCTGGTATGGTGGACTGGACCGCCCTACTTGCACTGCTGGGTAGAGCTCAAAAGCATGAGGTGGTTTGGATACTTTGCATGGGGAATTTTAGTAGCAGAGAGGGTTAAGTGAAGAAACTGATATGAAATCTAATGCAACAACAGTAAACATAGATTGAGTGGGCTTGGTATTAATCAGAAGAGAATCAGAAAACAACCAGCCCACAAAAGTCAAGCTGGTACAGGGATACCACCCAAGTATAAGAAGATAATGCACGCTTCTCACTCTGTATAAGGAGAAATGGATGCTTCTCTGGCAAAACAGATGAAATTGCAACAGTTAGCTCATAGGAGGCACCATCCCAGATCAGATGATCTCACCTGCCACCCTGCTTCAGATAGGATTCAACAGTTAGTATCTTGAAAGATGAAGAAAATCCCTGATAATGCACCTACTCAGAGAAGGGCAAATGTAATTTAGTGGACTGAGCACAGAGCCAGGATTCAGGAGTCCTGAGTTCAGTTCCCAGCTCTGCAAGTCAGCTGCTGTATGTCCTGGGGGAAATCATTTCACTTCTTTGTGCAACTCTCCCGTCTGCCCTTTTGTTTTGTCTGTTTAGACTGCAAAGTCTTCAGGCAGGGATAATTTCTCACTGTGTCTGTGCAGCACCAGCTCAAAAGGCCCCTGATCTCAGTTAGGGTCTCTGGGTTCCCCTTGATACAAATAATGAATATAACTTTTCATTGCTGCTGATTTGAGCTGAATTAGACCCAGTAATCTAGAGATGAAAATTCCATTATCAATAACCCCAAAGCAAACTCCTCCCAAAAGAAAGCTTTTCCATGCAAGATACCATACTTACTGTTTTCAATAGCACTTCTCAGAGTGCTTGTAAATGTTCATTAATGAAACCTCACAACCCCCCACGATATTGAGGCACAGAGGTGACTGTCTCGTTGTCATAGTCATAGAGTCAAGAACAGAACCCAGGATGCTTATCCCGTGCCAGTCACTAGCCTTGACTTTCTACTTTTTATTGCTCTGAATTTTAAGGACATAAGAATGGCCATACTGGGTCAGGCTGCTGGTCCATCTAGCCTGTAGTGGGGCAGCAGCCTGACTCTGATAGGCAGGAGTTAAAAGCAGCCAAGCTAGGCTGATTAGGGAGGGGCTGACCACAGGTGTGGCCAGCTCAATCAGGGCCCAGCTGGTCCTGATAAAAGGGCTGTGGGGCTAGGAGACAGAGGAGTCTTTCTTCAGCCCTGGAGGGAGAAGGGCTAGCTGCCTGAGAGGAAGGTACCTGAACTGGAGCAGTGCTGGGGAAAAGGGCAAGAGAAGCTGGGGAACTCTAGCTTGGCAACTCCCCAGGCTGCAGGCCTTGTTGAAGGCCTACAGAGGTACTGGGGCTGCAGAGGGGTAGCTTGGGGATAGGCAAAGGCAGCAGGTCCTAACCCCTTGCCAATGATGAGTAGCCATTACAGACTGCAGTGATCCATCCCCTGTCGTCCAGTCCCAGCTTCTGGCAGTTGGAGGTTTAGGGACACCCACTGTGTGTGGGGTTGCATCCATGAACATCTTGGCTAACAGCCATTGATGAACCTATCCTCCATAAACTTATCCAATTCTTTTTTTAACTCAGTGATACTTTTGGCCATCACCACATCCCCTGGCATCAAATTCCACAGGTTCACTATGTGTCATATGAAGAAGTACTTCTTTTTGTTTGTTTCAAACCTGCTGCCTGTTAATTTCATTGGGCAGCACCCCTAGTTCTTGTGTTAATCCTCCACTGAAAACACATTCAGAGCCCATTCATGCTCCAGTCTTGAGTGAAAACTGGTAACTGTGGCTCATTCAAGACTCCTGATCAGTGGGATCGACTTTACAAACCACTCTCCATGAAAGCCACCATCTTGAATTGATTCTGTCAGTTTTATTCAGCAACTGTCAGACCACGAAACCATGTCTCTGTAATGCTGAGCTTTCCAAGACACTCTTGGAGAAGCACCCACTAAGGTGGCCTCTAGTGGTGTTACCCAGGGTTCTTTCTTACCAAAGCTCTTGGTAACTTTTAATCTGTGCGAAGTGGTGTCAGAAAATAAATCAGGGGAGACACGGCCATGTGACCGATAGATGGCTGGCACAAACAGGACAACACGAGTGCTTTCACTTAGAGCTAAACTTTACTTAGCCTCAAGCACTTACACACGTCCACAACAGGTTAGTAAAACACCCCCAACCCTCGATAATTACTGAAGCTGAATGTGGCTCTCAAGTGGCACAGTGGCAGAGTGCCAGTCGGGAACACAAGATTCATCCAGGGGGAGAGTCCCTGAAGAGCCCCTTCTGAGAAGTCCTGCTACCTTGAACTTTCCCCCCTTATTTATACATTAAGGGATATGTCATTGTATTACTAAAGAAAACTTGCTAAACAAGCAGTTTTTAAAGGTCAAGCAAGAGGTTTCCTTATGATGGTCAATTAACCAGATATGTGTGTTGTTTTTTTTTCTTTCTCCCCAGAGTGTCCATGCCTTGGGACCCTGACAGACACATTCCTCAGGGTACATTATAGACAAGCTTCCTGTTTTTTCTAAAATACATATATCCGGAATTTCAACATTCTTGGCAGGAAGGGTGTGGGGTCAAGCTGCCCTTTCTGTGGCACCCAAAACCCCCTCCCCTCCTGCCTTGGTTATGCTAAGGCCGCTACATGACCAATTTGCGGTCTGCTGACTTGACTGCTTTTAGCAATAAGCAATAGTGGTTTCAGGCACTTTACTGGTTTGCCAAAATCTCCCTGTACAGTGAGAGATAAAAGGTTACAATCAAACTCCATTCAAGAGGTTTTATTAACTGGGGGAAAAGGAAGCACTGGAACCAGCTTGCAAAGAAATAGCTCTTCCCACCCAATCCATCTTACTGATCAGCATAGGCTTCAAGCAATGGATAAAATGACATTTGGCCCACTGTAACAACAGCCACTGGAATCATTGGATACTTACTAATCCCTGTCGCATGACAGGAGTATTTTGTAATCATCACTCATGCGGGGCCAGACAGTATAGATCAGTCTCTAGTAGCACCTCCTGTCACATCTTTATTACAACCCTGAAGTCTCCCTGAAGTTTCAGTTGGTCATGGGATCCTTCATTTTCCTGTCTGCTGTTAACCAGCGGCCACAGTACATCCTAGAGGTGGCTGCATTTCAGTGGCTGGTAAAGTGATTTCTGCCCTGTATATATTAAGGGCTTCATCCTACAAACTTATATGTGTGAGTAATATTATTCATGTGCAGAAGTGATTATGGGATCATGCTCTAAGGGTGAGATTGTCAGCACCCACAATCAGGGCCAGATAGTTGCAAGGTCTCAATACATTGGATGGTGAGCTCCATTGGAAATCTGGCTCTTATCTAAGTACCTACATGGCAACTGAGGTCTTCTGAAAATCTGGCTCGAAGTATGTAAATGATTTGAGTTTCTTTGGAAGAAGGGCAACATGAGATTATTCTTCCCTTACAAAAAGCACTTGTAGATTTGTCTGCAGTCAGACTCCTTAGTGTTGTATCTTTCTTTGTGCGTCATGTCTCTGTTGGTGTTTGGGACAGAAATGGGTTCTAGCCACAAAGTTCAGGTCTGGATCCAAACTTTCCCCTAGTTTGGAGTGTCCAGGTCTGGGTTTTTGTTCCAGGCCCATCTCTAATTTGGATATCACATATTTTTAAAACCTTCCTTTCCTCCCCAGAAGATTCATAGCAAGTCATCTCCAGCTCTAGGTCCGAGGGACAAATATTCTGTTGGTTGAGTTCTTCACCCTCCTTTTCTCTAACTGCAAGGATATGACCCACTACTCTCAGCAGAGTGACAGTACTTAGCGCTGAAACAGTGGCTAAGGTAAGAATTTGGTCCAGATGCCCTAGGACTGCCAGAGGCTCCAGAGCTACTGAGAACCTTGGACATACTTCATAAATTCCCTAGGCCCAGGTCTGCTATGTATGCTTTGCCAATGAAGAGGGACTTTACTGGTCTGGAGTTTTTTGTGGAAAAAGAGCTCTAATGGTAGAACATATTACAGAATGTTAAAAATGCTTCTGTGGATCTCAGGCTACGCCTGGTATAACAAAAGAGTCTATTCAAAATGTATTGGATGCCACAAAGGTGGTGCAAGATGGGGGGCCTTGTCCTCTGTTAGTTCTTTGTGGTGTAACAAAGAAAAAGGAGCCCTGATGCGTATGCTATGGGACTGCCCAACTGTCAGGTATCTGTGAGACAAGGTGGACGCAAGAGTGGAAGTAGTGGTTGGTTTCAGCAACCAAACCTCAGCTGAAAACTAGATCCTAGATTATGGACCTCCTATGCCGGGTTTAACTCCACCACAAAGACTTTGGCTCTTGAGAGCTGTAGTGGTTACCAAGCGCTTGATTTGACAACAATGGAGGAGCAGGCTTATGCCCGGAATAGATCAGTGATATTCAGACCTGTCTGAGGTAGCAGGGAAAGAAAGAATAGCTTATCAATGTAGAGAGCAATTTATGAATTTGAATAAATGCAGACCCCATTTCTCGATACATTTGGATAAAGAATACTGAGATAGATCAAACAATATTAGACTTCCATTCCACCTGCTTTTCCTTTCCCTCCTCCCCCCGGTCTCCTCTTTCCCTTTTTTGCCTGTTTGTGTATGTCTTTTACTTAATTTTTATTTTTTATTGTTACCCCCACGATACCATGTTATGTCTGTGTAATATTGTCTGATTTTGTATTGTCTGGTCTTGCAGCTTTGAGAAAATTGTAAAGTTTTGTTATTGCATAATTTTATTGGCTATCCTGTGAAATGAGCAGCATGTGGTTGACCTTTTTGTATTTTGTTTGTTTATGAAAATTAATAAATTAATCACAAAATAGCAGTCCAAAATTGGTTCCTGAAAACCCATTTAGTTATTTCAGTGCAAGTTTGTGCGTGGGCATGCCTATTTGGGAATAAAAGTGGCTAAGCTCTCCTTTGCCATGAGTATGGTTGCCAGGTGTCTGGTTTTTGACTGGAAGGCCCAATCAAAAAGGGACCCTGTCAGATCTGGTCTAAACTGCTGACTGGGCCATTAAAAGTCCCGTTGGTGGCACAATGGGGCTAAGGCAGGCTCTCTACCTGTCATGGCTCCCAGAAGCAGTGGTATGTCCCCAGCTCCAGCTTTTAGGCGTAGGGGCAGCCAGGAGGATCTGTGTGCTTCCCCCACCCAAGCACTAGCTCAGCAGTTCCCATTGGCTGGGAACCGCGGCCAATAGGAGCTGCGGAGGTGGTGCCTGCAGACAGGGCAGCATGCAGAGCTGCCTGGCCATTTCTCAGCGTAGGAGCTGGATAGGGACATGCCGCTGCTTCCGGGAGCCACCTGAGGTAAGCGCCGCCTGGAGCCTGCACCCCCTCCTGCCTTCCAACCCCTGCTCCAGCCTAGAGCACACTCCTGCAACCCAAACCCCTCATCCCTGGCCCCAGCCCAGATCCCACACCCCCAGCCAGAGCCCTCACCCCCTCCCACACCCCAATCCCTTGAGCCAACCCAGTGAAAATGAGTGAGTGAGGGTGGGGAGAGTGAGCAACAGATGGAGGGGGGATGGAGTGAATGGGGGTGGGGCCTCAGAGGAGGGGCGAGAGTGTTCGGTTTCTGCCAGTAGAAAGTTGGCAACCCTAGCCGTGAGGCCTACAAAAAACCCAGTATGGTCTCATTGGTTCTTTAGCCCCTTGTATTCCAAAATAATTGTCCGCACACATTAGAACCAGCCTAACAAAATCAGTTTTAATTCACACCTTATCTTATGGGGTGAGTTTGAGTATTTAGACCTGCTTGAAATTACAACACTTTGCTGGTAAAGGCTAGTGCACCTAAAATGTATTTGCTTCCCCAGTCTCTGGTTCTGTGCTAGCTCCATAGGTTGCCACAGCTTTGCAAGTTCTGTCATTTCCAACTCCTTCCAAAGGAGCTCGTGCTGAACCCCTATTTATATCTTGTAGGGAGAAGGGGAGTAGATGACTATTGCGCAGGAATGCTCTTACCTCTTTCCCTTTCATGTGTAGTCAGTGCAGGTCTAATAGAAGTGCTCGGAGGAGGAACAGTAGAGTCGGTAGCAATGCAATTCCCCCCACGCTACCTACCAATACACTCAGCCTTTAACCCTAAAATGCACACCTCCAAGCAAAGTAGGTAGCTCAGTCTATGGCCTGTTCAGGCCTTTGCTTCTCTGCCATGATTGCTAACAGAGTGTGCATTTTGGGTGTCTTTTTTTTTATGGGGACGCTGACATACTAGGGACTGGATTGAGACAGATTCATTTCACACAAGCTACTAGATGGCAATAACTTTCGCTCCCTACTGACCTGGCGCCAATTTGTACATAGTGAAAAGTTGTGTCGTCTTATCCAGTCTGCCACCAGATTATCCTGATAGTGAATTGTGAACTCCTTGTTGGCTAGACTTAATGTGTGGGTGCTGGGTGGTATTGGTGGCCTGTGATATGCTGGAGGTCAGACTAGATGATCTGGTGGTCCCTTCTGGCCTTAAATTCTATGGGTATGTCTACACTGCCATAAAACACCTGCAGCTGGAGTCAGCTAACTTGGGCTTGTCGGGCTCCAGCTGCGGGGCTATAAAATTGCAGTGTAGACCTTTGGGCTCAGGTTGGAGCTGGGAGTCCGGGACCCTGTAAGTGTGGTGGGCCTCAAAGCCCGGGCTCCAGCCTGAGTCAGAACATCTACACTGCAATTTTATAGCTTTGCAGCCCTAGTGAGCTGACACAGGCCAGTCATGGGTTTTTTATTACAGTGTAGACATGCACTATGACCCAAGGCTGGGACCCACTTGTAGCTTGTCTACAGAGTGTGCCAAAAAGAAACTAAAATAATCCTTTGCCGTCCTCTAGTGGTCCAATTAAGAAATGTAGTTAGCATTCCGTTAAAGCAGGCAATATTACGTATCTTCTACTATCACACCACAACTTATTGCATAAATCTGCAGCCTCTACCCTAGGAAAATGTCTACTCCGTGTAGCTGAAGAAATCACTGTGAGCCAGCCATATTCCCTTTGCCTCAGGTCCTGACTAGCAGGGGAACACTGGAAAATATTATTTTCCTTTCCTCTGCTGGTTGGACAGCAGCAGAGGCATTTTAATGAAGCACATGGTGTCTGGGGGAGCTGAGGTCCTGGGACAGGCTTCAAAAGGGGTTTTGCAGACCTCGGTCCTCACAGAGAAAGGATGGCCCAGTGGTGAGTGCACTAGGCTAGAATTTAGGACAGTAGGTTTAAAATCTCTGCTCTGCCACAAACACCCTGTGTGACCTTGGGCAAGTGGTTTAGGCCCAGATCCTCAAAGGTGCCTAACTCCCATTGAAAACAAAGACCAGTGGGAATCTGGGCCTTAGTGTGTCTGTCTCTGTCTCTGTTTCCCATCTGTACAATGGGAGAATAGCACTGCCCTGCCTTGCAGTGGATAAATAGATGAAAGAGTGGGAGGTAATGAGGAGCCATGGATGATTTCTAACCATCTTTGTGGTGGGCATTAGCAGAGCACAGAAAGTTGATGTTCGAGTTAGATGATTTTTTAAAAAAAAATTAAAACCTTCTCCCCCCCCCCCCTTTCACCCCAAAAAATGGCCTAACTCCAAAACAAAAAAATTTCATTTTTAAAATGACACTTTTTTTGTTCAATGCAGAAAGAAAACATTTCCTTTCTGCCTTCAGGAATCCAGGGCATGGGGTGGGGGAGGATTTTTTTCATTAACTCCCTCCTCCCCCGAATTTTCAAACTTAAAAAAAATCTTTTAAAACAAAACAAGGGATTTATATTTCCATGACCACCGCACCCCTGTTTTTTGCCTAGCACAAATACAATGAAGCTTCCCTTGGCCCATATCAGCTACCAGTCACCAAGCCCCCCTGTTATTCTAGCTGCCACTTATGGTCTGTCTACACTGTGATTAAAAAAAATAGAGGCACCCCCAAGACTCAGAGCCCAGGTTAGCTTACTCAGGCTCATGAGGCTCAGGCTGCTGGGCTAAAAATTACAGAGTAGCTGTTCGGACTAAGGCTGGAGCCTGGGCTCTGAGACCCTCCTGCCTCATGGGCTCTCAGAGCCTGGGCTCCAACTCTAGCCCGAACATCTACGTTACAATTTTATAGTCCTGCAGCCCCCGCCCCATGAGCCCAAGTCACCTGACCTGGGCCAAATGCAGCTGTGCCACAGATCTTTTATTGCAGTGTAGACATTCCCCCTAGAGTCCTGACTCTCACAGTCAGACTTGGCCCCTAGTGACTCCCCCTCCCATGTAGACAAGCCTTTGGTCCCATCTGTTTTACTCTGTGACAGGGGGATAATTTCCTTACAAGAGGCCTGTCCCTGCTGGCCTGGAAATCACTGTATTCAGGGTAGGCAACTGTGCTCCTTCCTCATGCCACCGGGCGAGCGTAAATCCCAAGCTGCGGAAGTGGGCTGTCTGCTTCGTTCAGATGTGAATGCTTCACATGTTGTACGGATGGAATGGGGGGCAGGGCACAAAGATTCAATGGCAGTTGGGGGGCTGTGGGGTGGCATGCTGGGGGGTATGGTTCTATAGCAGTTGGGGGGGCTGTGGGGTGGACTGTTGGGGGGTATGGTTCTATAGCAGTTGGGGGGGCTGTGGGGTGGACTGTTGGGGGGTATGGTTCTATAGCAGTTGGGAGGGCTGTGGGGTGGAATGTTGGGGGAGCTGGGCATAGTTCCAGAGCTGTTGGGAGAGGGCTATGGGGAGGCCCAAACAGTCCACATAAGTTGGGGGGGGGGGTGGTGTCCCATTGCTCTATGGCAATTGGGATGCTCCATGGTTCTGTCACCCCCTCCTGCTCACCCTCCCAGTATTGGATTGTTCAAGATTGTGTAAAAAGCAACAAGGCAGACTTACCCTACTTTGAGTGTCTGGGCCTGCGATCCTCAATGTGCTCTGCACTGCATGGGTGGAACCTTGGGGCGCCCCATAGTTCTTTGGCAATTGGGGGGTGGAATGTTGGGGGCCTCATAGTTCTATGACAGTTGGCAGGGCTGTGGGATGGAATGTTGGTTATGGGGCGGGTTCCATGGCAGTTGGGAATGGCTGTTGGGTGGAATGTTGTGTGGGCCTTGGTTCTATGGCAGTTGGGAGGCAGTGGGGTAGAATGCTGGGGGGCCCATGGTTCTTTGGCAGTTTGGAGGGCTGTGGGATGCAATGCTGGGGGGGCGGGTAATGGTTCCATAGCAATTGGGGGTTGTGGGGTGGAATGATGGGGGGCCAGAGTTTCCAGCTCAGTTAGGAGGTTTCTATGGGGTGGAATGTTGGGGGTGCACGATTCTGTGATAATTGGTGACCTGCGGGATGGTATGTTGGGGAGATTATGGCTCAATTTGCAAATGCACAATATTTCAGTAAATTGGATGCATCCTTAGTTTTTTGGCAGCTAAAATTAACGGAGAAAGCTCAAAACTATGCACATTTAATACCCCATTTAGAAGATACAGATTCTTACACTTACCCTTTGGCATAGCTTCAGCACCACAAAACCATACATATGATCTATGAACGTATTAACAGTGTTGACACCTGAATGGATGGCATCATTATCTGGGGCTCAACAAAAGAGGAGCATGATCGTAGGCTTCAGGGAGTCCTGCATACAACTTGAGCTGAAAACCTCAAACTAAATAGGGAGAAATGTGTTTTAGGGGTTACAGAACTGGCTTATGTTGGGGACGTTATTTCCAGTGAAGGTGCAAAATCTGATAAGAGGAAGATTTCAGCCATTGAAATGATGCCATGTCGCCAGTCAAAGAAAGATGTCCAGTGGTTCCTAGGAATGAAAAATTGAAAAATTCATACCTGATCTATCTACCAAAGCAGCGGCTTTGAGAGAAAACTCCTTGAGAATACAAATGAATGGTGTTGGGGTGCAGAACAGGAGGAATCATGGTCAAGTTTGATACAACAACTGATACAATAGCTAGTGTTGAAGTTCTATGCACCAGGAAGGCCTATTAAAATCTCAGCACATGCTTTGCAGTCTGGGTTAGATACAGTGATTTTACAGAAGCATGAGGATTGTTGGCAACCAGTGGCATGTGCATCCAAATCACTGACTGAGGCAGAAACCAGATACACACAGATTGAGAAGACGCTTTTAGGAATATTGTTTACCTGTGAGAGATTCAATCAGTATATTTATGGCCGGATAGTGGAAGTCGAAATGGACCACAAGCCCCTTGATATGGTTATTTAACAAACTGCTAAATGACTGTACCTTAAGGATTCAGAGAATGGTGATAAAGCTGCAAAAATATGATTTGGTTGTGACCTAGATGCCTGGTAAATTCATGTTCACTGCAGATGCACTTTCCAGAGCAGTGACTCCCACTACGAAACCAGAGAAGACTTCAGAGATAGAGATGCAAGCCTATGTAGATATGATTGTAAAGTCAATTCCCTTAGCTAATAGGAAACTGTAACAAATAAGAGGGGAAATGGAGAACATGAATCAGGGATCCTTAGAGACAGTGGCCCCAGAACAGTGGGGCCAGGGGGCCATGGCCCTCCCACTTTTTGAAAGTGGACAGGCCTGGCCTGTCCACTTTTCATCACGGTGGACCCCTTCCCCTCCGCTTCCTGCCCAGGGCAGATGGAGGTGGAGGGTCCGTGCCAGCTCCCCACAGCTGCCTGCATGGTGCTTACCCCAAGCTGGTTCTGTCCAAGGGGCGGGGCCTTGGAGCCACAGCCCGGCCATGGTAAGAGCTGCTTGGGCAGTTGTGGGGAGCCATGGTGGACCCTCCACCTGCCCGTGGTGCTGGGGCCCTGAGCAGCCTCCGGCCCATGTCCCCACACCCCAGGCCCTCCGCCCAGGGCAGATGGAGGGTCCATGCCATGGCTTCCCACAGCTTCCCGCGCAGCTCTTACCATGGCTTGGCTGCAGTTCCGAGGCCCCAGCCTGAGGTAGGTCAGGGTAAGAGCTGGCAGGTAGCTGTGGGGAGCCTGGGTCCCTCCATCTGCCCTGGGTGGAGGGCCTGGGGCGTGGGGACCTGGGCAGGGGGCTGCTTTTGGCCCCTGGGTGGCCTCCCCGATCCTGCTCTGGCTTCCGGCTTGGCTGGGGTGGGGCCTTTGGTGGAAGAGAAGTGGTGGGGTGGGGCCTTGGGGGGAAGAGGATGGGCCCCCTGGATCCCTCACTTTTGGGATGTCTCTGCCACCCTTGCTTAGAGAAGTGACAATGAAAGGGTGGCCTGAACAAATAAGCAGTTACTCTCCAAGTATAAGAGACTATTGGAACTGCAGACATGAACTTACTATGATAGTAAGATGATAGATGGGGTGATTTTCAAGGGCAGTAAGGTTGTAATTCCAATGAGCCTCTGAAAAGAAATGCTGCAGAAGATCCACAAGGGTCATTTAGGACTTGAGACATACAAATGACAAGCACAACACTGGGAAAGGGGGTGGGATATAAGTGTCTTCTCTTCCCCACTAGAGAGAAGTATGAGGTGATTCAGAAAGGGGATGACTAGGGCTGAGCAAGAATGACATGGTGCTCCCAGCAGAGAGGGACGTCTTGGCTGGGAAGTAGGTCTAGAGATAGGTAGGGCAATAAGGTGCCCTTGGAGGGGTAATTACAAGCTGGACTCTAAGTGGTGCTGGTGAGCTCTGCACCAAGGGAATGAGAGTGATTTAACCTGGAAGTGAAGGGGGTGGCCTGGGACAAATGAAGCAGTGTAGGCTTGGGACCTTGAATAGGCACTGCGTAATGTTTAGGGGGCCCAGGCTGGCTTGCAGAGAGAGCGAAAAGAAGCCCCACAGCTCTTTATTCTCCTGCCTTAGAGGAGGGAATGGTTGCACAGACAGTTGAGGTGGGGGGCTGTGGCCTCATGGAGGGGTGAAAGACTGCTGGGGGACTCTGCAGGAGTAGCTGTGGCTCAGAGAGGGCCAAGAATGGCTTATTAGAGCCCTGTCTTGTTTGAGAACCTTGCTACCCCAGAAAGGGGGATACTTTAGGTGGAGGGTTGAATTGCCCTATCCCCAGAGGGAGAATGTAGACTGGTAACGACACAGCTACACCTAACGCTGAGTTAGGGAAGGTTCCTGTCACACAGCTTAGGCAGACAACACAAACACATGGGATGCTCGGCAGAAAACTGTACTTTATGACCTTGATTTTATATAGAATGAAATGATGGGCTGGGCTTGCCGGGTGCAGAGAAAAGTGAGCTTTGAGGAGGGATTTCAGAACAGGAGGGATGGGTGCCTGCCTGGTACATTGGGGTGAGGGGGGAGTTCCCAGCAGCATGGAAGAAAGCAGGCAGGGTAGAGTGAAAGAAGGTTTGGTGGGAATTGCTGGCAGAGACAAAAGGGTGAGGGGAAGAGATGCGATTAGGCCTGGAGAAGTAGCTGGGGGCAGAGCTGTGTTGTGAAGGTATTTAAAAACAAAATAAAGCCACCAAAGAAGTGAAGCAAAAAATCTGCCAAATCTTTGGTCTGAATCCCAGATAGCTCTGGCTAAAGGGCCTAGTGGAAGGTGAAAACGTCACTGGACGCAGCCTAAGACGCAACTTGCACAGGATATTGTTATTTAGAATCCAAAGAGCCTCATTTCCCCTGTCTTCCTTCCTATACACAGGAGCTGTCCTTTCTCCGTACAGGATTTCCTGGAACAATTGATGCAGCTGTCTCAACAACAACACCAACACAAGAACTATATTAAGGGGAGTACGAACTGGAGATGGGGGCGATGGAGCCCCAGGTCACGCACAGGGAGTGTTGCCCTACATTCCCTTTAAGCAGACTTCAAATCCAGCCCTTTCTCTCAGCTTTCGAGCCAAGCTCAACATAAACAAACCAGTTCATATGGAATAAATGTCAATGCCACAGTTCAGGAGGCTCTGTTTGTTTAGCAGCGTTTTTTGGGGATGGGGGTGTAGTGGAGGGAGCAGCTGCCAGGCCTGGAGCGTGGAGATACGGAGATCGATTAAATGTTTGAAAATGTCATTTCACCCCAAAGGCTCGGGAGAAGCAATTAATAAGTCCCACTGATGCCAGCGCACACTGATGCATGCTGTGTGCACTGCTGCTCTCTAACTCCACTTCAGACGCAAATGCTCAGGGTGAGTGCGTTTCACATTGACTCCTGGAGATCGATGGCACGTGCTCTGGTTTGCTCTTGTGTCTGTGCAGTGTGTGCTGCCCTGTCCTTAGGGGAGATACCCTTAGATCTGTGCTTCTTACCTGCCTTTTCGTGGGCAAACAGGCTTGGTTTGTCTCTGGTCCCAGGATAAATTTAATCTGGATAGCTTTGTTTGCTGTAGCCTTGAATTAGCATATAAAGAGTTACTTTCTCCCAGATCACAGGGTAAACATCTTCTGCCTAATGTGTCACCCTCTCTCTTTATTTTCTAACTGTAAAAAGGTCGTTCACCCATTTCCCAGTGATTCACCCCTTTGAACAGCAATTTGAACTCTTGACACCTAAGTGATGCACTGCAGTTGGAATGTGCTCTGATTCAAGGGGAATGAAGGCTATATAAGTACCTGGCTGGATAGATAGAATGCTCTGTGAAACAGGTGTGTTTCAGAAGGAAGATGTCATGGGTAGCCTGGCCCTTTTAAGGAGAATCTGGGCCCTGGCTACCCGCAAGGAGATCATTTAAAGGGAGTGAGCCCATCTAGGCAGTTAACTGAATAATGAGCACCTGGGCCTGATGAAAGGCCATTAGGGCTCAGTTGCAGAGAGGTGCTCCTCGAGAGAGAAGTTATCTGAGACCCTAGCAGGAGAAGGACTGGAGCCTGTCAACTTCTCCAAGCTGACAGGTGAAAGGAATGAGTATAAAAGGGGAAAAGCTGCCTGAGGCCTACAGCTGGCCTGAAGCATAATCCTGCTCTGGGAGGAGAGCTGGGGGACTCCTGGATTAAGAAGAGGAAGACTCCTTGATAAACCAGCTGCATGAGGAGGGCTGACACCTGAACCTTGGAGAAGTTGCTTGTCAGCATAAGTCCAGGGCTGAAGAAGTGTTGAACCCGAGGGGCTAATAAGGATGGATTTTCCTGGTAACTCTGGAAAATGAGCTAATAAATGAGACCATGTGCACCTTATTCTCAGTTCCTGGATCTGAGTAAATCACTGCAAGACCACAAAGAGAGAAAGAAGGAATCCAGCTGGTAAAGCCACACTGTGACACGAAGGGATGCGCTCAAGGGTGCCACCCTGTGACAAGTGGTACTACAAGTGGAATTCTGAGACACCCTCCCATCAAGGAGGGATGCCCAAGCAGCACGGTGCAGGTGTCTTCCTTGGTAGTGACACATTTACCCTCCCATGTCAGCATATGGAGGGGCAGCCAGAGCGGCAGCAGTTCCAGCTCCAGTTTTTGGGAGTGCCCAAAAGCAGGAGAGGCCTGTGGAGGATGTTCCATGAGAGGTGAGAGTTAATTGTCATTGACAATAAAAGAGACAAAGGTACCATGCTGGACCAACTGAATGAATTGACTGCGAAGAAGTGGGGCATGCAGGATGGGTTTGCCCCTGTAATAACAAAGATGATAAAGATGGCCCGGTTGCACTGAGCACTAGAGGAAGCGGGGGGACTAAGCGGTTCAAGACACCGGACCACAAACTGCTGAGGTTCGGCCTATTGTGAAGTCTGAACAAAGGACTGAGGGGATCCAGTTTGGGCAAGGAAGGATGATGCCCCAGGGGCAGACTGTTTTGGTTGTGGGGAGAACTGGCACATAGAAAGGTGTTTTCCTGCTAAGAATTTCAATGTTGGGCAAATGGGCTGTAATTATGGGGAAGCTGGAGCCTACAAGAATAGATGAATAGGGGATAGGCAAGGAAATAGGCTGGGGGTATAAAATTGAAAGTGGGAGGACGGCCAGGGGTTTCACTCTTCCCATTGGTTAGGGAAGATACCCTGATACCACTTTCAGCCCCAGAGGGTGAGAGGCTGGGGAACTCAAATAATCTGGTAAAGGAACTAGGTCAGACCCAAGACCCAAAGCTATTGTGTTCAAGAGGGGTTCAAGCAACTGCCCTGGGGGATGACAAGATCTGGGTGTAACGATGCTGGTTCTGGTGGGACCCAACTGAGTGTGCCAATTCAGGACAAATTGCTTAAAGCAGGGCAGTTACAGCCCAAGGCTGGGGTTTCTATGCACACCAAGGCAAACCAGACCTGCCAGAGAAAACTTTGGTTTTACCCCACTGGCTAACCGCAAGTCACACAAGCAATTTCCTTAGACACTCCAGTTTCCCTGTATCACCACCAGTGCCACTCATTATGGGGACAAATGGTTATGAAAACCAATACCCCAGTAAAAGAAAAAATGTTCTCCCAATCCCAAAGGACCAAGCCCCAGACCCAGGTCAATATACAAGTCAGCTCTTACCCACAAATCATGCTGTTGCCAATCCTTTAGAATCTAAACTCTAAATGTTTATTCATAAAAGGAAAAAGATATAGATGAGAGCTAGAATTGGTTAAATGTAATCAATTACATGCAGTCATGGCAAAGTTCTTGGTTCAGGCTTGCAGCAGTGATGGAATAAACTGCAGGTTCAAATCAAGTCTCTGGAGTCCATCCACAGCTGGGATGGGTCATCAGTCCTTTGTGTAGAGCTTCTGTTTGTAGCAAAGTCCCTCCCGAGGTAGGAAGCAGGATTGAAGACAAAATGGAGGAACTGCAGCAGCTTTTTATAGTCTCTTGCCGTGTGGTCCCTGCTTTCTTTGTCCCAAAGACAAGCTGCCCATCCCATGGCATGAAAAACCTCAGAGTTCTGTCCATAGGCATGTCCCTGCCTGCCTTGCTGAGTCCCAAGGTGTATCTGCCTTCTCTCAATGGGTCAACTGGATAGTTGATGGTCCTTAGTGGGCTATCAAGCAGGCTAAGCAGAGCTGACACCAGCTCGTCTGGGGTGTCACCCAGAAGCATAGCATGAGTTTGAACTACAGACAGTATAGAGCCAATACTTATAACTTTAAGTACAAAAATGATACATGCATACAGATAGCATAATCATAACCAGCAAACCGTAACCTTGTCTTAGACACCTTATTTGACCCCCTTTTATACAAGATTTGGTGCCACTACAGGACTTTTCTTGCAACAAAGATCTATATGGTCCCAGTTCATGTCAATAACGTCACGCTGGGGTTGAGCATGCCAGAAAAAAGATAGTCCTTTAATCACGAGATCTGGCAAGGCCAGGGAAATGCTAGCAACAAGAACTGTGATGTGGCGGTCAAAACAATTCAATAGACTTCAGGTTTGGAGACTTTCTACCAGCAGTTGGATGACTGGACAAAGAGTCAGGAAGCCCAAATCTAAGAAATGAGGTGGAGGGGCTGACCACACAGTGGGAATGAACCAGGCAAATAGAAGCAGTCCTTGAAAGGGCAAAGTAGACATGGGAAAATGAATATGCGAGGCTGGCCAATGAGATTAAGATGCCTCTACCTGGGAAGGAAACACTTCACACTCAGGGAAGGAAGTAATTTGAGCCAGCAGATAAATTGGCAGGCGATGACTTAGGAGCCCAATTGCAGATGACGCAGTAGTTATTGCAGGAAGTGACATGCCAGAAATTGAGCCTCTCTCGTCTGTCCTCTGAACCAAACAGGCCCAAATTCTTCTTCTTAGCATATGCACAATGTGCCTCAAGTGGCATGTGACCAGGATTCATCACTGAATTTGGTCTGTGATTGGATCATTAGCTTTCCCAGCTCGGCCCGGGTACTGATGGGGAATGTGATGTGAATGCTGATTCATGCCTCCGAGGACCAGCCTAAAACACTGGATTCCAACACTCTGAGGAAGTTCAGATCCGCATCTAGACCTGATCTTCACTCCTGCATCTTCTATATAATGGGCCAAACTCAAACTACAAATCTAAATATCCCCAGAATTTGGGAAATTTGGGATCTTGGTCTGAACTTTGTGGCCTGGGGCCCATCTCTCCTCTACACTACCCCACACTTCTCTATAAATAGTGTTTAGGCTTCCGGAGGAATTCTCAGCGTGAACTAAGATGGCTGCAATTTGTGGGGTTTGCTGCCACAGATCCTTATTCTGGTATAGGGAGAACTGACAAAAATCCCAGTGAGAGACTGGGAGTGGAAATGTCTTCCCTGCAAAACCAAAAGAAAGCTGCTATTTAGCTGTCAAACACTGGGTGAACCTTAAGGCTTCCATTTTGGCTAAAGAGAGACGAGTTAGGCTCTCTTCTATTGTTTAGCAACTGGTTCAGACTACGCAGTCACGGCCTGGGTGCAGCCTGCTGATCCCACACTCGGTGCTACAACTACATGGTGTTTGGTAAACAGGATGTTGATATTCTTAGCTTTCCTGTCATCAAGCCTAATAGTAGCTGTAGAATGACAAGTCCTCTTGGCTGCTCCTGGCAGTTTCAGTATGGAAAGATACAGGGTCGATTTCAATCTGTTGATTTCTTCGGTCTCAAAGCTGCAGGTGGGCATTCCCAGAGGTCCTCTGCCAGATTGATTAACACTTCATTTTCCATCCCACCCCAGACTCTGAATCCCTACCCAAGCCTGGGAAAAACAGAATTGGAACTTGGCACAGAGAAACAAACCAATCCTGAAATCGCTCCAGCCAGCATTTGCTATAGACAGTGTGGAATGATGCTGGAGGTCTCCACCAGGCCCCTATAGATTGAAACAGAGGGTGTGTCTTGCAAAATACACCATCTCCTTATCTGTGGTATGATGAGTTGGCTCCATTATGTTGGCTCAGGAGGGATGGCAGACGCTGACTGGAGCATGGGGAGTAGTCTGTGGTCTGGTGGGCTTTCCAGAATGGAGCTGAGGGCAACATGAGGGGAACTTGCCCTGCCTCTGCCCATGCTGTCTATGGGGATGAGGATCAGCGAGCTAGAGCTTTGGGTCCCAGGCAGGCACAGGCCAGGGATCTCACAAAAACTGTGCTGAGAATAGCTGAGCAGGAAACAATTTTCCCATCCTGTAGGAACTTTCAAGAAAAATAATAATAATAATAATAATAAATTTTCCCATCTCAAATCAGAACAAAAAACTGAAATCTCAAATTTTTTTTAACCTAAAATCCAAAAAAAAATAAATAAATACAATTTTTGGATCCAATCCATCCAAATATTTTGTTTTGATCATTTCAGAATGTTTTACTTTTATTTTGATCTTCTTTCATATTTCTTACTGTCAATTTTCTTAAATTTAGCAATGAAACATTGTTTCAATCGGAAAACTGGAACTTTTTGTTTGCAAAATATTGAAATGACAATTTTGAAAGTTTTTTTTTTTGCAAATTTTTTTTGCAGTGATATTTGTCAAAATTGACCCTTTCCCATGAAAATATTTGGTTTTGCCAAATCTGCATTTTACATTGAAAAACCATTTCATCAAAAAATTGCCATCAGGCTCTAGGGCTTAGCTCCTGGAGGTGGTGGGCAAGGACTCTCTGCTCTATAGTGTCTCCTCTGGTCAACTCTGGGGTGGCAGTGATAAGCTCACAGTGACCTGCATCTTTGTCCACCCTTTGAGCATAGCTGGGTGGAATGGGGAGAAAGTCAAACGTACAAACTGAGAGATCCTTGATGGTTTGAAAACCTCTTAGAGGCTGGAGAGAGGGAAGAGTGATTGGAATACCTGGGTGTTCATTTGGAGTGGGATTTTCAAAAACTCTTATGTGATTTAGGAGCACAAGTCCCATCGCCTTTCAATCAGACTTGTTCTCCACAATCACTCAGGCCTGGTCTACGCACACATTTTGTTCTGGTATAACAATTTCAGCATGGGGATGGGGGAGGTGATTTTTCCTATTTACTGACATACTTATGCCAGGAAAACCCCTAGTGTGGACGCACTTTTATATAAAAAGAAAAGGAGTACTTGTGGCACCTTAGAGACAAACAAAGTGGCTTTCCACTGAATGCATCCGATGAAGTGAGCTGTAGCTCACGAAAGCTTATGCTCAAATATATTTGTTTGTCTCTAAGGTGCCACAAGTACTCCTTTTCTTTTTGCGAATACAGACTAACACGGCTGCTACTCTGAAACCTTTTATATAAAGGTGTCTAATACCCATATAGCTTATTTCCTTTTCCATATGGGAATAAGCTATCCTGCTACAAGCACATTTATACTGATATAACTGTCCGTGCTAGAGGAGTTGTACAGTACAGTTAACGTGGTATGACTCATGTATGCAAATAAGCCCTTAGGTGCATTTATGTGAAAATGAAGAGGACTGTGTGTTATCACAGTGTGCTTTATGACTTAGTGATCTCTCTATTGTTCCTTGCAAAGATGGCAGGGGTGAAATCAGTGTTTTCATAAATTAGGTTAAAGATTGAGCCCCACCATTGGGAAAGTATATAAAATTAGCAATAGTGGCATATGGCTCTTAGATTAGTTTTCCTTTCTTTCTCCCAGATACAGCCAGATCAGCTAGAGTCACTGGCCTGCAAAAACCTCTCGGTCATCAAATGGACCCTTCAGATACCAGCCAGACAGCTAAGAAACTTGAACTCCGCTCACAAGATGCAAGGGGAAACAGTGACTGTTCGGAGGTTCAGTTTTGTGTTGACTTGTGTATTTCAGATTGCTCAAAATGAGCTTGTGCAAGAAGGCATAAAACAGCATAGTGATCAACTGAGTTGTGAGCCTCAGCAAAGAAACAAGCCATTAATCCAGCTGAGCCATAAAAACTGTGGTCATTAAAGATCCCACAGCACCTTTTAGAAGAGTTGGAGTGTGACTGAGTGCACCCCAGTATTCACACCCTACACACTATTGTCATAATCTCTGATTATTAGCCTTAGCTCTCTCATCTAATTTCCAATGGCAGGCTGCTGATGTTATCAGGCAGGCAGGAGGTCATGGGCAACTGGATTGGTGCTTCTGTGGCCTCGTTTAACTGTTATCCACCTAAGGAATCATTTAAACAGAGAAAACACTTAGTCATGAAGAAACTCTACGCCCACCCCCACTCTCCCAGCTGTCTTACTTCAGTCAGAACAGGGAATGGCAGTCCCTCAGTGGGGCCACAGGGAGATCCTCCCTTTTTAAAAAACTTGGCTGGGCAGTGGGGACACTTGAGAAGAAGAGGTTTATTTTGCAGGGCTTCTAGTCCTGCTCTTGGCATCACCTGCCCTAAATGTTCTCCAGGAGAATGTCAAATCTAGTCTAAATTCTTAGGCACATGCCAAGCTTTGGGAGTGTTTACAGGCAGCCTGTGCAGTCTAGGATGCGTGAGTTCATTGCTGTGATACAGGCTAATGACAAGTATTGTGTGTGTGTGTGTGTGTGTATTGAAGGAGGGTTATGAGACATATCTGAAGGGTCAAAAGCTCTCAGAGGTTAGATTATGAACCTGTTGTTCGTACTGATGAGCAATTACCTGCTCCAGTTCGCCATTAACTCCAACGCAACTCCTCACGTAAGTAGCCGCTCATCTGGGAGTTCACACTCTGGCCCTAAGGAAGGACAATTGTTCAGGATGGTTATAACTAGGAGTAAGGGGATTAAGTTGAGCAAACCAGTACTGAATATTAATGATGAAATCTACTCGAGTGATGTACTTAATGCACTGCTGCATTTATGCGATACCCTTAAAACTGAATTGGACAAAGCACTGTGGAATTCATTGAAGGGATCAATCCTGCACTGTTTGGGGGAATAGACTTAAGACATAGGGCCCTGTCTTATACACCATATGAAGGCACAATGACAATGGGAGTACCAGCCTGCGATCTGTGACGGGTGCCTTCCCTCTCCAGTGTCTGGCCTATACTTGTATCTTCATTATGTTAACTTCTTTGGGTCACCACTAAGGTTGTGGAGCATCTAGGTTGTTCTAAGCACAGCCTGTCACCTCTGATTATGGATCTCTGAGTCTCTAATACTCCTGGATGAGTGCAGCAGCAATGGCTGTGCTGCAGAGCTTCCAGGGTCACCTGGCAACACCGAATTCACCATCCATACGATGTTTTGTATCCGCGATCACGGGGTAAATACTCTGGGGTTTTAAGTAACTGCAACTTTGCCTGCTGTTTGACAGAGAGAAACAGAACAGATTCCAAACTGGCTAATAGGCAACTGATTAGAATTAATCTGTGACCCTTCATCCATGGTTCTCAAAGCACATCATAAACACTAACTAGATGAGTCTGACAGCACACCTGGGAGGCAACTATTATTCCTATTTTATAAATGGGTAAACTGGGCATGCTAACCAGCACTGTCCCATCATTTCTGTGTGCTCCCCCGTCTGCTTGTTGTATGCAACTAGTGTCTCTTGTCTTATACTTTGATCATAAACACTTTGAGACAGAAATCATCTTTGTTCTGTGTTGTCCAGTGCCTAGGACAATGGAGTCCTGGCCCACGACTGGGGCTTCTAGGTGCTATGATAATGGAAATAATTAATAGTTACGTGATTTGCCCAGCGTCACTCAGCAGGTCAGTGACAAAGCTGGGATGAAACTCAGAAGCACTGACTCCCAGCCCCCTGTTCTAGTCAGTAGGGCTCAGATCCTCAAAGTGTTTAGGCACCTAGCTTCCATTGGCGTCTATGGCATCCACATAAAGTGGCGGGATGTGCCGATCTCGTAGAGTGTGCAGTGATCAGATACTGTTGAATGAGCTAAAGAAAGAAATACATAGTACAGGGCTGATCAAAATTGCAGGTGATATTTGATTTGGAAGAGTTGTTTGTAAACACAGAGGAAGATGGAGGCTGAATCCCAGAGGATCTTGGAGAGATTAGAGGAAGGGGATGGGATTCATTTAAAGCAATGCAGAGGAATGCCAAAGGAGGGACAAACATCTGAACACTAAGCCTGTGTGGAAGATATGAGATTGGTGGGCTAGCTACGGAAGGAGCTATAGAGTGTTGTATACATGGTCAGTCAGATAAAGGGCAAGGTGGGACTCTGCCCTCCCTGCACACCAGTTGCTGTCCTGTAGGGGGCACTGAGGGAACACACATGCTGTTTCTGAAGCACAGGTGAAGGATGTGGCCGAGTGTAGTGTAAAGGTCCAGCAATCTTTTGAGTATCACTGAAAATATTAGTAGCAAAACTGTGACCTACTAACCCCTTGGCTCACTGTCCGTGTCTTGTTCAGGCTGAGTTCTGTAATCCAGGTACAGCAGCCATGTACTGCTTATCTCTTGGATGGTGGTTGGAGAACGTCTATTACTGGGATGGCTCAGGGCTACTTAAAGGTTCTTCCTGGACCAAAGAGGAGACCCCACTAAATATTTAGTGTTGCCAAAATTGGCTGCGTGTTTGCTCCCCTCCAGTTGGTGCCTTCCACAAACTTGGTCTAATGAAAGTACAATGAGTCACTTGACAAAGACAAGAAGCACCTACAAAGGGTGCGTGACGGGACTTGGGCTTTTGAGTTTGGTTAGTCTGGAAACCTTAGAACAGTCTTGGACTAGGTTAGCAGGGAGTGTCCCTCTTCAGGACAGGCAGTGTCTTCACTGATATCTGCAACACATCATGTACTCCCTGGTATTATAGAAATAATAAAACAGAGAACCATGAGCTTGTTCCCATTGAACTCAATAGCAAAATTCCCACTGCCTTCCCTAGCAAGCAGGATTGAGCTGGATTTGCATGTTGTAGGGTAAACTGGCCCTTTAAGGGGGTTGGGGCTCAGCCTTATTCACCTGTATCAGGTTTATACAATCTCCCCAGGTGGAGGGAATGAGTCTAAGGGTCCCGTGGTGGGGGGAGCATGAGTCTAAGATCTCTGCTGGGAGATCTAAGAGCAGCTTTTGGTCAGTCAGGGCTGATACTGCAGGGAGAGCAGACCTGGCTGTGAGTGGCCTATTAAACAGCAGGAGACCAGCCAGGCGGTCTAGGCTGGGCTCTGGGAAGATATCCTGGGAAGGATAGTCAGAGCCATTTGAGTTGTGGGATAGACAGCTCATTTGTGTAGGGTCCCAGCTTAATTTGTGCCAGGGCTGAGCCCTGGCACCTCTAGGTTTGGCAGTTCATAACCCTGGCACCTCTGGGTTTGCTGCATCAGTTATGAATGTAATAAAATGGCTTGATCCCCACCACCTAATTGCTTGAGCCCCGGCACCTCTTTCCTTATAAATTAAACACTTGGCAGGGACCCCAATACTGCAACTCTCAAAAGTTCAAACCCATGAGGTGTTTTTTTTTTAAGGTTATCATTTGTTTTTGGTCTTTCTTTTGAGGTTTTTGAACCCCCAACTCCTCACTCTCCTTTTGTATGGGTCTATGTGTGAGATAGCTATGGGGATGCCAACTTCCCCAAGTTTTTAGAGTAAGGTCCCATTGGCCCCTGCTGCAGGAGCTCTCATGGGTTGCTGGATAGTGCAGAGCTTCTACCTTCTCCGCCACAATCTATTTATCCTACCAACTTTCAGCCCAGTAATTAATTATGAGCCCCTCATCAATTCTTGACCCTCAGTCCTACATCTGCTCCTCCTGTTTTTCCACAGGCTTTCCCCACCCTCTGGTCTGGAGGATTAACCATGGTGGGTCCTCTTCTGCCCCCTTCCAGGCCTGAGATAGGGGGTGCAGCTCCAAGAGGTTTTTCACACTCTCTCCCCATCCCCGGCCTGGTGTTGCAGGGATGCAGTGGGGAGGAGCACACAAAAGACTGACCCACTCTTCAGAGGAGGAAGGAGAAGATCTTCCCTGAGCTGCTGGGGTTTTTCTGTTCCCCACTGTCCCTCCTATGAGAATGGGTAGGGGAAGGAGGAGACAACACCAAAAACTCCTCTTAGCTCCAGAGTGGAGTGTTGCCTCCTTCAGTAGCCCTGATTGGTTACTTTTCCCCATGAGGTGGGGATGTGGGGAAAGCAGCCAATCATTGCAGGTTTTCCACTGGGCATGGCTGGACCTTCTCTATCATCACCAGAGTGGCTCCAGCTGTGGCCAAAATTGCCTTCCTTCAAAGGAAATCATGAGAGTTGACAATGCTTGGACACGTAGTCAAGTGTGGATGCAGATTGCCCCATGCTGCCACCCTTGCCATCAAGGGGAAGAGGGGATTGATTCCTGCCAACAAGGGCTGGAAGTTGAGCCCAAGAAAAGGCTGTTGTGGAAGAGGACAGACCCTGTGAAGAAGGGCTGTGCCTGGCAGGAGTTGGGTGGAGGATTGGCTTTTCTTTTTGTTTCCTTTTGGATTCCAGTTGTCTCTGGATGGGGTGGACTTTCACAACTTACTTGGAAAGCAAAATCAGCTCAGAGCTGGTGGTCGACCATTTGAGAGAGGGAAACTGAGGCAGTGGATGGTCCCAACGCCAGACTGGGTAAGTCCCATGTCCACTGGATGAATGTTTCTCTTTCACTAAGTGTGTGGCTGGCATATGTAATCTCCTACCGGTTTTGCTCCACAGCAATAGGGTTCACATAAGCCAGACCTTAAAGTACAGCCCAACCTACAGAGTTTTCTCTTGACTTCCTTGATGATGACAATTAACCTGATTGTTGTGACTTCCATGGCTGTTTGCTCTGGCTGCCCTCACAACCAACAAAGCATGGGGGTGACAGGACCCTCTGGAGAGAACTTTGCCCAGTACGCTCAACAATGGGCTATCAATCTGAAAGGAAGGGGCGCTGATTAGATTATTTTAGTCGCGTCTGAGGTTTGTATTGGCATCACTGCAAGCCAGACAGATCCATTTGGCAGAACTGCAGGAAGCACCTGCTGTCTGGGTTAGGTGTTTTGCTGTTTGTGTTTATGTGATATGGATACCTGCCCCCTTCCTCCCTCTGTGTTTAATTAAGTGATCTTCTGGAAGCCACAGGCTAATAACTGGAGTAGTAGTATATTTATGTCAATCAGCCTTTACCACAATGCACAGAGAAACAAAGGACCCAATTCTCTTCTCACTTATGGACAGATCCAAAGCCCATTGAAGTCAGTGGAAACTGGTGTAAATTGGAAGTAACTGCATAACAAGCCAATGGAATTACATTGGTGAAAAGGTAATGGGCTGGATTCTGCTACCCTTGTGTTGAATAAATACTTTACTCTTGGAGTAGTCCCATTAAAATCAATGGAATAAGAGGCTACTGAAGGAGTAAAGGTGGCAGAATCCAGCTCTGTGTAAGTTAAAGGTGAATTGGGACCAAACAGTTATGTGATTACAAGAACACAGTATAAACCAGGAATGCACATTAGTTTTTTTCCTATAAATTTCAAACTACATGGGGTTCCAAAGGACATTCATCTGCTGCCTTCCTGGTCAATGGAGTATTAGATAATGACCCATAATATTGAGATGCCTGGCTTGCTTTCTTCTGACTCTTCCCAGTACCTGTATTAGATTTCTCACAGCATGAAGTCCTGATTCTTTTGTTCTAGCTCACTGGGGATTTTCAATAAGTCTTGGAGCACTGGGGAAGTTCCAGAAATCTGGAAGAAAGCTAATGTTTTGCCAATCTTTAAAAAGGGTCAGTGGGATGACCTGGGGAATTATAGGCCTGTCAGTCTGACATCAATCCCGGACAAGATAATGCTGAGGCTGATACGGGACTTGATTAATAAAGAATTAAGAGGAGGATCATGTAATTAATGCCAATCAATTTGGGTTTATGGAAAATAGATCCTGTCAAATTAACTTGATTTTTTTTATGCAATTACAAGTTTGGTTGATAAACGTAATAGGGTCGATGTAATAGACTTAGATTTCTGTAAGGTGGTTGACTGGTACCGTACAACACTTTGGATTAAAAGGCTAGAAAGATATAAAATGAACATGGCCCATGTTAAATGGATTAAAAGCTGCCTAACAGATAGGTCTCAAAATGTAACTGTAAACAGGGAAACATCACTGAATGGGTGTGTTTCTAGTGGGTTCCCACAGGGACTGGTTCTTGGCCCTATGTTATTTAACATTTTTATTAATGACCTGGAAGAAAACAAAAAAAATTATCACTGATAAAATTTGCAGATGACACAAAAATTGGGGGAGTGGTAAATAGCAAAGAGGACAGGACACTGATACAGTGATCACTTGGGAAGCTGGGCGCAAGCAAACAATAAGCATTTTAATATGGCTAAATATACACCTAGGAACAAAGAATGCAGGCCATACTAACAAGGTGGGAGACTATCCAGAAAAGCAGCTACTTTGAAAAAGATGTGGGAGTTGCGGTGGATCATCAGCTGAACATAAACTCCCAGGGCAACACTATGGCCAATTTTCAGAGTAACAGCTGTGTTAGTCTGTATTCGCAAAAAGAAAAGGAGGACTTGTGGCACCTTAGAGACTAACCAATTTATTTGAGCATAAGCTTTCGTGAGCTACAGCTCACTTCATCGGATGCATACTGTGGAAAGTGTAGAAGATCTTTTTATACACACAAAGCATGAAAAAATACCTCCCCCCACCCCACTATCCTGCTGGTAATAGCTTATCTAAAGTGATCACTCTCCTTACAATGTGTATGATAATCAAGTTGGGCCATTTCCAGCACAAATCCAGGGTTTAACAAGAACGTCTGAGGAGGCATGAAACAGACATGAAAGTTGCGATATTACAACAAAAAAACTTCAAATCCAGACTCCAGCGAGAAACTATTGAATTGGAATTCATTTGCAAATTGGATACAATTAACTTAGGCTTGAATAGAGACTGGGAGTGGCTAAGTCTTTATGCAAGGTAACCTATTTCCCCTTGTTTTTTCCTACCCCCGCCTCGTTCCTCAGACATTCTTGTTAAACCCTAGATTTGTGCTGGAAATGGCCCACCTTGATTATCATAAACATTGTAAGGAGAGTGGTCACTTTAGATAAGCTATTACCAGCAGGAGAGTGGGGTGGGGGGAGGTATTTTTTCATGCTTTGTGTGTATAAAAAGATCTTCTACACTTTCCACAGTATGCATCCGATGAAGTGAGCTGTAGCTCACAAAAGCTTATGCTCAAATAAATTGGTTAGTCTCTAAGGTGCCACAAGTACTCCTTTTCTTTTCACTATGGCCAAAAGGGCTAATGTGATCCTGGGATGCATATAGACAGGGCTCTCAAGTAGGTGTGGAAAGGTTCTTTTACCTCTGCATTTGGCACCTGTGCGACCACTGCTAGAATATCGTGTCCAGTTCTGGTGTCCACAATTGATATATTGTCACAGGTTCAGAGAAGAATCCAAGAATGATTAAAGGATTAGTAAACATGCTTTATAGTGATAGACTTAAAGAGCTCAATCTGTTTAGCTTAACAAAGAGAAGGTTAAGGGATGACTTGATTCAGTCTATAAGTACCTACATGGGGAACAAATTAATAATGGGCTCTTCAACGTAGCAGAGAAAGGTATAACATGATCCAATGGCTGGAAGCTGAAACTAGACAAATTCAGACTAGAAATAAGGGGTACATTTTTAACAGTGAGAGAGTAATTAACCATTGGAAAAATTTACTAAGGGGCAAGGTGTATCGTTCTATCGTTGACCATTTTTAAATCCGGAGCAGATGTTTTTTTAAAAGATATTCTCTAGAAATTATTCTAGGGAAGGTCTCTGGCCTGTGTTACACAGGAGGTCAGACTAGCTGATGGCAATGATCCCTTCTGGCCTTGGCATATATGAATAACTCAAAAGGGGTCTGCATGGTCTTTGATAGTCATAGTATTCTGATCTGTAGCATTCATAGATATTAAGGTCAGAAGGGACCATTATGATCATCTAGTCCGACCTCCTGCACAACGCAGGCCACAGAATCTCACCCACCCACTCCTGTGAAAAACCTCTCACCTATGTCTGAGCTATTGAAGTCCTCAAAACGTGGTTTAAAGACTTCAAGGAGCAGAGAATCCTCCAGCAAGTGGCCTGTGCCCCATGCTACAGAGGAAGGTGAAAAACCTCCAGGGCCTCTTCCAATCTGCCCTGGAGGAAAATTCCTTCCCGACCCCAAATATGGCAATCAGCTGAACCCTGAGCATATGGGCAGGATTCACCAGCCAGATACCTAAGAAAGAATTTTCTGTAGTAACTCAGATCCCACCCCATCTAACATCCCATCACAGGCCATTGGGCCTATTTACTATGAATATTATAGATATTAAGGTCAGAAGGTCATTAAGGTCAGTCCCCTCAGAGGGGATTGTTCATTGTACAGGAGTGTGTGAAGCTTTTTAATGGTACCTAGTATTTACACACTACCTTCTTAGGTGTAGATCTCAGTGCTTCATAGAGGAGGGCAGGTATCGCTAGCCCCACTTAAGAGATAGGGAAACTGACACACATAGTGAAGTACTTGTCGGAGGTCACCCAGCAAGTCAATGGCAGAGCTGTAAACAGAACCCAAGGTCTCCTGAACCCAGTACCTATCCACTGGGCCGCACTTGCCTTTCAACTATTATCTTCCTGCCAGGACCCAAGTATTGAAGCCAGGACCACCAGCAGCATCCTTAGCTGCTTCACTACAGCTATGTATTGAGCCACTGCCCCGGATCAAGAGCCTAACTGGTAAAGGCCTGCAGGCTCACAGCAGTCATGCCCCAGGTCCCTGATTGGATGGACAGGCAACGCTCTCATTGGGTACCTGGACTATATAAAGGCTCCAACAGGAAAAGGAAGCTGTCTGAGCAACAGACCATTGCTGGCTGGTTGCTGCCTAGACCACGTTGCCTGACTCTACCTTGTTGCCCTGTTGCCTTGCCCAATCTCCCTCCCAACCCAACCCCTTGCATTGGATTTTCTGGCTAGTGACCCCTCTGAGAACTCTGACCATTGCCCTAGACTGCCTCTGATACAGGCTGACCTGCTAGCTACCCACACAGACTTGACTACTGCTCTGGACTGCCCCTTAGCCTACCTCAGCAACCGGGCATTACATTACCACACTCATCCCAACGTTGACTATCATAGTAGACAAGAACTGAACTGCACATAGATGGCTAAAGGCAATCCTGCCCTGTCAGGGTTCATAAATGTTGGGGGAGCTTGCACTGCCATTGTCTGTGCTGTATTTGTTTTGTTGCTCAATAGAGGATCTTCAGGGCTGTCAATCTTGCCCCAGTTGTCATCACTAAGGCCTGTCATCAGAAGGGCTTGGCTCCCACAACTGGGGCTATCTTATCAAAATTGCTCAGTACGTTGTTTATTGAGCACTCTTGGAAAATATGGCCACTTAGTGTAGATGCCTGAAGGGGAGCTGACCTCTCTTAAAACTGAATTAATCTTTCCCCTTCCTGACATTTGCCTTTCTTCTCAGATTTTAATGCTATGAAGAGATAATGTTTCTAGACTAGCCTGTTGTCATTATAGGACAATGGTTTTCCTTCTGGGCAGAAGAGAAAAATATTTCAGGGTTTCCAAGCTGGATCTCTTTAACTTCCAACCCACATTAATCAGAAGAGTTTCCCCACACTGAAGGTTGATAGAAATTGTAGCCATTAGTTATAACCACCAGGGTCAGACCTTTATATCAATTTAGTTATCAAATACTGTAATTAAAAGAACTAATTTATTGCTTTTTTACTCTTCCTTAACCCGTCCACTGTTGCCTCACTTTCTTGGTATTTGGGACAAAATTAAGCTCTTGTCTATTCCATGTACATAAGGAATGACTACACTCATTCAGACGAATGGTTCTGCTAGTATAGAAACCTTTCTCTGGCAGGTGGCCGGTGCCAGCTGCTTCCAAGGAAAGTGCAAGAACCCTGTAATGGAAAACTATGAAATAACTTACCCAGAGGGTACATTTCTCCTTAGCCTCCATCAGTTAGTGGCGAGCTCATAGCCTGAAGCATGAGCATTTATATCCCTTGTAACCCCATCACCTCCTACCTAATGAGAGGTTTCAGAGTAGCAGCCGTGTTAGTCTGTATTTGCAAAAAGAAAAGGAGGACTCGTGGCACCATAGAGACTAACCAATTTATTTTGAGCGTAAGCTGTAGCTCACTTCATCGGATGCATTCGTACTGAATGCATCCGATGAAGTGAGCTGTAGCTCATGAAAGCTTATGCTCAGATAAATTGGTTAGTCTCTAAGGTGCCACAAGTCCTCCTTTTCTTTTTGCTCCTACCTAATGTATCTCTGGGTGTTCTCATTATACATATTACACACAGAAATCCTTTCAACGAAAGCTAGGATTGCAAAATCAAGCACTCCCAAGTTAGGAAATGCCAGAATTAAGGCTACCCATGCAACCTGAATTCACCTCTCTTGTGTGTATGCATTATAATAGTCTTTAATTACATGGTCACATGCTACTTTTTCTACAGGATCCCTGGCTCTAGGCCTTATTTACTGCACACTATTCAAACCCTGCTCTGAAGATGGAAATATTAATTTCCTTATGGGCTTTTCTATGGTGCTCATTGCTAATAATTGTGACGCATCCAAATACTGTAATGAATTTATTTTCACAACATCTCTGTGAAATGAGGGGGTGGTATTAACCTCATTTTACAGATGGGGTGCTGAGGAATAGGGAGATTCAAGTCAAAAGTGTACCCGATTTTGGTGCCCAATTTGAGATACCGAGGGCCTGATTTTTCAGACTACTTAGCAGTCTGTAGCACTTCAGAGGTTCAAAGCTCAGCTCCCATTGACTTTGGGTGCAGCTTTGAGTGCTCAGCCCTTCTGCAAAGCAGACCCCAGAGTCTGAAGTGGGGCACCCAGAAAATGAGGAACACACAATTAGTGACCACCTGTGAAAAGTGTGGTTTAAACAAGCCGCCCAGTATCACACCAGAACTCTGTGGCTGAGGCAGGGATGGAATCCAGGGCCCCATTCAACTGCCTTACCCATGAGACCATCCTTTCTCTTCCTGCAGCACCGTCTCATTAGCTGCACACCTTTGGGCTTCTGCAGCAAATGAAGCAGGGGTGCTACAGACAACAGCATCCTTCACTGCACGACCCTGTTTCATCGCCAGCGTGAGTCCTGTGGGAAAAATAGTAGGTGATCACATAATTAAAGACCATATCATAATGCATACACACAAGGCAGCAAAATAAGGTTGCATAATCAACCTTAATTCTGTTCTTTTAAACACAGGGGTTTTTTTGGTGCCTGTAATTTCCTAGGTTTTCAAAAAAGCAAACAGAACACACAGAAGTTCTCTCATGTGGAATCATACTGACCCCTACATGGTTTCCTTAGCAGGGTTGCAACCTTTAGTTCCACCACACAGATCTCTGCCACTTGAGCTAAGAGAGTAACTCAGAGCAGTAACAATAATACCTATACTTCAACAAAAAAACTTCAAAAACTGACTCCAACGAGAGACTGCTGAATTGGAATTAATTTGCAAACTGGATACAATTAACTTCGGCTTGAATAGAGACTGGGAGTGGATGGGTCATTACACAAAGTAAAACTATTTCCCCATGTTTATTTCGCCCCCCCCTCTCGCCCCGTTCCTCAGATGTTCTTGTCAACTGCTGGAAATAGCCCACCTTGATTATCACTACAAAAGGTTCCCCCCTCCCCTTGCTGGTAATAGCTCACCTTAAGCGATCACTCCGGTTACAGTGTGTATGGTAACACCCATTGTTTCATGTTCTCTATGTATATAAATCTCCCCATTGTATTTTCCACTGAATGCATCCGATGAAGTGAGCTGTAGCTCACAAAAGCTTATGCTCAAATAAATTTGTTAGTCTCTAAGGTGCCACAAGTCCTCCTTTTCTTTTTGCGAATACAGACTAACACGGCTGCTACTCTGAAATAATACCTATGTCTTCTATAGCTCTTTTCATCAAATACCATCCTCTTTGTGGACCAGGCACTAGAGGGCGATGAGACACACACACTGGATTTCATAGCTATTTGCTGACGTGGAGGAACATAAAGACTCTGGAATCTTGGGTTCAGTTCCAGCTTCTGGAGGGGTGTGTGTTTTAGAGGGCACAGACCTGTCTGCCACCCTAAAGTCTGCCCTTGTGCTAGTTCTGTCACCCTGCCTTCCAATTCTGATATTGTTACCCTCCCAGTCTCTTGCTCTGGGCTCCTCATCCAAGTCATTGCAGTAAATCGATGTTAAAACAAAGGGAGTTCTCTTTTAATCTGCTCTAATGAATAGAGCATTTCTCTGTATTCTGAAGCCACCAGGAATTGGAATTTATTAGTATATGTGGTTCTGAGCACGTTGTGAGTTTAAAAATAAAAAGTACAGAAATATGAGACTGCAGTTCTGGGGGAAGGCAATTTATTCAGCTGCATTTGTACCTTTCCATCTATTCTGTTGCCCCAGGATAGCTTTTAATTGCATCTTAACATGACACAATGTTTTCTGGCAATAAGCTTTCCTGACGGGCTGTTGCTAAGGTGTCATTCATGCTGTAAGGTTGCTGGGAGCTGTGATACACCTTAAAATGAGAAGACTTGGAGAGCGTTTGTTTGAAAAATCTACAGACAGGAAAACACCATAAATATTTAGTGAGAATGCAGCCAGTAAGATGTAAATACGGAGTTCAAAAAAGAATTAGATAAGTTCATGGAGGATAGGTCCATCAATGGCTATTACCAAGATGGTCAGGGAGGCAACTATGGGCGGCGGGTGAACCCCTGCTTTGGGGAGGATGATCTGCCAGCCCTACCCCTTCTGCCCAAGGCCCCGCTTCCCTGCATGCAGGAGCCCTGAAACTCCCCTCTTACGCCGTAAAAGAAGAAGCTCTGACTCTGAGGGGACCCCGCAACCAGAGGAGCCCCGGCCCGCCTGCCCCAGCCACATCGGGCTGAGCCGGCCCTTCCACCCCCCCCCCCGCCCCCCCCGAGTCTGACGGCCCCAGCACCAGGCCAAGCTGCGAGCCTCCCCGAGCGCTGGGATAAGCTGCCGTCCTCCCTCAGCACTGGGCCGGGCTGAGCCACTGGCCTCCCCCAGCGTCGGGCTGGCCCCAGCATCGGTCCTAGCTGCCGGCCCCCCTGATCCCCGAGTGCCTGCCGGGCCAAGCTGCCGTCCCCCCGCCAGAGTTGGGCCAGAAGGGAAATTACATAATCGGGTTATTCTTGCTGTGAAGTATTTCCCATTTGTTTTGCTAAAAGTTCAGTTTTATCTAGCTGAGACTTGGATAAATGGCGGGGGAGAAAGCTATGATTAAACCTCCTTCTCTGGCTGAGTTTCATCCTAAGGTCTCAGATTTGTAACAGGCTACCTGCAGGTTAGATCCTTGTGACTGACAGAATATAGTGAGGTTTTATTTTTGCTCATAATTGGCAAGGATTGCAAAAGGCCAAGGTCCTTAGGCAGTGGCGAGGTCCCTGCTCCAGGAATCATTTTGACATTTTCAGCCTTGCTAATTACAGCCTGATTCCTTACTTCCTCTTTTTGGGGGAAGGCTATTAAGAAGGTGACATTGCAGCTATCCTGGGCACATCTGGATCTCATAGGTTTCTATACTCCTCGTGAATTTAGTTTTATGTATGGGTTTTTAGAATGAGTCATTCTCAGATAATTCCATCTCCGCCTGGTGATGGATACAAGAAAAGTCTGTGCCCAAGTTTTATTAGATCTGTTGGCAGTATTTGACCCAGGTGATTTGATTGACTTGTCTGCTAAAACTTGTGGGAGTGGCCAGCAAGGCCTTTCAGTGGATTCCTTCCTGTCTGAGACGTGCCAAGGACTCTCACATGCTGGGTTCAACATGATTCTATCTTGCCCCATCCTGTTCGATGTGCACGTAGAGCCATCACAGTGAAGGTGAACTATTTGGGTGTGCAGCATCACCAACGTGAGTGGCACTCAAATCTGTACCTTTTCACTCAACCTGGATGTTGTGGGTTCGCTGCTGTCCTGGTGCTTGGTGGAACTGGAAGAGAGGATGGCAACAATCTGGTGTTGGCTCAGTCTGGATAAGAGAGAACTGGTGCTGATACAGGAAAGGAGAAGCATCTGAAGGAAAGGACGGAGGCTGTGAGTGCACCCTCCTTTCGGGATATGTACTCAGCATTTGTCAAGAGAAGTTTTTGGTTTTGGGTTTTTTTGGTCCCATCAATGCTCCTGGATTGCTTGGTGACAACCGTGACATAAAACACTTTTGTCAATCAGGAGTCTGAGTCCTGGCATCTCTGATGCAGATGTAGACACAGCGATTCATGCCTTTGTGACTTCCATGCAACCCTAGTGCAGGTAGGCTGGTGGTGAGGAGAGCACCTTTGCTGCCTCTCACTCAGTGCAGTATCCCATCCTTGGCCTCTGCAATGGCAGCAGGGTGCCAGCAGTGTTGAACAGCTTCAGCCAGGTACATGACTCTCTTTCCAACACATCCCAGAAATGGAACTTGTGAACCTTCCTCCCCAAGACAAACCACCAGACATAAGCTCCTGCTCTCCCCGAGTCTCCCATGCGGGTTTTCCCTTGGTGGTTCTCAAAGTTCTCAGTGGCATTCCCTCAGCTATGACCATCATACCCCTATTCATGCAAGAGGTCAAAAGCGGTGTATATAGCTTTTGAAAATTCATGAAGCTCACAGAAACCATGATTCCCATGAAAACTGCAACAAAAATACAACCTGGGCTATGCCTGGATTTCTGGCCCAACTTCCTGCCCATAATGATGACCAGCTGGAACAAATCAATGTCCTGCAGACAACACACTAAGTTACCGTATAAATGACCCACAAATAGATGGAATTGGAGCTAGAACATGAACCCTGGTCCTTCCAAAATCACAGGTCTCTAGAGCCAGACGAAAACTCCCTGGCTTGGAAGCAGTTCTAAGTCCGTATTCCTCTAGAAGGCAACAGTGACTAAGGCACACAAGCCCTGAGGCCATGTCAACACCACAAACTTTGGCTGACGCACGTTACATCAGGATAAAGCCACTGAAGTTAGTATATTGCTTATGTGTGTGCATACTTGACTCCTAGCCTTGGGGGTGTGCATACTCACCAGGAGTGTTTGTGTCGATGCACAGGTCGGTGCACCATGGGTAGGTATCCCAGTGTGCAACTCTTCATCATCAAGTGCGCTGTCTTTTGAGAAGTTTTTGCAATGCATGGTTGGGCAAAAATGGTTCACGCAGGAGTGACTGGGAGCAAGGGGTCAACTTCCCAGCATGCAACTTTCTCCATCCCATAATGCTATCTATATCCCATAATTTTGGTGCCTTTTTAAAAAATCCCATGAATCTGTGTAGTCCCCCTTGCAGAGAGAAGCATGGAGCCTGCACAGTTCTGCACTGTTGTCATGAGCATTGCAAGCACAGGACGCACAATCCTCTAGTGTTTGCAGACCCGCAAGAAGAACTGCATCAGAAGGGAACATGACGACTTTGTGGAGGACAGACTGCTGTGGGGCATAGCAAAATCCAATTCAAGTTTGTTTGTGGCATTCACAGAGCAGCTGCAGATGGTGGAGCACCACTTCTGGGCCCCAAAAACGAGCACTGACGGGTGGGATCACATTGTAATGCAGGTTTGGGACGACAGACAGTGGCTGCAGAACTTTTGGATGCAAAAAGCCACATTCTTGGATCTGTGAGCTGAGCTCGCCACAGCCCTTCAGCATGGGGACACCAGACGCTGATGGTGGAGAAGCGAATGGTGATTGCACTGTGGACGCTTGCAATGATGGATTGCTATCAGTCCATGGGAAATCATTTTGGAGTTGGAAAATCCACTGTGGGGGCCGTTGTCATGCAAGTGTGCAGGTGTTGCTGACTGGGCCGTGGGTGGTCCGGCCTAGTAGTGAAGGAGAGAGTTCGGCCTACCAGTTAGAGCTGGGTCCAGGATGGGCGGAGTCTAGGAAACAAGCCGAGGCTCAGTATAGGAGGGGCAGAAGCCAAATACCAGAGCCAGAGGGAGTAAACCAGTCATAAGCCAGAGGCGGAGCCAGGGATCAGTACTGGAGAGACAGAAGTTGAATGCCAGAACCAGAGTTGTAAGTCAGAGGCAAAGCAGGGGGTTGAAGCCACAAGTCTGAAGCCAGAGAGGAGCAGGGGCTGGAGCACATCAGGAGCAGGACTGGAACAAGGGCTGGAGCGAGCAGGGCTGGAGCAAAGGCTGGAATAAGCAGGAGCAGGGGTGGAACAGGTGGGGAAGGGGTGGAGTTGGGGTGGGGCCGGTGGCAGGGGGGCGCGAGCAAGGGCTGGAAGCAGGGACTGGAACGCGTGTGAGCACAGCTGCAGCATAGTATGTGTTGAGCAGCTGCTGATCTGCTGTGGGGGCTCTGATTGTTTTAAGGCAGAGCAGCTGGGCTCACTGGTTGCCCAGCAAGTGTAGTTAGTCAGGGAGCAGGCCAGCAGCTGCTGTTCCTAGCCGGTCTGGTCCCTGCCAGCAGGGCCATGAATCATCTCCTGCTACGCAGAACTGTGACGCTGGGCAATGTGCAAGACACAGTGGAGGGATTTGCAGCAGTGGGGTTCCCAAACTGCAGTGGGTTGACAGACAACGCTCATATCCCTATATTGGCACCAGACCACCTTGCCACAGAGTACATCAACAGAAAGGGCTACTTTTCAATGCAAGTGTTGGCGAATCACTGGGGATGCTTCACCTGTATCAGTGTTGGCGGATGAGGAAAGGTGCATGATGCTCGTATCTTTAAATACACAGGACTGTTCAGAAAGCTGCAAGCAGGGACATTCTTACCCGACTGGCAGATGACCATTGGCGATGTTGAAATGCCCATAGTGATCCTGGAGGACCCAGCCTACCCCTTGCTCCCCAGCTCATGAAGCTGTACACCAACCACCTTGACAGTACCAAGGAGAGATTCAGCTATTTGCTCAGCAGCTGCAGAATGACAGTTGAATGTGCTTTTGGTAGATTGAAGGGATGATGGTGTTTTATCAACAGGATAAGATCTCTGTGAGAAAAACATCCCAATGGGTATAGCTGCCTGCTGTGTCCTGCATGATATCTGTGAGGCAAAGGGGAAAAAGTTGTCGCCAAGGTGGAGGGTGAAGTTTGACCAGCCAGACACAAGAGCTATTAGAAGAGCTCCACACAGGGCTGTATGGCTGAGCGAAGCCCTGAAAGAACAGTTTAACCATAAGCCACTGTAATGCATTATGGTGAACTGTGCACTACCTGGGCCTGCAGTTTGGGGGCCTGTAGCTGGGCAGTTACCCCGCTCTGATGGAAAAAGGCTACGGTGGTTGGGGAAGCAGCCACAGCTGGGGCCACACCCCAATCAGGCCACACCTGGCCCTGTTATAAGGGCTCAGGGAGGACCTGGGACAGTCTTTCTGCAGACTTAGAGCGAGAAGCACCTAGCTGCCTGGGAGCAAGGTACCTGAAGTGGAGCAGGGCTGGGGAAAGGCAAAAGGAGCTGGGGAGCTCCAGCCTGGCAACTCCCCAGGCTGCAGGCCTTGTTAAAGGCCCAAGGCAGGTACTGGGGCTAAAGAGGTGTAGCCCAGGGTTAGGCAGAGGCAGCGGGTCCAACCTCCTTGCCAATGATGAGTGGCCATTACGGACTGCAGTCTGCCCCAGTGAGAGGGGGCTAGATGACGACTGGCAGTAGCCACTGAGGCAATGTGGGGTTAGAGGGTTGGGGGTTCTGGGAGGGGAGACCCAGAGTGTGGGGGTACTGCTGGGGCAGAACCCTGAGGTAAAGGGCACTGGGGTCCTGGGAGGGACACGGAGTCCGAGGCAGGTGAGACACCGGCCAACAGAGGGCGCTCTGGAGTGGGCCATGAGCTAACTCCCAGGATGCTCTGCAGGAGGCGCCGCGGTGGTGAGTCTCGCTTTGCCACAGGGCCTGTAAGGCATTGTGTGGTGCTTGGTGCACATCCATGAATATAACACTGTCAATGCCCCTATTGCTTTTGTAGTTCTCATTGAACATTTCTGATTCTTACACTGTTTGTCACTGATCCTATGAGTTGTGTTGCACTATACAATAACAAGCAAGCAGATGCTTTCACTACTGCTAGGCATTCTGTAGCATATGTCAGGAACTCATAAAGATGAATGATTATCCAAACAATGGAATTTTATTGTGTAACCAGAACACTGCAAAAACTGTGCAATTTAAAAGCAACTGCATTAAAAACTTAATAAATTACGGGAACAGAACTTAATAAGGGGAAAGAACATTCGTGTTAATTTTACCTCTACACACATTGACCATGGCTGTCACAAGTCAGTGTACATGAAGCTGTGGTTGTCCTTACTGTACCCTGGGGTACAGTGAAGTGGTTGGGGTAGGGTTTGCAGCCCCTGATGCCACATGGGATGATGAGGGACGGTGCCGGGATGTCCTGAAATAGAGTACTCCATGGACTGCTGTCAAGGTTCCTTCCCCACTCTGAACTCTAGGGTACAGATGTGGGGACCTGCATGAAAAACCCCCTAAGCTTATTTTTACCAGCTTAGATTAAAACTTCCCCAAGGTAAAAAGTATTTTACCTTTTGTCCCTGGACTTTATTGCTGCCACCACCAAGCGTCTAACAAATATAACAGGGAAAGAGCCCACTTGGAAATGTCTTTCCCCACAAAATCCCCCCAAGCCCTACACCCCTTTTCTGGGGAAGGCTTGATAAAAATCCTCACCAATTTGCATAGGTGAACACAGACCCAAACCCTTGGATCTTAAGAACAATGAAAAAGCAATCAGGTTCTTAAAAGAAGAATTTTAATTAAAGAAAAAGTAAAAGAATCGCCTCTGTAAAATCAGGATGGTAAATACCTTACAGGGTAATCAGATTCAAAACATAGAGAATCCCTCTAGGCAAAACCTTAAGTTACAAAAAGTCACAAAACCAGAAATATCCATTCCATTCAGCACAACTTATTTTATCAGCCATTTAAACAAAACAGAATCTAACGCATATCTAACTAGATTGCTTATTAACCCTTTACAGGAGTTCTGACCTGCATTCCTGCTCTGGTCCTGGCAAAAGCAACACACACACAGACCGAGAGAACCCTTTGTTTTTCCCCCGTGCGGCTTTTAAAGTATCTTGTCTCCACATTGATCATTTTGGTCAGGTGCCAGCGAGGTTGTCTTAGCTTCTTAACCCTTTACAGGTGAAAGGGTTTTTCCTCTGGCCAGGAGGGATTTAAAGGTGTTTACCCTTCCCTTTATATTTATGACAACTGCAAAGGGAGGTGAGCCTGTGTTTGTTGAATCTGTAGGTCCACAAGAGCCTGCAGCATCTGTGTTTGTTGCTGGGGAAGCTGCACTATGTCCTGGTGCACCTCCTTCTCCTTTTCCTGCTCAGACTCCTGTCCACTCTTTCCTTCTCCGCACAGTCTGCACTATTCACCCTCCAGGCCCTCTGCTGACAGTCTCATGCAGCACTGGCTTGCAGGATCTCACTGAACATGTCATCCTGGGCCTCAGGGGATCAGAGGAGGTGTGTGTGTATGGAGCCACCCCTGCAGCTTTGCGCCCTGCGCGGCTGCCCCACTCTGGTTATGGCCCTGCAGTTTGGGAAGGCAACACCTCCCTGTACTCCTCCCAGATCTGTGGCCTTCTGATATGCCTGTCACAGCTCCTTTGCTTTCATGTGGCACTGCTGCTGACCCCTGTTGTACCCCTTCCTTCTCCTGAATCCCCCGTGCAATCTGCTCATACATGTCCACATTTCTACGGCTGGTCTGTAGCAGTGCCTACACAGCCTCTGCGCTTCCCCACAGGCCCAGGAGATCCAACGTCTCCTGTCTGCTCCAGGGCAAAGTGTGTCTGGAGCGTGTAGACAGCAAGGTCAGCTGGGCAGTTGCACGCAGCACCGGAGAGCGGCTAGGTGTACTCGCCAAGCTGGACAATCGGGAAAAGGCTGTTCAAAAATTGGCAGGGCTTTAAGGAGGCTGCGGCTGGTCTCTTTGACCCCTTGGCAGTAAAGTTCAGAATGGTGACCAGAGCGACCAGGGTTGAGCAATGTGGGACAGCTGCTGGTGGACTGTTAGGATCAGCAGAGGTAATACTGTGTCTACATTCACACTGTGTCAACCTCAGTATATTGACCGTGGCTCAACAGTGCCTGGGGAGGTGGTGTTACTATGGTGCCATACCGGGGCACTTGCATCAGTGAGAGACAAATTTAAGTGTAGGCACATGCACAATTAGGTCAGTGCAAGGCAGCTAACACTGACCTAGCTTTGTAGCGTAAACCAGGCCCGAGCCTATAAGCAGTTCCACATGTTCAATGGGACTACTCAAGTGCGTAAATATTTGCAGGATCTGGATCAATGTCAATACCCTGCACAATGCTGGATGCTTCAGAGGAAGGCTTAAAACCCTTATTGAGTATCTATATGTGCAGTTCATCACCACAGGGGGAAATATCTTCCTGTGAGCACCTTACTATGCCCTAAAGTGAAAGGGTTGACAGGCCTTGCAGCTTCATCTGAGCTAGGGTGACTGCAGGCGCTACTTTTTTATTCCTCAAAATTTTTAATCCTTTCTTGCCACTTATCCGATTCCAGATGTCACTACAAAGTAGGAGATTAAGAGATTATGACAAGTATGTCAGAATACAGGAGGAGATTAAGAGGTCTCGTTAGTGAAAGATAATGATCAAATCAAATGTAGATGTTTAGAAATTGTAAAGGGATACTGACAAGATGGAAACCATAGAGCCAGATGCTCAGCTGGCGTAAAACAGCAAAGCTCCACTGACTTTATGCTGATTTACATCAGCTGAGGATCTGACCTCCTATATTTAAAAAGAAGCTAGCATCTTGAAATGTAATCGCTTTAAAAAAGGAGTTAAAGTTGTTTCAAATACTAGAGTGTCACTTTTAAGTTGACAGTTTAAAAAGAACATCCTTAGTAGTGTTGTTAATAACACGACTATGGATGATTAAAGTTGAAAGAACTTGTAAAATCCGACTGACTTTTTCTGCACGGGCTCGATCTGTTTCTTTTTCATATTTCACAGAGTAGACGGGTCAGTTTGACTTTTGTTATAGACAGGATCGCTTTGTGGGTCTCCTGCATTGGCTCAGAACTGTTGCTGCCGACTGAAGTCCGCTTAACTTCCAAAGCTATTTCATTTGAGGTATGTGTTCCTGATAACACTAATTAGGTTTCACATTCAAAAAGAGAATATAAGATTTTACTCAATATCTTCCAAACCCAAACATGTGGCTGAGGGTCCAGGATTCTCAAAGTTACTTAGTAACCTAACTCAGACTGATTTCTATGGGAATGAAGTGCCTAAATACCTTGGAGGATCTGGGCCTAAATTCCTTGAGTGTAACATTATACACCGGCTAGCTTTGAGAAACATTCAGAAAAAACACAAAAGGAAGGAAGGAAATAGTCTTTGCTTTAGTTGCTGTTTTCCTATCAGCACTCCCACCTGTAATCCCCTACTTTGGGGATGGTGCCAGAACTGGGGTGGCCAGAGGCTCAGTTAGTGAATTCAATGGGAGTAGGTTTGGGCCTGAAGAAGCTACAGTTGTCAACATACAGGCTAACTCAGCTGTTCTTCAAGCAGTCAGATGGGGTTGGAGTAAAGCAGCACTCTCCTTTGCTGCAGGCTGTGCAACCTGGCTCTTTAAAAGGGCTGCCAGATACTGGAAAGGTGGTTTTCTCCCTTCAGCAAAAGAAAAGAGCAGGCCAATCCAATAAGATTATTGGAGCTGTGTGGCCGTGTAATTACATTACTCGTGATCAGTCATGTCAAAGGATGACTCACCCTTCACTCCCCTAGTTCATGTAGCTCCTACAGTATCCCACTCATTTCAGTCAGTTCACATGTTGGCTCTTTAATAGTTCCTTTTTCTTTGAATTTCTCCTGGAAAATCATTCCCAACAATTAGAAGTTGCTTGTCTTCCCTTTCCCAGGGTATTGAACCAGTACCCAAGCAAGGAGTTAGACGGCACAGAGTTGCCACCTCTCCAATGCAACTGTAGCATAGTGACCACAGTGCATATGGGGCCTGATCCAATGTCCTCTCAAGTCAATGGGAGTTTTTCTATTGACTTCACTGGAGGTTGCACCAGGCCCTATATTACTGCTTATTAGTGGCTGGCCTGTAAAAGGAGGAAAATCCTACTAGCAGTGACAGCTGGAGGGCTCCTTTCAGAAGTGCTCTAACACCATGGGGATGGGAAGCATAGATGTTCCTAGATAAGCTTTACTTTTAGATTCGGAGGTGTCTGGTTTCATCTCTAGTGTGGCTGATCTGTGGTCATGTAGCAAAAAAGCTCAGCGTGCACAACTGGGGCCAGGTTTTAAAGTGAATTCTGCTTTCTTTTAGGCACCACAACAAGTGGCTAGAGTTTCCAAGCAGCTCAGCGTGTTTGGTGCAGAGCCGTTTAGCAAATCTGGCCTTAGTTGTGGATCCTGAGCATTTGGCAATCTGATGCTATAGGTGATCACGGACTTGTTGTGAGGCTCTGACGTGGTCATAAAAGGTCCCATGGCACTCTTCAGACGAGTGGAGGTGTTAGCGGCAACATCCTGGTCAGTCCCCAGGTGGGTAGCTGCATTCTCTCTAGGCACGTTTCCCACGCTTTTTCAGGTGAAGTTGTTCTTCCCTTCAAAGAATTACATAGAAGATTAGGGTTGGAAGAGACCTCAGAAGGTCATCTAGTCCAATCCCCTGCTCAAAGTAGGACCAACACCAACTAAATCATCCCAGCCAAAGCTTTGTCAAGCCTTCACTCTCCATTAACTTGTCATGTTGCTGGCATCCAGTGGTGGTTGCTTTCTACCCTACATGTTGCAGGGTAGCTGAAATGGTGTTCATAGAATCATAGAATATCAGGGTTGGAAGGGACCTCAGGAGGTCATCTAGTCCAACCCCCTGCTCAAAGCAGGACCGATCCCCAATTAAATCATCCCAGCCAGGGCTTTGTCAAGCCTGACTTTAAAAACTTCTAAGGAAGGAGATTCCACCACCTCCCTAGATAACGCGTTCCAGTATTTCACCACCCTCCTAGTGAAAAAGTTTTTCCTAATATCCAACCTAAATCTCCCCCACTGCAACTTGAGACCATTACTCCTTGTTCTGTCATCTGCTACCACTGAGAACAGTCTAGAGCCATCCTCTTTGGAACCCCCTTTCAGGTAGTTGAAAGCAGCTATCATATCCCCCCTCATTCTTCTCTTCCGTAGACTAAACATCCCCAGTTCCCTCAGCCTCTCCTCATAACTCATGCGTTCCAGTCCCCTAATCATTTTTGTTGCCCTCCGCTGGACTCGTTCCAATTTTTCCACATCCTTCTTGTAGTGTGGGGCCCAAAACTGGACACAGTACTCCAGATGAGGCCTCACCAGTGTTGAATAGAGGGGAACGATCACGTCCCTCGATCTGCTGGCAATGCCCCTACTTATACATCCCAAAATGCCATTGGCCTTCTTGGCAACAAGGGCACACTGTTGACTCATATCCAGCTTCTCGTCCACTGTAACCCCTAGGTCCTTTTCTGCAGAACTGCTGCCGAGCCATTCTGTTCCTAGTCTGTAGCGGTGCATTGGATTCTTCCGTCCTAAGTGAAGGACTCTGCACTTGTCCTTGTTGAACCTCATCAGATTTCTTTTGGCCCAATCCTCCAATTTGTCTAGGTCCCTCTGTATCCTATTCCTACCCTCCAGCATATCTACCTCTCCTCCCAGTTTAGTGTCATCTGCAAACTTGCTGAGTGTGCAATCCACACCATCCTCCAGATCATTAATGAAGATATTGAACAAAACCGGCCCCAGGACCGACCCTTGGGGCACTCCACTTGATACCGGCTGCCATCTAGACATAGAGCCATTGATCACTACCCATTGAGCCTGACAATCTAGCCAGCTTTCTATCCACCTTATAGTCCATTCATCCAGCCCATACTTCTTTAACTTGCTGACAAGAATACTGTGGGAGACAGTGTCAAAAGCTTTGCTAAAGTCAAGGAACAACACGTCCACTGTTTTCCCTTCATCCACAGAACCAGTTATCTTGTCATAGAAGGCAATTAGATTAGTCAGGCATGACTTGCCCTTGGTGAATCCATGCTGACTGTTCCTGATCACTTTCCTCTCCTCTAAGTGCTTCAGAATTGATTCCTTGAGGACCTGCTCCATGATTTTTCCATGGACTGAGGTGAGGCTGACTGGCCTGTAGTTCCCAGGATCCTCCTTCTTCCTTTTTTTAAAGATGGGCACTACATTAGCCTTTTTCCAGTCGTCCGGGACTTCCCCCGATCGCCATGAGTTTTCAAAGATAATGGCCAATGGCTCTGCAATCACATCCGCCAACTCCTTTAGCACTCTCGGATGCAACGCATCCGGCCCCATGGACTTGTGCACGTCCAGCTTTTCTAAATAGTCCCAAACCACTTCTTTCTCCACAGAGGGCTGGTCACCTCCTCCCCATGCTGTGTTGCCCAGCGCAGCAGTCTGGGAGCTGACCTTGTTTGTGAAGACAGAGGCAAAAAAAAGCATTGAGTACATTAGCTTTTTCCACATCCTCTGTCACTAGGTTGCCTCCCTCATTAGTAAGGGGCCCACAGTTTCCTTGACTTTCTTCTTGTTGCTAACATACCTGAAGAAACCCTTCTTGTTACTCTTAACATCTCTTGCTAGCTGCGACTCCAGGTGTGATTTGGCCTTCCTGATTTCACTCCTGCATGCCCGAGCAGTATTTTTATACTCCTCCCTGGTCATTTGTCCAATCTTCCACTTCTTGTAAGCTTCTTTTTTGTATTTAAGATCAGCAAGGATTTCACTGTTAAGCCAAGCTGGTCGCCTGCCATATTTACTATTCTTTCTATACATCGGGATGGTTTGTCCCTGTAACCTCACTAAGGATTCTTTAAAATACAGTCAGCACTCCTGGACTCCTTTCCCCCTCATGTTATTCTCCCAGGGGATCTTGCCCATCAGTTCCCTGAGGGAGTAAAAGTTTGCTTTTCTGAAGTCCAGGGTCCGTATTCTGCTGCTTTCCTTTCTTCCTTGTATCAGGATCCTGAACTCGACCATCTCATGGTCACCGCCTCCCAGGTTCCCATCCACTTTAGCTTCCCCTACTAATTCTTCCCAGTTTGTGAGCAGCAGGTCAAGAAGAGCTCTGCCCCTAGTTGGTTCCTCCAGCACTTGCACCAGGAAATTGTCCCCTACATTTTCCAAAAACTTTCCAAGTGTTGTATATGCAGTGTTCACCAGTTAATACCACAGACCAGTAAACCTTCGTTATCTGAGGTGTTTTTGATGGGTCCTACTTCAGATATAAGAAATAGTGAAGATATCACAGTAAAGTCAAATCGCATGGAGGTGTAAATGGTAATATTGTTGTTTACACTCTTACACAGATAGTGCTTCTTAAAGTGCTTTAGAAGCTTTGAGAATTAGAGGTGCTATTTATATGTTGGGTGATAAAAGTTATTAACTTTAGTAGATCACTAAAGATATGTATGGGTTTTCCAGGCAAATAAAAGTTACTAGTCCCAAAGAGCTTACATCCTAAATCAGACATAACACAGCAACGGAAGATGGTAAACAAGGGACTATTGAGAGGACCAGGCTTAAAACAGTGAAGACTGAAGTCCATAAGACTGAAATGTGTGCTTCATATTGGAGCCTCTCTTTTTCAGTTAGTACTTCGGAAAAGAGTCTGGAAAGATAGCAGGGGACAAAGTGAGCAATGGAAAGTTCACTGAAGAAAGTGAGTTTGGAGGAAGGATTTGAAGTTGCACAGCACACCAAGTGAGGGCATGTGGTCTAGCTGTCAGGGGAGCATGCTGAGAAGGAGATCAAGGGAGCATCAAGCTGAGCCTACTTGACACAATGTGGGGAGTGACTGGGGATCAAGGGGAAGAGTCTTGGGGAGGAGAAGTTGGAAAGTGACATGGAAGAACTCTTGAAACCAGTGCAGGGGCACCACATTCAACAAGGCTGGTGAGGAGGCTGGTTCTAATGGCAGCATGTCAGCCAGATTTGAGGGATTCAGGGTCAGTCTTGGGGGAAGCTGCGAGAGTTTAGGCTATGGATAACCAGGGGATGGGTCAATGTTTTGGCCATGAGGAAAAGTCAGATTTTGAAGGTACCATGTTATGGAGGAAGAATGGGCAGGATGCAGCAACAGCCTGCACTGTTAATCAGAAAACCGCCAGGTAAAGGTGATTCAGATGCTTCCTAGATTTGCTTCCGATTCTCCAAGACGAGCAGCTTCAGATTGAAATTTTTATCTTTCTCTGCTTCGTGTCTTCATTTGAGGCCAAATTCAATAAAACATCTGGTGCCTCCCAAACCCACTTTGCACAAGCCTGGACAGATCTGTTTGTAAATGGATGCGGAAGCAAAGACACTTATTAAAATAATATTTCAGTAGCTGGTGGGACTCGTAACTGTCTAAACCGACATGTTCTGATTCATCCCAGTCCAACCAAAAGAGCCAGGGAATGGCTTAGAGCAGGTGCTGGCCACCCCACCTGTTCCCTATTTTTAAAACCAAACTGTGAAGCTTCCCATGGGAGAGGAAAGCTTGTGCTGAAAGAGAACCTAGAGGCCAAGGGTTTTCTCTGTGATGAGACGGGAACCTAACTTCTGTCTCCAGGATGCTGGCTAGGGTAGTTCTTACAGTAAGGACAAAAGTGGTGAGAGCTCTTTGCTCCCAGGTCTGAGCAACCTCTCCCTGCTGATCCCCTATTTGTCAGGCATGGTGCCTTCCAAACCAGCATCCTTTGCCTAAGAGGCTGGCCCTCTGCTCTTCCCTTTCTGAGGATGGGCTACCCACCTTCCCCCGCTTATCACTAAGGGAAGTTTTTCCTGCAGGAGAAACTCTTGTGTTGAGATGTGGTGATGTTTTCCAAGCTGGAAATAATTGATGAGCTAGTAAAACTGTCCTGCACTCACTGCCTGCAGGACGTGGGAGTGCCCTGGCAAACTCAGAATGGGTGGCAACTTCCTGCTTTCTTATATGGCTGGTTCAGGGCTCCTGCCCACTCTTAGAAGATGAGCTCCATGAACATGAAAAGGCAGCTGGCACACTCTCTACTCCAGGGATGGGCTTTCAGGACTCACTCTTTGCCAGCTGCTTTTTTGTGCACCTGGCTCTTTCTCCTCCCTGCTCTTCTGGGATGGGCCCAGGAGCACGAAACATCTGTCAGCAGCTTTCTCATGCAGCCACTGTTTTGCTCCTGCCTGTCCCTAGGGCTAGGCTTCCTGAACAAGTTCTTGGCCAACTTCTTCTCTCATGTGGTTTGCCCTCTGCACATGCCGCCATGCTAGAGGTAGGCCTGGGACTCCAGGGGGGTCAGAGAATCCAAACTCTGATTCCAAGAGACTAGACTTGTCTACAGGTGTCAGTTCATCTGCAGGGGACAAGGAGCAAGCTGGCTTGTCATCCGGAGCTGGGGCTTCAGGTCCAAACTTGACTCTGGGATGAGTCAAGGCTCTGGTTACTGGAGTAGAGAGGCTGACAGCGGGGAGATGTCATGCTTGATCTCTTGTCACATAGAAGGAACTGGATAGCGGGTGGCAGATGTGGACAGGAGGTTGGGATTCTTGCGTCAGAGGGGAGGGTTGGCCGGCTGGGAGGCAGACTGGCGCCAGTCATTGCCCTTCTCTCCAGTGTGGGATCCTGGAGCTCAGGATTTCATTCGTCTCCTTGCAGAGGAAGGAGTTTAGTAGGTGGGAGGGGGATGATTCATTTCCTTCTCTTTCATCCCTCTGGGGGCGGGGGATGAGAGTAGAGACCCTTCTCTCACCACAGTGCTCTGACGTTCTACCAGTGCAACCTGCTGTTATAATCCCCAAGCCTCCAGGGCTGCCTGCTCCTGGACACTGCATCCCACAGGGTTTATTGGGCCATGGCTCAGCATCATCCCCACTCTGCCTCCGCAATCGCGCACATCCCCAAGGCCCACATCTCTTTCAAGGTCTGGATTTTCCACCTGCTTATTGTTTGCAGAGACCCAAGGCTCATTACCTTCTTTCCCGTACATTAATGCAGAACCCTGCTGGCCTCCAGCAGATTTCCCACGTTGATTTCACATTCCCCCTCCCCCCGCTGTATCATCATCTAGTGTGGAATTTTACGGCTTGAGAGATGACTGTCCAGCCCTTTCTCTGTCACCATGTCCTCTTCCCCCCCCCCCTCCCCGAGAGTGGCTTCCCCTTCTGTCTGGTGTTGGCTGTCCCCCATCCTCTCATCAGCTGGGTGAGCAGCACATGCACACAGGTCAATCATAAGAGACAGAATTTTATAGCACCTTCCAGGCTGATGCACGCTACCTCCCTAAACAGTACAGAGCACCCATTAGAATGCAGCCACTTCTGGGTGGAGGGCAGCAGCTCGCTGCTGGGAGAGAAGGAAACTGGGCAATCCTCTGAGCAGACAGCATGGTAGTATCTTTAGCGGAGCAGACAAGACCTTGGTTTTTAAGGTCTCATCTGAAAGGCTCCTCATACAGAAAACGGTGTGGAACTCAGTTTATTACTGAGGCTACAGGCTGCAATTTGAACCTGTGAAGCGTAGGTATTTAAAACCTGATGTTTGGGTCACTAGACCACCCCCTCTAAAGTCTCTCTGCCCTTAGCTATCCAGTAGCAAAAATACAGATCCTGCCACAGAAACCAGCCTCAAAATCCCATGGGCTTTTGTTGAGTGTCCTGAGTTTGCCATGGAAGGACTGGGTGCTTCATGCCATTCTCCACACTACCAGTAGGAATCGGGGCCCTCAATCTGTGCCATCTGTGTGCACACACATACACACTTGTACAAAGGCTGGTGTTCAGGGAATCCCATAGGCTTAGCAGTAGCAGGGGGACCAATCAGTGCTTCATGCTAGATAATAGGATTTGCCTCCCATTAACACTGTGAAGATTATATGCATTCAGGCGTGCTCTGCTCCTGTAATGGTCTCATGCTTAACATTACATTTCTCAGGAATTGGGTTCAGGCAAAAACACAACTGGAAAATGAAGAGAGTGCCCAGCTAGCCATCTCTGTGACTATTCTGGGCCTCACGTAATCCAACTAAATGACTAAAAACTTCTCGTTTGGTTCTGTAACATGCTCAAATCAATAGGGTTTTAAGTTAGTCTTCCCTGCAATACAAGAACAAGAGAGAACTCTATGAAATTACAAGGCAACACAGTTGGACAGGAGATACTTTTTACAATATAGTTAAACTATGAAACAGGTTGCCATGTACTGTCAAGGCAAATGGCTTGGCAGATATTAAAATATTAGGCATTTATGATACAAATAGCATCTGCAGTTACACTGAATGGTTCTTACAATTTTTACCCTGGATATCCTCAGGCTTCAGGGCATTTGCTCCTCCTTAGCTGGGGTCAGGAAGAATTTCTGCTGTAATACTGTATAAGGTATAAAATGGAGCGTTTACAGTTTCTGAAGCATCCAGTGCTGGGCACTGGTAGAGATGGGATGCTGGCAGGCTGGATAATAGGCTGTACTCCTAATATTTGTAGGGTCTCGCTATCTTAAAGAGGCAATGTCGAAACTAATAAACCCAGATTTTTTACTCTGTTTTTTTCCTAATACTCTAAAATGCAGGCCACTTTTTGTTTGTTTTTATTAATCACTTTTTTTAAAAGAAAAAAGAAAATGCCATGAATCACCCTACCATAACAAACCAGTATGTGCAGCTCTGTCCTCATAATCAACACAATAACAAACCAGCCAACTTACCTGTGTCTCCATGAGCAACCCTACAATAACAATCCAGCACATACAGCTAGGCATAAACCCCTGGCCAGAGAGGGAGAGCGAGTTTACTGCAAGTGTCTGGGGCTGCACCTGCCTCCTCTATGGTTACTGGTTTTGGTTTGGCCCATCCCTGGTGTATGTGTACTGTTGACAAAGCAAGAACGTACCTGGAAGAGTCTTGGAGACAGTGTTCCTGCAGGTTTAACTGCTGCAGTCAGTGAAAAGCACTGACTCAATGACTCTGGCTCAGGGGATTGGTGGTAGAGTATGGGGCCTCTTCCCTATTAGGATACATCTGCACTTCCAGCTGGTGCATAGATTCCAGCTCAAGGAGACAGCCCTGCTCCAGCTCTGATTGAGCGAGTGTTCTAAAAATAGAGTAGAGCTGTGGTGTCGTGAGCTACGGGAGGGACTAGTCACCCCAAGTATGTGCCTACTGTCCATTTTCCAAACCTCACTGGAAGCTATAGCAGTAGAAGTGGGATGATTTTTAAGCACCATACATGTCAATATAATTCTATAACATTAAAGGGTTGACATTGAAGCTATAAAGCCAGTAATTGAAGCCAACACTTACCCCACATGTGCCTCACTAAATGCAGGTGTCTGAGCTAAATGCATGATTCTTCATGCCTATTCACTGTATATAATCTCATCACAAAAAAGAAGGCATGTTTGTGCAGGTATTAAGACTTGGGTAGTTTATTCAGCTTTCCTAAATTCCCCTTGCAGTTTCCATTGGATACAGGATACTTCTTCACTTCCTGTCTTAACTGCTTAGAGTTATTTGCATTGTTCAACAGCTGCCACAATCCGTCTCAGAGGTGGCTGCATTTCAGTGGTGAATGAAATGGGTTGCTGGTTCAACCCAGCTCAGTAAGGGGCTGTGTCACGCCTGGCTGTAACCCTGGGTGCTTCTATGCTGTGAAGCTGTGTCTCAGAGCCCTGATACCAGCAGCCTGCTCACAGCACAATAGTCTCTCATCAGCCTGGTTTCTCCATGCAGGGTGACCCCAACAGCCCCGAGTTTCCTTCAAACCGTCTCCCCGGTAGTGTCCAGTCCCTCTCCCTGGACCCCAAACCCTTACACATTTGCTGCTCCTTTGAAGACACAGTACCAGCCTCGTAGCCAACCAGCCAGCACATCCCTCGGCCCGCGCCACTTCCCACAGCCCCCATTGGCCTGGGACGGCAAACCGCGGCCAGTGGGAACTGCGATCGGTTGAACCTGCAGACGCTGCAGGTAAACAAACCGTCCCAGCCTGCCAGCAGCTTTCCCTGGTGGGCCGCGGGCCAAAGGTTGCCCATCCCTGGTCTACCTTGTATGTCAATGTCATTTTATTGTCTCTCCTTGCTCAATTTACATTGGAGACACATTCAAGCAGGCGGAGCCACATTCCTTTATCTAGGATGGAGTGATTTAAGCCCTGCCTGCCAACCCCCTTTTAAGAACATATTTCCAGCACATATTTATGATTTTGCATATATCATCTGTACACACACCATGCAATAATATTAATACCAGCTGGTGGCCAGTTTGCATGTGATACCTTACATGACACATTTTAGAGACAGATTATGACAACAGTGAGGTGGGGTACACTGAGCTGGTCAGGCCAGCTGAGGATTGGTGCTACCGACCGGGGAGCCCCTTGCCTTCTGGCAATGGAGCGCTCTTAGTGTCACAGCTGTACACTAGCTGACTCCGTCCCCTCTTAGAATCTGCTTGTCCGCTGGCATCGTGAGGCCTTAGAGAACATTGCTAGCTGCCAGACACATGTCGGGATGGTGGCTTGGCCAACTGGGATAAGGGCAGGAGTTCTATGCATAGAGGGCAGCATAGAAAAACATACACAGAGTGGAGAGACTGTGTGGCTAGCGTACCAGCCCAGGTGCTGAGAGCCCTGGGTTCTATGCTTGCCTTGGCTACTGCTCTGCTGTATGACTTGGGCAAGTCGCTTCCCCTATTTGTCCCTCTGATTTTCCTCCTACCCTTAGTCCCTACTTACACTCTATATAGACAATCTTACTATATGCACATACAGTACCTAGCACAATTTGGCCCCAACCTTGACAGGTGTCTTTGGGTGCTGCTATAATATACATGATGTTAGCACTGAGGAGCTGAAAGAATGGTACATGATATGAATTACCGTTCATGGCTTGTTATGTTGCACTCGATGCAATCAAAACGATTTGAAATATAATTTAAACATGCCGCTCCGGCAGGCAGTGTAGCACGATTTAGGTTTTTCGAAACACAAAATGTCCCAGAAAATTTAGCTTTCCATGGTAGCATCACATCCTTTCTAACAAAGCTCCACGGTTCCCAGCACTGATTTGATCTGCAATGACTGCATTCAGCTTTGATAAGAGACTCTCTCAGTTCGCTCTCTTCTTCTCCAACAAAGAACATTTCTGCCAGAGCTTGGCATGGGTCAGAAAGTATTAGGGACTGTAAAACTTTATTAATCCCTGTGAAGCCTACTAATTTTGAATAAAGGACCACAGAGACTGAGGTGCCTTGGGAGAGCAGAAATCATAAATGAAGATCAAAGGCCTAGCAGCCACTTTATAAAAAAAAATCTTGATAAATAAATCTACTTTAGTTGTAGCAGTAATAACGACTGATGTCGATAGTGCTCTTCATCCAACCATACAGAGCTGGGAATAAAATTAGACTCCCAGTCCCCAGCTTGAACCATTGCCACATGCTGCCTCCATATGCATCATTTGGAAACATCTGTCCTCTTCTAGGTGCTTGCAGACAGCTCTGTGCAGGGCTAGTGAACAAAAGAGGAAAGGAGGGGGGCGGGGGGAGATGTGCAGATTTTGGGGAACCGGAGAGAATTTTGAGTCGCGTGACACCAGGCTCAGCCAAAGGCAGCTTTATACCGTACCTGATGGCATATTGGCAACAGCTACACTCACCCCAGTGACTGGCGGCTGCCTCTGCAGATACATCTGAGACAACTGAATTTTAAATCTCTAGTGCTGGTGCATTTAGCAGAATAAGGCATTTGATTTCCAGCTGTCAGTCCCCATGGGGTTGCCACTGCCTGCTTCCCTGACCCTCCTGCTCTGGAGGAAGCATGTTGCTGTTCCAATTAGCCATGTCTGGCCTGGATTTCTGGCAACATGAATCTGCCCTGAAAGGCTGAGATTTATCCCAGCTGGTTCCATGGAGACAGCCATACGTGGTTATGCAGGAGGTGTTAAACACGACCCCTAGTTAGCCAGCTCAGCTGAAACGCTCTTCCCCCGGTTGCATTCTGCCTAACTCAGCCCTAAGCAGGCAGAACTGCAGCCTGGCTGGGGCTCAAGTGCACAATGCACCTCGTCTCCTAACAAGTCACACATTAGCTGTAATGGCTGAATCTAGGCCAGAGGAGGGCATCAGTGTCAGAGCTGGGAACAGAATTTGGGAATTCCTGGCTCCCAGACCTGAGTCCTGATCACTATGTAACACATCTTCCTGTAGCCCACCCTGTGTACCACTTAAATTCTTCAGTGGATTTCAGGTGTGTGCACAGAAATAAAAATTTGTCCGCTTTTGGAGGGGCACTTTCTGTGCTCCCCGCAGCTGGAGGAGCTGGCTCTCTCCTGGCAGCTGTAGGAACTGGCTGTCCGGCCCTGGAGGAGTTCTGTGCCACGGCCCTGCTGATTGCAGGGGCCTGTGCCTTGGCTTGCCCTCTCTTGCGCATGCCCCTGGATTTTCAAAGGGCATCTCCCAATGTGACTCCGAAGTGTCTGACTTGAGAGGGAGAGGGGAGTGCAGTCAGATGGGAAATGGAGCCAATGTGAACATCTGGCTGGCCTGCCTTGCCAAGTTTGACACCTAGTATAAATCAAAGATCTTCCTTCCTGCACAGGAAGCCCGGAAGGAACTTCCTGGTGGCATTTTCGTAACTGCTCCTAGGGAACACATCTTCTATCCTCTCCAGTAGAAACTATGTTTTCTCTGGGAAGTTCACACGATTAAAGTTCTTTTTTTAGACACACACCGTTAAAACAATTCCGGCCAGAGGCTGGGAACGGGGATGCTGGTTCCATCACCCTACTGGGTACAGTCAGGGTTGGATTTGTGCATCTGCCACTAATTAGGCTTCGATAGCAAAGAATTTGAAACTGATTACACTACTGACTGCCTGGAGGTAGGAAGAAATTTCCCCCTTGTAAGCAGCTTATTCCATAATTATTAATGATGAGGTTTCCTTTATCTTCTGGAATCTGGTATTAGCTATTGTCAGACAGGACACCAAGTTAGATGGACTCCTGGTCTGATCTGGCAACTGATGTTCCTATGTTCACTGCTTTATGACTCTCTCTTTACAAGCTCAGTGGTTTTTGATATGTACAGTTGCCCTGAGCCACCAGTTGAGATGCAGGCGTGGGAGCATATGTTGAAATATGACCGTATATTAAAGGGGACAGTCTAGTAACTTACGTTCATATGTGGGTGTGATGGGGTCCCCACCTCACACAAGGCCTGGAGCGGAGGGGTTAAAGTGGGTAGGCAGGCCAATTATCTGCCCAGACTACATCTGAAGAAGGAGACGGGACAGGCCACTAATTGGAGATGGGCTCAGCTGGGCAGGAAGAGAAGAGGCCTGTATAAAGCCCAGGAGCTGTGAGCAGCAAGGGGCTGCAAGAAAGTAGTCTATAGTCACTCCCTGGGAGGGGGGAGCGTGGGCTGGCAAACACAAAAAGACAGGGAAGCCTGGTAGGTCGGAAAAAGCGCAGGGAAACAGCAGCAAGGGGTAGCATCATACAGACCATGGCTGCTTGTTATAGGGTCCCTGGGCTGGAACCCAGTGTAGAAGGTGGGCCTGGGTTCCCCTACCAGGCACTTGGGAGTGGTGCAGGGTGTTGGAGATGCCTGCCAGACAGCTGGTCTGGAAGGACTTTGATTTCCCCAAAAGGGGAGGACCTTAGTGACCTGGCTGGAGGGTCAAGCCACAAACAGGAAAGCTGCACTTCCAGGAGTGAGAAGGGGGCGCAGGGTGAAAGAGATGATGGGTAGAGACATCACCAGAGGAGGGCAGCGCCTGGCCAGAGCTAATCCCCAGAGCTGCCAGGAGGAGGTGCTACCTGCAGTGAGTGGCCTGCATGACTGTGGGGAAATAATTGTCGATGAGGTAGTGTTATCTAGTAGTTAAAACGGAAGGATTGTGAATGAGGACTCCTCGGTTCTATTTCTGGCTCAGCCACTGACTTGTTTGAGTCCTTGGGCAAGTCACTTCATCTCTGTTTCCCCTCTTACCCTCTGTCTTTTCTATTTAGATTGTGAGCTCTTTGGGCCAGTCTCTTGCTGTGTATTTATACAGTGTCTTGCTTAATGGGTTGGGGCCTTGATCTCATCTGGGGCCTCTAGACACTACTGTACTACAAAAACTTAATAATTCCCACTTGTTTTCTGCCCTTGGGCACATCACTAAACCTCTCTGGGCCTCTGTTCAGCCCCAGTTCACAACAATCCTTACTAGAACTGCGTGAATAAGAACATAGGACTGGCCATACTGGGTGAGACCAAAGGTCCATCTTACCGAGCATCATGTCTTCTGACAGTGGCCAGTGTCAGGTGCTTCAGAGAGAATTAACAGAACAGGTAATCATCAAATGATTCAATGAATACTTTTTGGATAGATTTTGCCTAACTTTCCCTGCTTGTGTCTTGTGTGAGCTGTGTACACATTTTTTCAACTGTATTTCCTGAATAAATGATTGCTGAGATGAATTCTTGGTCAGGAATTTGCTGGGACTCTTTGATATCCAAATATGGGCTACATCGGTAAATTTTTATTGGACACAGAGGCCACATGTTGTTGCTGGTGTTTCGATTCTCTGGCTGGATGAATGTAACTCTTTGGTTCAGGCTTATGGTGCAAGTTTTTTTGGGTTTCCACAAATATTCTCTTAAAATTCAGGATTTCCATCAACATTCCCGCTGGTGAACTCACTTGCCGAAATATTCACACAGACAGGGGCAAGAAGATGGGTGAAGTGAATCCAATTGATTATTTTCAAGCAAACAGTCAGAGAGAACTTTCTGTGATGTTCCCTCAGTTAAATAACTACTTCATAAGGGTGGTGGGAGGCTTCATCTACCAAGCATGTAGACGTCCATAGATGAAAAGCAAGACAGAAGTACCTATTCATTAGGACGAGGCTCTTAACTTTTGCTGTCTGACCTGACACCATAATTATATCTTCACTTATTAATTACCTTAAGAGCAGCTTTCATCTTCCAGTTGCCTGAATTGAGGGTGCTCCAACCACCTCTCTCCTATCAGCCGTAATAGCAAGGATTAAGGGAGGTCACAAAGAGTGGGAGCTCCTGCCACCAATGAATTCTCTCTCATTTTGAAACATGTTCCTATTTGTATCTTGCCGTTGTGATGATTAATTATTGTAAATGATTTATTACTTGCCCAAAGCCCTTGCCAAGGACACTGGTCTGACATCAGATCTTTTCACACTGGGGAAAATATGCAGCCATCAGACAGGAATGACTTCTGGTTGATTCTGTCCTAGCTATAACTTCCATAAAATGTCACAAACATGAAATATAAGAGCAGCTTTGAAGTTAGGACTGTGCCGTGTCTCGAAATTAGTAGAACTTTAACTTCCTAGGGAAGTGGTGGAATCTCCTTCCTTAGAAGTTTTTAAGGTCAGGCTTGACAAAGCCCTGGCTGGGATGATTTAGTTGGGGATTGGTCCTGCTTTGAGCAGGGGGTTGGACTAGATGACCTCCTGAGGTCCCTTCCAACCCCGATATTCTATGATTCTATAATTCCTAACTCTTGTGTTTCCCTTCCTCAGCAGGTCATCTCAGCTGTATAGTACTTCACAATAATTTAGCTCCATCAGAGCAGTTTCTATGGGAAGCAGAACACGGTAATTGCATGCTGCATGTCAGATGAGAGGCACCTTACAGCTGAAAGGCCTTAGGCTGTGGGGCAAAAGAAGAGCGCTTTACAAACACCTTTTTTGCATACCTTTAATGGAGGCCTCAGTGACTGCTGCAATATTTGGTTGTCTGTTGTGCAGCCCATGAGTGGAAGCACTTTACACAACGCACAGTTGACCTATGGAATTCGCTGCCAGGGGTTGTTGTGAAGGCCAAAACTATAATGAGGTTCAAAAAAGAGCTAGATAAGCTCATGGAAGATAGGTCCATCAATAGTTATTAGCCAAGATGGGCAGGGATGCAACCCCATGCTCTGGGTGTCCTTAGCCTCTGATTGCCAGAAGCCAGGACTGGATGACAGGGGATGGGTCACTTGATTGCCTGTTCTGTTCATTCCCTCTGGGGCACCTGGCTGCTGTTGGAAGACAGGACACTGGGCAAGCTGCACTGTTGCTCTGACCCAGTATGGCCATTCTTATGTTCTAACTCTTTAGTTCCTGAATTTACACACTATGAAAAGTGCATTCCCGGCAACCCAGATATGAAGTCAGGGCAGCAAACTGGGTGGGTCCCAAAGATGACACAATATCAGTGAATATCAGGGTTGGGAGCCAGTGCTGATTGTGCTTCAGCTATAGCAATCTGTACAAGGAAATCTCGGCAAACTGAATTCCATCAGGAAACCTATGTGCTACTTGAAAGGTTCTTGGAGCATCTTGTGCTGGTGCTTGAAGTGGAGATGTGCAAAGCTCCTGGATAAAGTAAGAACTGGTCCAGAGCTTCATCCATCACAATGATCTGGACTGGACCTCGATGGAGGTTCTTCCTGGCTCCAGGTGAGACAAAGTACAAAGTGATGAAAGACCCCAGGAAAGGCAGTTTACTCTTCAGAACCTTCTGGCCCAGTGTCATATGCAAGCCTGCTCTTCTGAAATCTCCATCCCTGGCTCCCAGTGCTATCTGGAGCTGCAGAGAATCCGCCAGCAAGTGACCCGTGCCCCATGCTACAGAGGAAGGCGAAAAACCTCCAGGGCCTCTTCCAATCTGCCCTGGAGGAAAATTCCTTCCCGACCCCAAATATGGCGATCAGCTAAACCCTGAGCATATGGGCAAGATTCACCAGCCAGATACTACAGAAAATTCTTTCCTGGGTAACTCAGATCCCACCCCATCTAATATCCCATCACAGGCCATTGGGCCTATTTACCACGAATATTTAATTACCAAAACCATGTTATCCCATCATACCATCTCCTCCATAAACTTATTGAGTTTAATCTTAAAGCCAGATAGATCTTTTGCCCCCGCTGCTTCCTTTGGAAGGCTATTCCAAAACTTCACTCCTCTGATGGTTAGAAACCTTCGTCTAATTTCAAATCTAAACTTCCTGGTGGCCAGTTTATATCCATTTGTTCTTGTGTCTACATTGGTACTGAGCTTAAATAATTCCTCTCCCTCTCTGGTATTTATCCCTCTGATATATTTATAGAGAGCAATCATATCTCCCCTAAACCTTCTTTTAGTTAGGCTAAACAAGCCAAGCTCCTTGAGTCTCCTTTCATAAGGCAAGTTTTCCATTCCTCGGATCATCCTAGTAGCCCTTCTCTGTACCTGTTCCAGTTTGAATTCATCCTTCTTAAACATGGGAGACCAGAACTGCACACAGTATTCCAGGTGAGGTCTCACCAGTAACGGTACTAAAACCTCCTTATCCCGACTGGAAATACCTCTCCTGATGCATCCCAAGTCCGCATTAGCTTTTTTCACAGCCATATCACATTGGCAGCTCATAGTCATCCTATTATCAACCAATACCTCAAAGTCCTTCTCCTCCTCTGTTACTTCTAATTGATGCGTCCCTAGCTTATAACTAAAATTCTTGTTATTAATCCCTAAATGCATGACTTTACATTTCTCACTATTAAATTTCATCCTATTACTATTGCTCCAGTTTACAAGGTCATCCAGATCCTCCTGTATGATATCCTGGTCCTTCTCTAAATTGGCAATACCTCCCTGCTTTGTATCATCCGCAGACTTTATTAGCACACTCCCACTTTTTGTGCCGAGGTCAGTAATAAAAAGGTTAAATAAGATTGGTCCCAAAACCGATCCTTGAGGAACTCCACTGGTAACTTCCCTCCAGCCTGACAGTTCACCTTTCAGTAGGACCCGTTGTAGTCTCCCCTTTAACCAGTTCCTTATCCACCTTTCAGTTTTCATATTGATCCCCATCTTTTCCAATTTAACTAATAATTCCCCATGTGGCACGGTATCAAACGCCTTACTGAAATCTAGGTAAATTAGATCCACTGCGTTTCCTTTGTCTAAAAAATCTGTTACTTTCTCAAAGAAGGAGATCAGGTTGGTTTGGCACGATCTACCTTTTGTAAAACCATGTTGTATTTTGTCCCATTTACCATTGACTTCAATGTCCTTAACTACCTTCTCCTTCAAGAATACTTAGAATACTGCTGTCAGCTCCTCCTGCTGCCTGCTCCTGGCAGGTTGGCCCATGGGCCAAAGCCTTCCTTGTGGCTTTGAACATACGCCTAGCTCTCTAACTCCTCCTGTGCCCTGTGATATTCCTGTCCGGCTTCCCTTACTCCTTCCCACCCTTTCCAGCCCCTCTGCCCCTCCTAGCAGCCCCCACTATCCTCCCAGCTGCCCTGAAACATCCACCTGGCCCACCTAATCTCCTTCCTGGTCAGCTGTCCTGCTCCCAGCCAGGGTTGTGTGCAGCGTGCTCGCCTCCATCCCAGCCACTCTGGCCTTCCTTCTTTCACTGCTCTTCATGTGTCCCTCCTCCCAGTAGCTGTTGCCTTTGTACTCCCCTTTATCAGTCTTCTGAAGGGGGAAAAAAATCTGCCACAAACACTGAGCTCCTTATGTATTTCAGAGTCAAAATTCCCGACACTCTTCCCCTTTAAATGCTAGCTGCTTTCCAATCTGTTCAGAGCAGACTAGCGCAAGCCTGGAGAGCAGACAGGGACCCCCACCAAAAGGCTGGATTTTAACAGCCACAGCACTTGAGAGTGCAAAGGCTAGAACCCAAGTATGTGGCTTCCAACTGCAGAGGTGCCCGAGTTTCTTCACGAGCAACAGCCAGTCCTCGGCTTTACTCCTCAGTGTTCAAGCACACACAGAGACAGAGCCAAGAACATGCAATATTGGGTTGCCACCTTTCTAACTGCTGGTAATCAGACTCCCGAGGCACTGCCTCTGTTCTGCCTCTCCTCTGAGGCCTCACCCCTGCTCTGCCTTTTCCCCCCAGGGCCCTGTCCCTGGTAGGAGGTGGCCCCGGCTGAGCAGAGGCTGGCACGGGTTAATGACCTGGCACATCCCTCTGTCCTGCAGTAACCAGACTTTTGGTTCAGGTGCCATTTAGGGTGGCCAGGTCCCCTTTTCGACCGGACTTTCCAATCGAAAACCAGGCACCTGACAACGCTAAATGGCACTTAGACACAGCAACCAAAAACCGGACTGTCCGGATAAAACCTGGACGAGTTGCAACCCTAGTGCAATATTCCAGCTTTATTCCTTCCCCCACATGCGCTGTACTCTCACCAAATAGTTCCTAGACATTGCTCTGCACATAAGCCTGCTATCATGCCCCTTGCTGGGAAGCTGTCCTAACACTCACTGCCTCCTCCCAGTCACATAGACACATGCATACGCAGGACGGCCGGGGTGTGTTTACACACAGTTTAGCCAGCTATTAGTTCTGTTTATAACCCCTCTGAGATGAAGCTAAAAATACATCGAAGGGATCCAAACAAACCTTATCCAGCCCCACTCTTCAGCCCCAATGGGCTAAAAATAAAGTGACAAGCTTGCTACAAGTGGTAACACTAGCAGTGATCTGAGTTCCTCTGCAGGACACGTGATTGCCACTGCGGGCCCATCTGCATAATGATGTCTGGCTCCCACCCATCTGCCTTAGTGGCAGGCAGCTCACTGGGCTCCAGGTAGGATGCCTTGATCTTCCTTTCCAGAGCAGACACCCTTATCTAAACCACACCTTCCAAAGACCCTTGCTGAATAAACTACTGCTGCATTCCTCTAGGTCACTGCTTCAAACAGCTCTCGGTCAGCGGTTCAAATCCAGCTCCAGGATGACGGTGACCCAAAGTCCTTGGTATCTGACACCTGTGGGGTGGCCTCGGTGAAATGTGTGTGTGTGTGTGGTGTCTCTGTCATTGCTGGAGGACAAATGAACCCACCAGTAAGGGGCATCATTGTTGGCTGTCTCAATGGAGAGACCAAGGGCTGAGCTGGCATGAAGCTAAGTTGCTGGCATCCCTTCCCCAGAGGGCACAGCAAGCATCTGGGGTGGTGGGTGGAGGGGAGTTTGCTATCACTGCCTTGCTGTATACTCAGGGCTGGTGCCGATCACCAGCCCTAGACTTGCTTCTGAAATGACTTAGGAAATGGATATTAAAAGGACAAAACCTCCTAGTAGCTAGAAGGCAGTTCTGCTGCTAGTTCAAGGCTGCCTTTGTTCATTTCCAGCCCTGCCACAGACGTCCTGTGTGACCTTGGCAAGTCACATGAGCTCTGTGCCTCGGTTCCTCATCTGTGAATTGGGGACTAATACTTCCTGTAGCAGGGTGGTCACCTGCTCTTGCCCTGAAGGGCTGAAAAGCCAGCCCTTGGAGAGGGCTGTGGGCTAGAAGCTGGGCTGAGTGGGGAAGTAGCTGCAGCTGGGCCATGCTCCAGTCAGGGCCCAGCTGGCCCTTATGAAGGCTGGGAGCCAGAGGCTCAGGCAGACTCTCTCTGGCTGGAGAGTGAGCGAGGGCCTGGCCTGACCGTGGGGGAAATTCACCTGGGGGACCTAGAGTGAGGCAGGGCTGGGGAAAGGCCTCAGGAGCCAGGAAGCCCTAGGCCAGCAACTCCCCAGGCTGCAGGGCCTGGTCCCAGGCCCATATAGGTATTGGGGCTGCCTGAGGATGGGTAAAGGCAGCCAGTCCAAACCCCTTGTTGCCTGTGATGATTGGCTTTTACACTGCAGTCCGCCCCAGTGTGCGGGGGCTCAATGGGGACTGGCAGTAGCCACGACTGAGGCGATGTGGGGATAGTGGGTGAGGGTTCCCTGGGGTGGGGAGACCCAGGGAGTGGGGGTACTGCCAGGGGGCCAGCACCCAAGGCAAGGGCACAGTGTCCTGGGAGGGACTGGGGGCCGGGGCCAGTGCCTAAGCAGATCACCGGCCTGCAGAGGGTGCTCTGGGATGGAAATTGAGCTAATTCCCAAGGATGACCAGCAGGAGGTGCTGCTGGGTGAGTCCAAACACTTACACTTCCTTTCTCCCTTGTGTGTGCAGATGCTAAGCTCTTCAGGGCAGGTGCTGTCTCTCACTGGATTGTGTACAATGCCTCGCACAATGTGGGGCTCTGGTCTCAGTCTGAGAACACTAGGTGCTGCTGTAATACTATTAATATTAAAGAGAGCTTGAATTCCCATCCCTTGCCCTGATGGGCCCCGGCTACGGTGAAGCAAGCCAGAGAACATGGTGTTTGACCGGTCCACCTCTCTGCTGCTGATTCCTTTCTTGACCCATCGGCAAGTGCCCCGAACGATCTCTGAGCACAGGCAATGCACTGCCTGCCTGCTCCGAGCGACCCTGCCAAGCTCTGTGTTGCCCCAACCTCCTTTTGTCGAGAGCAGCCTTCTAGCCAGAGTCACTTCTTGAATTATCGGCTGGCTTAAGTGGCAGATAAAGCACTTAGTTCATGGGAGGCAATTGAGATTTACACACAGGAGCCCATAACCAGCTTCCTGGGCTTTCTTCCTGTTTGGATTGAAATGAAATGGAGCAGGCACAATAACTCCATCCTGGCAGCTGAGTGCAGAGCCCCGGCCTGTGGAAACCGCTCTGCTGTGCCTGCCGCTCATGCACAATGCGCGCTTTGTGGGGCTGTACTGAGAACCCGTGGGGCACAAAGGGGCTGCTTCTCTGCATCGCGGAAACTGGCAGACTTCAACAGAGCCCGTCCTTTTCCTCCCACGAGCCGGTTGGCATGGCCAGCCCTGGGAGTGGTGGCTGTATCACATTGTTGGTTACGTAGACCAATCAGCAATGTGTGATTAGGGAATTTACAGCGGTTCAGAGCGCTCTGTGCAGTGGGTGTGCTCCGTCTGCTAAGCACACTTCCTGTTCTCCTGACTAGTGGCAACCGGGCATTTTGACTAACAATGGCTGTTGGGTTAAAATAAGAGCCAACTTGGACTTCTGCCCATTCCTCATATGGAGCCTGAAGCTTTTCTGGGCAAATTGGGGTCCCCCTTTCTAGCTTTATTCCTCTCCCCTGCAGTGAGATCTGGCCTCTGGGACTTTCCTGCCAATAATATTTAGCACTTAAATCACATTTTTCCATCCACAGCTCTCCAAAGACAGGTGAGATTCATTGCCCCCATTCTTCCAGTAAGGAGGTGGGGCACGGGGAGATGAAGTGGCTTGCCCATGGTTACATACTGAGTCAGTAGCACAGCCAGAAATAGAACCCAGGCATCTGGCCTCCCAGTTTGGTCTCCTATCCTCTGCCCCTTGGAAATCCGAGATTTTTCCTAATATGAGAGGGGGAAGCCTCCCATGCTGGGTCCAGGAAGGAAGGGCAGCAGGGCACCGATGCCTGTTGAGAGGTGATTTGCCCACCCAGCTGTTGCTACTGAAACTGGCTTCCTAGCACTGATGGCCCCTCACCTCCCAGTCTCTTTTGCAGTGTTAACTTTGTTGTCCAGGGAGCACATTTTAGAAGGAAATCTATACTGGGAGAATAGCTCAGAAACTTTACAGGGAGCAGGCAGGTGAAAGAGGGCAAGCTGCTGGGAGACCGGAAACCCTGCTCAGCTTTAGGTTTTCTAGCAGGGCTCTCGCTTCTTGTTCTGAAAAACACTCCTCTGTCGGACTGGGACTTTTGTAACTGGACTCACTATTCACCACCTGTTGGGTTGAGGACTGTTTGCGCCACAGGGATGAGCTTGTCCTTCCAAAGGCACATGGGATCAGATTTTCTGTACACTGCCAAGCATGCAGGTACATGACACATTCTGATATAAAGTCAATGGCTGGCCCTTTGTGTTTGAGAAATCATAGGACTAGAAGGGACTTCGAGAGGTGATCTAGTCCAGTCCCCTACATTCAAGGCAGGACTAAGTGTTATCTAGACCATCCCTGACAGGTGTTTGTCCAACCTGGTCTTAAAAATCCCCAATGATGGAGATTCCACAACTTCCCTAGGCAATTTATTCCAGTGCTTAACCACTCTGACAGTTAGGAAGTTTTTCCTAATGTCCAACCTAAACTGCCCTTGCTGCAATTTAAGCCCATTGCTTCTTGTCCTATCCTCAGAGATTAAGGAGAAAAATTTTTCCCCCTCCTCCTTGTAAAATCTTTTATGTACTTGAAAACTGTTATGTCCCCCTTCAGTTCTCTCTTCTCCATACTAAATTAACAAAAAATTTTCAATCTCTTACCTCATAGGTCATGTTTTCTAGACCTTTAATCATTTCTGTTGCTCTTCTCTGATCTTCAACTTGTTCACATCTTTCCTGAAATGTGGCACCCAGAACGGGACATAATACTCCAGCTCAAGCTGTATCAGTGTGGAATAGAGCAAAAGAATTATTTCCTGTGTCTTCCTTACAACACTCCTGCTAATACATCCCAGAATGATGTTTGCTCTTTTTGCAACAGTGTTACACTGTTGTCTCAGATTTAGCTTGTGATCTGCTATGCCCCCAGATCCCTTTCCACAGCATTGCTTCCTAGGCAATCATTTCCCATTTTGTATGTGTGCAACTGATTGATCCTTCCTAAGTGGAGTACTTTGCATTTGTCCTTATTGAATTTTATCCTATTTACTTCAGACCATTTCTTCAGTTTGTCAAGATCATTTTGAATTTTAATCCTATTCTCCAAAGCATTTGCAACCCCTCCTAGCTTGGTATCCTCTGCAAACTTTTATATACATACATAAGAACGGCCATATTGGGTCAGACCAAAGATCCAGCTAATCTGGTATCCTGTCTTCCAACAGTGGCCAATGCCAGGTGCCCCAGAGGGAATGAACAGAACAGACAATCACCAGGTGATCCATTCCCTGCTGCCCCTCCTAACCTCTGGCAAACAGAGGCTAGGGACACTATCCCTGGTACTCTCTATGCCATTATCTAAATGATTGATGAAGATATTGAACCGGACCCAGGACTGATCCCTGTGAGACCCCACTCAATATACCCTTCCAGCTTGACTGTGAACCGCTGATACTACTCTCTGGGGATGGTTTTCCAACCAGTTACACACTCACCTTATAGTAGATCCATCTACGTGGTATTTCCCTAGTTTATGAGGTCATGCGAGACAGAATCAAAAGTCTTACTAAAGTCAAGATACAGTACATCTACCACTTCCTACTAGTCACAAGGCTTGTAACCCTGTCAAAGAAATCTATTGGGTTGATTTGACACAATTTGTTCTTGACAAATCCAAGCTGACTGGTACTTATCAACTTATTTTCTTCTAGGTGTTTGAAAATTGATTGTTTGATTATTTGCTCTATTATTTTTCCAAGTACTGAAGTTAAGCTGACTGGTTTATAATTCCCCGGATTGCCCTTATTCCTCTTTTTATAGATGGGCACTACATTTGCCCTTTTCCAGTTCTCTGGAATCTCTCATGACTTTTCAAAGATAATCGCTAACGGCTCCAATATCTCCTCAGTCAGCTCTTTGAGTGTTCGAGGGTGCATTTCATCAGGCCCTGGCGACCTGAAGATATCTAACTTGTCTAAGTAGTTTTTAACTTGTTCGTTTCCCTATTTTAACCTCTGATCCTACCTCATTTTCACTGGCATTCATTGTATTAGATGCCCAATTGCTATTAAATCCAGGCTATACACACTGGCCTGGACTAAGTGATGACAAAGTCTGGGACATTGGGGAAAGGGAGAAGCTTGAGCCTGCCTGACTTCTACACCAGCTCCAGAATGCTCCCCTCTAAATGGAAGAGAGACGACAAGCTGCCACGCCAAATTTTACTCAAAACCTTCCCAGTTTCTGGGAGCAGGGCCTCCCTCTATGACACAGCAGTTGCACTCCAACTCCCATGTGAGCTTGTTAGCAGCGAGTTGCCTAAGTGCTTTAAGTTAGTTTGAGCACAGACACTATCCAAGTGTAAAACATTATCCAACACCTGCGGCCAGCCAAACTGACAACAGCTCTCTCAAGTCATATTTGCAGCTTGAGGAAGACAGTGGGCTTGATTCTCCTTTCAACTGCTCTTTTATCAAGGGTTGTGGTGGATTCTCTATCCCTGGCAATTTTTAAATCAAGATTGGATATTTTTCTATCCGCTCTACTCAAGGAATTATTTTGGGGTCCCTTCTGGCCTTGGAATCCATGAATCAATGAAATCTGGAGTAACTTCACTGATTTTAAAGGAGTCATACTGACCTCAAACCAATGTGTGATCAGAAACCAGCCAGTATCTTCTGTTTTGCTTTTGTATCTTATCTACTTCCAATACGTTTGAAATTCAGTTTTGCATTTGGGTCTTGCTGCACGTAATCTTTGATTTCTCAAAGTGGGAGAAAATCTCCCCAAGATAAATATGACTGATTGGTCCTGTGTAGTCAGTAATTGTGGCTGCCAGAGTGGCAGCCCATATACTGTATAAGTTCCGTTTTACACCCATGTGTGTGTCTGTGTGTATGTTAATGTAGCTTACAGGAGGCAGGGTGAGAATTTAAGCACTTTTAACAACAAAAATGTACTTTTGGAGCTAAAAATATGTCCTCCTTGTGGTTATGTCTAAAATTTTATCTCCATTTCCATTCCAAATGATTGATAAACAAATCCCATATAAGACAAAGTGGAATTCCTGACAAAGCTTTATGTCCAGTATCTTACAGTATATGGCGTTCCAACTTGGCTTTATTTTTAAAAAAATCTCACTGAGATCTATAATAGATGCAGGTATAAGAAGCCCTCCATGCTTGTACCACTGGGATAATACCCACAACACTGCATAGCCGAGGACTAATTAGCTGCAATGTTTTGAAAACTTGGAATGCTAAACAAGTGCTAAGTATTATTACTCAGTAAGTAATTATTCTATATTACTAAAACTTATTCTCCTTCCACTCCCTCTACCCTACTTCTTCCTTAGGCTCTGGATCATCCTCTTAAAACCCGTTTGCTAAGGCACCACCCTTTCTTCGAAGGCCTGATCTATACCTAAAACTTAAGTTGACCTAGTTGCATCACTCAGGACGGTAGAAAAAATTTCACGCCTTCTGCAACGTAGCTTGGTCAACCTAACCCCACTGTAGATGCAGCTGGGTCGACAGAAGAATTCTTCCATCAACCTAACTACCACGTCTCCGAGGGATGGATTTACCGCAGCGACCGAACAAACTTCTCCGTTGCTATAGTAAGTGTCTACGCTTCAGTGGCATAGCTGCAGCTGTGCCACTGTTGCATTTGTAGTGTAGACACACCCTTCATTCAAATCCCTTCTAGAATCTGATGAGTTTGTTGCCTACATGAGTCAATATAAATAAAACTATATCTTTTAAAGAACCATCAAATTGTGCCATGGCAGACCATGAGTTAATAACTGCATAAACTAACTCTCTAGTTAAGTATAAAAAGAATTTATTTGGGCATAAGCTTTCGTGGGCTAAAACCCACTTCATTAGAACACGGCTACCACTCTAGATAACTTTAGTTACTCTGGTCTTCATCCCCAAAGTATCTGAAAACCTCCTGAATATTTCAAAATAGAAATAACAGCAATCTCTCGCTTTGTTTCCAGCCTGTGGGTGAAATAGATGAATTCTAAATGCAGCAAGGCCCGGGGTCATTCCTATCTCTTCAAGTAGTCTATAATCACAGCCCAGATCCTGTTTCCTGTGCTCACGAATCCCTCCTCGCTGGCTGAAGCCTCATTGCCCTGGTGGAATGTAGCTGTCCTAGGTGGTCGTGGTTATGGAGGGAGAGTCTATCTCTGTGGTAATTTCATGGAGGGCTTTGAATATCAGGGCAGAAATATGGAATTGGACCCTGTATTCAGTAGGGAACCACTGCAGTGAGCGGAGTACCAGCTTGATGGGCTCATGGTGATCCACGCTGCTAAGTAGACCGGCTGCTGAGTTTTGAATCAGTTGGAGATTTTTCTGCCTGTGAGACTTCCTTCCAAGATACAGTGACTTGCAATTATCATGCCTGGAGGACAAAAGTCCTGTTGAAAACTACCAACAGATCCAAGACTGATAGGATGAGGTCCCATATTCTGGTCAGTCATAGATGGAAGTGAGCATTTTTTCCTACCACTGCTGTTTGGGCATCCAGTGGAAATGGGGAGTCTAGAAGGGTTTGAAGGCTGCAGAATGACTCAATGATTTGAGAGCTCTGGACAATGGAGGATTCTACAGAGCAGGCAAGTTCTTCAAAGTACTTGTCTATTTTCATCTTTCCAAAAGAGTGTTCTTTCCAAGAGAGAGATTGTAAGCTCAAGGCAGGGACCCAGTCTCTATTTGCTCTGTAAAACCTAGCACACTGCTGGGCATGGTATAAATAAATGATTGTAATAATTGAGTGTTTTCTAGTTGTAATATCGCTGATCATTAGAAGGTGCTATGTAGGTGACTTTGCAAATTCTCTAGCTGAGGGTGCAGGAAGTTAGATCTTGTGCTCAGCTGTACCGTTCTTTAGAGAAGCTGAGCACATCCCCCATTCAGGTTGGTTCTCTCTGTGTCTGAGTCTCCGACTAGCGTCGTTTCTTAGGAGCAGAGCTGTTACTTACAGGATGTACCCCCTCAAGCAAAAAACATTGTATGGTCTGAAAACATCATAGCAGTGACTCCTTCTGACCTTTCGTGAGTGGTTCAGGCTTGGAGTGTGGGACTCTGGTGGCCCCTGCATACAGCTACCCTTGACTGGAAGGCCCTTGGATCTCGGAGGGTAGAGAGAGTAAATGGGGAGAATTCTTGGGTCTCCAAGCACAGCAGGATAGATCCCAGTTCTGGGGGCATACGATTAGCATGGGGACAGTTCCCAGCCAGATTCTATTGGAGGCCTCTGCAGTAGGTGCTCTTCAAACCTCTGGGGTGATTAAAGTGTAAATTTTAAAAATAGGCACAAATGAGCCCAGAGCTCAGAACTAAAGGCTCCCAGTGCTTCCGAGCTGCCTGAAAGCCACAACAAAACCTTTTCTCATCTGCCCCTGAAAAGAAAACCCACACAAGTTCTTTGCTATTCAGACCAAACACAGTGCCAGTTACTCATTCGAGCCTTCTGAATGCTTTCTTTGCTCCCAGCTCATCAGACTGAGCCAACAGTGCAAATAGCAGGGCTGCTGGTTCTAGGTGGGCAGGAAATTAAAGCTGTCGGGGATAGCGTTTTCTAGAACAGGAATAATCAAGGCTCGTCTTGTTTTTTCATAACTGTAAACTGTAGTTAATATGCAAGAGTGAATGTGACGACATCTTGGAGTTCTGTATTTAGTTTCCTTTTGTGGCTTCCATTTAAAATTTTGGCTCAGTTTGTAAGTCAGAGGCCAGGTGTATTTTAGCATTAGGGTGCTCCATGCTTTTGACCTCAAATGATGAGCGACAAGCTAGCACAGAAGCCATTTATCTGAACCCTCCTAAACACCAGGGGTGGGATAAAATGGGATCCAGCTCTGAAGCATGAGATCTGAAACCATCCACCCCTTCAAATATCTCTGTGTTGTATGTTGCCATCATCCATAAGCGAGCAAGGATGGTTTTGTGGTTAAATCACAGGACTGGAAATCAGTGCCTGCAGGCTAATTCACTGGATGACTTTTGTTAAGTCACTTAGCTGTGCCTCAGTTTCCCCATCTCTAAAATAGGCACCTTATTACTCCCATACCTCACAGGGATGTTTTACTATTACCAAAGTGCAATGATCTCCTCTGATGGATGAGAGTCTAGAATCAGAATGCAGCAAGCTCTTTTCATCTGCCTGATCCAGGAAGGAAAAGAGAACACAGCTATCTTAACCACTCAGAAAGCCTGAAGCTGGGGAGTTGAGGGTGCTCAGCACCACCCATCATAGTGTACAATCAGACCCTAAACCTGCTTCATGCCAGTTTTGTAAAAACCATTCAGGCTGCCTGGAGCCAGCTCCAACCGGTTATAAAACTAGTTCAAGTGATCTGGTCATCAAACCAGCTAGACCTCTCTGAAAAATTTTCCCTGGAGTAAACCAGGTCTTGAACAGCAGAAATGGGCAGTACAAACGGAGTTGCTTTAATTACCACTGAGCACCATAGCATGGCAGTTTACATTACAGTCATGCCCTGTTGTACTAAGGCATTGTACATACACAGAGAAAGGGACAGTCCCTGACAGTGTGGGGGAGGAGAAATAGAGGTGACCCAGCATCACACAGTTCAGAGACAGAGTAAAGACTAGAGCCCAAGTTTCCTGAATCCTAATACTGTGCCCACTTGACCATGCTGACTGCCTCCCTGTGTACAGTGATATAACGTCCCCGCCTTGCAAAGCTCACAAGCTGAAGTAGACTTGAAGAGCCGTGCGACGTTCAAAAGCTTGTCTCTTCCACTAACAGAAGCTGGTCCAATAAAAGATATTATCTCACTCAGCTTCTCTCTCTAATATCCTGGGACCAACACAGCTACAACATTGCAAACAATCTGAATAATTGCCAGGAGAGGCCAGCCAAGGTGGATCAAATAGGAACTGATCCAAACTTTCACTCATCTGGGCACCGAACCCAAATTCAACCTTTCGTGACTTCACAAACCCTTCAATTTTATTTATTTATTTATTTTTCCTCATGGAGGTGGGAACAGGGAGAGGCGTCTCCATGTTTTGCTGCATTTCCTGGCTAAATCCAGAAAGTCCTGGAAGTGTCTCAAAAATCCTTGATTTCTAGCCCAGACAGGACTGAAGAGGGAAGCAGTGTGGGCTTGTGGTTGTAGGAGGGAATGGAAAGGATTTGGGTTGTAATCCAAACTCTGTCCCAGATTTGCTGTGGGATTAAGCTGCTGAACCTCTGTGTGTCAGTTTTAGTTGTAAAATGGGAATTAAACGCTTGCTCACCTTTCTAAACACTTTCATGTTCTCAGATTAAAGGTGTATGTACAGAAATGCAAAGTATGAGTATTAGAAGCATTGTGACACCTATCAAAGTTCTGCCCTTCTAAAGGCTGACCTATTACTACAGTATGGACATACTTTTTGGACCAGGATCACTATATAAGATCTCACACCATGACGACACTGTCTACACTGCGGCTGATGATAACTCCATTTTATCATTAGGAAATTCCCTGAGAGAAACCATCTCAGCTCTGAGCTGGCTTCGCTGTTTGATCTGCTGCCTTTGCCAGGCACCATGTTGCTTCCCTGTCTATTATGATGGCTAATTGGTGGTGTGCCTAAGCCTTGAAAAGCAGCAGCTTGCTGCTTAGATGTTGTGCTTTTAAATCCCGTCTTAGCGAACAATGCAGGGATTTGAATTTCATGTTTATGAGCGTGGATCATGCTAGCAGGGTTGGTCATGCCAGGAAACTCTTTGCATTTTCTTGGGCAATTTGTAACTCTGGTTCTCCTGTTGGTATCTGCTCTGACATTGCCTTTGTTTGTAGTGGCTACCTCAGAAAAGAGTTATTGCAGTTCCTTTCCTTGCAGCCTGCATGAAGCTGGTTATTTTTAAAGTGAATGTGGTGTTTGCACAACCTGCTGGACTAACATCCCTGCAAGCTGGAGCTCTTTCTACCCACAACAGGCAAAATCCAAGTTTCCTTTCTTTGCTTTGTTAATTTGCTTCATGCTCTCAACTGGACGATCACTAGTGGCAGGGCAGGCTTTGAACTACTAACCTAGGGCTTGAGCCAAAGCTTACTGGCCTTGATGTAAAGAATCCCATTGGGCTATGAGAGAGAGGAAAGACTCCATAGCTCATTCCCCATTCCCTAAGCAAGAGGTTGCCCAGCTCTATCTTGGTGCAGATGACCCGTCAGTGTAGACATTTGTCTTGCGAACAACCTTCCCTCTCATTCACAAACACACAACACCCCTGTGCCAAAGGCAGCAATTGCTTATATGAGGTGTTATTATCAGGACATGTCATGTATTTTTATCATCTTTAAACCTCCTTCCCTGACCCTGGCCACTCACATGAACTGTTCTATTTTCACTATACCATTCTACCAGTTCACCACAGGCTTAGTGGTAAACACACCCACGCCCTATATGTCACTATTACAGGTGGAACTGCACCAACCACTGGGCAACTGGTCGGAGATTTCCCCAAAAAGCCAGTGTAGATATAAGCAAAGGGCAGATTCCAGGCATGAGGGGAGAGAGGTGGGCATAGAGACTGAAGACAGAGTTTTGTTAAAGGAGCTAAAAGGACACCTCACAGGCCCAGTCTAACTCCAAATGAAGTGAATGGGAGTTTTGCCTAAGTAAATACCACAGGATTTGGCCTCTCTGTTTTTTAATTTTCTTCCTGCTGTTAGTCTTATGATCTCAGATAACTAAGGCCTAGACACGACCTTGACCCATGAAGTCCAGATGTTCATCTCTGATTCAGATAGCTAGAAAGACTTTGTACATAATGCTTTGCACTTGAGTTCCACTGGACATATCTGCATGGATTTGGATCTTACGTCTCTTGGTTCACTGCCACACTGTGGTCATTGGCACGCTAATATCTTAGCTACATCACTATCTGAACTTCCCCAAAACCCAGAGGATGTTTCAGTCCAGGGGTTCGGTTTGGCCGCATCTTCCTTTAAAATGGAGAGAATTTTAAAATTCTAACATTCTTTTTCCTGTTTAGTCAATGTTGTGTCCTTGGTGCTTTTCTCTCTGCTTGGATAATGAAAACAGACAAGTCACTTCCACTCTCAGGGTGGTGAAACATTGGAATGCGTTACCTAGGGAGGTGGTGGAATCTCCTTCCCTAGAAGTTTTTAAGGTCAGGCTTGACAAAGCCCTGGCTGGGATGATTAGTCGGGGATCGGTCCTGCTTTGAGCAGGCGGTTGGACTAGATGACCTCCTGAGGTCCCTTCCAACCCTGATATTCTATGATTCTATGATTCTCACTCATTAGCACAATGTGAAGGAATGTAACTAACACGTGTGGCGCCCCCCATCCCCCCGAGCCATGGATGGAACAATCCAAGCTGAACCAAACAAGTGGGACTGAATGAAACTGAGCAAAGTAAATTTTAGGTTGAATATCGGGAAAAACATCTCAACCATGAATGCTACCAGAGTGTGGAAGAGTCTCCTAAGGGAAATGGTGGAAACCTCATCACTTGGGCCATTTTGCAAACTGGACAAAATGTTAGAGGTTGTACTATAAAGTACAGTCCTGCATCGGCCAGGGACTAGTTGAGGGGCAACATTTCAAATTTAGTTGCCTGAAGTTTAAGACACCTAAATAAATGCCCTGTGTGTTTTTTTGGCAGTGCTCAGCATCTTCAGCTCCCTTTGAAACTAATATGAATGGCAAGTGTTCAACATCTCTGAAAACTAGGCCATTTATTTTGGTATCTCTGTATGGATTTCGGTGTCACCCAGGTTGAAATCTTTGATCTAGAAGACCTAGCTCCCTTCTATCTTTACTAAGGACTTGCTGTGACCCAAGGACCTCTTAACATCAAGTTCGTAGGAAGTGCAGAGCAGTCACAGCTTCTCTTTGGTCTGGTGTGTACATTCTTGTTCATCAAAGAGTTTCACGTCAGGTCTTGAATAAAAGCCTGTGTCATTCTCTGGTCATCAAAATAATTGTGAAATGTCTGTACAAATACTATGTAAGGAGTTCTGTGTATACCCTGAAAGGCTGTAGGCTCTGGTCACCAGCAAAGGTGAAAAACCGGTGTTCTTTTGAACAAGAGATGTTCGTTCATCTATCTGTTCACATTAACCTGAATATCGTCTCATTCACAGTGGGCTTCATGTCACGCGTCTGAACTGAATACAAACAAAGGATAGTGAGAACTTCAGAGAAAGGAACTAAGTGAGAAGGAAAAGCAGTGGGAGGGCTGGGGAATCCCTATCTGGTTGCGACACTTCAAAGGTTTGCTTGACTATATTTGGGAGGCAGAGAAGACCCCCCAGCTACACTTCACTGAGGACATAAAAAGGCAGCAGTTCTGCTGAATGAAAAAGGGGACTCAGCCAGGCTTGGTTGAAAATGCTGAAAAGAACTTAGGGTGAGATAAAACTTCTTTAGCTAGGTTAGCTTGTTAGTTTAGCCTCTAGACAGCATGTTGCGATTTTGTTTGATAGGAAACCATTTGTTTCCCGTATGCTTACTCACTATTAAATGAATCTTTGATAATAAACTTATTCTGTAACTCTGTCAGTGTTGTGGGGTTAAGCAAGATGCCAGCCCTGAGCGAAAGCTCACAAGCTGGTGTGTACTGTTCCTTTGAGAACAGCAGGCCTGGCCATTCGATGAGCATTCACTGGATCAAGGGCTGAACCCAGCAGGAAATGCTCTGATGACTCAGGGTTTGGTGTATGCCTATCGCTACCTATACAGAGAGAGGGCGGCCAGGAGGTCATGCTTGTGTTGCCAGAGGCTGATGGTTTCAGGGAGCTGATCCACCATAGACACAGCCAAGGCTGCTTCAGGCTAATGGGAGATGGCGGTGAGGTGCCACACGACCCCACTTACCCCAGGGGGCGTAACACTTGTCTACACGGTGCATTTGTCTGCACCACAGAGGTGTAGATTCTAGTGCGCACCAACTGGCGCATGTGAACCCTGCTGGCATGCGCTGAAAATTCCCTCGTACCTCTTCGTGCGGTACTGTTTGAAACAGGAGTACATTAATGTGTGGTAGGAACTTCTAGTGCATGCCAACCATGCCGACATGGTCCAGTTAGTGTGTGATTCGCTCATGCACACTAGAATTTATACCTCTTTGGTGTGGCTAAGCCCTTTAGTTACAAAAGGATTGGTAAGCCATCACTCCCAGCAGAGCTGGGTTTAATGGGGTCCGTCCCTCCAGGCCTTCATCACTGGAGTATCTCTCTGCTTCCCATTACCTAAAAGAGAAGTGTTCTGTCTCTCCTCTCCCTGCCACCCAGAAGCAGGCTTAGAGTTTATTTAATGAATGACTCTGACAATGATGGGAATGCCTGAGCAAAGAGGTGAGTGTTACACGTATCTCTGAATGCAGCAAGGCTAGTGGTGGGTCTTTTTCTTAGGGTCCTTTCTGCACACTGAAGCTGTTGAGGCTTGAACTTTTTCTCTTGATGGCACCCTTTTCTGCAGATCGATTCAAGTAATGTTGGCAAGCATTTACCTACAATTATCTTATGTTCTATCATTTCAATGTTGAAGTGGAAGAGATGCTGCAGATTCCAGAGCCTGGGTATGCAAAGAGTTATTGAAGATTGCCCTCTGCTCTTTAATCTCTTGCTCCTGATGCTGTTGCCAGCAATTACTGGCATCCCACTGACCCAGACTTGCAAACTCTGAAACTCCATCAAAACAAGGAGAGGCCAGAACTTGGAAGCTGTGATCTGTAGCTCATGAAAGCTTATGCTCAAATAAATTTGTTAGTCTCTAAGGTGCCACAAGTACTCCTTTTCTTTTTGCGAATACAGACTAACACGGCTGCTACTCTGAAACCTAAAAACCATCCTGTCTCCCTTCTCCCCTATCTCATGGAGCTTGCTTATTGCTTTCATGACCTTATGTTCCTCTTCTCTCACTCTCTCACCAATTTCCCCCTCCCATCTGGCTTCCTGTGAAGCTTTTCAGGTTTTCCTACTTAAAAACAGGATCTATTTTTGAGCGAAAAGTGGGATTATTTTTGCTCAAATGTTTTTAAGCAAAGAACTCACTTTTTGAATTTAAGATTTGTTTGGATAAAGATCTTTTTTTTTTGCATATTTTGATGCAAACCCAGCTGCTCCAGAAAGACTGTGAGAAAGGAAGTTTCCAGTTGCAAATGTTGATATTTTGTTTTTTCTAACAAAACTTTCTCCTAAAAAACTCGCATCAGTTTTGTCACTACTACCCAAATGTGTGCTGGCAAGTAATGCCCGTGTTCTGAGTCCTATCACATAAATGTAAATGATGACACAGTTGGATTTATTTTGATCTCATTACTCTGAGTGAAGACTTCTACAATATTTAGAAGGGATAGGGTCTGATCATGCAGCTCTCCCTTTGATGTTAATAGAGGATGTTTTGCTTGTGGTTCACAAGCATTAGCACTCTTTGTACTCCTATAGACCCTTCCATCTGATCATCTTCAAAGCACCTTACAAGCATAACTGAGTTATACTTATAAGGTTTGGTATGTAAATTTATATTTTTATACGACTGATGGGGAAACTGAGGCATAGACGTTAAATGACATGCCCAAGGACAGTGTCAGGAACAGATTATGTGCTTTAACCACAAGATCCTCCCTTCTTTGACAAACACTTAGACTTTAGAAGTCAAGTAAACCAAACCCCGTCTATACACTTTGAAATTTCATTCCATTTCAATAACCAGAACTAATCCTAGGGTCATCTTATTCTGCTGCTCCAGAATGTGTGAACCACAGTTAACAGAGTGACATTCCATCACCTCCTTGCCCAAAGAATGGGAGCTTCTTTCTCTGGCTTGGACCGCAGAGGAATGCTAGTTTCAATTTCCTCCTAACTGTACAAAAGATGCAGCATTTTTCTCTGTGGTTTATAAAGCAGCAATGGCCCAGTATTCCCCACAATCTGGCAGAAAGATGCAGGCTCATGTAACTCTCTCTCTCTAGTTGTCATTCATCACCCAAGTCCTCTTCAGGACAACTCTGATTGCTACAGCTCACTTCATCGGGTGCATTCAGTGGAAAATACAGTGGGGAGATTTATATACATAGAGAACATGAAACAATGGGTGTTACCATACACACTGTAAGGAGAGTGATCACATAAGATGAGCTATTACCAGCAGGAGAGGGGGGTGGGGTGGTGGAAAAAACCTTTTGTAGTGATAATCAAGGTGGGCCATTTGCAGCAGTTGACAAGAACGTCTGAGGAACAGTGGGGGATCGGGGGGGGGGGGGGGAATAAACATGGGGAAATAGTTTTACTTTGTGTAATGACCCATCCACTCCCAGTCTCTATTCAAGCCTAAGTTAATTGTATCCAGTTTGCAAATTAATTCCAATTCAGCAGTCTCTCGTTGGAGTCTGTTTTTGAAGTTTTTTTTGTTAGCAAGTCAGATACCGGGGGATGGGCACAAAATAAGGACAGAGAGAAGAGATGTGGGATGAAGAGAAATGTTTTTTTTTTTCTTTCAAAGGCAGAGCAAAGTGAGCCTGGGAGGGAGAAGAGGAAAATGAGCCAGGGACAATAGGAAGCAAAAAAGGGTGGTGTCAAGGCCAAAGGCGGTGCAGTTCAAGGCAGACAGTAAAAGAGACTCCCTCAAAATTAGAAACTGGAACAAAGGAGGAAAAGGACTGTCATTTCCCCCCACATCTTCCAAGATATTATCAGCTCCTGTCTGACCATAACTCCTGTTTGCTCCCCTCCCTCCCTCTCCCACCAGGAAGCGTCTTCAATCCCATTTGTAAAAAAATGAGGAATACTTGTGGCACCTTAGAGACTAACACATTTTTTGGGCGTAAGCTTTTGTGGGTTAAAACTGATGAAGTGGGTTTTAGCCCATGAAAGCTTATACCCAAATAAATTTGCTAGTTTCTAAGGTGCCTCAAGGTCTCCTCGGTTTTTTTTGCTGATACAGACTAACACGGCTACCACTCTGAATCCAATTTCTGACACGCGAAGGAAAGAATTCTTGTCAGACCAACAGAAGTGGAGCAACCGGAACACAATTGCCAATAGAGAATCGAAAGACAAACTGGTTTGTACAGCATGAAGCCCGAGTGGACCATATCTTTGCAGATATTATGTACTATGTGTTGTCTTATGCTTTAGATGCTGGCCGGAATAAACATGCAACATGAAAGATTAGCATCTATCACTAGATTGCAACCACGGTGACACAGCCAGGTCATGTGTGGCCAGACCTAGTCGTCAGAGCCAGAGTTTGCAGTCAGGAGACAGGGGACAAGAGTCAGCTGGGTCAAGATACCAGGGTGTCAGAGGCAGGAGACAAAGTGGAGGTCATAAACAAGAAGTCAGATGCCAGGAGTCAAGCCAGGGGAGTAGGTAGCACACAATCCAGAAGAGAGTAGAGCCCAATTGCCCAGTCAGCTTCCAGGGCCTGCGGCTGCCTTAAGTAGGGCCAGTGGGCCGATCAGCTGCTCTGGAACTCCTCCAACTGGACCTCAGGGGAGGAGTCTCGTACTGGGGCTGGGCTTTCTAGGTCTTATGTAAACTATTGCCAGCAGGCTACTAGGTGGAGGGTTGGATCATAGGTGCCTCCCCTGAGCCTTGTGGGCCTGGGTGTGAGGCCCATGACGCAGGAGATCCTGCTCCCATAGGGCAGCGTTTTTCAAAGTTCGGGTTGCGACCCAGTACTGGGTTGCGGCATGTAAGCCACTGGGTCGCTCTGGTCAAGACTGGGAAGTTAAAAGTCCCGTCGGCGGTGCTGCCCAGGTAAGGCAGGCTAGTTCCTACCTGTTCCGACACCGCGCTGCGCCCTGGAAGCAGCCAGCCGTGTGTCCGGCTTCTAGGCAGCGGGGCCATGGGGCTCCATGCGCTGTCCCAACCTCGAGCACCGGCTCCGCACTCCCATTGGCTGGCAACTGGCCAACGGGAACTGGGGGGAAGACGGGCAGTGCCTGCGGGCGAGAGTCACATGAAGCCGCTTGCGCATGTCTGCCTAGGAGCCGGACCTGCTGCTGGCCTCTTCCAGGGCACAGCGCTGTCCGTGGTGCACCCTGGCTGTGCCGCTGTCCGGGAGCCGCTGGAGGTATGTCGGCACCCCAACTCTGTGCCCCAGTCCCCAGCCCTGAGCCCCCCCAAACCTGGAACCCCTTCCTGCACCCCAAAGCCCTCATCCCCAGCCCCACCCCATAGCCTGCACCCCCAACCCAGAGCCCTGTCCCCCTCTGACACCCCAACCTCCTGCCCCAGCCCACAGCCCCTTCTCACACTCTGAACCCCTCATTCCCGGCCCCACCGTGGCAGCCCTCACCCCCGCATCCCAAACCTCTGCCCCAGCCCTGAGCCCCTCCCACACCTCAAACCCCTCATCCCCAGCTCCGTTGGGTCACGGGCATCAACTGGGTCCCAGTTTGAAAACCACTGCCATAGGGTGTAAACCAGCTAGGCATTATTTTCTATAATTTAAGGACAAGAAAACTTTTAAACTAGTTCAGCAGGAATCAAACAACTGATCCGTGATGGCTCTGCTCAAGGCTTTGAAATTTACTTCTTGTGTTAAGAAAAAAACAATAGTCTTCAGAAAGAAAGATTCTGATCAGTTCTGTAGACTGGTTATTCCTCTTTCTCTTTGCATGAACTGTAGGCAGCCACTGTTATGTTGCTTGGCCCCATTTACATGTGGAAGGCTTGGCCGGTATAGCTATATCTGCAAAGGGTTTCTAGTGTGGATGCAACAGTGGATGTGAGATGCTCTCCCATCAACATGGAATAGCTCTGTAACCCTTCTGCCCGTCAGAGTTGGCAGCAACAAGGGCCGGGTTCAGTATCTAGGGGTTCCATTCCAATAACACAATGCAAAATCGGCTTGAGCCCCCACCCAGTGACCTGGGACAAATATATACCACCCCCGCTGGGCGCCTCCAAGAGGCAATACTTCCCCTCTCGCAAGCACAGAGTCTGAGTGTAGCAAAAAGCCTTTTAATAACAGAGAGAAACAATGTGGCATTATGTTGGGGAAACACCACCAACAGGATTCATAACACAACCCATGAGCAAAAACCCACCCCAAGCAAATTGGGGCGGGTCCTTTCCCGTTGGTTCTTGAGTCCAGCAACCCAAAATCACCCAAAGTCCCAAAAGTCCCAATGACCCAAAAGTCTCTGTCCCTGGTCAGGGCAGCTCCAGAGTTCGAAAGTTTATCTGCAGAGTCATACCTCCCAACCTGAGTAGAGATTGGGGGGGGGAAAGTGGGGGTTAAGGGGCACCTTACGTGGTCCAAAGCTGATGGCCCCACCTCTCCATGGGGCTCCGCTCTGCCAGCCACCCCATGAGCTGCTCTAGGCATCCAACAAACTGCTCTGCTCCACAAGCCGCTCTGCTCGCCGTCCCGCAAACTGCAATGCTCTGCTCGCCGTCCCGCAAACTGCTCTGCTCCACAAGCCGCTCTGCTCGCCGTCCCGCAAACTGCTCTGCTCCACAAGCCGCTCTGCTCGCCGTCCCGCAAACTGCTCTGCTCCACAAACCGCTCTGCTCTGCTCACCGTCCCGCAAACTGCTCTGCTCCACAAGCCGCTCTGCTCTGCTCACCGTCCCGCAAACTGCTCTGCTCCACAAGCCGCTCTGCTCGCCGTCCCGCAAACTGCTCTGCTCCACAAGCCGCTCTGCTCCACAAGCCGCTCTGCTCGCCGTCCCGCAAACTGCTCTGCTCTGCTCGCCGTCCCGCAAACTGCTCTGCTCCACAAGCCGCTCTGCTCCACAAGCCGCTCTGCTCGCCGTCCCGCAAACTGCTCTGCTCTGCTCGCCGTCCCGCAAACTGCTCTGCTCCACCAGCCGCTCTGCTCTGCTCACCGTCCCGCAAACTGCTCTGCTCTGCTCGCCGTCCCGCAAACTGCTCTGCTCCCCGTCCCGCAAACTGCTCTGCTCTGCTCGCCGTCCCGCAAACTGCTCTGCTCCACCAGCCGCTCTGCTCGCCGTCCCGCAAACTGCTCTGCTCCACCAGCCGCTCTGCTCGCCGTCCCGCAAACTGCTCTGCTCCACCAGCCGCTCTGCTCGCCGTCCCGCAAACTGCTCTGCTCCACCAGCCGCTCTGCTCGCCGTCCCACAAACTGCTCCACCATATATCTTCAGGCTCCCCCACTGCTTAACACAACACTCAGTGATTTCAGCTCTTAGTAAGTTTAGCTCTTTTGTGATTTCAGCTTGTAGTAAGGAAGCCTCAGTGCTGGAGCACCATCTGCCCAAAGTGAATTCAGCTCAGCAGCCTGTAACTAGACTCCTAATGGAATCAAAATTAGCTCTGATATTCCACAGTGGAGAGAGGAGGAAATGCAATTAGCATGTAAGGCCCTCACCAGGGGACCCATACCACCAAGTATTAATACCTGTCCCTAGCTTTTCTCAATTCACAGAGTTTTGGAACCCATGTCCCTTGCCTAGCGAGTGCTACTTAGTTGATGGTGAGTCCCTCCATCATAACAAAAGGCCAAGTACAGTTCCACTGTCCTTGATTCCCATAATCAGGGTAATAACAATTTATTCTTCCTGCCCCAATAACAGAGACACTGGGGATCCCACAGCAGCCAAAGTGACCATTTGGGCAGCTATGGCCTCATTCTAGGCGGGGTGGGTGTGCCTATGCAAATGAGATCGGCCCCTGAAGTTCTTTTCCACAACTTGCCACACCTCACCACCAGATGTCAGGGTGGAGCTCATCCTGACTCTGCTTACAGCTCTAAACAATAGACTGGCTCCCAGCCAGGAAGACTGATTTAGCAGGGGAGAAGGTGCCTTGGCAACGATGTCACACGGTAGGGGTCTGTGATCACCTGAGGAGGCTGAGCAGGGCATCACCTGACAAAGGGGGTTACAAAAAGTTGTAAAAAGGGCAGGAGTTGCTCATCTGGGGGCCATTTTTCTCCAGCTCAGGATGGGGGAGAGCTTGAGCCTGAAGCAGCTTGATGAGGCAGGGGACGCTGTCTATCTTCCTGGACACAGATGGTCCCCCAAGGACTTGCAGGGGAAGGGTGAGCTAGTGAGGGGCATTGTGGTTCGGGTGTTTGTTGCTTTCTAAGCAATCTGCACTCTCTTGTGTGCTTTATCTGTAAAGCCAATAATGAGTTAGACTCTAGGCAGAGTGTTGGTGTGTGTTACCTCTTCACAGATACGAAGTGCCTCTGGAGAGAGTTAAACGCTAACCCAGAAGGCTCACGCCTTGGGGTGGAGTTCTGCAAAAGTGTGTGTCTAAGCTTTGGGGGAGTCTGATGGTCCAACATTGAGCCCAGGGGCAGGGCAGCTGGACAGTGGGTTCCAGTTCTCAGGTGGGGTGCCAGACCCAGGATCTGTGCCCTGAGAGCATGCCTAGGAACCCCAAAGATGGGAGCAGTGGCTAGGTTCTGTTCTGGCTCTGGAGGCTTAAAACACCTGGGGATCCAGAGGTTTGGGTTCCCAGCACAGCAATCCAGTGAGCTACCAGCAGAGTGGGCCTGGCTGGATCTGTGACAAGCATATACGAGCAAAACCGTGTTTTTGTCAGTATAGCTTATTCCAGTTGCCTCTCTCCCCCTTGAGTGAAATAAACTATCCCGGCTAACGCACAATTTTGGTAGTGTCAATGTATCTACACTAGGGACTTTTGCTAACACAGCTATGCCAGTCATCACAAACCGCACCGCATCACGTTCCTGTCTGACACACTTGTGCTGGCAAAAGTCTGTAGTGTAGACCAGGCCTTAGTTACTTTGGTTGGATCACAATTGCCACTTCATCTCTCTGAATGAGTCTCCTTGTTGGTGGGCAAATTTTCATTAGTTGGGAAAAGAAAATGTATTGGCCGTTCAGCAGCTCTTCACTCACCAGGAGCGTAGTGCTAAAGAAGCATTCAAAATGAATGTAGCGGGTCCAGTTCTGATCTCCTACACTGGTGTAAATCAAGAGTAATTCCACTGAAGTCAGAGTTACACTGGTGTAAAGCAAGTGTGAGATCACAGGAATACTCAGTGGGTTCAGATTCTCTTCTCACACTGGTGTTACGTAAGTGTAAGTCTGTTGACTTAAATGGAGTTACTCCAGACTCACATTGTTGGAGAATCCAGTCTTGCCACTTACTTCAATGGCAGCAGGATTGGGTCCTAGATAATGAGTACTGAAGGGACTTTAGAAATCTTATTCATTTTCAGCAGTTAAGCTCTTAGTTTCCTTGTTGCCATTCATACAGCTTGGCAATTTGGACCATTCTGTTTCTCACTCATTCAGTAACACAAAGGCAGTAAGTGTTTGGTTTTCTAGCCCTGCCAGGGAGTGTTTTTTAAAAAGCCAACACTACAATCCTATTCCTATTTTTCTTAGTAAAACTTATTGTCCAAAACCACTTGGAAAGCATCCCTGTAATCAAATGAGATCCACGGCTGCTGGTGAAATATTTCATTATGGTGAAGACCTCAGGCCTCACTAATGAAATATTTCACCAAGATCAGTTACTGATGTATCACCAGTGTGAGAAGGGAATCTGACCCTCATGCCTCATTACTTCAGCACGAGTACAGAGGTCTTTGTGTTTTCTGCTGCTGGTTTGAGGGGGTGAGCTAGTCGTGGTCAGTAGTGGTGTAACCTTTTGTAGTGGTGTAGCACAGTGGTTTTCGAACTTTTTTTTCTCACAACCCAGTTGAAGAAAAACACTTATCTCCGTGACCCAAAACAGTAATATCTTCTGACTAAAGTTTTCATAAAATTACAATAAAGGGCAATACATGCTAGCTTTAACCAATTCCCTTAAAGTAATAACTAAAATTAGACATTGTTACTTGTAAAACATTTTAAAATACAGTATAAATACAGTAAAAATGACCGATTGAGTTTCACTTCCTTAATGGGACGGGGTGGGCCTGCCTGGTGTTTGTGATCTCGTTCCAGTCTGGATCACAAGATGAAAGCTCTGCCCACATACCGGGTGCACTGTTGAGTCAGCTTCTTTCTTTTGCTTTTAACCTTGTCAAAGTTGAAAATCCCAGTTTGCACATGTAGGTTGTTGTGAACCGTAGCAACGACAGAACGCTAAGCTTACTTAACAGTAGATATTCTTTGCAAACACTTATCCAAAATGATGACAAATTCAATGACCAGTGGCATGTTTGGAGTGTGCTGTCACAGGTGAGTTGCCGCAGGAATTTTTCTAGTCCAGGCATCAAGTTTAGCTCCGTTACTGATTCAGGATTTTCAAAAGCTAAAGGATCTGTCATCCAATGCTTTTCCTTCAAATTTTCAAACCCCTTTGCAGGGAAGTAGGGACTAAAACTATCAGACAGAGCAGCGAGATGTAACTGTATGATACTCCTCATTTCATTCCTTTTTTCCCCCCACTGATGCTGTTCTCAGTATGTTGTAACAGCGTTGGAAACACGTAGTAGCTCGGAAGATTACTTTCCAGTTATGCTTGCCACACTGCTAATGACTTTTGTATCCGTTCACAGGGTGGAAACAAATCATTGCCTCTTCCTTACAACTTCAGATTAGCTTAAAATTGAGAAAATGTGAGCTAGAGATGACAACTTTATTAACCAGCTGTCATCATCAAACGAATTTGCCAAGTTAGACTGTTTCTCTACCAGAAAAATGTGAATCTCGTTCCTCGTACAGCGTCGTAAGCGCCCTGCCCTGTGACAGCACCCTGCCCTGTGACAGGAAATGAGTATACTCCACTCCCATTTCTGAGCATAACACTTCAAAAAGCCTGCTGCTCAGTGACCTTCCATTAATGACATTAACAATTTTCACTACTTCCCTCAGTACTGCCATAAGATCTGGGGAAATACCCCAGAGCTTTGCGGTTGAATGAAACAGTGAGGAGGGTGGTGAAACACTGGAATGCGTTACCTAGGGAGGTGGTGGAATCTCCTTCCTTAGAAGTTAAGGTCAGGCTTGACAAAGCCCTGGCTGGGATGATTTAATTGGGGATTGGTCCTGCTTTGAGCAGGAAGTTGGACTAGGTGACCTCCTGAGGTCTCTTCCAACCCTAATCTTCTAGGATTCCAAATAACACCATTACCAGCTGCCTCAGATATTTTTTCACAACTATTCCTACCTCTCATATTTGCTGCACCATCACTTGTAATTCCTTTGCAATTAGCCCAATCCAATTTGTATTTTCCAACTACGCAGTCAAGTAGTGCTTCGAATATCTGTGCTCCCGTTGTATTGGTTGGTAAAGTCAGAACAGCAAATCTTCCCTAAAGTCAACTTGCAAAACATACCTCACATAAACTAACAGTGTTGCACAATTTGAAATAACAGTACTCTCGTCAAGCTGGATAGCAAAATCCCCTCCTGACTGTAACTGAATAATAATCTGGGCTTTGAAATGCTCTGCAATATCACATATTCGCCAAGACATCGTGTTATCACTGAGAGATATACTTCTCAATTTTTCAGCAGACTTCTCATCGAAAATTGTACGCATCATATCCAGAGATGCTGGAAGAATAATTTTTTTGGCAACTGTATGGGCCTTTTTCTCTTTTGCCATATGGTATGCAACCAAATATGATGCCAGTTGTGTCTTACCATTCAAAATAGTCTACCGACCAGGAACTTGCACTGATAATTTTAATTCCCTTTGCTTCCTTTGAAAATATGTAAGAGGCTTATGAGTGAGTTCCCTGTGTTTTCTTTCTAAATGTCTTTTTCACTTTGATGGTTTAAACTCTCATTTGCAAGCATCTCACAGCAAATAACACAGCTTGGAGCTTGGTTTGCATTAGCACAATTGATGAAACCCTATTTCAAAAGAGCATCACTATGCTGCTTTGTCCATGATTTGGTTTTCTTTTTAGTAGTGGTTCAGATGAGGTCGACATGGCAGAAGTCTGTCCATTATTACTAGAACTTTCTGTTGCAGACGACGTACTTACACTTTTCATTTTCAGATGTAGATGTATCTGATGACTGTTTCTGAACTTCTTTTTCTTATTACTAAATGATCCATTTTTCAGGATGAAGGTTTGTTGGTTAAGCCTCGCAACTCGAGTCTCCACAACATTAACAAAACTGACAGTGCACGGAAAGCAGTCTCATTAGGTGATTACATTCAAAACAGCTGTGTTGTGTATGTGTGTAGTGCATAAGAAACTCTCTGCAAACAAATAAGTCTGACCAGAAATAAATAAAACGTCCAACATTTAAATGACTGTTATGTTATTTTAAAACTGTAATGAAAGACATTTTAAGAGATCATGACATTTTAAATTTGCAGGTGACCCAATCCAGCACTGGGTCATGACCCATACTTTGAAAACCACTGCTGTAGCTGACCAGCTTGGGAGTGTACCCACCACTACCTTCTGCAGTAATGGAATATTGCACATAGAATATCAGGGTTGGAAGGGACCTCAGGAGACCATCTAGTCCAACCCCCTGCTCAAAGCAGGATCAATCTCCAGTTTTTGCCCCAGATCCCAAATGGGTCCCTCAAGGATTGAACTCACAACCCTGGGTTTAGCAGGCCAATGCTCAAACCACTGAGCTAGCCCTCCCCTGTGCTCCTTTGCTGGCTCATTGAGGCTGGGTCTACACTTAAAACTTAGTTCAACACAGCAGTGGCACTCAGGGATGTGAAAAATCCACCCCTCTGAGCACGATAGCTATGCTGAGCGAGCCCTCAGTGTGGTCGTGGCTACTGGGATGGAAGAATGCTTCCATCAGTCTGGCTACTGTTGCTCGAGGAGGTGGAGTTCCTACAGCAATGGAAAACCCTCTCTGTTGCTGTCGTCTGCGCCTACACCACAGGGTCACAGTTGTATGGCTACAGCACCCGAAGTGTAGACCTGGGGCTAGTCACACATTTGGTTTGTTCAGCCGCATTCTGAGCCTTACTGGAACAGAAGGTTATAACTAGAGCTGGGTGAAATTCTTCAACGGAAACTTCTTCTGCAAAAAACGTAGATTCAGTGGCACCAAACTAGTCTGAATTCCTGTCAGTTTCTCCACCTCATTTGCCTGGTGGTGGTGGAACAATTTTTTTATTTTTTTTAAATTTGAAATGTTTCATTTCGACATTTTAACTTTTGGATTCAAAATGCCTCTTTTGCATAGAAATTTCCTTTCCTTTAATTTAAACAGAGTTCAGAAGGTTAAGAAATGCTCAGAAATTAAATGTTTTGGTTTGGGTCAAACAAACCATTTTGTTCAAGCTCAAACTTTGAATTTTCAATTCACCAACAATTTGAGAAAAATTTGTTTTCAGTTCAACTTGAAACAATTTCCCTCCCCTGATTTTCTGTGAACCAAAAAAAAATCCTCTATTCACCCAGCCGTAGCCAAGAGTTCTCTCCGCTCAGAGTAGAGGAGTAAATCCTGGTGTCCTGAAGAGAGTCCATTCAGGTATTTTCATTCTGCTTCCTTAGATTCCTCTTTGCCATTTCAATTACACCAGGGCTTCTTCGCTTTTTGTCCTAAACGCTTACACAATGTTGCTGGGCTCTATGAAACAGCTACATTGTTTCACCTCACTGTTTGTAGGAGTGATGGGTGAAGTTTGTGCTACATAAATGAAAGTTCTTGGTATGTGTCATAGGGATAAATGATGCAAATATAACATGATTTTTAAGTGTGTGTTGGATCCCCCTCTATGGCTGGCCACACAGAAGGTAATAACCTGCTACTGCTGCCAGCTAATGGAGTTAGCACTTACAGTGGTAAATCTGTGCTGAAAGTCAAGCATTCAGACCCTGGTGATGACTCATGGCACAAACCATTACAAAAATGCATTGTGGCTAATATATAACTAACTTTGTAACTGGGCAGCAATATGGACCTGGATCCTAAGAGAGAACTCAGCACCTCCATTCCCACTTATTTCTTTGGGAGTTGAAGGAAATCTGCCCATCATCAGAGTGGGACCTCTATGAGCAATCCATGGAAGTTTTTCTTTCTTACTCTCTTTAAAATAGTTTGCCTAAGATTTAAATTTGTTCTGCCCTACAGTTGAGTTTAAAAAATTAAAATCAATATCAGATATTAAAATTTATATCTTTTAAAAATCTCATGTAAGTAGAGCTGTTTGGGAAAACAGAAAAAAAGTGTTTTCAAATATTTGTGTGACAATATTCCATTTTTTCACTGAAATTGAATTTCAATGGAAATTTTCTAGCCAGTTCACCTGCTTACGTGTTGAATAAACTCTTCACCACTTGGGCAGTGAAAGTTGAACTATTCAGCACTATTTGAACATGGATTTCTGTCTGAGCAAAAATGCTGTAATAATAATCTCCCCAAATGCAATGTCCTGCATTTTTCTTTTCTCCTAGAAGTGTCTGTATGTTCAATCCAAATGAAATGGGTGAGATTCATGGTAATTTGGAATTTGTAAAAATACACTGGAATTAATAGAGTTACATTTACTTAAACCAGGTGTGAATTTGGCTACATTCTGTCCTCATGTGCACCCCTACAATCCCATTGAATTTGCAAAGATTTAAGGGAAGATATAAGTTGTGTATGCTTTATTAGACAGTAGACCAAATTTTGCTGTCCAAAGCAATGCCATTTTTATAAGATGTAACTGAGAACAGATCTTTTTTGTAATTACTTCTAGAAGTAGTGATTTTCACATCCCTGATGCGAATACCAACCGTAACCTATGCAAAATTCATATTTATGTAGTAGTTTTAGGACGAAGTCTTTAGTAAACTACTGCAAGAGGATTATGGTATCCTGCCTCTGAGCTGGTACTCAGCCTATAGGGGGCAGTAGTTACAAAAACACATTAAGTAAGAACGGCCACACTGGGTCAGACCCATGGTCCATCTAGCCCAGTATCCTGTCTTCCGACAGTGGCCAGTGTCAGGTGCCCCAGAGGGAATGAACAGAATAGGTAATCAAGTGATCCATCCCCTGTCGCCCATTCCCTGCTTCTGGCAGTCAGAGGCTGAGGACATCCAGAGAATGGGATTGCATTCCTGACCATCTTGGGAATAGTCATTGATGGACCTCGCCTCCATGAACTTATACTTATCTAATTTTTTTGAGCCCCATTATAGTTTTGCCCTTCACAACATCCCTGACAACCAGTTCTACAGGTTGACTGTGCATTGTGTGAAGAAATATTTCCTTTTGTTTGTTTTAAACCTGCTGCCCATTAATTTCATTGGATGATCCCTGATTCTTGTGTTATGAGGAGTAAATAACACTTCCTTATTTACTTTCTGCACACCACTGGTGATTGTATAGACCTCGATCAGATCCCCCCTTAGCTGTCTCGTTTCCAAGCTGAAAAGTCCCAGTCTTTTTAATCTCTCCTCATATAGAAGCTGCTTCATAACCTTAATCATTTTTGTTGCCCTTCTCTGTATCTTTTCCAATTCTAATATATCTTTTTTGAGATGGGTGGACCAGAACTGCCTGCAGTTTTCAAGGTGTGGGCGTACCATAGATTTATATAGTGATTATATTATTATTTATTTATTATTATGATATTTTCTGTCTTATTATCTATCCCTTTCCTAATGGCGCCTAACATTTTGTTGCTTTTTTGATTGCTGCTGCATATTGAGCAGATGGAGAACTATCTACCATGAATCCAAGGTCTCTTTCTTGAGTGGTAACAGCTAATTTAGATCCCATCGTTTTGTAGGGATAGTTGGGATTATGTTTTCCAATGTGCATTACTTTGCATTTATCAATATTGAATTTCATTTGCCATTTTGTTGCCCCATCAAGCAGTTTTGTGAGATCCCTTTGTAACTCTTCGCAGTCTACTTTGGGCATAACTATCTTGAATAATTTTGTATCATCTGCAAACTTTGCCACCTCAGTCTTTACCCCTTTTCCCAGATAATTTATGACTATGTTGAACAGCACTGTCCCCAGTACAGATCCTTGGAAGAATGCACTATTTACCTCTCTTCAGTGTGAAAACTGACCATTTATTCCTACCCTTTGTTTCCTATCTTTTAACCAGTTACTGATTCACGAGAGGACATTCCTTCTTACCACATGACTGCCTACTTTGCTTAAGAACTTTTGGTGATGGACCTTGTCACATGCTTGTTGCAAGTCCAAGTACACTAGATCCACTGGGTCACCCTGTGACGTTCCCCTCTGGTGTTGTCTGGACCAGTGATGTGCTAGGCCACTCCAATCCTTGATTCTGGGCAGCCAGCCTTACCCTGCTCTGCTGTGAGAACCCCCACTCCTGGGCTGTTCATGCACCGCCTCTGGCATGTAAGCGACTTGAAAGCGAATGACACCAGCCAATATCTCCGGTCCCAGAAACAACCCTAAGAACCTCCGTCTTGCAGCGTCCAGTTATGCCCGCTGGATGCTGCAAGCTCATATAAGTTTGTCAATTTAACAAAGAAATTGCTATGTACCAGGCTTGTTATCCCAAGGAGTCTCTGACATGCTTCAAACCAAACACACTGCTTCAGGTAGAATAAACAAACAGATTTATGAACTATAAAGGTAGATTTTGAGTGATTATAAGTCAAAGCATAACAAGTCAGATTTGGTCGAATGCAACAAAAGCAAAACACATTCTACGCTGATCTTAAAGCTTTCAATGTCCTTACAAACTTAGATGTTTCTCACCACAGGCTGGCTGGTTACTTTTCAGACAGGCTCTCCCCTTTGATCATCGGTTCAGTCACTTGATGGGGGTGGTGTCTGTAGATGTAGGTGGAAGAGAGAGACCATGGCAAAATGTCTCTCCCTTTTATCATGTCCTTTCTTTCCTCTTGGCTTTGCCCCCTGTCCCCCTTCAGAGTCAGGTGAGCACTACCTCATTGCAGTCCCAAACTGACCAAAGGAAGGGGGTGACTCCCTCCAGGGCCTAACAGATTCTTTTGTTGCTTTCTAAGCCAGTGTCCATTGTTCCTGTGAGGCTGGGCTGGGTTTGTCCCATCCGTGCCCTGACGAGGTGTGAACTGCCCCTCTGTTCTTGGAGAGTTTTTGCATCGGCCTGCTTAAAGCCATGAGGATACATTTTCAGCCTCATAACTATATACATGAAATCATAATCTATAACCTTACTATACCATTACTGTAGCAGTTACTATAACATCACTATAACAACCAGGCTCAGTGCATCATGAGCCTTCCGAAGACACCCAACATGACAAACTTTGCATTGGCTACCACACAATCATTTTATAAAGATGAACATGGGGGTACAGGGGTTTCCGCAAGGCACAGAGCGTCACACCTCTCCTCTTAGTTTACTGCAAGAGGGTTAGTCACTGACTATCTCAAAGCCAGTTTGTTGTTATGGTTCTCTTGGCATCCAGCCATTAAGGCCAGTAGGCAGTGTGCCTCAGTTTCCCCACTCACACACAGCAGACCAGTTTTTTTTAATGGTTTCTCATGCTGTAATAAGCTTTAAACCTGTTTAATTAGAACCAGAGGCTGGTTTAAGCAATAGGTTACATACCACAGTAGTTCTGCAGTTTCATATTTGAGTTCCTTCAGAACTCTTGGGTGAATACCATGAGGTCCTGGTGATTTATTACTATTTAATGTATCAGTTTATTCCAAAATCTCCTCTACTAACACCTCAGTCTGGGACAGTTCCTCAGATTTGTCACCTAAAAAGAATGGCTTGGCTGTAGGAATCCTCCTCACATCCTCTGCAGTGAAGACTGATGTAAAGAATTCAATGAACTTTTCCACAATGGCCTTATATTTCTTGACAGCTCCTTTAGCACCTCAATCGTCCAGTGGACTCCCCCCACCCTTATTGTTTGGCAGGCTTCCTGCTTTTCATGTACTTAAAATTTTTTTTGCTGTTAATTTTTGTCTTTTGCTAGTTGCTCAAATTCTTTTTTTTGGCCTGCCTAATTATACTTTGACACTTGATTTGCCAGAGTTTATGTTCTATTTTCCTCAGTAGGATTTGACTTCCAATTTTTAAAGGATGCTTTTTGCCTCTAGCTGCTTCTTTTACTTTGTCGTTTAGCCATGGTGGTACTTCTAAAAATTCTTTTACTATGTATTTTTATTTGGGGGTATACATTTAATTTGAGCCTCTATTATGGTGTTTTAAAAAAGTTTCCATGCACTTTTGTGACTGTATCTTTTAATTTCCATTTAAGTATCTTCCTCATTTTTGTGTAGGTCTCTTTTCTGAAGTCAAATGCTATGGTGGGGGACCTAGCTTATAAACTTGGCACGCACGCTGTCCTGGCAACTCTGGATGATCCTAAATGACCTTGTACATTCCTTGATGTTGAACTGTTTTGACATGTGAGACTTCAAGCTCCACTAATTGGAGTGTTCTGAAATAGGGTAACCTCAACCCAATCATCATTAATATGCATTTGAGAAGAAGAAAAAAGGTAGAAAAGTTAGAATGTGCAAAGGTGGCATCTGTAAATGTTCATACAGAAAAATGATCTTGTAGTTAAGGAATTGGATGGGGACTTTGGAGGGCTGGGTTTAATTCCCAGCTCTGCACAGGTTTCCTTTATGACTAAGGACAACTTACTGGGGGTATGTCTACACTGCACACTAAGTCCATATGTGTGCGATTTGGTCTTGTGAAATCAGTGTTTCCAAGCCCATGCTTGAGCCTCCACACTGCACTATAAACCTGGGGCTTGCAATTGCTGGACGCGGGTCTCACAGCCAGCCTAACACATCCATACTGCACTTCTGATCTGACTGGGGTCTATGACTTGAGCTGCAGCCACACTGCAAAATGACAGGGCTTGGACCCGAGACACAGTGGGACTTGGGCTCTGACCCACCGCATAGCAGGGTTCTAGGATCCAGGTCCCCAGTGCTTGCTGACCCAAGTCAGACTGATTTGGGTGTCAATGGAAGAGGGGCTTGGGTTCAAACCTGAGTCAGAGCTCAAGCTTAGTGTACAGTGTAGGTACACCCTTAATCACTCTGTGCTTTGATTCCCCATCTATAAACTGGGGATAATATTTCTTGGCTCCCACCCTTTGGCTTGTCTGTTTAGATTGTATGCCATGCAGGGACCTAGCACAACAGGGTCTTTGCCTGTAGATGCTACTGTCTTGTAAATATAGAACAATGGTGATGTTAATAACACTGAATGGATTTTCTTCAATCTTGGTTTCCTTTATAATACTTGAGACGCTCCACAAACCAAGCCTAGTTTCTGGATGTAAAGCTCCGTGGACTAGAACCTGGATCTGCAGAGCCGGGAACAGTTGATGGTCCCACAGCACTACTGGGAAGCAGTGTTGAGCCCTACCTAAGGAGCACTGTGGAGAATAAGCATCAAAGGAGGTACCACCCAAGACAGTACCCTGCAGCCCTCTGATTGGTCAAGCACCCCATTTAACCCTAGCAGATGGCTCAGGAAGTTGTCTGGGAAACCTCCCAGTCTTTGATCTGCTGTGACTCCAGACTTTACCTTGTCTTCTGGTCTCAGCCTGACCCTTGCTGCCTGATTCCTGCCTGGAACTATCTCTGATCGCTGGTCTCTGACTCTGACCCTGATTCCTGCCTCCTGATTCCATCCTGGTACTGCCTCTGATCTCTGCTCTTTCACCCCAGCCTGACTGTGACTCCGACTCTTGCTTATTGAATCTGGCTTTTGTGATTCCTGCGACTACCGTCCCTGATGTGCAGATCCCAACTCAGCTGTGACCACTGGGCCAGACCGCCTACACCCTAGGCCCATACACTGGCTTTACTAGAGCACACAGTTTCTGACTGGAACATTTGGAGAGACTATGTTCTACCTCCTCATGCCACCAACTCCTATGTGGCTCAACAGATGTCACTCAGACTTTGGGAGAAAGAACTGAAATTTATGAGCAACTGATTCCCAATGGAACTGGGAAATTAGGAGTTGGAAGAGGAGGTGAAATTCAGCCAGGGCTACAGTGGGTGCCACGTTCTGTAACGGACGTTGTCTACAGCAGTGTCTCCATGTACTGAGGATGATGTGAGTCCTATATGAATAGCTGATCGCATGCTATTTCTGGCATTTTGGGTTGCAGATTTATGTCAGTGCCTAGATTCAATATCATTTACTCTAGACTTGAACCTTAGCTCTGATTTGGCCCAGAACCCTGAAACTCTAGTCTAAATCTAATCCAGATCCAAACACAGCCTCTGGATTCTACCAGTGCTTAAACAAGCAGTTGCTACTAATAAAGCATTGAGCACATTTCCCACCACACAGCCCTTTGTAACTGATTCCACTTGGACCAATAGTGGGATTTGAACCTGGCCTTACACAGCTGCAAATGTGAACAGTTAGGTGCCAATAGACTTGTGAGGATCTGGACCTAAACTCCCTAGCTGGCAAGTGTAGTAGACTCATTCACCTCTTATGTGGACTAGCCCCACTAGGGGAGACAAAAGTCCATCCCCCCTTTCATAGAGCACTATCATTATGTAGCAAAAAATGCCCCCCCACCCCCCTCAAGCCCCCACAGATTTAGCAGCTATGGAAGTTTGTCATTTCTTGGCCTTTGGGCTATGATCAAAGACCAAATCAGTTTCCGGTCTCTAGCCTGCCCTGGCGGAAAGGGATTTCTGATTTACATTATTTGTGGCACTTTCTTCTACTCTATCCACGTTTTCCAAGCTTCACTTCAGCCGTACGTGCCTCTTCAACCTCAATATTTGCTCAAGGAAACCAGTCCTATTGGTTTGGTTCCCTACTCAGTTCACTCAGCAAACATTTGGCAGACACTGACAGGCATCTGTGTGGCAAAGCGTGGGTGAGAAAGGTCTGTCCCACCTCCGGCTTGAGCAGTAAACACAACGCTTCCTGAATGTCTCGGAAGATTGTGACTGTTTGTCACGCCAGTAGTAGAAAAACAGTGGAGATGATGTTAAAGGAAATAGTGTGGCTAGCCCAGCAGGAACAGTTCTGCGTAGTTGTGTCATGGTCCCTCTGCTTCCTTGTCCTCAGCTCACTTGGCACGGTCTGTGCAAGAGGAACCGGCAGATGTGAGTGCTAGCCCTGCCGTTGTGCTGACGGTCTGGGTACCATTGTGTGCAACACAAAGACAACCCTGAAGACCAAACTGGTCAAGTATTTGTTACAGTGTGACTAAAAGCACTATCCCCCATGGCAAGGGTTAAGGCTTTGTCTGGCTTTAAAAACATCTTTCTGACCATAAAACAAAGCCTGGAGTAAAGGAAAAAGCTTCTTGGTCAATGACTTGCCATCATGGACTGTATCACCTCAGGACTTAATTACTTTAAAACTAGGATGAACTTGGCTCCAGCGTGCTGTTAGATGTGGGGGAGAGCAGCTCTGAAGCTGCCATTTGGCAGCTTTGGGAAGTTATGCAGCAGAAATTGAACTCAGGTAATGACATGCTGCCTACTTACAGTAGATACTCTCTACCAGCCCATATAATTTCCCTCCTTCCAAAAATGCAGCACTTAAAGCACTTTGAAACCATAAAGTGCTCTGTTCTCGTTTCTCTGACTCGTTTCTCCTTACGGCACCCCCAGGAGGCAGCAGGGAAGGTATTATTATTGAAAAGGCTGCTCTTGGCACGATGGACTATTATGTTTATTCATTTGGTGGCAGTCTTCTCTGAGCCACTCCTGGACTCATGCCACAAGGCCGTGGTGAGCATGCTGAGCTTCAAATGGGACCTAACAGCCTTGTGGCCATTTCCTAAGAAAATTTCAACCCAGGTAATTGCATTCTACCGGCTTCAGTTCCACGTCCAGGTTCAAATGGATATTTTGTATCACTTCTTGCCCTAAAAGGTTATAGAATGTTGTGAGTTTAGCTGCTGCCTTTTCACCCCAGAAGTGGCTGAATTTCAGCAGCGGGTGAAGTAATCCCTATATACAATATGTAGAGCATTTAAGTTGAAGTGTTTTGAGATAACAAAGTGTTCTATATACGTTTTTATTATGTTCCACATTAAAGGCTGCTACATTTTGATGGAGGGTGTATATAAGTAGGTTATGGTTTGTGCACCTTGAGATCCTATTTATCTTGGGCTGAGCGACACTGGGTATAGTACATTTAAGGCACTTTTCCTAGGATAATGCAGTTGCTATTTATACAACAGTGACCTGGACTGCATTAGTAGGAGCATTGCCAGCAGATTGAGGGAAGTGATTATTCCCCTCTATTCGGCACTGGTAAGGCCACATCTGGAGTACTGTGTCCAGTTTTGGGCCCCCGACTACAGAAAGGATGTGGACAAATTGGAGAGTCCAGTGGAGGGCAACGAAAATGATTAGGGGGCTGGGGCACATGACCTGTGAGGAGAGGCTGAGGGAACTGGGCTTATTTAGTCTGCAGAAGAGAAGAGTGAGCGGGGCGTTTGATAGCAGCCTTCAACTACCTAAAGGGGGGTTCCAAAGAGGATGGAGCTAGGCTGTTGTCAGTGGTGGCAGATGTCAGAACCAGGAGCAATGGTCTCAAGTTGCAGTGGGGGAGGTCAAGGTTGGATATTAGGAAACACTATTTCACTAGGAGGGTGGTGAAGCACTGGAATGGGTTACCGAGGGAGGTGGTGGAATCTCCTTCCTTAGAGGTTTTTAAGGCCTGGCTTGACAAAGCCCTGGATGGGATGATTTAATTGGGGTTGGTCCTGCTTTGAGCAGGGGGTTGGACTAGATGACCTCCTGAGGTCGCTTCCAACCCTAATCTTCTATGATTCTATGGTTCTATGACTTTAAAAATCTGAAACTGAGATGTTTTCCAATTGAATTTGCCTATTTCAGTTTATGTAACATGCAGCTTTATGATCTGCTAGCAAGGCTTTAAAAAAAATCTAATTTCCCCTCGCTTTGACACTGTTTGGGTTCTCACTCATATAACCCCAGGTTAGAGCTCATCAACACCTCCCTCACAGATGAGGTGGAGAGAAAAAAGAGCCTACAAAACCCAGGAGCCTTGTGTTCACAGTGTTTTAATCCAGCAACTAAAGGGTTCATTATTTTAGAACTCGTGAGTTAAACAAAAGGGGATTCCATGTCAGGAGCCCTCTTTCTATTGGCTAGAAACATATGGGTCCAGACAAAATGCTACACTGTTGTGACTAGTGTTCTAGCCTGCTACTGTGTATAATTAGTCTGAGGAAATGGCTGTGCATAGTAGCAGCTTCAATAATAAATGTGCTGGCTTCTAAGTTGTTTAGACCATTCTAGTGATCTCTGAGTGCTGCGGAAGTTTTTCCGGTGTTTTTAAATAAGAATTAAGCATTGATTAAGGAAATCCAAATGGGTGGTTGGTGAATCTTCATGGTGCTGCGGTCAGTGATTGAACCATGATAGGGCATGGGAGAGAGTTGTGCGAATAATGGATTTTTTTGGTTATCTGGCAATTCCTTAAAAAAAGTTTTGGATTGAACAAAACATTTCATTTGACCTGAACTGAAATGTGTCGTTTCAATTTTGAATATTTTTTTAGTCATTTTAAATGAAAAAGTATCAATTTAAAGGAAGTTTAGAACTGAAAAATCAAAACACATTTCATTTTGAAAACACCAGAATGAAGCATTATGATTTTTTCAGGATGTTTATTTATTTATTTAGCTGAAATTGACATGAATTCACATAATATTTCTGTCATCCCGAACCTGCATTTTTCACCAAAAAAAAGTGTGAGTTAAAAACTTTCACTGTGCAATCCTACACACAGTGCTTAACTAAACAGCCTAAAGATGTGTCCCGTGACACAGGCATCTCTCCAGTATCCAGCTGCAATGTCCCTCACTTGTTCAGGGCCAAGAACAAAGGCTAACCTGATTTATTTTGCTTGAGGCAAAGAGAAGCGGATAGTGCATGCACTGACTTCAAGCTCTGTAAGGACACTTTGTGAACATAATGCCCGGAACAAAGCCATGTGCGTCTTGTTCCTTAATGCTCTTTTCACTTTGGTATAAAAATATTGCTCTCAATATTTAGTGTTGCAGTGAAAAAAAGTGTACTGTTCTCTGGTAGAGATGGGGCCAAACCAAAACCCAGTCGATTTGCTGAGTGGGCGGGGTTGTAATTCAGATCTCAGTGTTGCAGCCTGACCTAATTCCCATTGAGTGACGTCAGTGATGTTCTCATGCACTGTTCTGAGTACCTGAATATTTCTCCTTGTGCAAAGTCTAAAATTAGTGGTTGTTGTTGTCTTGTCTCTTGATCATATTAGGCCATGAAGTCTGAGAATGAATTTGGCAACTCATATAGGGTCCTTTGTAAGGGCTCGAGGCAAGGTATTCAATCCCAAAAGTTTCACTTTTCCTTACAATATTACATTCAAGAGTGTGGGCAGGTGTAAAAGCATTCTCCTGACACATCTTGCCAAGTGGATACATCTTGGTCCCATCTCTACTGATTTTCATTCCTGTGGCATCTCCCATCCACAGTCTCACAATAGTGGATATTATTTTCTGAGTTGCTTTGATGTCAATCAGAGAATCTTTCATCTTTTAACTATTTATTTCAGCTAATATTTCCCTTGAACATAAGAACACAATGGTATGACTATCCTCAACAGCTGTCATTCCAACCTGAGTTTTTGATCTTCCAGTTTAGCTAGGTCCTTAGCTAGCTCACTCCCATGCACACCAACATCTGATGGAATCCACTGAAAAGTCAATTTATTGGCTCCCTTTCCAATCATCTGCTCCTCCTTGTGAATTGCATTGTTGCTAATGTTCTGATTTCTTTGAAAGGAACAGAGGATCACCGACCATAAGTCAACAAACATCACATCATCTGCCTCTATTTTTGACATGTTTGTTTCTTGCAGTGCAGTGAAAATAGCTTTCAGTTTGGCCGTATAGTTCAAGCTAATGTACCCTGAACTAGAGCTCATTATTGTACTCTCTCTATGAGGCCACTAGATGAAGAAACTACAACTATCATTCTTGAAGGATTTGTCTAATGAACCATCAGTGTACACATGAATCTGTTTGACTCATGACTGATACTACTGAGTAGTCTTATCTACAATTTTCCCTAGTGTGGCCAAATCCGTGTCTTCCTTTGAGCAAGGTTCCAAAAGAGAGAGACATTTACTAAAGGAAATAAGGTAATGCGGAGGAATTACTGGGCATACAAACTTCTTCATGCGCTCTAGCTTCCTAACATCATCAAATGCTTCCATTTCTTTAGTAGTCTTTACATACTGTGACAATACTCTGTCCTTGCCTCTGTGGGTCCCGCGTTTCCTGGCGGATCTCGCTGGCCTCAGAGGCTCACTGTGACCCTCCATGTAACCCTTCTCTTTCTAGAGACAAGGGTCACAGTCTACTGAGCCATTTTCATCATAAGCCAATGAGGGAGGTGAGGAGAAGTTATCCTTCCTTGCACAGTCTCTGTTGTCTCTTAGTCTCAGTGATTAATCGAGGCAAAGGTGTGGGGGGAGCCCGGGCCCACCCTCTACTCCGGGCTCCAGCCCAGGGACCCTATTAGTATCAGCTGTGGTAGCTGACCTTTTAGAAACATGACATGTGCAATTCCCTGGGCTACTTCCCCCACACAGCAGCCCTCACTTCCTCAAGCTCCACTTCACCCTTACCTCAGGGCCTCCTTCCTTGTGCCTGATATGGTGTGTACTACTCAGCCTCTCCAACAGCGCAACTTCCTCCCACAGCTCCTGACATGCACATCCACCTGACTAACTGCGAGGCTTTTAACTAGTTTCAGCCAACCCCTGATGGGCTTCAGGTGTCCCAATCAACCTAGCATTCTCCCTGCCTTCTGGAAAGTTCTTAAATGGCCCCAGGTCTTAATTTACCTGGAGCAGCTGCCATTTCAATTATCCTGGTACCAGGGATTTGTTTAGCCTGGAGCTAATATATTTATCTCCCACTACTTTTCTATAGCCATCTGGCCTTGCCCCGTCACAATACCTTTTGAAACAAGATGATCATTTCAGCTTAATTTGGCTTTCCAATTTCTGAACAGACCTGAGCAGTGATGACATTCAGGTAGGGAATGAAGACAGTTTCTATACTGAATTTGCTGTTCTTTTCTATGATTGAACATCAGACTCTTGTTCACAGATTGCTTTCGGAGTGTCTCTTACTGCTCCAATTATCATGAGAACTGCAGACGACAGCACAACATCAGTCTTAGCAAGATTACCAGAAGCAGAACATGACCAGACAGGTAATGGATACTCAAGTTTTGGGCAAATTATTAAGCAGTGTGTTGTTTTCAGTGTCTTAACATGTGAACCCCAGTTGGTACTGGCAATACATCATAGAAGATAACAGCCTATAGAGCTAGCTTAAGCTATTTTATGTAGCAGCTACACAAGAAACCTACAGGCCTACATCCTGTAAGATAATTAGCTTAAATAGTTAGCTTAAGGCTTTGAGGCCTATCTTCTTAGTGTATGCGCAATGTGCCTCAGGTGGCATGTGACCAGGATTCATCACTGAATTTGGTCCCCTGGTTGGATCATTAGCTTCCTGGTCCAGGCCGGGTACTGATGGGGAGCATAACATGAACACTGATCCATGCCCTCCCTTTGAGGCCTATGAGCCTTAGCATAAGTGAGTTACCCAACAGTGGCAGCCATCTTTCCGACTTGTGGTCCAAACCTTAGTTCTGTGTCCAAGGTCACTCCAAAGTATACCAGGTTCCTCTCAATGGCAATACCTTCTCCAGCTAGTGACAATTTTGGCCAGTAGGTGAGACTCCTACAAGTTGTGATAAAGTAGGTGGACTTTATTTTTGCTTGATTCAGCGGGAATTGATGTTCCTTTGCCCATCTAGTTATAATGTCCAAGTCTTCATTTAATTCATTCTCCAAAACATCTATTTCATGATCTATGATACGAAGCATAATATCGTCTGCATATGGACGTACAGTTGATTTCAAGCAGAGCTCCCTCTGACTTCAGTGGGCATTCCATGCACAGAATGGGCCCTATTTTATACCCTGAGCATGGGGTCAAGTGAGGATCCCAGCAATGGTTTTTTTTCACACTTAAAAAAAAATACAGCCCAAGGTGACTGTTAAAAAGCAAGACATGTGAGGAGGAGGGAGATCAGGATTATGCAAGGCACCATGTGATGCACAACGTGAGGAACTACAACTACACCTCAGCTGCTAGAAGAGGGCTTCATTCTCCTTGGTTGAACTAACCTAGTTATCCCTAGCCTGATTCTTGCTTGCATATTTATACCTGCCTCTGGAAATTTCCACTACATGCATCCGACAAAGTGGGTATTCACCCACGAAACCTTATGCTCCAATACGTCTGTTAGTCTATAAGGTGCCACAGGACTCTTTGCCGCTTTTACAAGTAAATGCGAACCAAGCCCACTTGTATAACACAAATGGGATTGCAACATCAGTGTGACAAAACCCCGCATGACTCATCACATAAACACCACCCTATACCGGAAACCTACTGACTGCTATGCTTACCTACATGCCTCCAGCTTTCATCCAGACCACACCACATGATCCATTGTCTACAGCCAAGCTCTACGATACAACTGCATTTGCTCCAACCCCTCAGACAGAGACAAACACATACAAGATCTCTATCAAGCGTTCTTACAACTACAATACCCACCTGCTGAAGTGAAGAAACAGATTGACAGAGCCAGAAGAGTACCCAGAAGTCACCTACTACAGGACAGGACCAACAAAGAAAATAACAGAACACCACTAGCCATCACCTTCAGCCCCCAACTAAAACCTCTCCAACGCATCATCAAGGATCTACAACCTATCCTGAAGGACGACCCATCACTCTCACAGATCTTGGGAGACAGGCCAGTCCTTGCTTACAGACAGCTCCCCAACTTGAGGCAAATACTCACCAGCAACCACACACCACACAACAGAACCACTAACCCAGGAACCTATCCTTGCAACAAAGCCTGTTGCCAACTGTGTCCACATATCTATTCAGGGGACACCACCATAGGGCCTAATCACATCAGCCACACTATCAGAGGCTCGTTCACCTGCACATCTACAAATGTGATATATGCCATCAAGTGCCAGCAATGCCCCTCTGCCATGTACATTGGTCAAACTGGACAGTCTCTACGTAAAGGAATAAATGGACACAAATCAGACGTCAAGAATTATAACATTCAAAAACCAGTCAGAGAACACTTCAATCTCTTTGGTCACTTGATTACAGACCTAAAAGTGGCAATTCTTCAACAAAAAAAACTTCAAAAACAGACTCCAATGAGAGACTGCTGAATTGGAATTAATTTGCAAACTGGATACAATTAACTTAGGCTTGAATAAAGACTGGGAGTGGATGTGTCATTACACCAAGTAAAACTATTTCCCCATGTTTATTCCCCACCCCGCACTGTTCCTCAGACGTTCTTGTCAACTGCTGGAAATGGCCCACCTTGATTATCACTACAAAAGGTCTCCCCTGCCCCCCCCCCCGCCCCCCGCTCTCCTGCTGGTAATAGCTCACCTTACCTGATCACTCTCATTACAGTGTGTATGGTAACACCCATTGTTTCATGTTCTCTGTGTATATAAATCTCCCCACTGTATTTTCCACTGCATGCATCTGATGAGGTGAGCTGTAGCTCACGAAAGCTTATGCTCAAATAAATTTGTTAGTCTCTAAGGTGCCACAAGTCCTCCTTTTCTTATCACTAAAGTGGAAACTTTTCCTTTAATTTCAGTGGCTGACAGTTGGGGCTTCTAAGGGCTATTTCAATACAAATTATTATGAAGTCCCAGCTTGTGGAAAGATCAGGCACCCGACTAAGGTAAGGACAGATACAGGAGATAGCCTTAGATTTAAATGTGGAAAAAAATTAGTGGTCCTGTGTTCACAGGACAGAACCCGTCCTATAGTAGGCACTGCCTGGCCCCTAGGCTGGCAGCCTCATTAGATAGGCCAGAATTGATTGAGCATGCAGACAGAGACCCCTTCTCATGTTTAGAGGCTGGTCCCTCGCACTATCTATGTCTTACCTGCCCTGGATAAATAGAGGACTTTTGTCACCCAGGGGGCTATCAATCCAGCAGTGTACTTACAAACAACCACCATATTTACTTCCAGAGCTTGAATGGTACATTTCTTCCCACAAGTAATAAGTATGAGATTTCTCCCTCACTGACTGAGTTCTAATCCCTGTGGAATCTCTAGCAGATTGACCTGCAGTGGCAGTGGTTGGGAGAGAACGGTCTGTCACAAATGCAACATTGATTTGCTCTAGTTAAATGCTAAATTATGTTATTGGAATTCAGAGGTTTGCAGCTTACATGGCAAATAGCGAGCAGCTTAACAGCAGCAGCTGGGACTGTTTTCTTAATATCTACAGACTGCAAGAGGGTGCTGGCTGGGATGTAGTTTAATGACTATCAGGAGTTTAGATACGACCGTGGCTGACACAGTGCAGAGATCTAGGCCAAACAATTTCTATATACAGTTTTAGTTGCCTAAGTACATGATCTGCAGGCTTCAAGAGAATGTTTCCGGATCAGAGTCCTAGCTGTTTTGAAGAGGGAGTACGGTTTCATGCCATGAGCAGGGGGCTAGGAACCAGGGCTCTTGGCTCTGCCTAGATTTAATTAACCACTTATAAGATGCATATCGCTGTAGTGTCTAGGCTGACTCACTGTATGACCTTGAGCAAGTTACACAGGATCAAAGGATCAAAAGCAGCCACTCACTTTGGGAGTGTCCACTTGGCGGTGCCCAGTTTAAGATATTTTTGGCCACGTGTCCTAAAGGGCTAAGCACTCCTGCATGGGGCCAGGTTTTCAAAGGTGCTTGGCTTCCATTTAGGCAACCAAATGAGCAGCCAGCTTTTCAACAGAGGCCAGCATGCTGGGTGCTGAAGGGGTGTGAACACCTGGCCAAGGGAGCACAATACATTGCTGCGGGTTGCTCAGCAGTTCTGAAAATCTGGCTTGACTTTGTTCCTAAATGCAAGCTGAGCTCTTTTGAAAACATGGGCCCAATGGTGCGCATGAAGGGCCCAATTTGCAAAAATGTACAGCTGAAGTCCACTGAAGTTGAGTACTCAACATCCTTGAAACATTACCTCATTAACCTCCCATTTTTGTACAATGGAGTACTCCCTGCCTCACAAGGAGGCATTAGTATGTGTAATTCCCTCCAAGATCCTTGGCTGGCAGATACCACCTGCAATTAAGTGAGTTGTTATTTCTTGTCCTGTTCTTCCAAAGGAACAAAGGAGGGAGTTGAACCAGCTCCTTGGCTGGAGCCAGGCCTTCCTCCAGTTCCGCTCCCATTCATGACCTAGGTTTCAAAGGGTGGACCCAAGGGCTGTCGATTACTCACAGTTAACTCATGCGATTAACTAAAAAAAAAAAAATTAATCATGATTTTAAAAATTAACCATGATTAATTGAAGTTTTAATCGCACTGTTAAACAATAGAATACAAATTGAAATTTATTAAATATTTTCGGATGTTTTTCCACATTTCCAAATATATTGATTTCAATTACAACACAGAATACAAAGTGTACAGTGCTTTATATGTTCATGTTATTTTTCCTTTATAGTATTATTTTTGATTCCAAATATTTGTACTGTAAAAATGATAAACAAAAGAAATAGTATTTTTCAGTTCACCTCATACAAGTACTTTAGCGCAATCTCTTTATCATGAAAATGCAACTTACAAATTAGATTTTTTTGTTACATAACTGCACTCAAAACCAAAACAATGTAACACTTAAAAGCCTACAAGTCCACTCAGTCCTACTTCTTGTTCAGCTAATCGCTAAGACAAACAAGTTTGTTTATATTTATGGGAGATAATGCTGCCCTCTTCTTGTTTACAATGTCACCTGAAAGTGAGAACAGGCATTCACATGGGACTTTTGTAGCAGACACTGCAAGGTATTTCAGTGCCAGATATACTAAACATTCATATGCCCCTTCATGCTTTGGCCACCATTCCAGAGGACATGCTTTCATGTTGTTGTTGTTTGTTAAAAAAAAATCATGAGTTAATGAAATTTGTGAATGAACTTCTTGGGGGAGACTTGTACGTCCTTGCTCTGTGTTACCCACATTCTGCCATATATTTCATGTTATAGCAGTCTCAGACGATGACCCAGTACATGTTGTTCATTTCAAGAACACTTTCACTGCAGATTTGACAAAATGCAAAGCAGGTACAAATGTGAGATTATTAAAGATAGCTACAGCACTTGACCCAAGGTTTAAGAATCTGCAGTGCCTTCCAAAACCTGAGAGGGACAAGGTGCGGAGCAAGCTTTCAGAAGTCTTAAAACAGCAACACTCCGATGCAGAAACAACAGAACCTGAACCCCCCCAAAAAATCAAAAATCAACCTTCTGTTGGTGGCAACTGACTCAGATGATGAAAATGAACATGCGTTGGTCCACACTGCTTTGGATCGTTGTCGAGCAAAACCCGTCATCAGCATGGATGCATGTCCTCTGGATTGGCGGTTGAAGCATGAAGGGACATAGGAATCTTTAGCGCATCTGGCACATCAATATCTTGTGACACCAGCTACAACAATTCCATGTGAATGCCTGTGCTCACTTTCAGGTGACATTGTAAATAAGAAGTGGGCAGCATTATCTCCCATAAATGTACACAGACTTGCTTGTCTGAGCGATTGGATGAAGAAGAAGTAGGACTGAATGGACTTGTAGGCTCTAAAGTTTTACATTGTTTTGTTTTTGAGTGCAGTTACTTTTTTTTACATAATTTTACATTTGTAAGTTCAACTTTCATGACAAAGATACTGCACTACAGTACTTGTAATGGGGGAACTGAAAAATACTATTTTTTGTTTTTTACAGTGCAAATATTTGTAATAAAAATAAATATAAAGTGAGCACTGTACACTTTGTATTCTGTGTTGTAACTGAAATCAATCTATTTGAAAATTTAGAAAACATCCAAAAATATTTAAATAAATAATATTCGATTATTAACAGCACAATTCATCACAATTAATTTTTTTCAATTGCACGATTAATCACAATTAATTTTGTTAATAGCTTGACAGCCCTAGTGGACACTGATATTAGACCTGACAAACACAAGCCTTTTCCTGTAACATTTTAGATTATAGCCTCACATACGTCTCTGGGCACTAGGACATAACTTTGCCTGCTGTTTTACATCTGACAGCAGAAACTCTAGGCGCAAAAGCCTGCAGCTACAGTAGAGCTCTCTGTGTCTACGGACTTGTGTGTTCTGTTGTTGAAAGGAAGAAGGGATTTATCGTGTCTGATCAGACCAGTTATGCTCCAGGTTCAGTATTGTGCTTTCTGCAGTGCCAACCTGCAGTACAGAGCGGCAGCGCTCCTACCACCCACAATCCACCTTTGTAATTTTTCAGCATGCGGCATACCTCTCTCCTGACCCCTGCAGCTTTTGCCCTGAAGCACAGGATTTAATCATGTCTACCACAGCAGCCAATCTTGCTTCCACTGAAGCAATGGAAGAGCTCCCATTGACTTCAGTGGCAGACAGATTACACATCCTAATGGCCCAAACACGCTGGGCACGGTCGTGCAATTAGCCAGCTCCCATACCATATTTATTTGTAGGCCCAGCATTGATGCCTGCTGCAATGTGTGTGTATTCACCGGACACGCTGAGAACCAGCATTTGCACGGCGAAGACAGCATTCCTCGACGCTAAGCAGACAATTGTGCCCACAGCTGGGCACTCAATCCATTCGGAGTTTCCAAATACAGTGATTTTGTTGATACAGTGGAAGTGAGAGCATTTTGTACTGATGCATTTACTAGGTTGGCTGGTTGTATCAGCTGCTGAGCCCAAATGTCAGCAAAAGAGGTCAAAGATCATATCCTCAAGTGCCTCAAAAGAGGAAGTGCTGTGCATGTGGAAACTGTCACGCAGGCAATAACTGAGACACAGACTACAGCTGGAGTTTCTAATGGCCTGACTTCTAGTAAGATGTTATTGTGCAAGTTAAGAGAAGGGTAATTAAGAACAAGGCTTCAGGGTGTAAACTGATCTTGTGCAAGGATCAGAAGGGGTGCAGTGGTGTGAAACCACTCTCCTATTGTGCCATTGATGACAACTGTACTGCTGGCCTTGGCATACAGTTGTTTAATGGTAAGAATAAGCTTACGACCAACGTTGTACTTCTTCATGGTTGCCCAGAGAGCTTTGTGCCATACTCTGTCAAATGCCTTCCTGAAGTCAACAAAGATGTGGTAGATGTCCTCTGGTGTTGTAACTACTTCTTCCATAGAACACGAAGGTTGAAAATCTGTTCTGTGGTACTTCTTCCAGCACGAAAGCCAGCCTGTTCTTCAGCGATAACATTCTCTGCTTGTGGCTTCAATCTGTTCAGTATGACTTTCAACATCACTTTGGTAGGATGGCTGATTAGGCTTTTGGTCTGGTAATTTTGACACAATTGCAGGTTGCCTTTCTTTGGCAAAGTGATGATTAGTGACTGTGTCCACATGGAGGGCCACTCACCAGTGAGTACATCTACATCGATTACTATTTCTCCTCTGAATTTCATCAGTTCAGCTGGGATGTTGTCAATACCTGTAGCCTTTCCATTCTTGAGTGATTTCACATCTGTCTCCACTTCTTCATGCAGTATTGGAAAGTCACCCTCCTCTGTTGAATCTGGGCTGTCTAGGACACTAGGATCTCCATTTGTCTGGTGATTATGTAGATCAGAGCAGTAATTGTCCACCTATTGATGATGTCCTTTTCTTCTGTAAGACTGTTCCCTTCTTTGTCTTGAATTGCGTTAGCTTTGGTCCATCTTTCCTTCGTCGGATCTTTTATAATCTGGAAGGCTCATTTGCTATTTTTATTATTGATACACTCTTCAATTTTAGCAAAAAGAAAAGGAGGACTTGTGGCACCTTAGAGACTAACAAATTTATTTGAGCATAAGCTTTCATGAGCTACAGCTCACTTCATTGGATGCATTCGATGAAGTGAGCTGTAGCTCATGAAAGCTTATGCTCAGATAAATTTGTTAGTCTCTAAGGTGCCGCAAGTCCTCCTTTTCTTTTTGCAAATACAGACTAACACGGCTGCTACTCTGAAACCTTCAATTTTAGAGCATTCTTTTTCGATCCATATCTCTTTGGCCATCTTCATTCCTTTCTTGATCTTTCTGCCAATTGCTCTGTATTTATCAGCTCCCTCAGTGCTGCTCTTGTCTCTCTTGAGTTCTCTTCTAATGTCACATATTTGTAGTATTTCTTTTGTGACCCAGGGTTTTGTCTTCTTATGGTATTTCCCAAGAATGTCCATTGCTGCCTCATTCATTACAGCGTTGAAATTGCTGTTCATTGTTTCTACATCTTCCTCTAGAGCAAGCAGCAGAGCAAATTTTCTGCCGATCATTGCTTGGAATTACTCTGCAATGCTTCGGTCTCTAAGTGTTTCTAAGCCAAACTTGATTCTGGTGAACTTTGGCCTAACGATTTTCCTTAGCCGCAGTCAAAAGTTTAGCATCACAAGGTCATGATCACTTCCAATGTCAGCATCTGTGAAGCTCCTTGTTTTAGCTCTGTTGATCTCAGAACAAAATCGGTTTTGCACCATGATGTAGTCGATCTGACTGTGATGTAAACCATCAGGTGCATGCCACGTTGATTGTCTAGATGCTTTATGTGCTCCTAATGTGTTTGCAAGAACCAGATTGTTATAGTTGGCAAACTCCAAAAGTCTCAGTCCTCTCTCATTGGATACCGCATTACAGAAAGGGCCACAATTATCTCGCCAATCTGCCTGGGCGTTAGTACCCACTTTAGCGTTCTAATCTCCCTGTACAGTCAGGATATCTTTCTTGTGTACCTTATCGATGATGTCTTGGAGCTGATTGTAAAAATCTTCAATTTGCTCATCGTCATAGTCTGTTGTAGGGGCATAGACTTGTACCACTGTGATATTGAACGGTACTGCCTTTAGACGGATGGAAATAAGCCTGCTGGATATTGGGTGGCATCCTAGTACTGAATTCTTGATATGTTTTTATGCAAAAGAAATCCTATTGACATGTTTGTCCTCTTCACTGTAATAGAGTACATGGCCTTCTTCCGTTAGTGCCTCTCCAAAGTTCTTCCATCTGACCTCAGAGATTCCTAGGAGGTGCCAGGTGTATTGTTCCATTTCGTACATGAGTTCTTTCAATCTGCCTATTGGTCTCAATGTCCTTACATTCCCTGTGGCTACGGTGATGTTATCTCTTCCACGGTAGAGAACCTCTGTGTTGGGGTTACACCAGTAGTATACTTGTCATGTCCGCCCTGGTGGGAGATGACTGCCGCCGTCATAATTAACCCGAGACATGGAACCTTACGGCAGAACTTGAATGGAAAAACAGGTAGTAGAGATGAGATACTTCTGTAAAATCCTGGGCATCTCCTACTTGGACCACATCACTAATGAAGAGGTCTGCAACATCATCACCCAACGTGCTGGGTCATATGAAGACCTCCTGATGACTGTGAAGAAGCACAAGCTGAAGTGGTACGGCCATGTAACACGATCATCTGGCCTATCCAAGACCATCCTCCAAGGGACAGTACAGGGGAAGAGAAGAAGGGGTAGACAGAAGAAGAGATGGATTGACAACATAAAAGAGTGGACAGGAATGGACTTCGCGGAGACTCAAGCACTGACACACAATCATCAGGGATGGAGATAATTGGTTGATTGCTCATCAATGATGGTGCCCCAACAACCAATGCAGTTATGGGAGTGATGATGATGATGATGAAGAAGCAAGAGTTACAGAGTCAGGTATGGTTCCAAACAAAACAAAACAAAACAAAACACGCTTTCTAGGGACTGAAACTCAGTTGTAGCAAGTACAATCTTTGCGTAGGCAGTTTTCTCTTTTACACACAGCGATCAGCATCTCCAGCCCTCCAGGCCAGAGGATCCAATGTTCACAGAATCAGAGTGTGCCACCCTCTTTGTTTCTTAACTGAGGGATAACTAAGGAGTTCTCTCTCCTTTTTATAGTCCACTAAACCTTTGAAATATATTTTTGCAAAGCAAACCCAGACAAAGTTAATCTCTCCTGCTGGGGTGTAGACGCCATGCTGTCTTCCTCATCCTCTGGTCAGTTTGCTTTTTCTATTGGCTTAATCACTTTGTTTACCGTAGATGTAAATGTACTTCCATTGTCTCTAGCCTCACCTTGCTCCATTTACATTGGAGATCCAGGTGAAATAACATTCCTTTGTCTCCGACAAATGTGTTTATTCGCTCTGCTCAGATTGCTTGGTCTGAACCTATTTTAGGAACATATTCCCAGTGCACACACACAGTTCTTTACACACTAATCATACATACATCACTCACTAATATTAACAGCCAGTGTGTTGCTGGCTTGTATATGACACCTTACAAGACACTGGCTAAATATTGGGTGTGCCCTTTGCCAGTTGGCATAAAGGGGCTCTTAGGGTCACAGCCAACCCTGACTATTGACCCTATAACTTGCTGAAATAGGGCTGGCCATGCCCCCTGCACTCCCCCTTAACCTGGTACAGAGGAGGCATCCATTCTTCCTTCTCCTGTCTCATTAGAAGGGGCCTAAATAGCTCAGGCAGGCCCTCTAACTCACAAAGACAGGTGGCTACCAGATTACCTCAGGGGGATTCGTAGGCTGTCTCAGTGGGTGTTGTGTAGCAAGCCTGGGGAGTGGGTAAGTGTTGAGAGAGGCCACTGTGTCATGATCTCCATTCTCGCTCTGGGATGTGACCTCACACCAGCCCTGCCTACCCTGCTGTTCTTGGCTACAGGATCTGGCCTTCTGCCCCCTCCTCTGGCTCCCCTGGTGAGTCTGGCTTTCCTAGGCTGGCTGCCATGAGGCAATTTTTAAAGTGAAGCCCCTCTTTTTATTTGCCTACGGAGCGGGTGAGAGGCTAGAAGACACCCTGTCTTGGCCCATTGCTGGGAGGAGGGTGTAGGGGATGCTGTCTCTTCGCCTCGACCGTGCAGTGCCCACAGCACTTAACAATCTCCTGCTCAGTGTGAGCTGAGTTGTGCTCTGCACCTCCCCTCCTGCAGGGGAGAGAGGCGGCCGGAGAGTCTGGCTTCTCCCATGCTGGGCAATGAGTGCCCCAGGACAACTGGAGTTCACTGTAATCACTCTCCTTTTCCTGAACCATTGCCCCGCATCTTGACTTCCCTTTATCTTAGCTCTGACTAAAAGCATTCTGGGGGCAGAGAGCATCCATTATAGTGTTGTGGAGTGCCACTTACAACTGCATAGCTACCTAAGTGAGATCAGTAATAATGAAGCTTTGCTGGGTTAACTTAACAGAAGCCCGTGCTATGCAAACAGTGAAAAAAAATCTTGGTTGAAATTAATTCTTGCCCGACTCCTGTAAGCATCAGGGAAATGAAACCTGGTGCTTAGTCCCCAAAGCAACAAGCATCACCTACCCAAGCATTCGAAAATCATGAGTCAGACCCCACAAACTCATGAGATTTTAAAAAAATAATAAGTATAGGGCACTTTTGATTTGCCTTCTGGTTTCTGAGCATTTAGGCTTTATGTCTTCAAGCTTTACTCTGTAACCTGGAGAGCTAGACAGTTACAGGGACTTTTGTTTCAGAGGGGTAGCCGTGTTAGTCTGTATCAGTAAAAACAACGAGGAGTCCTTGTGGCACCTTAGAGGCTAACAAATTTATTTTGGCATAAGCTTTTGTGGGATATAACTCACTTCATCATATGCACGGAGTGGATTTTTGTGTGGTTATTTTAAACGAAAACAGTGATCCTCATATAATTACTTGACTCAAAGAGACAGTGCTTTAACAAAATACCCAATATCATGAGACTCATGATAAAATAGCGAGAGAGGTCTTTCGAAAGGTGCAAGATAGCTGAAATGCAGCAACCAGAAGTCAAGGTTTGCCAGAGTTGAATCATGGAACCATAAGGTTAGAAGGGACTGCAAGGGTCATCTAGTATAACCCCATGCCAAGATGCAGGTTTTGTTGTGTCTAAACTATCCAAGACAGATGGTTATCCAGCCTCCTTTTGAAAACCTTCAGTGAAGGAGCCTTCCACAACCTCCCTAGGCAGTCTGTTTCATTGTCCTTGTCACAAATATAAAGGGAAGAGTAACCACCTTTCTGTATACAGTACTATGAAATCCCTCCTGACCAGAGACAACATCTTGTTACCTGTTAAGGGTTAAGAAGCTCAGCTAACCTGGCTGGAACCTGACCCAAAGGACCAATAAGGGGACAAGATACTTTCAAATCTTGGGGGAGGGGGAAGGCTTTTGTTTGTGCTCTTTGTTTACATGGTTGTTCTCTCTTGGGACTGAGAGAGGCCAGACAGAAATCCATCTTCTCCGACCCATCCTTATCCAAGTCTCCAATATTGCAACCAGTATAGGTAAGCCAGGCAAGGCGGATTAGTTTATCTTTTGTTTTATGTGAATTTTCCCTGTGTTAAGAGGGAGGTTTATTCCTGTTTTCTGTAACTTTAAGGTTTTGCCCAGAGGGGGATCCTCTGTGTTTTGAATCTGAATACCCTGTAAAGTATTTTCCATCTGATTTTACAGAGATGATTTTTACCTACCTACCTACCTTCCTTCCTTCCTTCCTTCCTTCCTTCCTTTCTCTTTCTTTCTTTCTTTCTTTCTTTCTTTCTTTCTTTCTTTCTTTCTTTCTTTCTTTCTTTCTTTCAATAAAATCCTTCTTTTAAGAACCAATTGGGTAGGATATTATTCTCAAGCCTCCCCAGCAAAGGGGGTGTGTATGGCTTGGGGTGACATTTTGGGGGAAGACGTCTCCAAGTGATCTCTTTCCCTGTTCTTTGTTTAAAATGCTTGGTGGTGGCAGCATACTGTTCAAGGACAAGGCAAAGTTTGTACCTTGGGGAAGTTTTTAACCTAAGCTGGTAAGAATAAGCTTAGGGAGTCTTTCATGTGGGTCCCCACATCTGTACCCTAGAGTTCAGAGTGGGGAAGGAACCCTGACAGTCCTACTGTTCTTACAGCTAGGAAGAATTTCCTGAAATTAAATCTAAATCCTGCTATGTTGTAGTTTGAGCTCATTGCCTCTTGTCCTGCCTGCTGTGGCAAGAGAGAACAACTTTCCTCCATTATTTTTATGGCAGCCTTTCAAGTATTTGAAGACCATTATCATGGCTCCCCCTGAATCTCCTCTTTTCCAAACTAAACATACCCAGTTCCCTCAGCCTTTGCTCATATGACTGCCATTCCATCCCTTTGATCATCTTTGTCACTCACCTCTGGATCCTTTCCAGTTTCTCCACATTCTTTCTTTACATTGGTGACCAAAACTGGACACAGTACTCCACCTGAGGCCTAACCAGTGCCAAGCAGAGCAGTACTATCGCCTCCTGTGACTTGCATGCTATGCCTCCGTTAATGCAACCTAAAATTGCATTTGCTTCTTTTAATCTGCAACAGCATCGCATTGCTGACTCACGATGAGGTTGTGATCCATCACAACTCCCAGATCCTTCTCAGCAGTGCTGCTAGCAAGCCAGTTTCCCCCCATTCTGTATTTATGCATTTGGTTTTTCCCTACGTGTAGCACCTTACATTTGTCTTTGTTGAATTTCATTTTGTTGACAATAGTCCAGTTCTTCAAGTTATCAAGATCCCTCTGAATTTTAGCTCTTTCCTCCAAAGTGTTGGCTTAGCTTTGTGTCATCTGCAAATTTGATCAGTATGCTGTGTATATTCCTACATCCAGGTTCTTAATAAAGATGTTAAACAACACCGGGCCCAGAACAGATCCCTGTGGAACTCCACTTGAAACCTCCCTCCAATCTGACACCATTCCATTAATAGTTACTTTTTGGTTGCCGTTGTTTAATGAATTATATATCCACTTAATGGCAGTTCTGCTGAGCCTGCATTTCTCCAGTTTACTTATCAGAATGTCATGTCGGACTGTGCCAAAAGCCTTGTTAACGTCCAGATATATCATGTTCACCGCATTTCTTGCTATCCACCAAACCGGTTACCCTATTAAAGAAGGAACTCAAGCTGGTTTGGCATGATTTGTTCTTAGTAAATTCATGCTGGCTGCTAGTGATCACCCTTCATTCTCCAGGTATTTGCAAACTGTTTTATACATTGCTCTTGTAGCTTCCCAGGTATCAAAGTCAGGCTGACTGGTCTGTAGTTCCCCAGCTCCTCCTTTCCCGCCCTTTTTAAAGATGGGCACCACGTTAGCCTTTCTCCAGTCTTCTGGGACCTCTTCTCTTATCCATGAGTTTGCCCATGGCTCTGAGATTTCTTCAGCTAATTTGTTCAATACCCTCGGGTGAATTGTATCAGGTCCCGCTGACTGAATTCATTCAAATTGGTCAGATGATCTGGCATGTTCTTTACTTCTCCCGATCTCCATCCCTTCCCCCTTATTGTGTACTATAGGAACTTCACTAGTTGTCTGATCATGTTATTTTTTGTGAGAAGACTGAGGCAAAGGAGGCATCGAGCAGCTCTGCCTTCCTATCATCTTCCATTACCACTCACCTTCTCCACTGAGCAGTGGGCCCACGTCATCCCTGATCTTTCTTTTTTGTCTGAGATATTCTTTCGTCTTTAACATTTCTTGCCAGCTGTAACTCATTCTTTGCCTTTGCTTTCCTGATTTTGTCCCTACACGCTGGCACTATTCCCATGTATACTTCCTTGGTGACATGTCCCTCCTTCCATTTCCTGTATGTATCCCTTTTGGCTTTTTAGATCACTACAAAGATCCTTGTGCAGCCACATTGGCCTCCTGTGGCTTTTCTTATCTTTCTTCTGCATCGGAATAGCTTGATGTTGAGCCTCTAATGTTACATCTTTTAGGAACTGCCAGCCCCCTTACACGCCTTTTCTTCCTAATTGGTCTTTCCATGGGACCTTGCCTACCGTTTCTCTGAGTCAGGTGAAATCTGCCTGTCTGAAGTCCATTGTCCTTGTTTTGCTGTTCTCATGTTCTCCTTTCCATAGGATCTTGAATTCTATCAGATCATGATCACTTCCTTCCTTGAACCTCCAAAGTTTTGAATTTTCCTCTCTGTTTAGAACCTATGATCTGTGAACAGGTTCTACATGTGGCAAAACAACTTCTCCTCATTTGGATACAGACACCTTGAAAAATATTTTAAAGACTGGGATAACACTCAACAGTGAGAGCCCAGAGACCTCTGCCCCTGCACAGGGGTGTCAGAAGGAGCTCTGAGAGTCCCTTCTACCTCATCCAGTCTGGCACAGAAGGCAGATGTTGTTTGGCTAGAGGCTGTGTGCGTGTGGGGTATTGGCTAGCACTGATCCAATGCTCCAGAAGGGGTGTGTGTGTCTAGGTGGGATCATGGCCCTGCCCACAACCGCTTCCCTAGCTGCTTGCCGGGAGACAACTAGCTGGCTGCAAAGGAGTAGTAAGTCCCATTGCTCCCCAAGGGGAGGGATAGTGTCTTTTGACAGCATAATGCATCTTGACACTGACATGCTAGCTGTGCACCTGCTCCTGCTCTCCAGAACAGCTTTGCTGCTGAAGAAGCATAATTTAGCCCTTGGGGATGGAGGTTTTTTATTTGAGGCTACATGCTTGATGACCAGGATAAGCAGGTATTTATTGCCTCTAACTTTCCCCCCCAGGCTATGTAGTGACTCTGTTCTTTGCCCTTCTCCCTTTAGGGAGTTCCCTCCCCACTCATCTAACAGCATCAAACCACACTTTCCTGTTAATGGAGGAGGCTTTCCCAACCCCTTGTAGGGCACATTTGACATGTGGCAAGGACAATGATGTCAAGAATGGTTGCCGAGGCAACAGAATGTCCGAGTGCATGCACCCCATAAAGAAATGCAGTTGTGGCTCAGGCCTGGCCTCTGGCTTAGTTTTGCTTGAGCATGAATTTCTCCTGAATGGGATCCAGCCCGTGGGTGAGATGTCTGGAGGCAGGCGCCAGCCAACTCTAAAGGGAGAACCGCTCCAAAAATACACTGGACACAGGGAAATGGTTTTCAGACAGATAAGTGACTTCTGTATACAGGAGTAATTGGATCTCTACAATGGTGGGACCTCATCTTGGAAAAATGCAGTGACTGGCAGTGTCTGCATCTCAACAGAACCAGAGCAGAAAGAGAAAAGGTGCAGAGAACAACAACAAAATGATTGCAGGGTGGGGGCGGGGAGGTTCTGTAAGAGTTTTTAAGGAACAGAGCTATTCAGGAGCTGAGCTTGTGAATACACAGCCCCTCAAGAGACTAGCTGAGGGCCCTCAGATCCCATAGACAGCAGTGGCCCTCAGCACTTCTCCAAGAAATGCTTAGTTTCTCGCAGATTTGGTTCCATTACACAGGAATACCCAATGGTATAGGAGAGACTAACTGGGTGTTCCTGAAGTCCCCATCCCATTATGGAAGATTAAGAGACCACTCAATAAAATTAAAAGGGCAGCTAATTTCAAAAGGGTAAACGAGAAACATTTTTACCAAGTACGTTGCAAGGAATTGGCTACACTTTGCACCACTGCTCTCTCTGCAGGTGAGAGAGTCGAGCTGCTCAGCTGTGTGACATCAGCCTTATGAGGCTAATAGCGAATGGAAATTCTTTGTCAGGGCAGGAGCTTGTACTTTTGCAGTAAGAAGGAGCCGAGGTCTCTCCCTGCTGTACCCTTGAAGCTCCAAGTGGCCGTGATGGTGTACGGCATGCTATTAACCGGGGAGGTTGTCGGATGGCCATAGATTTATTATAGCATAACCCTTGGAACTCCCTGAAGGCTACATTGATGCAAATACTGAAGCATCATAAGTTTCCAGAAAAGATCTGCCATCTATGAATAAGAATAGTGTCCTTCAGTTGCGTTAGCTAACCAAAAAATGATGCGGGCTATCAATATTCCTCCTTTGAATTGTCACCTCCTTTCAGCTGGAATCACTGAGAAACCCCCATGGGTCAATACAAAATGTTGTTAATACGCTGTACTACAGGATCAGCACTGTGTTTGTTTTTTACACATTTTCCACAGAAGCATTTGATATCGGCCCCTGCTGAAGGCACCACGTAGGCCTAGCTGGAGCTGGAGCAGCGTGACCTAAGGAAGTAACTCATGGTTGCTTTTGAGCCTGAAAAGTTCTCTGGCTACTTCTCAGGACAATGTTTTACAACTGTGACCGTAATTGGCCTCCGTGCAGAGGGCCAGCCTAGTCATAGCACTGCTTCGGTCCCAATTTACTAGGCGCCTACATCCAAATCCACAAAGGGATATGGCGTTGTGACATTCAACCGCTATATAAAGAATGGGGGGAAAGAGGTGCTTAAGAAGGTGACCCACAAAAGTCAGCATGCTCAATGGGGAGCTGCCTAGAGTAGCCAAAGGGAAATGCCAGCAAGAGAGGTGTGTCCCAAGTCCCAGCCCTCTCTCAGAGTTAGGCATCTAAGTCCAGGGTAGAGGGCGGTGCCTCACTTTGCTTGCGATTCACAACCTGGACCCCCTAGAATCATAGAATATCAGGGTTGGAAGGGACCTCAGGAGGTCATCTAGTCCAACCCCCTGCTCAAAGCAGGACCAATCCCCAATCAAATCATCCCAGCCAAGGCTTTGTCAAGCCTGACCTTAAAAACTTCCAAGGAAGGAGATTCTACACCTCCCTAGGTAACACATTCCAGTGTTTCACCACCCTCTTAGTGAAAAAGTTTTTCCTAATATCCAACCTAAACCTCCCCCACTGCAACTTGAGACCATTACTCCTTGTCCTGTCCTCTTCTACCACTGAGAATAGTCTAGAACCATCCTCTCTGGAACCACCTCTCAGGTAGTTGAAAGCAGCTATCAAATCCCCCCTCATTCTTCTCTTCTGCAGACTAAACAATCCCAGTTCCCTCAGCCTCTCCTCATAAGTCATGTGTTCCAGACCCCTAACCCCTCTCCTGGAGTCAGGCAGTGTAGGTGCCTATAGTGTTTCTTCTGAGAATGCCTTAGGCACCTGCCGCACTCTACCAAAGCAGTAATGATGCCCACCCTGTCACTGTTAGCCCTGTGGTTAGAGCAGTCACCTGGTATGGGGGAGACCTAGGTTCTATTCCCCCCACTTTGCCTGGGGAGGAGGATTTAGTCGGGCATGCGCTTAACTTCAGGCACATGACACATTTTAGTCAATGGGACTTAAAAGTTAAGCATGTGGTTCAGTGCACGGCTGAATTCAGGCCTCAGAGGGCACCCAGGGCAGGGAGGGGCAAAGGGCAGCTACACATCTCTCACTGAAGTAGAGGAGAGTCAAACTGCTGTGTGTTCTTTACCCAAAAGACAAGAGAAGCTCCGCTCTAAATAGTAAAAAAAAAAAATAAGAGTCCTCAGTCCACCCCCCAAAATACCCCTCACTTTAATACACTGATGCAGTGAAGTGTGAGGGCATTCTCATAGTTGCTCCAGCCCGACCAACGTGAGGCAGCTTGTTTTAATGGAAAACACACGTGTTATGGATGCAATTGATCTGATGGCTATAGCACAGCGAAGCTGATTAGATCACTTTAACTATTTGCAGTGAAGTGTCATTCTTGCTTTTATAAATAAAGGTCAAGCGCAAGCCACTTCCTGTTACTCTTGCTGACACGTGGCTGCCCTTTAATGATTCATAGTCTCTACACACTGCTTGGCAAACAGATGGGTTTGCGTTTGTTTTGTTTTTGAAACAGTTTTTGACGTATACAAGCACAGCACAGGATCTTAAAGGGACATGGTTAGATCCATGCAAAGTGCAAAATATATTCCAAAAAACCTGTTCACAAAATCTAACCTCAGTAGAAACAAATCCGTACAATTGGTTACACTTCTATGGAGATTTATTACTTTTAAAAGAATAACTTTTCCTTGCAGTGTTTGCAACACAAGCATTACATCAGCAAAAATGCTGTATGAGAACAAGAACCTGAAACTGATTAGAAACGGACAGCGTCAAAATATTAATACCTTGCACTTTACATAATGTTTTTATTTATATATCTTAGGGCTGTCAAATGATTAAAAAAGTTAATCGTGATTAATCATACTGTTAAACAATAATAGAATACCATTTATTTAAATATTTTTGGATGTTTTCTACATTTTCAAATATATTGATTTCAATTACAACACAGAATACAAAGTGTACAGTGCTCACTTTATATTTATTTTTTATTACAAATATTTGCACTGTAAAAAGAACAGAAATAGGATTTTTCCATTCACCTAATACAAGTACTGTAGTGCAATCTCTTTATCATGAAAGTTGACCTTACAAATGTAGAATCATGTACAAAAAATAACTGCGTTCAAAAATAAAACAATGTAAAACTTTAGAGCCTACAAGTCCACTCAGTCCTATTTCTTGTTCAACCAATCGCTCAGACAAACAAGTTTGTTTACATTTGCAGGAAATAATGCTGCCCGCTTCTTGTTCACAATGTCACCTGAAAGTGAGAACAGGCGTTCACATGGCACTGTTGCAGCTGGCGTCGCAAGATATTTACATGCCAGATGTGCTACAGATTCATATGTCCCTTCATGCTTTAACCACCATTCCAGGGGTTATGCGTCCAGGCTGATGACAGGTTGTGCTCGATAATAATCCAAAGCAGTGAAGACCGACACATGTTCATTTTCATTATCTGAGTCAGATGCCACCAGCACAAGGTTGATTTTCTTTTTTGGTGGTTCAGGTTCTGCAGTTTCTGCATCGGAGTGTTGCTCTTTTATGACTTCTGAAAGGATGCTCCACACGTCATCCCTGTCAGATTTTGGAAGGCACTTCAGATTCTTAAACCTTGGGGTGAGTGCTATAGCTATCTTTAGAAATCTTACATTGGTACCTTCTTTGCATTTTGTCAAATCTGCAGTGAAAGTGTTCTTAAAATGAACAACATGTACTAAGTCATCATCGAAGACTGCTATAACATGAAATATATGGCAGAATGAGGGTAAAACAGAGCAGGAGACATACAATTCTCCCCCAAGGAGTTCAGACAAAAATTTAATTAACACATTATTTTTTTAATGACTGTCATCAGCATGAAAGCATGTCCTCTGTAATGGTGGCTGAAGCATGAAGGGGCATAAAAATATTTAGCATATCTGGCACGTAAATACCTTGCAATGCCAGCTACAAGAGTGCCATGCGAACGTCTGTTCTCCCTTTCTGGTCACATTGTAAATAAGAAGTGGGCAGCATTATCTCCTGTAAATGTAAACAAACATGTTTGTCTTAGCGATTGGCTGAACAAGGAGTAGGACTGAGTGGACTTGTAGGCTCTAAAGTTTTACATTGTTTTGTTTTTGAGTGCAGTTATGTAATAAAAAAATCTACATCTGTAAATTGCTTTTTCATGATAAAGAGACTGCACTACAGTACTTGTATAAGGTGAACTGAAAAATACTATTTATCATTTTTACAGTGCAAATATTTGTAATAAAAATAATAATATAAAGTGAGCAGCGTACACTTTGTATTGTGTACTTGTGGCACCTTAGAGACTAACAAATTTATTTGAACGAGCTGTAGCTCATGAAAGCTTATGCTCAAATAAATCTGTTAGTCTCTAAGGTGCCATAAGTACTCCTTTTCTTTTTGCGAATACAGACTAACACGGCTGCTACTCTGAAACCTTTGTATTGTGTGTTGTAATTGAAATCAATATACTTGAAAATTTAGAAAAACATCCAAAAATATTTAATAAATTTCAATTGGTATTCTATCATTTAACAGTGCAATTAAAATTGCGATTAATCGTGGTCACTGTTTTAAATTGCAATTACTTTTTTGAGTTAATCACGTGAGTTAATTGCGATTAATTGACAGCCCTAATATATCTTAAGGCTTAACAAAAGTGTATAACCACTGCTGTTTCTAACATGTAGATGGCAAAAACTGAGGCTCAGAGAGGTAAGAATGACTTGCCAAAGTTCACCTAGTGTGTCAACAGACTCAGGTTTCCTGATTCGCAGCCTGGGCCTTTGCCACAAATGTAAAATTCACAAGATTGATTTAATTATCCAGGCAGAAGTGCAAAAAGCTTGGATGTGATTTTAAGCTCCTTAGGGAAGGGACCATCATTTTGTTCTGTATTTGTACAGCACGTAGAACAATAGAGTCCTGATCCATGCCTGGGGCTCCTAGGGACTCCTGCAATATGAATAATAAAAAGCAAGCAAATGACATTAATAGTGAAAAGTGCATTTGATTTTAAAAAAATTCTATTGGATTTAATATCTGGTGCTACTACTAGTGACGTAAGTAATGAAATCTATTATTTTAAAAAGTTGATATTTGACCCCAATAGTAGCGACAGTGCAAAACTGTGGGCAAAAAGTCTCATCCAATCCTTGGATGCATAAATAGAGAAATCTTGAATAGGAGTAGAGAGATTATTTTACCTCTGTATTTGGCACTGATGTGACTGCTTCTGGACTGTTGGGTCTAATTCTGGTGCCCACCATTCAGGAAGGACGTTGATACATTGGAGAGGGTTCAGAGAAGAGCCACAAAAATGATTAAAGGATTAGAAAACCTGCCTTATAGACTCAAGGAGCTTAATCTATTTATCTTAACAAAGAAAAGGTTAAGGAGTGACTTGATTACGTGTATACGTATCTTCCTGGGGAAGAAATAATTAATGCTCTTTGACCTACCAGAGAAAGGTATCACACAATCCAATGGCTGGAAGATGAAGCTAGACAAATTCAGTCTGGAAATAAGGCATAAATGTTTGACAGTGGAAGTCATTAATCATTGGAACAACTTACCAAAGATCATGGTGGATTCTCCATCACTGACCATTTTAAAATCAAGACTGGATCTCTATCTAAAACATCTGCTCTAGGAATTATTTTGGGGAAGTGCTATGGCCTATGTTACGCAGGAAGTCAGACTAACTGCAGTGGTCCATTGTGACCTTGGAATCGATTAATCAAATTTAAATGAATAATCAAACTTTAATTTTATTTGAAAAAAACCTTTCCATTTTATATTTTAATTTACAGTCCACTTACAGTAAAAGCTGTTTTATCCGGCATGTTGGGGGGAGCCAGTAAGTGAAAAATTCCGGTTAACTAAGAGGGAGGGAATTTGGATGTGGGAGGGGGCTTGGGTTAAGGGGTTGGGGCGTGAGAAGAGGTGCAGGGTTGTGGGGTTCTGGATCTGGGCGCGCTCACCTTGGGCAGCTCCTCTCAAGCGGTGATCTGTCCCTGCTGCTCCTAAGGGGAGGTGTAGCTAGGCAGATCTGTGCACTGCACCTGCCCGCCCCAAGTGCTGGCTCCGCAGCTCCCATTGGCCAGGAACCGCGGCCAATGGGAGCTGTGGGGGCAGCGCTTGTGGGTGAAGGCAGCACGCAGAGGTGCCTAGCCACGCCTCTGCCTAGGAGCAGCAGGACAGGTCGCTGCTTCCGGGAGCCACTCAGAGTCAGGTAGGGAGCCTGCTGGCCCTGTGCCAACTGGACTATAAACCGGCCTTTTAATGAAGATCAGAAATGCCAGTTTAGAGAGCTTTCCCGGTGGTAAAGTGCCAGATAACACAACTTTTACTGTATATAGCTGAAACACAAGCTGATTCTGATTTAAAGATAATTGAATTAGGAAGGGTGTTCTCCTTATAAAAAAATAGTAAAGCAATGGCCCCAAACACTGCAGTAAACAGTGCCTTGAACATTAGCATTTTGGATTGTGACTGAATGCAGAAGACTACAGTAGCTCTTTTTATACAGCATCAACATTTTCATTATACCCTGATAGAGCTCTGCTAGATCTCTTATTCTAATTAACAAAACCAAATGAGTTGATCCTAAACTTTCTTGCTGAGGGGGAGGCGCTAATTAGAATTGGGCTGAGATGCAGGAGCTGGGAACCGTGTGTGAACATTAATTCACATACGAACCATAATTTCTCTTTGATGTTTGGCCCTTTCAATTCATTTTTTGTAAACAATTTTATTTTATTTTCTGTCTATTCACTAGAAAGTGCAGGGAAATAGAGAGAGCCATGATTTCTCATGCAAATGCTCTTGTGTGAATGTTCACAGCACTTTCTTTTTATTATTATAGACAAGGACCCCATTGTGCTGGGTACTGTATAGACACATAATGAGAAACAGTCCCTGCTATAAAGAGCTCACACTCTAAACAGAACACTCTAAATAGAGGCATGAAGAGCTGAAGTAACTTGCCCAAGGTCATACAACAGGTCAGTGGCAGAGCTGGGCACCATGGCCCTATCCACTAGATCAGTGATTCCCAAACTCTTTCCGCCACTTGTGCAGGGAAAGCCCCTGCTGGGCTGGGCCGGTTTGTTTACCTGCCACGTCCGCAGGTTCGGCCGATCGCGGCTCCCAGTGGCCGCGGTTCGCTGCTCCAGGCCAATGGGAGCTGCTGGAAGCGGTGCGGGCCGAGGGACGAACCGGCTGCCACTTCCCGCAGTCCCCCTTGGCCTGGAGCAGCGAACCGCGGCCACTGGGAGCCGTGATCGGCCGAACCTGCCGACGCGGCAGGTAAACAAACTGGCCCGGCCGGGGCTTTCCCTGCACAAGCAGCGGAACAAGTTTGGGAACCACTGCTCTAGATCATGCCACTTCAAGTAACTTATTAAAAGCTGCTTCCTGGTTAGGGAGCCGAATCAAATAGCATGTGATTAGGTCACAGAACACAAACATCACACTAGAAATAGCAAATCATTGCAGCAATACGAATAATCCATAGGCTGAAATTAAGTCACCTAAAACATGTCCAACGGTTTTGAAAGAAATAACAAATCTGTAGAAATCCAAGTCTGTTTTTGCATCCTTTGCGAACAGAAGTTATTCTCTAGGCATAGTTTGCCCAGCTCTGGTATTAATCTGAGGTCCCCAATTTGTGATGGTGTTTGCTGAGATCACATCACAATTCTTGCTGACCTGAGGTTCTTTTTTGCTGTTGGCAGAACAAAGCTATGGGACAGTGTTCACGTACTGTTTGTCTAATGTCACGGTAACAGGACGCTCAGCACCTAAAAACACCATGTTTCATCAGCCTTTTTTTTACTTTGAAACTTAAAGCAAAAAAAAAAAAAAAAAGTGTAAACCAAAACATTAAAAAAAAGCAGATTACGGGTATGTCTACACTGTGATTAAAAAACCCGTGACACCGAGTCTGAGTCAACTGATTTGGGTTGGTCGGGCTCGGGTGCGGGGCTAAAAATAGCAGTGTGGACGTGCAGGTTCAGGCTGGAGCCTGGGCTCTGAGATCCTCCCCCCTCATGGGGTCTCATATGCTCAAACCCAACCGTCTGCACTGCTATTTTTAGCCCTCCAACCCGAGCCCCACGAGCCTGAATCAGCTGACCCAGGCTAGCCACAGCCGTGGTGTGGGTCTTTTATTGCAGCGGAGACGTACCTTTAGAGAGAGATGAAACATAGACACTTGGCCAAATTCTAATCCAGCATAAATCTGGATTTAAACCGGTGTAACAGAAAACAGAATTTGGCCCCTAGTAATAATGATGCTTTCTAGTAGGCTTCCAAGTTTACATTCCTTGTTACCCTCTTATCTGCCTCAGGATACACTGAAGGATGCGTACAGAAGAGGACTAGCCGGACTTTGGGCCCAATCCAAATTAAGTCAAGGGCAGAATTTCCACTGACTCCAGTGAAATCAAGACTGTAGTGGTCCAATGTGAGGTCTGTAAAAGAAGAATAGAATTGGCCAAACTTTCATCCCTCCCCGGCATGGAGTTAGTACTTAATGAACGTCCTAGCACAGTGTCAGGGGCCAAGAAACAGATAGCGAATTGAGATTGTGACTCCTTATGGCTATTAAGGAGCTCATAGGGATTTTTATATCTACAAGAGTGGGGTTGCCCTGATGTCCTAGCCAAAATCCGATCTGGGTAATTACATCCTATCTACCTAAAAATCTTTGGTTTCATTTGCACACAATATTCTTCCCTTCTTGACCTAATCTGTAGTGTGATGCTGCTTTCTGTATCCCACTCCATCTGGCAGCAGAAGCAGAGCACCAAAGTCCAGGTATCCTGGTCTAACTGCTAGGCATTACTGCCTCCTTTTTGCACCTTCCCGGGAAAACATAACCCATGTAAAAAAAATCTAGCAAATTTGTCATTCTTATTTTAGCAGTACTGCTGCTTTTTCCTTTCTTATTCTACACGCTGGACACACATCAACACAGTCTGCAACTTCTGAATTATGTTATAGAGATTTTAACGTCACAGCAGGCAAAATAGTTTAACAAAGGAAAATTTTGTGCCGACTTTAAAGAGCAATAGCTTGCTAATGTTCCCTTGGGAACCAGCCATCAATCTAGCTTGCTGGATTCCTTACTGAAGTGTGTGTGGGAGGGGAAATTCTACTTAGAAATAGTTCTCGTACACAGGAGGGATGCAAGGTTCTTCATCCTTCCCTGGTTTTTAAGCTGGTTGATATGGACTGGTTTTTGACCCTTGAAGTGTCCCTCTTTAACAAAGGGGAGGGTGATGCTCTGACATCTACTTGTGGTGGCTTTCGGCTGTGCTGCTGCCGGCGTCTGACTGGTGTGTGTGATGGAAGAACAGACTTCTATAAATAATTCATCTTTTGGGGGGATTTTAGCTCCAACTGCCAGTATGAGGAAATACTGGAAATCTATTGTTACCTGCTTTTTGGTGCTATAAATGGACTTCTGTCCTGGAGGTCAAGCATAGTCCTTTCCTAGCTGCCCTGAGGGTCATGTTGCAATGACTCTATTTCCACATTTAAGATGTTGCTTCTGTTTTTGCTGTCTTTCTGTTTCCTCTATGCATCTGGCCCCTTTATACAAGGGGTGGCCGGTCTGGATGCTATTGCCTTTCTCCTATGTTGAATTTGGCTGGCTGGTTCTATTTTTCTGCCTCTCTTTTAAAATTCAGTATTATTTTTATTGGATCAGGTTAATGATGCATGGATCTGCTGCTTTCCAGGTAGGGGTGCTGCTTCTACACCTCTGTGTCCCTTCCCATTGCCCCACACGGATGCTATGATTGGCTAGAATGCAGCATCCCAAATCTCCTCCCAACAGTGGGAGTAGTCGAGGAAAATGCTGCATAGGGAATTTCAAGAGATTTCCTCCTCCCTTGTTTGGTTTAACACAGGGGTGACTTGAGCCATTGTTTGGTATTTAGATGATTTACCGTTGTTAGATTTATTTACAATGCACTTATCCATCACTCTAGACATCTTGCAAAGCGGTTATTGAATAGTAGTAGGGATTAGCCTTCCTTAATATAGCTGAATTATTGTAGCTGTGTATGGAATGGCAGATAGCGTAGAAGGCCTTTGAACAAAGGACAGTCAGTCTCTGTGAACAAGGTTTTTGGAACCAATCATAGCTTGCTTTGGGATATCCTTCACATATGATTTGAATGAAAAAAACTTTCAAAGACAGACTGCCAGGTTTTTCAGGTCCCACATGTAGGTGTTGTAAACCTTCTGTAGAAATATTGTCTTGAAATCGAGGAAGAGGCGGAGAAAGTCAATGAGAACTGGGTTTTTTTTTTTTTAGTCAACATTCCGCTATTGTGTTTGTGACCCACATTCTGTAGCATTGTGCTAAGTATTCATCCATGAGCACTGCCTCAGAAAAAGAACGTAGTAGTAGAACGTTGTATCTATTTTAGAATATTTCTCTCTAGCACACCTTTTGTGGTGTAGCACTCTGCTCTACTTTTAGGTTTTGTCTTATAAGTGCTGTGACACGGGTAAACGAACTGCTCTGGCTCTGGCCAAGGTCATAGGCGCTAGCTAAGAACTGACAAACTCCTAGCTGGAGACCAAACCAGCTCACCTGTATGTTCGTTTTGTTCAAAATAGATATTTGTCTTATAAGAATGTATTTAGTGTTTAGATTCTATGAAATGCTTGTAAGTTGCTGCATGCATTAATCTCACTTGTAAAGTCTGTATTCCATGCTACAAGGTAAAATATAAGGCCAGGTTTACATTACAAATTTACATCAGTATAAGTCGCTCTGGGGTGTGAAAAATCCACATGCTGGAGCAACAGTTATATTGATCAGTGCTATGTCAATGGGAAGGCTTCTCCTGTCAAGGTAGCGACCGCCTCTCGCAGAGGTGGACTGACGACACCAATGGGAGAAGCTCTCTTGTCGGTGTAATAGCATCTTCACTAATGTGTTACAGCCGAGCAGCTGCAGCGTTTTAAGTGTAGACCTGCCCTTAATTTTATAATTGTAAAAATGCCTGCTCTGAACTTGTGAACTCAGGGCAGCTCTACACTTTAAAATGCTGCGTCATCCAGCCGCCGTTTAATGAAGATGCTCTAAGCCAGTGGTTCTCAAACTTTTTTTTTTTTGCGGACCACTTGAAAATTGCTGAGGGTCTTGGCGGACCACTTAATGATCTTTCCAAACGTCATTTGTACCGTTAGCTAACTATTGTAAAGCACTTTGGATAAAAGCGCTATATAAAACAAATGTTATAATTAATGGGTTTTTTTCTACAAATAAAAGCACACAACTCATATTTTAATATCTGTAGTCTTACCTTTCTAATGTGATGAATATGCCCTCTCTCCCCTGCCATAGCAATCCCCGAGCTGGGACTGGAAAGGAGAGCGGTCTCTCCCTTTCTCCCCAGCCACAGCAGCCCCTGAGCTGGGGCTGGAAAGGAGGGGGGGTCTCTCCCCCACCACAGCAGCCCCTGAGCTGAGGCTGGGAAGGACTCCGTTTCTCCACAGCAGCCGCAGCCCTGGAGCTGGGGAAAGTTGCCTCTTTCTCTAGCCGCTGCAGCCCTGCATGTCCCAAATTCCCCCCACCCCCTCTTCTCACCCCACTGCTCCCTCCCACCTACCCCCGATTCCCCCCAAGACCACCACTTCACCTTACATGTGTTTCTTCTCCAGGGTCCAGGCACCTAATTAGTGAAGCCATGCCTGCATGGCTCCACTACTTAGGTGGGTGGCCCTTCATTCTGTTGTGTGCGCGCACCTTAGAGGAACTATCTGCGGCCATCTGAATGAAACTCAGTCCGTGGATCACAGTTTGAGAACCTCTGCTCTAAGCCAATGGGAGAGAGCTCTCCCATTGGTTTAGTTAATCCACCTCTGCAAGAGGCAGTAGCTACATAGCACTGTCTACACCAGTGCTTAGGTTGGTATTACTACGTTGCTCGGGGGTGTGGATTATTCACACTGCTCAATGACGTAGTTACACAGAAGTAATTCTGTAGTGTAGACCGGGACTCAGACGGGATCATAGGACAAAAGCTTTGTTAATTGCCCCATCCACGCATCAGGAAGTATGTGTAGAAGGCCTCATCCCAACAGTTTGAATGCTGGAAGAGGGAAATAAAAATATCTGACAGGTAAATGTTTCATCTCTTTGCTGTTTGAACTCTCACAGGGCCAGACACATTAAACTAAGGCAAAAATCCCTTGTGGTTACCCTGGGTCCACCCTGAAAGACCTTTTGAATTAACAGATTACGACTTCTCTGTCATCTTTCGGAACCGCAGATGGTAACTCATGTGTGTGTATGCTTGCTTGCTATAACCTGTAAATAACTCTTGTTTCTTTTCCCTAGTTAATAAGCTGTTAGTTAGTTTATTACAGGATTGTCTACAATCACTGTTGTTGGTGTGTGATCTGAGATACAAATTGATCTGTGTTATTTGACTGGTCCCTTGGGACTGGAAGAAACCTGAATATTTTGTGATCTTTGGTATGGGAGACCAGTTACCATGTCCAGCTTGCCTGGGTAGCAGAATAGACCAGAGACCCTAAGGGGACTGTCGTGACTCCATGGTAAGACTGTTATAGTGATCCAGGAGTTTACATTTGTTACTGGGTTGGTGAAAATTTAATTATAGGACATACCACCAATTTGGGGTATCTGCCATTTCTGACAGTCTGCCCCAAGGTTGGCACCCACGGTTGTAAGCTGCTCCAGACATTGTGACAGTGGTGTGCATTTTTGCTTGATTAGTCAAATGTCACTAAAGTGGGGACTCAATCAGAGAAATGCTGTGGATTGAAGGCGTAATAAAATACTGTATCTGAGATTTATAACTACATTTGCTATGTCTGCTTGATCTTTGCCTTTTTTATATTTTAATGTTTAATTTTTTTTAAAGATTGCAGAAAGCAAAATGGGTTGGTCTTTTCAAAACAAACAAAACAGCAAAAGTGGTGAAAAAGTAAATTGGACTGTTCTGGATTATTCTAAATTATCTAAAGTATAACACAGTTTATTTTTAAAAAAGTTATTATTTTAATCTGACAATGTCCCTTTTGAGTAAAAATTATGCCCTGATCCTACAATGACTTATGCATGTGCTAAGCTTTAAGCATGGTAATAAGTCCGTTAACTTCAGTGGGCCTGCTTGAGTGGTTAAAGATAATCATGTGCATAAATCTTTGCATGATTGGAGCCTTAATCTATAAAGCCTGGTGTGGCCCAGTGGATTGGGCACTGCAGCTAGAACATCAGTATTATTAAACTATTAATTAGTAAACTTAGAGGATAATAAGGTGATAAGCAATAGCCAACATCGACTTGTCAAGAACAAAGCATGCCAAATCAACCTAGTTTCCATCTTTGACAAGGTAACCAATCTAGTGGATAGAAGGGAAGCAGAAGACGTGATATATCTGGACTTTATTAACACTTTTGAGACAGTCCCACGTGAGATTTTCATGAGCAAACTAGGGAAATATGGTCTAGAGAAAATTACTACAAGGTGGTTGAAAGACAATGCTCAAAGAGTAATTATCAATGGTTCACTGTCAAATGAGAGGACGGATCAAGTGGGGTCCTGCAAGAATCCATCCTGGGCCCGGTACTGTTCAGTATTTTCAATTACTTGGGTGATGGAGTGGAGAGCATGCTTATAAAATATGTAGAGGTCATCAAGCAAATGGGAGATAACTAGCAAGGCAGCAGTGCAGCATAAGAAGACCTGGATCCAAATTGTCCACATCGTTCTTAAAGTGTGGCACCCAGAACTGGACACAATATTCCAGCTGAGGTCCCCTGAGCTCTAAGTAGAGCAGAACAACTGCCTTCTATCCCTTATATATGACACTGCTGTAAATGTATCCCAGAATATTAGCTTTTACAGCTGTAACGCATTGTTGGTTCATATTCTATTTGTGATCCATTATCACCCTCAGATCCTCTTCTGCTGTACTAACTGCCAAGCTATTGTTCCCTATTTTGTATTTGTGCATTTGATTTTTCCTTCCCACATGGACTACTTTCCACTTTTTATTGAATTTCACGTTACTGATTTCAGAGCAATTCTCTGATTTGTCAAGGTCATTTTGAATTCTAATCTTGTCCTCCAAACTGCTTGCAACCTCTCCCAGCTTGGGATCATCCATAAATTTTATAAGCATACTCTCCCCAGCGTTATCCAAGTCATTAATGAAAATGTTGACTAGTACCAGACCCAGGACTGACCTCTGCATGACATCACTACATACGCCCTTCTAGTTTGACAGTGACCTATTGATAACTACTCTGAATATGTAAAAAGAAAAGGAGTACTTGTGGCACCTTAGAGACTAACCGGTTTATTTGAGCATGAGCTTTCGTGAGCTACAGCTCACTTCATCGGATGCATAGCAACTATGCATAGCTATGCATCCGATGAAGTGAGCTGTAGCTCACGAAAGCTCATGCTCAAATAAACTGGTTAGTCTCTAAGGTGCCACAAGTACTCCTTTTCTTTTTACGAATACAGACTAACACGGCTGTTACTCTGTACTCTGAATATGGTCTTTCAAACAGTTATACACCCACCTTATAATCATTTTCTTCAAGACCACATTTCCCTAGCTTGCTTATAAGAATGTCATGTGTGACAGCATAAAACACCATACTAAAATCAAGATATACCATGACTACTGTTTCCCCCATCACTAGGCTAGTACTGTCAAAGAAGGAAATTCGGTTGGTCCATGGGAGGGTGGGGGGGTGGGATGAGGTATCTGGGGGATGGTGGTTGAGGATCCATTGGGTATTGGTTGGATGGTGATATAGGGACGATGGAGGGCTGGACTTGGAGGGTGTATTTGGGAAATGGTGGTAAAGGGGTCTTGGAGGATGGGGATGGTAGCATAGGGCAGTGGTTCTCAACCGGAGGTCTGTGGTTCCCTAGGGCAGTGGTCTCCAAACTTTTTGAATCGTGCACCCCCAGGGCCAGCTCTGGGGAAACAAAAAAACAAAAAACAAGAGCTGCTGCTGAAGACGGAGCCGGGAGAGCCGAGGTGCCGCCGAAGAATCAAAGGTCCAGGAGTGTTGTTGCTGCCGTGCCGGAGGCGCTCCTTTGGCGGTGCTCCTCCTGCCACGCACCCCCACGGACGGTCTTGCGCGCACCCCACTTGGGAGAGCACTGCCCTAGGGGTCCAGGAGCCCTTTCAGGGGGGCCGCAGAGCCCCACGGCAAAAACCCAGTGCGCCGAGCCCTGGCGTTGAAGCTGGGAGCAGCGCGGGGCTGAAGCTGGCAAACCTTCCCCAGCTTCCCCAAGCCAGGAGCAGCGGGGCGCTGAAGCTGGGAGCCCCCCCGCCCATACACAGCCCCTTGATACCCCCTGCCTGCACACAGCCCCTAGCTACTCTCTGCCTGCACCCTGAGCGGTTTTCAAACTTTTTGAGCTTTGAGTTATAGTTTTTTGGTTGCGTTCCCCCCACAGCCCAGACATGCTCAGTGGCCTCCCGAGTGAGTCAGGGGCTGGAGGTGGCGCTCCCTCCCTGGATCCCGCTGGGAGGAACAGGCTTGAACCCTGCCAACCCTTGCCCCCCCATGCCCAAGGGATCCCCCTTCCCGCCCCGGAGCTCTGAGGCACCATACCCGCCATGGCTCCGACACCAGGGGTTCTCAACCTTTTCCTTGCTGAAGCCTGCCTTAACATGCTATAAAAACGCCAGGGCCCGGGAGGCAGGGACAGGGTATGGGGAGACTGGGCACTAGGGGGCTGGTGGTGTAGGGGTCAGGGGGTTGTGCCAGGGTATTGGGGGATGGAGGTACGGTGGGGCTGGGTGGGGTAGCAGTGGTGTAGGGGCCACGGGGTACGGGGGGGGGCTGGCCGGGATACCAGTGGTGTAGGGGCCGCGGGGTACGGGGGGGGGGGCTGACCGGGGTACCAGTGGTGTAGGGGCCGCGGGGTACGGGGGGGGGGCTGGCCGAGGTACCAGTGGTGTAGGGGCCGCAGGGTACGAGGGGGGCTGGCCGGGGTACCAGTGGTGTAGGGGCCGCGGGGTACGGGGGGGGGCTGACCGGGGTACCAGTGGTGTAGGGGCCGCAGGGTACGAGGGGGGCTGGCCGGGGTACCAGTGGTGTAGGGGCCGCGGGGTACGAGGGGGGCTGGCCGGGGTACCAGTGGTGTAGGGGCCGCGGGGTACGGGGGGGGGGGGCTGGCCGAGGTACCAGTGGTGTAGGGGCCGCGGGGTACGGGGGGGGGGGGGCTGGCCGAGGTACCAGTGGTGTAGGGGCCGCGGGGTACGGGGGGGGGGGGGGGGGCTTGCCGAGGTACCAGTGGTGTAGGGGCCGCGGGGTACGGGGGGGGGCTGACCGGGGTACCAGTGGTGTAGGGGCCGCGGGGTACGGGGGGGGGGGCTGACCGGGGTACCAGTGGTGTAGGGGCCGCGGGGTACGGGGGGGGGGGCTAGCCGAGGTACCAGTGGTGTAGGGGCCGCGGGGTACGGAGGGGGGGCTGGCTGGGGTACCAGTGGTGTAGGGGCTGCGGGGGAGCGGGCGGGGACAGGGTATGGGAGGGTAGTATCGGGGGGCCGGTGGCGGAAGGGGCTGGGGGGAGTAGTACCGGGGGGCGGGTGGCAGAAGGGCGGGGGGGGGGCAGTGCTGGGTGGCGGAAGGGACCGGGGGCGGAAGGGGGGGGGTAGTACCGGGTGGCGGAAGGGCCCGTCGCGGGAGCAGGGCCGGGGGGCCAGTGGCGGAAGGGCCCGGGGGGGGGGCAGTGCCGGGCGGAAGGGCCCGGGGGGGGGTAGTGCCGGGGGGAAGGGCCCGTCGGGGGAGCAGTGCCGGGGGGCTGGGCGGCGCCGGGGGGAAGGGCCCGCCGGGCGGAAGGACCCGGGGGGGGGGGGCAGTGCCAGGGGGAAGGGTCCGGGGGGGCGGGTAGTACCGGGGGGAAGGGCCGGGGGGGGCAGCGCTGGGGGGCGGGTGGCGGAAGGGCCCGGGGGGGGCAGCGCTGGGGGGCGGGTGGCGGAAGGGCTAGGGGGGGTTAGTACCGGGGGGAAGGGCCCGGGGGGGGCAGCGCTAGGGGGCGGGTGGCGGAAGGGCTAGGGGGGGGTAGTACCGGGGGGAAGGGCCCGGGGGGGGGGTAGCAGTGGCGGGGGGCGGAAGGGCCCGGGGGGGGGGGAGCAGTGGCGGGGGGCGGAAGGGCCCGGGGGGGCGGCTAGTACCGGGGGGCTGGGCGGCGGTCCCGGGGCGCTAGGTCGGTGCTCCGGGGGATGTGTCCCGCTCGCTGCGGGGCGTGTCGGCGCCGGGCTCCAGCTCCGCTCCCCCGGCGCGGCGCGGCGCGGCGGCCCCCGAGGCAGGGCCGGGGCCGGGGCCGGGGCCGTGCCCCCGCGGGCTCCAGGCCAGGCTGCCGGGCCGGCGGGGGGCGGGCGGGCGGAGGGCCCGAGGCGGAGCCGGGGCGGGCCGAGCGGGGAGGAGGCTGCGGAACAGGCCGCCGCTGGTTGTCGCCTCTCAGCGCAGCAGCCGGGCGAGCCGAGCGCCGAGCCGAGCTGGACAGGCTGCAGGAGCCCTTCGCCGCCGGCCCCCGCACAGCCAGGTACCGCCCGGCCTCCGCGCTTCTCGGGGGCGGCTTGGAAGCGGGGGGCAGCCTCGGAGCCCCCAGTTCCCAGGAGCAACTCGGCCCCCGGGGCCGCTTGGGAGGGGGAAATTGGGGTGCTCCGTCCTGTAAACCCCCCCAGTCTTCCCTAGGGGACCACAGACCCCTTCCCCCTAGTGCTCCCCCAGTGCTGCTTGGGAGGGGGAAATTGGGGTGCTCCGTCCTGTAATCCCCTCAGTCTCCCCTAGAGGACCACAGACCCCTTCCCCCAGTTCTACGTGGGAGGGGGAATTGGGGTGATCCATCCCGTAACCGCCCCCCCATTCTTCCCTAGAGAATTCTCCCCCCACACCCACCCTTTCCCCAGAGGAGCGCATACCCTGTCCCCCCTGGGGACTGATGAAGTTGAGGGGGGCTTTCACCCTGGGGATCTACATATGAAACAGCCTGTGTAGATAAGGTGATCAGATAGCAAGTGTGAGAAAGCAGATGGGGGTGGGGGGGGTAATAGGTGTTTATGTAAGACAAAGCCCTGAATATTGGGACTGTCCCTATAAAATCAGGACATCTGGTCATCCTACTAAATTACTGGTAGATATTATTCCCCCCCCCGCCCTTTTCAGAACCCTGCTTTGCTGTGTTTGTTTCAGATTCTTCTTGTGTCAGAGTCAGACTCCTGCCATGCAAATGCTGTGCAGTTAGTGCTCACTGAGGCTCCTTTCTTGACCTCTTTATGGTCTTCTGTTTTTGTTGATGTTGCAAATTGATGGATGGAGAAGCAGTGAATCCTGAAACAAAGCCGGTTCCTTTCCCCCAGTCACATTACTACACAGGGTTTTGACACTGACTACCGCTGCGTCTCACTGCAGTTTGAGATGTGCTCCACTTAGATAATGCACAGTGACCTGTGTGTGTTTATGCATGCACACTCCAAAGCATAGAGTATATAATAACCATAATAACAGTGGCGGGGGTGTGTGTGTATTTTTTGGTGGGTTCATGTTTCATTATATAGAAGTAGTGAGAAATCTGTGGAATATCCAATGTAGCTCAAGGCCAGACTTAAAAAATTGTCTTGGAAATTTACCAGACACCCTCCAAAATTTCCCAACTCTTCTGTGCTGAACCTTGATAATGTTAAGGAAACAGCTAATTATACTTTGACTCATACGTTTTTGAACAAAATTGCTCCAGGCAAGTAGAATTGTGCAAGGTGGGAGTGAGACAATTATTAATGGCTTCAACCTTATCTTTATGTCAGCTCATAAAGTAGTTGTGTGGGGTTGGTTATATATATGTGTGAATATATTTATGTTAAGTTTTTCTGGTAATAACATGACGACAAAGCTCCAATAATAAATGTCATCAAAACTTCAAGATTATTTATGTAAATTATGATCTGCAAATGTTTTAAGTGTGCATTAGGTGTTTCTTGTTTGTACATGGGTTTAATAATGCTGTGGTTTTGGCACTAGTTTCTGATCTCCTGTACTCAAGTAATTTAATTGATGTCGGGTGGAGTTATACAGATTTACATTGGTGTGACTGAGATCAGAATTTAGCTCCAAAGCTGCAGTATTATAATAGCTTGGTAGCACTGTAGTGTCAGAGTCACTGTAAAACACCTTATGTAAATTACTGGCTACGAAAGATTTGTATTTACATAAATAATCTCAGGATTATGGTGACATCATGAGACTACAGCTCAAGTAGTATCAGCAGAAACATCCTAATAAAAAGTGTGTGTATTTATATATATATATATATATATATATAAAATAATACCCCACCTCCAAATCCACTTTGTAATCTAACCAAGATAAGGTTTGTGCTTATCAATAATTGTCCTCCTGTATATGATACAATTACACACACACACATTAAATTCACTTTGCTTATGTATGTATAAAATTACACACACACACACTTTCTGATCTGCCATAAAGACAAGGTTGAGGCCAAAACTCTGTCCTTACCTCACCCTGGTGATGCAAGCTTTACTTAATATGCACAATATAGTATGCAGTTCTGAGAGTAACCAGGCTGGTTGAGTTAAGGACATGGTGTCAGCCTAGAGTCATCACAGCGTATTGTGTAAGAATCGTGTGTGTTTTGAGTCTCTAACAAACTCAGTTTATTGACATACTGATAATACTTAGCATTTATATAGCCCCTTTCCTGCTTTTAGTGTTAACCTAACATTCATTAATTCCTTACAAAACCCTTAGAGTTAGTGAACAGTTGTCACCATTTTATAGTTGGGGACATTAAGACATGGAGTTTGATGTGGTCAAGACCACTCATGGATTCAGGTTCATAAATGGAGATTAGAGCCCTCTTTTAGTCATTACCCCTCTGGACCATGCCTCTATATTGAAAACAGTCTGACATTGCCATCCTTCAGCACTACAGATATTTTAAAAAAAGAAGCAGCAGCTAAGATACAAGTTTAACAGTGGACAGGCCTGTCCAGGACTGGCAAAGTACTTTAACGAGTTAATTACATTACCACTGAAATGCAGCCACCCCTGGGGTGGAGGATAGAAACCAGCTTGCGCATAATGTTGTCTGGGGTGTGGAAATTGTGGATGAACTAGTTTGAAAAGTGCCATGGGATCTCTAATGTCCACATTTAGCAGACAGAATGTCTGCTTTTTATGGGTTCATTTGCAGGACCCTCTGCTTTTAATTACATGCATGGAGCTAACTTATCCACCTCAGCCAGAACCAGCCTTAACATTTTGGGTTTGGCCTCGGAGACAACTTTTTGTGAGTCCCCACTCCTAAAATGTACTGGGATGGCCTAGGAAGGTTGGAGAGGGTTAGTAGGGTGACTCCTTGGGTACGTGTACTCTTGAGCTGATGGCACAACTTTCAGCATGGGAATATGTATATACATTAGCTTTGATAGAGCGAGTGTGCTAAAAAATAGAAGTGTAGCAGCAGCGGTGCAGGCAGCAGGGTAGGGTATCTGCCTGAGAAAGTACCTAGGGTCTTGGGATGAGGGGTGGGGGGGTTGTATTCAGGCAGCTAGCCCATGTTGCTGCCTACACTGTAGCAACCACTTCCATTTTTAGCACATTTTTAGCTTGATCAAAGCTAGTGCACGTACATCTGCTTGAGCTGTAAGAGCCTTCAGCTCAAGTGTAGACATACCCTTTGGCACACATAACTGGCTTATTTTATACTAATGGTGGTTTGTCCACCCCTGCTGCAGAAAACTCTCTTTCCAGGAAAAATGACTAGATTTTTTTAAAATGAAAGCTGAGATTCCTTTTTTAATTTCAAATCAGAAATGGGAAGGACAAAAGCTTTGACCTCTGAAGTTTGAAGCAGTGAGTCAACCCTGCAGGGTCTTAATTTATATGGGCACATATTATATATCAAAAGAAATACAAATAAAAAATGCATATCCCCTGCACTGGGTGCCTTTGACAAAATACTAAAGATAGATTCTACTATATTCACAGAGGTAGCAGCCTCTATGACCACCACTAACCAAAACTAATAAATGTAGAAATATACTCACCCATGGCCATAGCCACCACTCCTTATCATGCTTCCTCTCACAAAAAGGAATGAAAATATATTGAAATATTGGGTTTCACAGAGTCCAGGTGTTCCATACGTTGGAGTAGGGGGTGTATTTGGCTATGAATAGTAATAGTTGTACTCTCACTGGTGGTCACCATGGCAAGCCTTTGCAATTGCCACTTGCAAGTAGCTAACATTACTATGGTATTTCCTGTAACAGATTCCAGGAATAGTGTGGGTGGTAACGTGAACTATTTACAACAGAAGATTTTGATGGCAACCACTGCTAGAGCCAAAGCCCCATGTGCTTCACAATAAACTAGGCTTACATGGTGTAGCAAGATCTTTGGGTTCTGTATGACAGCAGCTTCATTTAAAGTGAGGTTCTACTCTGAAAAGTGCTCTGTATACATGTACAAATATTTTGAGATGTGTGGTTCTCTTCCCTCCTCCCACCCCCAAAAGAAGAAGAAGAAAAAACCCTGCTAGCTTTGCAAACTCAGCCTGAGTTCTGTTTGCACATCATACCCATAATAAAAGTTCTGCAGGTTAAATTAGCTCCTCATTGACACAAGCGCAACCCATTGTCTTCCACTGGAATTGACACCCATAACTTTTTGAATAAACTGGTGTCTTTTTTTGTTTTAACTAATTTTTTTTTTCAAATAAAAAGGAGGGTCTTTGATGAATTTCGTATAAATGGCCTCTATTGTCTGGATATGTTTATTTTGCATTTCCCCCACACTTTCAGTTCTTGATGTGCTGCAGATTTTTGTCTTGACAACCTACAACTGCATCACAGAAGTTGTCAAGGGAAATGCTGCAGGAAGTGGTTTGGCAGCTGGGTAGAAGACATTTGGGGGTTTTGGCACCTGGGAAGGCATGGGATGCAGTTTGGATTGGGAGATAAGAACATTAAATGGATACCTCTGATAAAATGACCAGAAGCAAAATACGTAATGTTGACTTTAAATTGTTATATTCTGGTTTCATCACTGAGCTGAATGGAATAGGACGCTGTTCTCTAGAGCCACTGTTTAAGGTTTTCTGCAGATCTCAGGAAGACAACACTGTTTATTCTGTATTTATGTTTTCAAGGTTACCTTCAAAAGCCTGAAGACTAGAAATTTAGGCTTAGATTCTGAAGCACTGCTTCACAGGCAGAAAGATTTGCAGCCATCGATTTGAGGCATACTCAGGGCCTTGGTTATAGAACATTTGCTCTTCAAAGATAGGTTTCAGAGTAGCAGCCGTGTTAGTCTGTATTCGCAAAAAGAAAAGGAGTACTTGTGGCACCTTATGCTCAAATACATTTATTAGTCTCTAAGGTGCCACAAGTACTCTTTTTCTTTCTTCAAAGATAGTTTCCTCATCGCCCCGCTAGGATAAATATTATCTCCATTTTGCAGCTAGGCAGGGAGGTGAAGGCTACATAGAAAATCCGTAGTAGAACTGGGATTAGAGTTTTTGGGCCAAATCTTCATCTACTGTAAGTCAGTTTAACTGCATTGGCTTCAAAAGAGCAACATCAGTGGTCTCCAAACTTTTTAAGCACACGAGCACTTTTTAAATTTAAGTGCAACCCAGGATCTACCTCAAAGAAAATGTAGAAATAACAGTAATCACACAAACCCAAACACCCTTGCCCTGTCCCTACCCTGCCCCATCTCCGAGGCTCCACCCTGCTCACCCAATTCCCCCCGCCCCCTGTTGCGCGCTGTCTCCTACCCTCATTCACTTTCACCAGGCTGGGATAGGGGGTTGGGGTGCAGGATGGGGTGCGGGCTCTCGGCTGGGGCCGAGGGGTTTGGAGTGTGGGAGGGGCTCTGGGCTGAGCCTGGGGCAGAGTTTTGTGGTGCAGGAGTGGGTTGAGTGCTGGGGGAGGGGGTTGGGAGGTGGTGCGGGGTGCTGGCTCTGGGAGGGGGCTCAGGCAGTGGGTTGGGGTGCAGGGTGCAGGCTCTGGGAGCGGGCTGGGGCAGGGGGTTGGGGTGCAGGCTCTGGGAAGGGGTTGGGGAGCAGGAGGGAGTGTGGGGCTCCGGAGGGGGCTCAGGGCTGGGGCTGGGGCTTGGGGTATGGGGGGGGCAGAATGCAGGCTCTCGCAGGGAGTTTGGGTGCTGGGGGGGGGCTAAGGGCTGGGGCAGAGGGTTGGGGTGTGGGATGCGGGCTCTAGGAGTGAGTTTGGCTGCAGGAGGGGGTTGAGGGCTGGGGCAGGGAGTTGGGGTGCGGGAGAGGTTTGGTGTGGGGGCTCCGGCTGGGCGTCACTTACCTCAGGCGGCTCCCAGGCAATGGCGCAGCAGGGCTAAGGTAGGCTCCCTGTCTGCCCTGGCCCTGCACTGCTCCCGGAAGTGGCTGGCATGTCCGGCAGTGGCTCCTGGGTGGGGAGGGGCAGGTGGCTCCCCCCCATCCACAGGCACCACCCCCGCAGCTCCCATTGTCTGAAGTTCCCCGTTCCCAGCCAATGGGAGCTGCAGGGGCAGTGCCTGCAGGCGAGAGCAGTGCGCAAGACCCCCTGCCTCTCCCCCGCCCCAGGAGCCCCTGCCAGACATGCCGGCTGCTTCCGGGAGCAGCGCGGGACTAGGGCAGGTAGGGAGCCTGCCTTAGTCCCGCTGCACCACCAGACTGTTAGCGGCCAATCTCCCTATTTGGCTGCAGGAGAGTTGGCGACGCTGTCGCGATCAACTAGTCGATCTTGGAGCCTGTGACTGAGATCGACTGTCAGAGGCTCCATGATCGACCAGCTGATCGTGATCTATCAGTTGGTGACCACTGAAGCACTTAGACGAGAGGAAAGTGATCAGGAACAGTCAGCATGGATTCACCAAGGGAAGGTCATGCCTGACTAATCTAATTGCCTTCTATGATGAGATAACTGGTTCTGTGGATGAAGGGAAAGCAGTGGACGTGTTATTCCTCGACTTTAGCAAAGCTTTTGACACGGTCTCCCACAGTATTCTTGTCTGCAAGTTAAAGAAGTATGGGCTGGATGGATGCACTACAAGGTGGGTAGAAAGTTGGCTAGATTGTCGGGCTCAACGGGTAGTGATCAATGGCTCCATGTCTAGTTGGCAGCCGGTATCTAGCGGAGTGCCCCAAGGGTCGGTCCTGGGACCGGTTTTGTTCAATATCTTCATAAATGATCTGGAGGATGGTGTGGATTGCACCCTCAGCAAGTTTGCGGATGACACTAAACTGGGAGGAGTGGTAGATACGCTGGAGGGTAGGGATAGGATACAGAGGGACCTAGACAAATTGGAGGATTGGGCCAAAAGAAATCTGATGAGGTTCAACAAGGACAAGTGCAGAGTCCTGCACTTAGGACGGAAGAATCCCATGCACCGCTACAGACTAGGGACAGAATGGCTAGGCAGCAGTTTTGCAGAGAAGGACCTAGGGGTGACAGTGGACGAGAAGCTGGATATGAATCAACAGTGTGCCGTTGTTGCCAAGAAGGCCAATGGCATTTTGGGGTGTATAAGCAGGGAAATTGCCAGCAGATCGAGGGACGTGATCGTTCCCCTCTATTCGACATTGGTGAGGCCTCATCTGGAGTACTGTGTCCAGTTTTGGGCCCCACACTACAAGAAGGATGTGGCGAAATTGGAGAGAGTCCAGCGAAGGGCAACAAAAATGATTAGGGGTCTGGAACACATGACTTATGAGGAGAGGCTGAGGGAATTGGGATTGTTTAGTCTACGTAAGAGAAGAATGAGGGGGGATTTGATAGCTGCTTTTAACTACCTGAAAGGTGGATCCAAAGAGGATGGATCTAGACTATTCTCAGTGATAGCAGATGACAGGACAAGGAATCATGGTCTCAAGTTGCAGTGGGAGAGATTTAGGTTGGATATTAGGAAAAACTTTTTCACTAGGAGGGTGATGAAACACTGGAATGCGTTACCTAGGGAGGTGGTGGAATCCCCTTCCTTAGAAGTTTTTAAGGTCAGGCTTGACAAAGCCCTGGCTGGGATGATTTAGTTGGGATTGGTCCTGCTCTGGGCAGGGGGTTGGACTAGATGGCCTCCAGAGGTCCCTTCCAACTCTGTTATTCTATGATTCACTGAGCTACACTGATTAGGAGGATTTGGCCTCATGAATTCATAGTTCAACTGTGTTAAATTTCTGATCACAGTTTTTTTTTATTAAAAGTGCCATATTGACTTTGTTGACATCCTGTATCAATTTCATTTAAATCTGCCTTTCCTTTTCAAAATTAACAAGGTAAAGGTGTGTGAAAGGAGAGGGACGACCTGAAACAGAAAAATCGTCATATTCTCACAGTTGATATAACTGCAGAACTGACAAACAGTGGTAGATCTCTTCCAAAGAACTGATAATTGTTTGTTCTGTTCTTCATGGTTCATTAGTTTGCTGTGTAATGACAGATTTGTTTAAGATGTTTCTCCATAATTAGCTAAATTTAATTCACCAAAGTATATTATTGGCCTGTTTAGAATTACAATGTTTTCATGCCGTGAAGAAAAGAATAGGTTTTATTTTTAGGTTTGGTGCAACACTGAAGTTAAACAAACACGTAGTTCACTAATGCAGAAATAGTCAGTTGCAGCTACCTTGTAGCTGAGGTGTCGAGAATAACCTATGTTGTCTCAGCAGAGAGAGCTGAAAGCAGTACAGTCTTACACTACCCCTAATCCAACTCTCCTGTTCATAGGGAGTCCTTCTCCCCCATCCCCAAGAATTTAGGATCTGTATTGTAGATGTGGCCTATGGCAGCCTAACTATGCCAGCATAACCTGCTAGCATAGACATAGCATATGCCAACAAGAGGAGTTCTGACAACATAGTACCGCCACCCATAGGCGAAGACTTCCTTTGTTTCCGGGGGGTGCTTGACCTCTGCTCTGCTTCAGGCCCTGCCCTCACTCCATCCCTTCTCCCAAGCCCCCACCCCGCTTCTTCCACTCCCACCTCGCCTCTTCCCTCTCCATTCCCCCACCTCTTCCTGCCCCCACTCCTTCCCCTCCCCTCCAGCACCTCCTGCACACCACTGAACAGCTGATTCGCGGTGCGCAGGAGGTGTAGAGAGGGAGGGAGAGGAGCTGATTCGGGGGGGAATGGGCATCTGCACATCTACCAATGTGATATATGCCATCATGTGCCAGCAGTGCTCCTCTGCCATGTACATTGGCCAAACCGGACAGGCTCTACTTAAAAGAATAAATGGACACAAATCAGACATCAAGAATTGTAACATTCAAAAACCAGTAGGAGAGCACTTCAATCTCCCTGGACACTCAATAACAGACTTAAAAGTGGCCATTCTTCAACAAAAAAACTTCAAAAACAGACTCCATTGAGAAACTGCAGAACTGGAATTAATTTGCAAACTTGACACCATCAAATTAGGCCTAAATAAAGACTGGGAGTGGCTGGGTCACTACAAAAGGTAATTTTCCCTCTGTTGATATTCACCCCTTCTTGTCAATTGTTGGGAATAGGCCACATCCATCCTAACTGAATTGGCCTCATTTGCACTGACCCCCCACTTGGTAAGGCAGCTTCCATCTTTTCATGTGCTGTATATTTATACCTGCCTACTGTATTTTTCACTCTATGCATCTGATGAAGTGGTTTATAGCCCATGACAACTTATGCTCAAATACATTTGTTAGTCTCTAAGGTGCCACAAGGACTCCTTGTTGTTTTTGCTGATACAGACTACCAAGGCTACCCCTCTGAAATTTGACAAATAAGATGTCTTCAAGTAAACCAGGGCCTGATGAAATACATCCTAGAATACTCAAGGAGCTGACTGAGGAGATATCTGAGCCATTAGCGATTATCTTTGAAAAGTCATGGAAGATGGGAGAGATTCCAGAGGACTGGAAAAGGGCAAATATAGTGCCCATCTATAAAAAGGGAAATAAAGACAACACATGGAATTACAGACCAGTCAGCTTAACTTCAGTACCTAGAAAGATAATGGAGCAAATAATTAAGCAATCAATTTGCAGATGCCTAGAAGATAATAAGGTGACATGGATATGTCAAGAACAAATCCTGTCAAACCAACCTAATAGCTTTCTTTGACAAGCCTTGTAAATAGGAGGGAAGCAGTATATGTGATATATCTTGACTTTGGTAAGCTTTTGATATTGTCTTGCATAACCTTCTCATAAACAAACTAGGGAAGTACAACCTAGATAGTTGGAAAACCATCCCCACATCCCTAGAGAGTAGTTATTAGTGGTTCACAGTCAAGCTGGCAGGGCATATTGAGTGGAGTCCCACAGGGATCAGTTCTGGGTCCAGTTCTGTTCAATATTTTCATCAGTGATTTAGATAATGGCATAGAGAGTTCACTTATAAAGTTTGTGGACGATACCAAGCTGTGAGGGGTTGCAAGTGCTTTGTAGAATAGGATTATAATTCAAGATGATCTGGACAAACTGGAGAAATGGTCTGAAGCAAATAGGGATGAAATTGAATAAGGACAAATGCAAAGTACTCCACTTAGGAAGGAATAATCAGCTGCACAAATACAAAATGGGAAATGACTGCCTAGGAAGGGGACTGCAGAAAGGGATCTGGGGATCATAGTGGATCACAAATTAAATATGAGTCAACAGTGTAACACTGATGCAAAAAAATAAACATGGTTTTGTGATGTATTAGCAGGAGTGTTGCAAGCAAGACATGAGAAGTAATTCTTCCGCTCTACTCCACGCTGATTAGGCCTCAGCTGGCGTATTGTGTCCAGTTCTGGGTGCCACATTTCAGGAAAGATGTGAACAAATTGGAGAAAGCCCAGAGATGAGGAACAAAAAATACTAAAGGTCTAGAAAACATGACCTATGAGGGAAGTTTGAAAAAATTGGGTTTGTTTAGTTTGGAGAAGAGAAGACTGAGGGGGGACATGATAGTTTTCAAGGACATAAAAAGGTACAAGGAAGAGGGAGAAAAATTGTTCTCCTTAACCTCTGAGGATAGGACAAGAAGCAATGGGCTTAAATTGCAGCAAGGGCAGTTTAGATTGGACGTCGGGAAAAACTTCCTAACTGTCAGGGTAGTTAAGTTTGGGAATAAATTGCCTAGGGAGAATATGCCTGTGGAATCTCCATCACTGGAGATTTCTCAGAGCAGGTTAGAAAAACAGCTGTCAGGGATGGTCTAGATAATACTTAGTCCTGCCGTGAGTGCAGGGGATTGGACTAGATTACCTCTCGAGGTTCCTTTGAATTCTATGATTACGTGATTTAATATTGTTCATTGTTGAGAATGCTGACTCACACATCTATGTTGAACCAAGCATAGTGAAAAAGTTAAATGCCATCTTCCTCAAGTGTGGATACTTGGAGTCCAGCACAAGAGTTGTCCAGAACATTTCAGATGTAGTTTGTATGCCTCACCTTAAGCACTTCATCCGCTTGTAAATCAGTACACTCTAGCTGTGGTTTTGCTTTTTTCAACATCTGGAAAGGATGCTTTTGCTTGATCACACCAAGTGCCATTTGCTTGTACCACGAATGCGTTCCTTACAAATAGGAAGATGTCATTAACACTTTCAAATTCTTGGAACCTCTGCTGGAAGTTTTGAAGAAGCCTGTCTAGAGATGATGCCATCTGATTACGTCTGGTGTGTCCTGGCAACTTAGCAGCGTTGGGAAATGCAGCATCTCCCCAGTTTCCAAATCGCTTTTGAAGAGACTCAGTTTGTTTTGATAATGGGGATCCACTAGATTGTGATTTTGTCCTCTGTAGCTTTAAGTTGAAATCATTTAAGTGGCCTGTCAAAGGAACAAGGATGGCCAGGATGCTTATGGTTGCAGCATCCCTCAAAAATGCATGTAGCTCTTCTGCCTTTTCCCTGGAAAGTTATGTAGATATTCTTCCACGTGAACTTAAATTTCCCACAGCCTTCTTAGACTTGCCCTCTGCTCAGCCAACAGATATCATCATGAGCTGATGGGTCATCGTAATCTGCAAATATTTCTGAAAGAAAGCTTTTGAACTGTCTTTGTTGCATTGATGACTCGGACCGAAGGAAGTTGACAACTTTAATCACCATCGACATTACAGTAGCATACTCCTCTCTCAGCTTTGCACAAAGTGCAGTTTGGTGGATTGCACTGTGATAGGAAATCCAATTGGGGTTCAGATCTTGCAGGCGTTTCACAAGCCCTCAGTGAGTACCGAGCATGGCAGGAGCGCATTCTGTTGTAATTGACACAATCTGAGTCACATCAAAACCTTAATTAGACAGAACAGTTTGAACAGAATTTAAACATATCCTCACCGGTTGTGTGATTGCTGTGCGGTATGAAAGACAACATATCCTCCACAACTTTATCTCCATCAAAAAAATGCACATACAGCGCTAACTGTGCTGTGTCCCTGATATCACAGGATTCATCCCCTGCCATGGAAAAATTTCTAATTTTCAGTTTCTCACACAACTGCTTGAAAACGTCTTGTGCCATCATCTCAGCGCACCTAAAACCTGTGATGTCTGAGAGTAGCCGTTGTCTGAAGACATCAACAATGTCTCTCTTCTCCACAGAAAGGGTTTCAGCTGTAGAAATGATACACTGCTTAATAATGTCCGCATCTGGAAAAGGGTTTCTGTGTTTTGCCATTACCCACACACCCCCCTCAGTGAATCTTCAGTAGCTTTTTCCTAAGCACAAATAGCCTTTGAGATAATATTTGTGCTCTGAAAATATGCATCCTTTAATGAAGTGATCTTGTCTGATCTTAAACGGAAGCCCAGTGGGTCTTTGTGGTCAAAATCCATGTGCTTCGTTTCGTAGCGCCTTTTGGTGTGGCTACTTTTAACAATAGCCACAGTCTCTGTACAAATTAAACATACGGGTTGACCATTTGGATGTTGTGGCAAAATAAAATAGTAAGCGTCAGTCCACTCTTCTTTAAACGAATGATTTTTGGTATCAACTTGCCCTTTTTTATTATGCCATTTTTAAACACGGTGCCATTAAACACTGAAAGTGCCAGAGCTGGGACTACCTTGGCTCACCTTTGCTCCTCCTGCTGTTCCTGGGGCTCTTCACCTCTCCCCCCACAGTCCAGGGAGGGAGAGAAGAGGAGGGAGTGGCACAAGAGCCCTTCCCTTCTCACAGGAGTAGAGGGAAGGGAAGAGCAGAGCTCCTGGAAGCCCCTGAACCTTTTCTTCTCCTTCCTGTCTCCTGTAAGAATTGGCGCCTGCCGAGGGGCAGGGGCAGAGAGCACTGCTGGCTACCTGCAGCAGCCCTGATTGGCAGCAAGGGAAAAAGCAGCCAATCAGAGGAGGTTTCTCCAAGACAGACGGGAAATATGCACCCCTCAGAAGCTTAGGTGGAATTGTGGACATTTTAATTGCGGGGTTCGTGACCCAGGGGTGCCGTTTCAGATTGTGATTGGGGCGAAGGGCGGCGACTTTAACTATGGTTCATAGGGTTGTCTCCCCCTTCGCTTGCTGAATTGTCTCAAAGAGCCTGCCCGCAGGTAGGAGACAGCCCTGGCTGAGCAGGGGCTGGTGCAGGTTAATGACCTGGTGTCTCCCCCGCCCCACGGTAATGGGATTTTTGGTTTGGGGTGCCATTTAGGGTTGCCATGTCCCCTTTTCGACCAGACTTTGGGTGGAGTGCGGGCGTGACTTTGGGAGGAGACCGAGTGGGGACAGGCCTCAGGGCATGGCCACGGTTTGGGCACATCCAGCCTTCCCAGATGGAAGAGCCATGCACCGCCCATGGTAATAAACCATAAATCCAGTGTTTTTATTAAGCCTGTGATTTTTAGTGTCCAGCAAGGTTATGAATTTAAATTCCCAAGCTCATCTTTTGAAGGTGCTGTGATGATTTTCTTTGAGAACAATACAAGAGAGGTTCGATGTGGCGTTATTGCTTTGTGAAAAATGTTTGCCGGTGGGTGATATGGTGTTTTTATCTTTTTTCTGTGTGAGTTCATTCGAGAGAGTAGTGGTTGTCCTATTTCACCCACATAGTTGTTATTGGGACATTTAGTGCAAATGTTCCTCATAGATTCCCACCACAGTTTCAACAACCACCATCCATCCATCAGTCAGTCTCTCTCTAGAACACTCCCTGTCAAGGTTCCTTCCCCACTCTGAACTCTAGGGTACAGATGTGGGGACCTGCATGAAAACCTCCTAAGCTTACTTTTACCAGCTTAGGTTAAAACTTCCCCAAGGTACAAATTAATTTTACCCTTTGCCCTTGGAATTTCCACTGCCACCACCAAACTTTAACTGGGTTTACTGGGAAACGTAGTTTGGACACGTCTTTCCCCCCAAAATCCTCCCAACCCTTGCACCCCACTTCCTGGGGAAAGTTTGGTAAAAATCCTCACCAATTTGCATAGGTGACCACAGACCCAAACCCTTGGATCTGAGAACAATGAAAAAGCATTCAGTTTTCTTACAAGGAGACTTTTAATAGAAGTAAAGGAATCCACCTCTGTAAAATCAGGATGGTAGATACCTTACAGGGTAATTAGATTGAAAACATAGAGAATCCGTCTAGGCAAAACCTTAAATTACAAAAAAGACACACAGACAAGAATAGTCATTCTATTCAGCACAGCTCTTTTCTCAGCCATTTAAAGAAATCATAATCTAACACATACCTAGCTAGATTACTTACTAAAAGTTCTAAGACTCCATTCCTGTTCTGTCCCTGGCAAAAGCAGCATACAGACAGACACCGACCCTTTGTTTTTCTCCCTCCTCCCAGCTTTTGAAAGTATCTTGTCTCCTCATTGGTCATTTTGGTCAGGTGCCAGTGAGGTTACCTTTAACTTCTTAACCCTTTACAAGTGAGAGGATTTTTCCTCTGGCCAGGAGGGATTTCAAAGGGGTTTACCCTTCCCTTTGTATTTATGACGCTCCCACATCAGCATCACGTTCTTGGACACCACAGTCAGCATCAACAATGGATCCCTATTTACAAGAAACCTATGGATTACCACACTTACCTTCACAGATCCAGTAACCACCCCAAACACACAAAGAAATCTGTTATCTGCAGCCAGGCACTCAGATACCACAGAATATGCTTCGAGGAGAAAGTCTGGGATACGTACCTTAACACACTTAAAAACCACCGTCACTAAACAAGGATATTCCATCAGAAAAGTAGATTGTATCTTGGAACGGACCACCCAAATACCCCGAGAACTTGCTTCAATACAGGGGAAAAAAAAACACCTCTCACCACACACCCTACTTGTCACCTACTGCCCTACACTGCAGCGCATACTGGGTATCATTAAACAGTTAAAACCTATACTTGATGGGGACTGCTACATCCTGAAAGAAATCCTTCCTGAACCTTCTCTTCTGGCCTTCAAACAACCCACCAGCCATGCCAAACTCATTATTAGACGCACGCTCCCCACAGATCAGGACACACCAACTCGAAGCAGCACCAGACCCTACCATAATAGCAGATGCAAAACCTGCAGACGTATCTCCACTGTTGCGACGATCAGCACCCCCCCCCACAACACACCTTTCATGATCCATAGGTCCAACAACACCTTAAAAAGATGAGCCTGGGAGCTTAAATACATAACTTTGCTGGACAGTAACAATCATGGACTTGATAAAGACACTGGATTTATGTCTTATTAGAACAATCTATAACCCTCTAACTCCCCTTTTTTGTTCTCTGGCTGCAGAGATGTTAATTAGTCACTTCTCCTTGAATGGGGTTTTTTGCTAAGTGATCTGTTCCACCTTGTATTTAGCTGTGACACTCTGAGTACCTTTCCCAGACCTGAAGAAGAGCTCTGTGTTAGCTCAAAAGCTGGTCTCTTCCAATTGGTCCAATAAAAGATATCACCTCACCCGCCTTGTCTCACTGAAAATACAATGCTATTATATAATTCCTGATATGCTCTCACCTGGAATACGGTGTTCATTTCAGGTGATCCCAAGACAAAAAATAAATAAAAAACGCAGAAACAGAAAGGCTTTAGAGGTAGGTGACAAAAAGGATTAAGAGACAGGAAGTTATATTTGCCTGGGCAGAGATTGAAAAGACTGAGGTTGCTTAGTTTTGAAATTTGATGAATATCAGGGGACGTGAGAGATAAACGGGGCACTCCTAATACATTTTTTTTAACAGTACAGGAACAAATGGACCTTCAGTGAAATTGAGGGCCAGGAAACTTAGAACGGACAAAAGGAAATAATTTTTAACACATAATTAACTTGTGGAGGTTATTGTTGAGATATCACTACGGCCAAGAACATAGTAGGGTTTTAAAAATGATTAGACATTTTATAAAAGGAAAAGGAGTACTTGTGGCACCTTAGAGACTAACCAATTTATTTGAGCATAAGCTTTCATGAGCTACAGCTCACTTCATCGGATGCGTACTGTGGAAAATACAGAAGACGTTTTTATACACACAAACCATGAAAAAATGGGTGATTATCACTACAAAAGGTTTTCTCTCCCCCCACCCCACTCTCCTGCTGGTAATAGCTTATGTAAAGTGATCACTCTCCAGTGTATATATCTTATATATCTTCTTACTATATGTTCCGTTCTGTGCATCCGATGAAGTGGGCTGTAGCCCACGAAAGCTTATGCTCTAATAAATTTGTTAGTCTCTAAGGTGCCACAAGTACTCCTGTTCTTTTCCCCAGTATTTGGTCACACACAGCTACTATTACACACTACTTTTCATACGGGGCATAGAAGTTTGCATGAATTACTATAGAAATGTTGATGAGAAACCTTTTACTCTGGTGTCACTGCTGCTGTGTTTGTGTGTGTATAGATATATCTCATGACTTTATATCTTTTGACGCATTATAAACCAATGCGCAGGGTGGGTCGGGTTTTCACAGTTCATGGCAGCCACGTGCTGCAGGAAATAGTGTTGGTAATGCTCTTCTTTATGAACTGATATTGAACCAACTCCTGAACATGGTCCTCTTCTGCTTGAGGTGCTGGCTCTTCTATGGGATGTAAAATGTAGGTCCTGATCAGCTGTGGCCAGTTAGAATCTCCTGGCACTCTTCAGGCTGTGCGGCGGACCAAAATTATACGGAGTTACGAACACATTGGGAATGGAGGTCTTCGTAATTCTGAACAAAATGTTATGGTACTTTCAAAAGTTTACGGCTGATCATTGACTTAATACAGCTTTGAACCTTTACTATGCAAAAGAAAAATGCTGCTTTCCCTTGCTGCTACTAGTTTACGTTGAACACAGGACTGTACTTTTTTTTTTTTTCCCCTGTCGTCTCTTCTACTGCCTGATTGTATGCTTCAGGTTCCAGATGAGGTGTGTGGTTGACTGGTCAGTTTGTAACTCTGGTGTTCATAACTCGGAGGTTCTACTGTGGTTTGGATAACCATGTTCTGCCTATCTAATCTCTCCCTTCAATTTTAGTTGGACAATGATAGTCTGCTTCACTTCATATCCTAAACTGTTATGCACCATGGTGTCACCAAGGGCTGTTAAACAGCTGATGCATTTCACCCCAGAAGTACATTTCGGTGGTGGGTAAAATTATTGCTTTGCTTGTAGGATTGGTAATAGTTGGGCATATGGGGACGAAAGATGCTATTTAAACACAAGGCATTATTATTACATAGCAAATGTACGGGGACAAATGTTAGAAACATTATTTATGAAGATAAGCTACTAAACCGAGGCATGTATGAAATCTGTAACATATAATTGCAATTAAACTTCATTTAAGCACATCATTTGAAATCACAGCTGTCCTTTAAATATACATGATAATTTAAAATCTCAGCCAACCTCAATAGTAACATATTTAACTGGCGTTCGATAATTGTCATTGCTTGATTATTATGTCCTTAGTAAAATGATTCTGAGAAGCAATTGAGTAACAAAGGAAGCAATTGGATTGGCATTTGATGGCTCTTGGTGGTTCTATGTGAAATGAATTTGGCCTTTTCTGGTTTCAAACAGACAGGTGTCTACATCACAGAACACCTCAGTGGCACTAGTTGAAATCTATGTGGGACATCTTGCATATTATGTTCATAAGGCTTTAATAAGACTAAAGAGGATCTTAGGGATAATGGTAGCATGATAAATGGGAATGAGGATATGGAGGTAGACATCACCATATCTGAGGTAGAAGCGAAACTCAAACAGCTTAATGGGACTAAATCGGGGGGCCCAGATAATCTTCATCCAAGAATATTAAAAGAATTGGCACAAGAAATTGCAAGCCCATTAGCAAGAATTTTTAATGAATCTGTAAACTCAGGGGTTGTACCGTATGATTGGAGGATTGCTAACATAGTTCCTATTTTTAAGAAAGGGAAAAAAAGTGATCCAAGTAATTATAGGCCTGTTAGTTTGACATCTGTAGTATGCAAGGTCTTGGAAAAAATTTTGAAGGAGAAGGTAGTTAAGGACATTGAAGTCAATGGTAAATGGGACAAAATACAACATGGTTTTACAAAAGGTAGATCGTGCCAAACCAACCTGATCTCCTTCTTTGAGAAAGTAACAGATTTTTTAGATAAAGGAAACGCAGTGGATCTAATTTACTTAGATTTTAGTAAGGCGTTTGATACGGTGCCACATGGGGAATTATTAGTTAAATTGGATAAGATGGGCATCAATAGGAATATTGAAAGGTGGATAGGGAATTGGTTAAAGGGGAGACTACAACGGGTCCTACTGAAAGGTGAACTGTCAAGTTGGAGGGAGGTTACCAGTGGAGTTCCTCAGGGATCGGTTTTGGGACCAATCTTATTTAATCTTTTTATTACTGACCTGGGCACAAAAAGTGGGAGTGTGCTAATAAAGTTTGCAGATGATACAAAGCTGGGAGGTATTGCTAATTTAGAGAAGGACAGGGATACCCTACAGGAGGATCTGGATGACCTTGTAAACTGGAGTAATAGGAATAGGATGAAATTTAATAGTGAGAAGTGTAAGGTCATGCATTTAGGGATTAATAACAAGAATTTTAGTTATAAGCTAGGGACGCATCAACTAGAAGTAACGGAGGAGGAAAAGGACCTTGGAGTATTGGTTGATCATAGGATGACTATGAGCTGCCAATGTGATATGGCTGTGAAAAAAGCTAATGTCGTCTTGGGATGCATCAGGAGAGGTATTTCCAGTAGGGATAAGGAGGTTTTAGTACCGTTATATAAGGCACTGGTGAGACCTCACCTGGAGTACTGTGTGCAGTTCTGGTCTCCCATGTTTAAGAAGGATGAATTCAAACTGGAACAAGTACAGAGAAGGGCTACTAGGATGATCTGAGGAATGGAAAACTTGTCTTATGAAAGGAGACTCAGGGAGCTTGGCTTGTTTAGCCTAACTAAAAGAAGGCTGAGGGGAGATATGATTGCTCTCTATAAATATATCAGAGGGATAAATACCAGAGAGGGAGAGGAATTATTTAAACTCAGTACCAATGTGGACACAAGAACAAATGGATATAAACTGGCCACTAGGAAATTTAGATTAGAAATTAGACGAAGGTTTCTAACCATCAGAGGAGTGAAGTTTTGGAATAGCCTTCCGAGGGAAGTAGTGGGGGCAAAAGATCTATCTTGCTTTAAGATTAAACTCGATAAGTTTATGGAGGAGATGGTATGATGGGATAACATGGTTTTGGTAATTAAATATTCATGGTAAATAGGCCCAATGGCCTGTGATGGGTTTTAGATGGGGTAAGATCCAAGTTACCTGGGAAAGAATTTTCTGTAGTATCTGGCTGATGAATCTTGCCCATATGCTCAGGGTTTAGCTGATCGCCATATTTGGGGTCGGGAAGGAATTTTCCTCCAGGGCAGATTGGAAGAGGCCCGGGAGGTTTTTCGCCTTCCTCTGTAGCATGGGGCACGGGTCACTTGCTGGAGGATTCTCTGCTCCTTGAGGTCTTTAAACTACAATTTGAGGACTTCAATAGCACAGATATAGGTGTGAGGTTTTTTTGTAGGAGTGGTGGGTGAAATTCTGTGGCCTGCGTTGTGCAGGAGGTCAGACTAGATGATCATAATGGTCCCTTCTGACCTAAATATCTATGAATCTATATCAATTATCATGGGGTTTTAAAAAGAATATTAATTATTCATGCAGAAGGCAATAGCTCCACTGTAAACTGAAAAATTTAGATATATTCATTTGAAACTAAAGGGGAAATTTTATATAACAGAATGTCATTATCCCAGTTGAAATTGAGCTACTCCCATTTACAAGATTAACCCTTAATTCAGATTAAATTTCCTATGTGCCCCTGTGTAGACAAGCCCCAGCAGTGTACAAAGGGTGTTTTTATGGGATTAACTGAGGGAGCTAACCCCATTGTAAAGGCTAGCCTGGATATTCCTGAAACATGCAAGCGACAAATGTTTGTGGTTTACCCCTGGGATTAATTTATGTACATCACTTACTCCCCCCCCCCTTTGCTATCAGGGAGGATTGATTTAAATCAAAGCCATTTAAATCACCAATTTTAATTGTGATTTCCATCAGCAAGCAGGAAACCTTGATTTAAATAATTGATTTTAATTATTTTGAATTTGTACTTTTTATTTATTTTCCTAAAGAAAGGTGGATTCTCATTGGTTGGTAACTATTAAAAATATTGATTTGCAACTTAAATATAGTCTTTACACTAAATTTGGTGCTTCTTTTTGCTAACCAGGATAATATATCTATACACATTCATTTAAATAATTCTATAGTTTAACATATATTTATTCAGATTCTTAATTTTTACATTTTTATTATGTTAGAAAATGGTGAATGATGCATTTCTCATTGGCAAGATGATTAATTTTGTATTTACGTCAAGCTCTATTTGGATGGACATTCAAATTCCTTAAAAATGCACAAAAACAGCATCTTAAAATTTTATTATTAAATAAAACTATGTTAAATGTGCTGGATACATAAGAAAAAAGTTTATCAAACAGTTTATTAAAACAAGTTTTGCATTTAAAAGTAACTGATTTACTGAACAAAGAAGGTTTCAGAGTAGCAGCCGTGTTAGTCTGTATTCACAAAAAGAAAAGGAGTACTTGTGGCATCTTAGAGACTAACCAATTTATTTGACCATAAGCTTTCGTGAGCTACAGCTCACTTCATCGGATGTATCTGATGAAGTGAGCTGTAGCTCACGAAAGCTTATGGTCAGATAAATTGGTTAGTCTCTAAGGTGCCACAAGTACTCCTTTTCTTTTTGAACAAAGGAAGTTATTGAATTGAACTGATTGTTTCTGGTCCCCCTGTCCTTCAAGATTTTAGAAATAGAAGATCTCATAGTCTCTCACACCTAGTTTTTATTCATAGAAAGGAAGAGGAAAACAAGCTTTCCTGCTTTTTCAACTCCCAATTGGTTTCTTAACTGTGATTGAACTAGTCATTGAACTGAACTAGTTGAATAAACTGAAATGAAGAAAATATTCTCTCTGCACCAGCAGAAGCGGCTACTGCTGTCAAAAGCTGGTTTAGCACTTCAGTAAACTCTGGTTGCAAGTGTTTAGCCAGTGACTTCCACGAGGTCAGTGGCTTGAGTTTTTTTTAAAGCTTCAGCAGCAAACATGTACTGCTTAATATTTTTTGTATTTAATTTAAGTGACTTTAATGGATTATAATAAATTGAGACCTGCTCAAGTCTGGTCCTGCTTTGAGCAGGGGGTTGGACTAGATGACCTTCTGAGGTCTCTTCCAACCCTGATATTCTATGATTCTATGAGGCCTTATCATAGATTGTCAATTTCAAATGTAATTTTAAATATGTGTATTTTAAAAAATAAACTTTAATTTAATTTGAATAAAAAAATCCAATTTAAAATTTTTGAAAAATTGTTTTTCTTTTTCTTCTTTTGTTTTTAATCCACCTTGCTTGCTGTTAGTTCTTATGGAGCTTAACCTTACATCTGCTCAGACAAGACACGTATTCATATACATCTTTTATATGGTACTTTGTCCAGTGTGTATCTCTAGCTTTCCTTGAACTTTGAAACATCTGGCTGTGGTAGCCAACAAATACACTTGCATGATGTCAAGTATCAGGGGGTGCCGTGTTAGTCTGTATCCACAAAAACAACAAGGAGTCCGGTGGCACCTTAAATCTGTTAGTCTTTAAGGTGCCACCGGACTCCTTGTTGTTTTTAACAAATACACAATATTTTCTACTTTAAAAAAATTGTTTTAGGTGAACTTAATGCTGGCAAAAAGTAATTTTATTGACAATCTTTGACACCAAAGTCCCGTTTATCACTGAATAGGTACAGCACAGTCAGCCGTTGTGCAGACTTCCTCCCCAATGTGTCTTTACCCTGATCTGTGGGGAGGGGTTGGGTGGAGTCCCTCTGACACTTTCAAATCTTATGCCTCTGGAGACTTGCTAACAAGGGTGTTGGTTAGGATGTATAACAGGAAAACAACTCCAGGCTTGTCTACACAGGGAATGTATTCTGGAATAAAATAGGGTGTGAATTTAAAAAGCAATAGCTCCCAATGTGGATACTTAAAAAGAAGAATGCCTTTTACTGATTTAGCTTAATTCACGAAGTGGATTCTGGTCAATTTCCCTGTATAGACAAGCCTTAAGACTACAACTGAGTTCTTATAAGCCACTGAACAGCTGTCAGATACATGAGACTGTGTTGCAGCTGACTTGGCCAGATTTGAATTTTTGACCTACAATACAAGTGAATTATAGCTGTTTGTTGTGCAGTGCGAGCGTGTCTGAATTGGGTTGACAGATGGTGGTTACACAATTTCCCATCAGAATTTAGTCTGATCATTTGCTCCCCTCTCTTTCCCAACAGCCCCCCCACACATGCCTGACTAATTGGCCTGCCTCGCTGAGCCCCCACACCAACTCTCAGTAGTAATGCAATACACACTGAGCAGTTAGTCTACAGTGCTAGTAAGAGAAGAGAAGAAACACTCTTTCCAGCCAGGCTAGTGAAACTAGGTCATTTAAACAATTTAAAAATCAATTTCATGTACGCATTCCCTTACTGATTCTAAATACCGCCAAAGAGTTTCTCCTTCTGCCTGTGCTGTTGTCTGGACACATAACCTGTTTACAGATGTTTAAGGCCTTAAGGGACCATTATGATAATTTTATCTGACCTCCTGCATAACACAAGACAACTTCATCCAGTAATTTCTACATTAAGCCAATAACTTCATCCAGTAATTTCTACATTAAGCCAATAAATACAGCATCATTTTTAGAAAGATATCCAGTCTTGATTTAAAGGCTTGAAATAATGGAGAATCCACCAGATCCCCTAGATAAGTTTTTCAGTGCTTAATTATTCTATTAAAATTTTCCACCTTCTTTCTAGTCCAGATTTGTCTAGTTTAGGCTTCCAACCATTGGATTTAATTATACCTTTTTCTATTACATTAAAGAACTGTCTGTTATCAGAAATCTCTTCCTCATGTAGGTACTTGGAGACTGTGAGAGAAACCTTCTTTTGGGTAAGCTAGATCAGTGGTTCTCAAAGCCGGTCTGCCGCTAGTTCAGGGAAAGCCCCTGGAGCGCCGGACCAGTTTGTTTACCTGCTGCGTCCACAGGTTCTGCCGATCGCAGCTCCCACTGGCCACGGTTTGCCACTCCAGGCCAATGGGGGCTGCGGGAAGGGCGGCCAGCATGTCCCTTGGCCCACGCTGCTTCCCGCAGCCCCCATTGGCCTGGAGCGGCGAACCGCGGCCAGTGGGAGCCGCGATCGGCTAAACCTGTGGACGTGGCAGGTAAACAAACTGGTCCGGCGCACCAGGGGCTTTCCCTGAACAAACGGCGGACCGGCTTTGAGAACCACTGAGCTAGATGGATTGAGCTGCTTTAGTCTCTCTTGGCTAGGCAAATTTCCCAGGCCTTGAACCATTCTTGTAGTTATTTTCTCAACCCTTTCCTTCTTGTTTTGTTGTCTCTTCTTTTTTCCCATCTGTCCCACCCCACCAGGATCTTGTAGTTCTTATTATGATCATATTTAGATTTCAAGCTGCATGGGAATGGAATCTTGTCTTACTTTTTAACTCCATGCATACACCTATGGCAATATAACTCATAGATTCCAAGGGTAGAAGGGATCACTGCAGTTATCTAGTTTGGCCTCCTGTACAGGCCAGAGAATCCCCCCCCAAATAATTCCTGGAGCAGGTCTTATAGAAAAAAACATCCAGTCTTGATTGAAAAATTGTCACTGATGGAGAGTCCATTATGACCCTTGGTAAATTGTTCTGGTGGTTAATTACTCTCACTTTAAGAATGTATGCTTTATTTCCAATCTGAATGTGTCTAGCTTCAGCTTCCAGCCATTGGATTGTGTTGTCAGATACACTGACAAATACTTCTTCCCCATGTAGATACTTATCGACTGTAATCAAGTCATCCCTTTATCTTCTCTTTGTTAAGCTTAGATACAGTCAAAGAGCTCTGTCACTATAATGCATGCTTTCTAATCCTTTAATTATTCTTGTAGCTCTTTTCTGAACCCTCTCCAATTTATCAACATCCTTTTTGTATTGTGGGCAGCAGAAATGGACACAATGTTCCAGCAGTGGTCACACCAGTGCCAAATACAGAAGTAAAATAACCTCTCTACTCCTATCTGCGATTTCCCTGTTTATGCATCCCAGGATCACATTAGCTCGTTTGACCATAGCATCACACTGGGAGCTCATGTTCAGCTGATTATCCACCATGACTCCCAAATCCTTTTAAGAGTCACTGGTTCCCAGGATAGGGTCCATTAACCTGTAAGTGTGGCCTACATTCTTTGTTCCTAGATGTAGACGTTTACATTTAGCCATATTAAAATGCACATTGTTTGCTTAAGCCCAGTTTATCAAGTAATCCAGATTGCTCTCTTTCAATACTGCTCCCCCAATTTTTGCCTCATCTGAAAACTTGATCTTTGATGATTTTATGTTTTGTTCTAGGTAATTGATGAAAATGTTAAATAGCATAGGGCCAACAACCATCCTTGTGAGACTCCACTGGACGCACACCATCTTGATGACGATTCCCCATTTACAATTATGCTTTGAGACCTGCCTGTTAACTGATCTGTAATCCATTTAATCTGTGCCAAGTTTATATCATTCCAATTTTTTTAATCAAAATGTCATGCTGTACCAAGTCCAATAGTCTATTACATCAACACTATGGCCTTTATCAACCAAACTTGTGATCTCATTAAAAAAAAGATACCAAATTAGTTTGACAGGATCTGTTTCCCATAAACCCATGTTGATTTGCATTAATTACATTACCCGTTTTTAATTCTTTATGAACTGAGTCTCATATCAGCCACTCCATTATCTTGCCTGGGATTGATGTCAGGCTGACAGGCCTATAATTACATAGGTCATGTGGATGTAAGAACCATATCTTTGCTACTTAAGGTTCCAGTCCTGCTTCTTTTGAAGTCCATGACAAAACTCCCGCTGGCTGGAATGAGAGAAAGAATAACTTCATCTGCTTCTGTTGTGTAAACTTCGCTTGAAGTCACTGGGTCAGGTTCTGTTCTCTGTTAGACCAATATATGTCTGTCTGAAATGTGCATAACAATTGGCTGTTGGGGAAACGTCCTAGAGTTAGTTCAAAAAATTTTGATGGAACAGTTATCCATTGAAAAATGCTGCGTCTTTGAAATTGACATTTTTGCAGGGAAGGTGTTGATTTCAATATAATTTTTAATGGTAAAAATTTTTAAATTATTTGAAATTGAAATGGGAGTATTTCATTTCAGTTTCCTTGTTTCAATTTATTTTTTAAAATGTAATTTTAATATTTCTGTATTTACATATGTAACATTTTGACATTATCAGAACAAAACATTTCTGTTGGGATTTTTTTCATGTTTTCTAACTGAAATATTTTTGGAATTTCCATACTGCACATTTTGACTTTTCATACCAATTTGGGTTGAAGTTTTTTCGAAATGTCAGAATTTCCCACGGGAAGGAATTTCAGTTTTCTCACCAACTGTAATTTGTCCATAAATGACTATGATTTTCAATATGGGAATAAAAGGTAGGAGTAGTTGACTTCTTAAGCCACAGTGCAAACCCCACACTGAGCAACAAGGGCTTACGGGCTCATTTTGGGCTCAGCCAGCCCTGCCTCGCCACACCTGCAGCAAATGCTCCATCTTCTGGAGGAATTAAAAGGTGGCAAATTAGCTCAGTTGGTGAGCAGTGCTGAAGGTGAACAGACCTGCAGCCCACAGCTCCAGCAGAACAGAGCAGAGAAGAGTGAAACCTAAAGGCTCTGATGCACCTGCTGAAAGGGGTCCTCCATGAGGAAAGGGAGGATCCTTCACAGAGAGAGCAGAGAGGGAAGTATCCTGTGGCCCTGGACAGTGGCGACTCCCTCTTACTTCCTTTTGATTTGAATTTTCCCAGCAGGCAAAGGCCTTGGATTGAGGTGACTCCAGGGAGGGAGACGAGAGGAAGAGGCCCAGGGAGGACAGGTCTTGATTGCCAGGTTACTGGTAGCCCAAAGGGCCCTGGGTCAGAGCTCAGTGGAGTAGGAGGGCTCGGGCTCCCCTCCCCACAACCCCCTTGGCAGTCCAGGGTTGTGGCCATGACCACTAGGCCATGCTTCCCAACCAGACCCTGAGTGGAGACCATTACATACAGGCAGTCGGAGCCCAATTCTCATCTCACACTGGTGTGAACTGGGCATAACTCCATTTTCTTCAATAGATCTACTCCTGATTTACAGTGGTTTAAGTGAGATCAGAACCAGGTCCCCTGTCTTTATAAAGAAGCATTGATAATTAATTAAGTTTTCATAGAATCATAGAATATCAGGGTTGGAAGGGACCTCAGAAGGTCATCTAGTCCAACCCCCTGCTCGAAGCAGGACCAAGTCCCAGTTAAATCATCCCAGCCAGGGCTTTGTCAAGCCTGACCTTAAAAACCTCTAAGGAAGGAGATTCTACCACCTCCCTCGGTAACGCATTCCAGTGTTTCACCACCCTCTTAGTGAAAAAGTTTTTCCTAATATCCAATCTAAACCTCCCCCACTGCAACTTGAGACCATTACTCCTCATTCTGTCATCTGCTACCATTGAGAACAGTCTAGAGCCATCCTCTTTGGAACCCCCTTTCAGGTAGTTGAAAGCAGCTATCAAATCCCCCCTCATTCTTCTCTTCTGTAGACTAAACAATCCCAGTTCCCTCAGCCTCTCCTCATAAGTCATGTGTTCTAGACCCCTAATCATTTTTGTTGCCCTTCGCTGGACTCTCTCCAATTTATCCACATCCTTCTTGTAGTGTGGGGCCCAAAACTGGACACAGTACTCCAGATGAGGCCTCACCAATGTCGAATAGAGGGGAACGATCACGTCCCTCGATCTGCTGGCAATGCCCCTACTTATACATCCCAAAATGCCATTGGCCTTTTTGGCAACAAGGGCACACTGCTGACTCATATCCAGCTTGTCGTCCACTGTCACCCCTAGGTCCTTTTCCGCAGAACTGCTGCCTAGCCATTCGGTCCCTAGTCTGTTTTGTTACAGTTGTGCCCGAAGACCCCATTCAGGTTTGGGGTTCCATTCTGCTGGCTGCTTTGCAAACAAAGGCATGTAGTCTCTTCCCTAGGGAGTACACAGGAGAAGAAAGTGAGGTGATGGAGGATGTGGGGCCATAACTTAGTACTCTGCTGCCTGGCTTGTCTGGTTTATTTGTTGCCATTTGCATCCCCCTATTCCAAGGCAGATTGAATGTAATATTCTGATGCCATTATGAAGTGTACTTTCTATTATCCAATTAAACAACTAGCTAGATGTGAGTAGCAGCACGTAGGCACAGTAGGCTGGTCCAGACTAGACATGTTCCTTATTTCTCCTGCACTTGCAGAAAGTGGTTTAGGGTTAGTTCAAAGACTGCTTTGAAGACTGGTTTTGTATAACAGTTTAATTTCATTTTAGGCCCATAAATGCATCACGTTTGTTTCCGTTTGAGTTGTCATGTGGCAGCTGTTCTGTTATGAAAAAGTTCTGAAAAATCTGGTTTAGCTCACATTTTCACTTCCAGTATGGACAGGGCAGACCTCTCCAAAGTTGGGACTGCCAATAATAATAGACCCTGTCTATGCTAGCAGCATAATGATGTTTAAAGACATGTACCTGTTTTAATTATTAAACCCCATTTTAAAACCTTTTATTAAAAGATTAGCTATTTAAAATGGTTAAAACTCCATTTGGACCCCAGGGCATTTCAGCACTGGGAAGCTACCCTATTATAACATGGTACTCTGACATGTATCAGAAACATTACCTCAAAAAGCTATATCATAATATGGAAGAAAATGTAGTGTAAACAGGGTCAGGAGGCTTGCAAAGACCAGAATACAGTAATTGGAACAAATAATTCAGTACTCAGAAAAAGTGAACTTTTAAAACCTCACGATTGCTCCAGAAGTCTTGCTTCCCTTACTGAGAAGGAAAAAAGGTGGTGCAATAAATTTGTCCCAGGAGCAAATGGGGATAAACTGGCCAGGAATAAATTTAGGCTGAAAATTAGGTTTCTAATCGTTAGAGAAGAGAGGTTCTGGAACAGCTGTCTAATGGGGACAGACAACCTAGCTAGTTTTCAGATAGAGCTTGACAAGATTTTGAACAGGATTTTACGATAGAGTTGCATGTGGTAGCAGGGGACTGGACTTAGTGACACAGGAGATCACTGCCAGTTCCTATGTTAAGGAGTATTACCTTTTTGAAAAGGTTTGTAGATGAAATGACTTGCAATAAAATTTAAGACTCTATATAGAATAGATTAGAATAGGAAGATATTGTAATATCCACTTCATTCTTTAGAGGTGCTTCCTTGAGGGTTAGAGCTTTCATCTTGGTAATAAATGTAATAATGGTCATGATTTTCAAAAGTGACTAGTGATTTTTGAGAGTGTCTCTTTTTGGGTGTCCAGTCTAGCATCTTAAAAGGGACTGCGTGCTGAGCACCTACCCCTTTGAAAATCAAGCCCTGTCAAGATGTCTCAGTATGAGCATACAAAAATCACTAGTCTCTTTTTTTAAAAAATATTGACCTATATTCGTGAAGATGACATTGTAAAGAGGAGGACCACTTGAATTCGTGTGTTCCCAACCAAGTACTTTCTATTATTATTGGTTGAGAATGTTAATCAGGACTTTTTGTAGATCGAGGAGACGTTGCTTCCTCCCAAGTTTTCAAAATAAGCTTTCCAAAAACAGGGACTGTGCTTTATTCAAGTGTATTTTTTTTTTCTTTTTGAACTGGAAGTTAGCCCAGGGAAAAAAACAAACAAAACCAAACCTCCCCAACCTTCTCTGTAGGACAAACCCTCATGGTTGCAATGGAAAAATGAGGTGGGTCAGACTGGCTAAACAGGAAGGGGAAATAAATAAAACCCTCGCACAGGGCAAGGGAAACTCTCTAATCTAAGTTTAAAAAAGAGTCCTCCTGTGAAATACCTTAGATTTGCATTGTCTTTGAAGCATTATACTTTGGCTGACATTTACATCTGTCTAATCTTACTGTATTTCTTGTGGACATGTCATCTGATCTGTAGTAATGCATTCACCCTGTAGTTTCGGGCTTAATGTAAGAATTAGTAATTGAAATTATATGGTCCTGTGTTAAGGAGGTGAGTTAACATCTTAGATGTACACTTAAGGCTTTTGGAGCCCTGTACAAATATGAATGAAAACACCCTTTTGACGTAGCTAAATATTATTCCTTTATTACTCATGAGGAAACTAAAGTGTAGAAAGGATAAAGTGCAACATGCTGAATGCAATCAGTTCTCCTCAAAATACATGGAAATTGAGGGTACTTAGTAGTTCGTGGTTAGAATTTTATGTTTATTATCCCAGATCACACAGAAAATCTGTGGCAGAGCCAGGAATAAAACGCAAGTCGTCTGATTCCTAGTCCTCTGTGTTAGCCACGTGGCCATACTCCCTGCCCTACCAAAACTTCCCCTTGATCTAAAATGTCACTTTCCTCCTTAGCCTGTGCTTAACTTTTCTCTTTCTGCATAATTATTTACTTCTGAAGGCAGTTTGGGATATAGTTTATTAAAGATGTAACACAAGATAAAGTTCCATTTGTTTAAAACGCAGTATATCTTGGTAATCATTAAGAAATGTCACTCTGATTTAACCAGTGTCACTCTAATTAAGCCATGGTGGGGAAAACTGAAAGCCGTATTGTACAGATAAATAATCCATAGTTTATGTACATCCTAGTGTACATAAGCCTGGGATCCAATGATCTCAATCCAAGAGCTCCGCTGTCCCCAGAGCCCCAGGATAGAATTTCAGTTGTCTACTCTGTTTTGGTGTAGGTAATAATATGGAAACAAAGAACTGTCTGTTGTTACCATGCATTACTAGTGCATTTCCATCTTTCCCTTCTCATGCTGTCTCTCTTTACCCTTCTGCTCTTCTCCTCCCTCATTTCACCAGCTAGGTCTTCTCTCTCTGCTCTGGGTCCAGACACTAGTAATCGTGAGAGCAGTGCAGAGTGGCTTCTGGAGCTACAGCAGGGATACATTTGGCCTTTTCAGTATAAGATGATTTCCCTTCATGGTAACATAGTGATGATTTGTCTTATTTCCTACAGCTGTCACCAAACAGTAGCTTCTACGTGTCTTTGCCACAGAAACATCTGTAAGATAAAAGGATGTGCATTTCATATTCAAAAACACACCCTTTGATCAGCACTGGGGAGATGTCTTAATCTTCAATAAGAGGTCCTTGATTGAAACTTCATGAAGAAATTGGGAAGGAATCTAGTCATGGGTGTATCATAAATCTCAGAAGCCCATCCATCAATGTTTTCAGAGAATTTAGGTCTGGTTTACACTAAAGTGTTAGGTTGACCCAGCTATGTCACTCAGGGGTGGGAAAAATACATCCCTCTGAGCGATATAGTTAAGCCCACCTAACCCCCGGGGTAGACAGTGCTAGGTCGATGGAAGAATTCTTCTGTCAACCTGGCTACTGCCTCTCGGGGAGGTGGATGACCTATGCTGACAGTAGGACCCCTCCCCTTGATTTAGTTGGGGTTGGTCCTGCTTTGAGCAGGGGCTTGGACTAGGTGACCTCCTGAGGTCTGTCCAACTCTAATCGTCTGTGATTCTATGGTGTTGGTAGTGTCTACACTGAAGCATTGCAGTGCTGCAGCTGCAGCATTTTAAGTGTGGACAGGTCCTTTCAGGAAGCCTCTTCCCATCCCACCCCACCCCACCCTACCCTTCTTCAACAAATTAACCTTGTACTGTATGTTCTTCCTCCACACACTACCCTTGTGACACTTGCTGCAGCAAGAATTGCTTTGGATTAATGATAATTCTCCTCTGTAAGAAAAATTTGAAATAACATCTGCTTTGTGTCTGTTTCTAGTTAATTATATTTATCAGGCCTTCCTTCCTGCCTTACACCTGAAATTTTAAAGTGAGATGTGGAGTGTTAAGGTTTATGTTGTAGGTGTTTCACAATCCTTATGTTAGTCTCTTGCGTGGGGCTAATGCAGGGGTGGGCAAACTCCCTGCCTGCCCTGGCCTGTGCCGCTCCCGGAAGCGGCCGGCACCATATCCCTGTGGCCCCGGGGTGGGGGGGGCAGAGGGCTCTGTGCTCTGCCCTCGCCTGCAGGCACCGCCCCCCACAACTCCCATTGGCCGGGAACGGGGAACCATGTGCAGCCTGCCTTAGCCCTGTGGTGCGCCGCTGCCACCCTGGAGCCGCTCAACGTGATCGGTGCTGGGCCAGGGCCAGAGCTCGAACCCCTCCTGCACCCCACACCCCAACCCCCTGCCCTGAACCCCGTGCTACACCTCGCACCCTTCCTGCACCCTAACCCCCTGCCCTGAACCCTGTCCTGCACTCCGCACCCCCTCCCGCACCCCCTCCCGCACCCCAGCCCTACATTCATGGCCCTGCAGGCAATTTCCCCACTCAGATGTGGCCCTCGGGCCAAAAAGTTTGCCCACCCCTGGGCTAGTGAGAATTTAGGATTCTGCTGCTTCCTCCCATGACAGTACTTGATGGGCAATTAGAATTCTAGAAGAAGTCAGGCAAGGGAGCCCTTCTAAATCTGTATCCACCCAATGGGTCAAATCCTGCACTGATTGACTTCAGCAGAAATAGGCTAGGTGTGAATGATATTGTTGTGGGGGTGAATTACTGTAGAATCTGGCCACGTATATCTTTGTTTAAAAGCCAGGGCTTCCATTATATTTAATTATTTTTCCTGTGGTTTGCAAGGGAAAGGTGTGGTTACTGCTTAAGGGTAGCTTTAAATCAAAGACTCGGAGTGTGTGCGGCTTTCAAATATAGCATAAATGATGCTGTTTATAGAACTGGGCTGCTACTTCATTGCAGTCTGTAATGTCTGGATTCTAGGAAGTGGTTCTTTTGATGTAGTGTCCTTAATGCAATGTGTCCTGAATAGGTGGTCCTGCCTATGCTGTAGACACAGTGAACACAGCTTCCTTAACTGACTCACCTCCCTTTACATTGGTGAGTTGTACTCAGAACTCAGGCATCGCTCCTTCGCTTACTGTAACTCGTTTACAAAACAGTCGAAATCCCAAAGCATTCCGAAGTGTAATGTGAATAGGGGCATCTTCATTTATTTGGTGCAGACCCCATTTTGCTCAGTGCTGTATAAACATTATAACTGAGGTCAGGAATCTGATTTTAAGACTGATCTTATTGAGTTAATAGGAGAGAGAACAAGAATAAGGTTAATAAGATCATGTGGTTATGTGTGCTGGGTAATGCACAGCTGTGCCCTGGTTGTGCTACAGATACAACCACCTAAGGGAACCTAGCTGCAGCACTGGTCCAGTTTATATCAAAACATGGTTCCAGTTTCTAGTGCAGACTGACCCTCAGCTCGCTCTCATATTGCCTCTCGGTTTATTCTCCAATATACATAAGTTGTCTCAAATCCCCTCCTGTTTGCAATTCCCAGGTGTTTTTGCCTTCTGTTCATGATCTTGTACCATCTCCATGACAACTACATACTTACCTTATCTGCCTGTTTTACTGTTCCAGGGATCTCCTGTATCCTTTTAATGTGTCTTAAGCCTGGTCTACACTACAGAGTTAGGTCGGCTCAAGGCAGCTTTTGTTGACTGAACTATGGAAGTGTCTATGCTTAAATTTGACTCCCACCGACATAAGTGTTCTGCCACACTGGCTTAATAACTTTATCTCCACGAGACGCTTAGAGTCAATGTAATTAGGTCGATGCAGTATCAATGTAGACACTATGTTGCTTACGTCGACTGTTACTGGCTTTCAGAAGCCATCCTACAATGCCCCGCACTGACAGTACAATCGATACAAGCGTTCCTGTTGAGGATGCTCACCGCCGACACAAGGAGCATAGTGTAGACACGCACAAGCGATGTAATTACTGCGATGGCTGTATGCCATTGTAAGTTAGGTCAACTTAATTTTGTAGTGTAGACATGCAGCTAGAAATGAGGAGAAGAGTTAGCACCATGTGAGCTTACAGCAGACCCCTAGGGTCCATGGACTACAGTCTGCGGCATGCTAGCAAGTAACATAGGCTTAGGAATTTGGGGCTATATCATCCTTTTCTTCTCCAGGGGTAGAGGGGGAAGCTTCCCATTTCCTGTGGCAATGGGGACACATTAGAATGGTCCAGGAGCATTGTTGCTGCTGCTTCTCCCATAGAAAACCACAGGTACTGGGCTGTAGCAGGAGATGATGTAGTGGGAATGGGGGATGGCTGCTCTGTGTGTTACTGTACCCTTCCCATTTCATAGGACGCTGACCCCTCAGCATTAACTTACTTGTGTTTTCCTGCTCCTTGTTGTGGAACTGGGGATGAAGGGGAGCAGGGGATTCACTGGCAGCCCTTGCTTTTCTTTCAGGAGACACTTCTATGGAAGGATGTGGGAGAAACATAGTTAACAGTAAAGGCATTCAGAGTGAGGTGGGCTTTAAACTAGGCTTGATGGGGACAGGAGACTAAAGCCTCTGGGTAAGATCAAAACATGGAGACGCAGGGGAAGGGTCAGAATTTGGGCGGAACATGGGCAATCGTAGTAGGGACAAAGGAGAGACAAAAGGGAATATAGAGGGGAAAACCAATGAACATCTTAGATGTCTGTGTCCTAATGCAAGATGTTTGGGGAGTAAACAGGAAGAACTAGAAATACTAGGGAATAATCATAATTACAGCACAATGGGCTTCACAGAAACTTGGTGAGATAATTCACCTGACTGGAATATTGGTATAGAAGGATACAACTTGTTCAAGAAGGACAGGCAGGGGCAAAAAAGGGAAGAGGTGTTGCCTTGTATGTCATAGATGTTTACACTTGCTCTGAGGTTGAGAGAGAAGTGGGAGGCAGACCTATTGAATGTCTCTGGGTAAAAATAGAAGGGGTAAAAAAACAAGGGTGATGTCATGGTAGGGGTCTGCGATAGAACATCTAACCAGAAAGAAGAGCTGCAAGGGAGATTTAGGTTGAACATTAGGAAAAACTTCCTGATTGCCAGGGTAGTGAAGCATGCAAACAAATGGGCTAGGGAGGTTGTGGAATCTCCATCATTGGAGATTTTTAAGAGCAGGTTAGACAACACCTGTCAGGGATGGTCTAGCTAATACATAGTCCTGCCTCAGTGCAAGGGACTGGACTAGATGACCCATGAAGGGCCCTTCCAGTCCTACATTTCTATGATTCAGTGAACTGTACCAGGGAAAGAACATACTGAGCCCAAAGTTATACCCTTGCTGCAAATGTAAAATTCTCTTTCACTGTATCCTGTTTAACACTGAATCCTCCGGCATATTACTCAATGAAGGACCATTGCATAAGTATTCTGACCTCATAAGCTGGGTGGACAGAGGAACGTTTGTAACCCAGGCCACAGAGCATAGGAGAACCATTGTTGTCTCATTCCAAGACAAGCTAGCAACCTTTGGATGTTCAAAGAGCTAAAGGTTGCATAAAATGGTATTGAAGGGTTGTGGAATTGAAGCTTCTGCAAGAGCTGTTTGACAGCAGCTAGTCCATTCCCTGCCAGTGGAGGAGGCCTCTGCAGTATGTTCCTCAAACCCTATTAGGTTAATTCTTAGCTCATACCTCTGGGAATCATTGCAGGATGGTCACTGACATATGGGCAGATGGATTAAGACTTCCTAACGTGGAGGAAATACTCTAGGATTTACCCTCCTTGGTGTAACTTCATCTCCACTTATCCTCAAGCTCTGCATGTCCCTTTGACTGAGTTCCACTCCAGGAGCTAGTTAGAGGGGTGTGACATTCCCCTGGTGTTATCTGGACCAGTGATCTGCTTGGTCACTCCAATCCTCGACTCTGGGAGCCAGCCTTACCCCACTCCCGGGCTGTTCACGCACAGCCTCTGGCATGTAAGCTGCTCCCAGCTACGTGAGTGAGCACTTTTGGCCAGCCACTACTTGGGTTGTGCAACCGAATGACACTAGCCAATATCTCTGGTCCCAGACACAACCCTAGGAACCTCCGTCTTGCAGTGTCCAGTTATGCCCACTGGACGCTGCAAGCTTATATGAGTTTGTCAATTTAACAAAGAAATTGATATGTACCAGACTTGTTATCCCAAGGGGAGTCTCTGACATGCTTCAAACCAAATGCATTGCTTCGGGTATAATAAACAAATTTATTAACTACAAAAGATAGATTTTAAATGATTATAAGTCAAAGCACAGCAAGTCTGATTTGGTCAGTGCCCTTACAAACTTAGATGCTTCTCACCACAGGCTGGCTGGTTGCCCTTCAGCCGGGCTCTCCCCTTTGATCGGCGCTTCAGTCGCTTGGTGGTGGTGGTGCCTGTAGATGTAGGTGGAAGAGAGAGAGAGCATGGCAAATGTCTCTCCCTTTTATCATGTTCTTTCTTCCCTCTTGGCTTTGTTCCCCCCCTTCAGAGTCAGGTGAGCATTACTTCATCGTAGTCCCAAACTGACCAAGGGAAGGGGGGTGACTCACTTGAGAGTCCAACAGATCCTTTGTTGCTGCCTAGGCCAGTATCCTTTGTTCCTGTGAGGCTGGGCTAGGTTTGTCCCATACATGCCCTGGTGAGGTGTGAACTGCCCCTCTGCTCCTGGAGAGTTTTGTCTGGGCTTGTTTTAAGCTATGAGGACACATTTTCAACCTCATAACTATACACATGGAATTACAGCCTATAATATTACTATAACACCAATGCTCAGTGCATCATGAGCCTTCCAAAGACATCCGACATGACAAACTTTGCATTGGATACCACACAATCATGTTATAAGGATGAACATGGGCATGCAGGGTGTTCCCCTGAGGTATAGAGTGTCAGAAGGGGTATTTAGAGAGCAGTGCAAGGTGCTCCGCTCACCCCCTGGAGCTGGCTGAGCATGCTGTATCTGCATCACACCCTAGCCTCAGGAGCAAGTTGAGGAGCCAAATGTGGGCCACCCAATTATTTTTTCCCTCTCTCTCTCTGAGATCAGAAGGGTTGAGAAAATGCACAATGGCAGGTTTTATGAGTGTTCTAAACAGACATGAGTCACACTCTGAGCACCTGGCATGATGTTCTTCAACTTATTATTTTGCTATTCTGCTAGTTTGGAGCACTATATGGAAGTGCCCTTTGGCAGAAAACCTGTTCTGCCCATATGTTCACTTTTTTAAAAAAAACCCAGGGAAGTCTTTAGACTGCAGGCCAAGATGCTTGGGAGCTTGTTCAATATCTTCAGCTTAACAAAAACTGAATTTAATAAATTGCTTTCATGTGAATCAGCTTCAGATGTGTTCATTTTACCCCAGGGATGTTTGGAGACAGTAAAACAAGTCCAATCACACCTGGTAAAAATGTGCAGTGCTTTGATGATCAAAAGCTCCATCCAGTGGCCTTTGTTTAAAAAAAGAAAAACAGTCTGGGGCAGAGATATTTTACAGTTAGCAACTTTCTGGCGATGTTTGGGAGAGTGGGGAAAGTTTGTTGGGTCAAATGCTTCTTAGCAGACACTAGGAAATTGTTAGAACCATATGCTTAGTATTGAATATTGTAGCTATCGTCACCTTCTAGAGGGATCCCAAAGCACATTACAGTCTCAATAGAGGCATGCTTCACTCAGCAGTGGCCTGTGGATTGCAACACGGGAGTTCTTTTTGATGCTCAGCAGCATTACACAATGATATAAGGAAGAAAATGAGGAACCGTTACTTATCCGACTGAAACGGCATGGAGTGCTCAGATAGGGAAGAAGTAATTACTGTGACTGGGACCTGTGTAAGATACCAGGGTTATCCTTTTGCTTGCAAAAAGTGTCACAGAATCTGTAAAAAGCACGAAAAAATGGCAAAGTCAGGATCCCTGGTTGCTCTCTTGTCCTAAAGACAGCAAATCAGCAGCCCAGTACCCATTGCCATGCTGATTGGTGGGAAATGAATGCCAAAAACTGTATTACCAGTATCCAGAGACTGCCTTGAGGTTCCCCGGTGAGTATTAGCCATAGCCAACTCTGCTTATCTGAGAGCACCTAAAGCCCAGTGTCACGTGGAAGTGATCCGAAAGATTCTTAATGTAATCTTTAGTTACTGGAGATGGAATAGGATTGCAACCTCACATTCTGATTTCCTCTTTGTTACTGTACAGGTGCTAGGAGGAGATCAGGGACCAAATTGAGTCCTCATATAAGCAGGCGTAACTCCATTGAGGGAAGCGACTTTTTTACAGGAACTCTGTGTTATTATTCTGTGGGATTCTGTTCTATGTGAATGCTGTGAAAATTACAGATTTTGTGACTGCGTGTTGCTTTTGTGATTTTAACGTATTGTTTTGTTGCATCAACCGCTTTAAAAATTAAATTGAAAGCATCTGTATTCAGAACCTCTTTTTGTAAAACAATATTTGTTCATAAAATTCTCCCCGGTCTTTTTGTGGCGCATTGTGCTCTTTGTTGCTGTGTTCACCTTCCCAGCCACCCGCCTTGTTAGCTGTGCAAGTCATCTCGCTGTGATGAAGTTTGCAAGCATTTGATAAGCACGGGAAGTGAATCATTGCAACACAATCCTGTCCTGTCCCGGGACATTTTGAAGACCATGTCGTCACCCAGGGGAATGTTGTTATATTTAGGTTTCACTCATTCGATGGCTTGTTTTACTGATTAGTCAGATACTACACACTATCTCACTTCAACTCTGGTTGCGATGAGATTCTGCGTAGCATCTGAGTAATCAGTGAAACAGTCCGAAGAAAGGGCGAACTAGTGCCTATTGGCTGGTGGTAGGGCTTGCCTGGAGCCTTTCACATCTTGTTTGCATAGCTGTAAATACCTTTAAAATATAGGATCTGAGTGTTTAGCTTTCTCTCCCTCACATTTTCCCTTGATGATGTAGGAAGAGACAAAGGGAATGGCTGTCTTGGATGACTTTTACAAAAATATATCTTGTTTTTTTTGTCTAAGAACTTAAACTTTTATGTTTATTTTTCTATGAAGTTTAAAGACTTCAAGTGCTACTCTTGATGTATTATATTGAGGTCCTTTGTCTCTATAGTATCTAATGTTCATTAGTATAATACTTAAAACTAGAAATTAACTTTACAAAGATGGGTCTTTATTATACCATTTTTGGTGGGTGAGGGAAACTGAGGCACAGAGCTGAAGTAGCTTGCCCAAGGTCACACACTGCATCAATGGCCAAACTGGGAATAGGAGCCCAGTCTGGTGCCCTAGTCACTGTGTTAATAGGAGTTTTATGTATGTATTGAAGGAGCAGGTTCTCAGCCTGGGGGATGCAAACATGTGTCAGGGGATTGCAGTGCCCCTGCCTTTCTGATAATGTTAAATGGGGGTGGAGGGTGGCTAGATAGAAGCAGAGGGACCTCAGGAGTAGGGAGGGTTCTGACATGGAAAAGGGGGTCCTGGTCTAGAGAAAATGGGGGTTCACTGTAGGCTGCTCTAGAGCAGGGGTTCCCAAACTTGGTTTGCGGCTTCTTCAGGGTAGGCTCCTGGCGGGCCGCGAGATGCTTTGTTTACCTGAATGTCCGCAGGTACAGCAGCTCGCAGATCCCAGTGACCGCATTTCACCGTTCCTGGCCAATGGGAGCTGCGGGAAGAGGTGGCCCAGCCCGCGTCGCTTCCCGCAGCTCCCATTGGCCGGGAACGGTGAACTGCGGCCATTGGGAGCTGCGAGCGGCCGTAGCTGCGGACGCTCAGGTAAACAAAGTGTCTTGCGGCCCACCAGGGGCTTACCCTGAACAAGCTGTGAACCAAGTTTGGGAACCCCTGCTCTAGAGGGATGACCTTGTGCTGCTCCCCCTTTGCAGACCCTGGCACAGGGGGGAGTGCCCAGGCAGGCCTGGAGCTAGGGAGGCAGGAGGGGTGGTATGTTTGTAGCTTCGGTGCTATGAGGATTCTGGGCTGCAGAGCAGGTGACATGCAGTCCTGGTAAGGCTACCTTTTTAGGCCCTCAGGAGTCCAGAATCTGGGCAGGACAAAGGTGGCTTAAAGCTGTCCTTCTGCCACCCTCCTTTCCCCGTCCTTCTGGGCTGTGTCTTTTGGGCTGCATCACTCAGGTGACACAGCACAGAATCTAGCCTGAGGTCTCCATGCTGCCTCCAGATAGGCTGGCTTTGAGGTGATGTTGGGGCGAGTTGGGATCAGGGCCATAGGATCTGCAAGTGTACAAATCCCGTGGCCTGAAAACCATGCGTGGGGGACATAGGAGGGCAGTGGGAACCGCTGTTCCAGCCAATAGGGGCATGCGCTATGCTGTGTGCACAGCTAGTCTAAGTGAAAACATGCTCATATCATCATCCTCATTATCCTTCCTTGTCTGTTTGTTTCATCCGCCTATTGTGTCTTGTCAGTAAACAAAACTGTAAGACTAAACAAGACTTCGTGACAAGGACTGTCTTTTTGCTGCAAACTTGTGCAGCGCCTGCCACAAAGGGGCCGTAATCCCTGGTTGGGGCCTTTAGGGGCTAATGTAATACACATACAATTGATTTGCGTTCCCCTCAACATCTGCTTAGCATCCCACACAAAGCCTGATTGCTTGGGCTTTGTGTGGGGAGGCTGACTTTCACCAAAGATTAAAATTTTAGGAAAGTCATCTTTTGATTTATAAACTAACCACCAGCCCTGTAAATTTCATCAGCACTCTGGAAATCAAGCCACCTTGTTTCTGCGTCTTGAGTCGTTGCTTTGGCGTCTGTAATGGGAATACAGCCAGTGATGCATGAAGCAGAACAGGTCACGCAGTGCTGTCAGGAGTAAAAACTTGTTTCTTTCACTTAAATAAGCGGATGTGACTGCAGAGAGGGAGCTGATGTAAGTAATAATACTTTGCCCTTGTATGTATCACCTTTCATCTGAGGATCTCAAAGTACTTTACAAAGCTGTATTAGAGTTATTAGAGTTTGGAGATGGGACACTTGCTGGCGGTAACATATTTGGTGGGAAAGGCAGGAATGAATCCCTGGAACACAGTCCCTTGCTTTACTCACTAGCCAGTGCTGCTTTCAAGTAAGGAGGTGCTACTTTTTATTCTCCCTGCAGTATAACAGCATTTTAACGTTTAATTCTCTGCATTTAACTATCTGCAGTGTATTTATTTATTGCCCACAATGAAATGCTAAGTACAGGGGTGTGAATATTGACAAAGGAGAGTAAAGAACCAAATCTGAATAAACAAAGTCAGAGGCCAAGGATGAAGATGGTGAAATGACACTGAGTGAGGGGGTGGTGTTACAATTGGAATTCAACACACAGGTGTCAAGTTGCAATAGTTAGATATATAGGAATTTTATAACAGCAGCAGACTGATGTGGTGTACTTGAGTTTTATTTATTACATATTCTGCCTTCAGTGAAATGGTGCTGGTACTTAACCTGCGCTGGTGTAAACAGTAGTGCTGAAGAGCATCATGAATGGTCTTAATTTGGCTGCCAGCCTGGGAGCTTGGGAAAGGGGCAGGGGAGAGGGGGAATCAGGATGATATTTCAGTTGGGCAACTTTAGTTTTGAGAGCACTGAGATCATGTTTCAAAGCAACAGGCAGTGATGTTTAATGCACTTGTTGGTAGAGGACTAATTAGAGTGTACAAGAGGGAGAAATTACAAAATGCTTGTTTATTGTTCTGGGAGACAGGATGACTGCAATTAAGATGCGGGAGGTACTGGCGATAGGCAGTGTAGCAGCAAACAGTACGATCCTCCTGCCACTCTGCCTGCTACTTCAGGCGTATTTTTTAATCTGTTAAAAAGCACACACTGTTCTGTGCCAGGCAGTGTATACCCAACGGACAGCCTGAATTTTCAGAAAGGAGGGGGCATGCAGGGAGGTAACTGCTGGCAGCCTGAAGATGTTTATTATCCTTCCAAACACTTCCTTGCCCTTACTTGGTTTAAAAAAAGAAAAAGGAAAAGAAAAATGTACATTAGAGAAGATAATTGAATACTTTCTCAATGCAGTTAATTAGATAAAGGTTACTCATTAGAGCCTGGCTTGTTATATGTTTGCTTGATTCGAGTAGTGCTAGGCTACTTAATGAGATAATAGCCACACTGTGCATTATCTTTACATCTGCTAAATATATTGCCATTCCTGCTTCTGTTGTGTGAACCTTATGTATATGGATTCCATTAGCTCTGCTTTCAAATAACAATCTTTTTTTTGGCAGGGCGGGGGAGAATAGCCTGTTGAAAAATGCATTTTCAATCCATTTATTTAAGATTGTTTTGGATTGTTTGGAGAGGAGGAAGCATGCTTCTGGGTATTGTGTAATCCTTCTTTATTCTTTAAGGGACACTGAGAACAGCACACACTCCCATGTGTGTTGGTATATTATATGGACACAAATTAAACATATATTATTTTACATACATGCACGTTTGTGTGCGTAGTTATAGATTTCCTAGATTAAGGCCAGCGAGGGCCATTATGATTATCTAGGCTGACTTGCATAAAACAGGCCATAGAATTTCCCCCAGTAATTCCTGCATCAAGACAATCACTTCTGACTGAGCTAGAGCATATCTTTTTAGAAAGACACGTTGCTGTGATTTAAAAACTTCAAATGATGGATTTCAGAGTAGCAGCCGTGTTCGTCTGTATCCGCAAAAAGAAAAGGAGTACTTGTGGCACCTTAGAAACTAACAAATTTATTTGAGCATAAGCTTTTGTGAGCTACATGAAAGCTTATGCTCAAATAAATTTGTTAGTCTCTCAGGTGCCACAAGTACTCCTTTTCTTTTTTCAAATGATGGAGAATCCACTGCAGCCTCAGGGGAGTTGTGCCAATGGTTAATTACAATTACTAGTTATTATTTAGCAACTTGGTGTCCTAATCATGGGCCAAGACCCCACTGTGCGAGGTGCTGTACAAACACAAAACAAAAACAAACAAAAAATGGTCCCTGCCCCAAAGAACTTAACCATCTAAATGTAAACCAAGAGACAAGTAGATGAATATAGACAGGTGGGGGAGCACAAGTAAACAGTGATACAATACAGGTCATATTCCTAGTCTGAATTTGTCTAGTTTCAGCTTTCAGCCACTTGCTATGCCTCTGTCTGCTTGCTTAAAGAATCCTCTGCTATCAGAAATCTTCACACTATGTAGGTATTTTTGGATCAAAGCATCTCTTATGTAGTATATACTATGTGTGTGTGGTATCCTTACAGGTATTGATGATGTCTTAGATAATTAAAATTATTTAAATGTAAGGTCCTTCTTTTTGTCTTATGCGTACTGTGTTTATCTCTTCTTCTTCCGTTGAACTGTACAATGAAAACTGAGTTAGTCTATTTCATTTTGCTGTCCCACACAAACCCCGTGCTGGTGTCTAGGTTTCCAGTGCAGGATAACCTTTCAATCCTGTTTCACTGAAATTAAAAAATACTCCATGCAACTGACTGTGTTAAATTTGTCCTTTTGCGCTTGAGGGAGTCGGTGGGTCAGGAGGGATTTCCCCCCCTGCTGGTTGGATATAGCTTTTGTTAATTTTAGCACCTCAACAGGCACCTTTCATAAGCGCTAAGACGTTCGTTCGAGAATAGTGTCTAAAAAACCAAACCCACACAAATGAACCTGGGAATAGTATGTAGACACACAACTCAGAAATTTGTCCCATTTGTCCATTATTACAGCACGGTAGTATGTACGTACTTCAGCATGCAGCTCATATGTGTGGCTAGTGCATATTCTACAGTCTACTTTAGGTGAGTTAAGGACATTGTGGCAGCTTTGGCTCAGAATTGCCTTGTTTGCTTTTTTAATTTTGTCTGACCCTTGGCAATATTCCTGCCAAGTTTGCTTACTGTTTTACTATTCTCTCTGATACCTGCTCCTCTCAGGATCCTAGAGAAACAAAGCCATGTCAGGAGAGTGCCACATTCCAAGAAAACAGTAAGGAAGCAGCTACGGACTACCTTAATCCTCTGGGCTTAGTGCTGGAATATAATTGTCTGACTTGTGTACTGCAGGATTTTGCTGGCAAAAGTCTGATAAGATGAGAGGAAGTTTATAAAATGGATAGATCTCTAGGCTTGTTCAGGACTGTAGCTGTAGCTGCTGAATTTGGAGCACAGAAGACTAGCATTGGTTTTTGCTTCTCTAGTGTTGCTGGGATGGACTTCTGTGTGAATAAGTGGGCAGTGCAAAGAGTATGGATGCAGGGGGTTGTCTTGCATGTGGAGGAGGGAATAACTTAGAGAAACCTATTATCATTTCTTTTTAAGGGAAAATGCTGCTGGAGCAAACCTTAGCTGAACAGTCAGTCCTGATTTGTACACAGATTTTTATACCAGTATAACTATTTTCAGTTAGGAGTGTGACCGTTTTTAACCTAAATAGCTATTCCAGTGCAACTTCTTGATTGGATGCAGTTATACCATTATAAAGGTCTCTTAGGCCTGGTCTACACTACGAGTTTATGTCAGATTTAGCAGCATTAAATCGAATTAACCCTGCACCTGTTCACACAACGAAGCCATTTTTTTCGACATAAAGGGCTCTTAAAACTGATTTCTGTACTCCTCCCCAACGAGGGGATTAGTGCTGAAATCGACATCGCCGTTTCGAATTGGGGTTAGCGTGGACACAATTAGAAGGTATTGGCCTCTGGGAGCTACCCCACAGTGCACCACTGTGACCGCTCTGGACAGCACTCTGAACTCAGATGCACTGGCCAGGTGTACAGGAAAAGCCCCGGGAACTTTTGAATCTCATTTCCTGTTTGGCCAGGCGAGCTCATCAGCAGAGGTGACCATGCAGAGCTCATCAGCACAGGTGACCATGCAGTCCCAGAACTGAAAAAGAGCTCCAGCATGGACCGAACCGGAGGTACTGGATCTGATCGCTGTATGGGGAGAGGAATCTGTGGTATCAGAACTACGCTCCAAAAGGCGAAATGCCAAAACATTTCAAAAGATCTCCGAGGCCATGAGAGACACAGGCTACAGCAGGGACGCAACACAGTGCTGCGTGAAACTTAAGGAGCTCAGACAAGCATACCAGAAAACCAAACAATCGAACGGACGCTCTGGGACAGAGCCCCAGACATGCCACTTCTATGCTGAGCTGCATGCAATTCTAGGGGGGGGCCGCCACCACTACCCCACCCCTGTCCGTGGACTCCGATGATGGGGTACTCTCCGCCATGGCTGAGGATTTTGCGGATGGGGAAGATGAGGAGGAGGAGGACGAGCTTGAGGAGAGCACACAGCACACTGTTCTCCCCAACAGCCAGGATCTTTTTATCACCCTGACTGAAATACCCTCCCAACCCAATGAAGCCGGAGAAGGGACCTCTGGTGAGTGTACCTTTTTAAATATAATACATGTTATAAAAGCAAGCGTTTTTTAATGATTAAGTAGTGCTGAGGACTTGGGATGCATTCGTGGCCAGTACAGCTACTGGAAAAGTCTGTTAACGTGTCTGGGGATGGAGTGGAAATCCTCCAGGGACATCTTCATGAAGCTGTCTTGGAGGTACTCTAAAAGCCTTTGCAGAAAGTTTCTGGGGAGAGCAGCCTTATTCCGTCCTCCATGGTAGGACACTTTACCACGCCATGCTAGTAGCAAGTATCCTGGTATCATTGTATGACAAAGCCTGGCAGCGTATGGTCCCAGTGTTTGCTGGTATTCAAGCAACATCCGTTCTTTATCGCTCTGTGTTATCCTCAGGAGAATGATATCGTTCATGGTAACCTGGTTGAAATAGGGGAATTTAATTAAGGGAACATTCAGAGGTGGCCGTTTCTACTGGGCTGTTTGCCTGTGGCTGAAAAGAAGTCCTCCCCGCAGTTAGCCATGTGGTGGGAGGACAGGGCGGGCATTGGCGCTGAGCTGTTCGTGTTTGGCTGGCAGGTATCTTCCCTGATACCAGCCACACGGTGGGGGGAGGGGTAAGCGATCATCCCAGAGAATTGGATGGGGGCGGGGGGTTAGTTTGGTTTCTGCTGCTGCACGTTAACAGGAAAACTGCAGCACTAAATGGCCAACTCAACGTGCTTTGCTTGGTATGGGAGAGGAGGGCGCTGCTGTTATGAAGGTTGCAGAAGCCGAAAGACTATGGCTTACCATGGCTGCCTGCAAGCCAAATTCTGTTGCCCGGCACTGCGTGTGTGATCTCTAACACCAAAGCCGCAGGCACTCAATATAAGATGCAAAATGTGACTTTGTACCAAAATCACGTGTGCTATGTACACAGGGAAGAAAGGAGAGCAGCAGAATACGGACCCTGGACTTCAGAAAAGCAAACTTTGACTCTCTCAGGGAACTGATGGGCAGGATCCCCTGGGAGAATAACATGAGGGGGAAAGGAGTCCAGGAGAGCTGGCTGTATTTTAAAGAATCCTTATTGAGGTTACAGGGACAAACCATCCCGATGTGTAGAAAGAATAGTAAATATGGCAGGCGACCAGCTTGGCTTCACAGTGAAATCCTTGCGGATCTTAAACACGGAAAAGAAGCTTACAAGAAGTGGAAGATTGGACAAACGACCAAGAAAGAGTATAAACATACTGCTCGGGCATGCAGGAGTGAAATCAGGATGGCCAGATCACACCTGGAGTCGCAGCTAGCAAGAGATGTTAAGAGTAACAAGAAGGGTTTCTTCAGGTAAGTTAGTAACAAGAAGAAAGTCAAGGAAAGTGTGGGCCCCTTACTGAATGAGGGAGGCAACCTAGTGACAGAGGATGTGGAAAAAGTTAATGTACTCAATGCTTTTTTTGCCTCTGTCTTCACGAACAAGGTCACCTCCCAGACTGCTGCACTGGGCAGCACAGCATGGGGAGGAGGTGGCCAGCCCTCTGTGGAGAAAGAAGTGGTTCGGGACTATTTAGAAAAACTGGACGAGCACAAGTCCATGGGGCCAGATGCGCTGCATCCGAGAGTGCTAAAGGAGTTGGCGGATGTGATTGCAGAGCCATTGGCCATTATCTTTGAAAACTCATGGCGATTGGGGGAAGTCCCGGACGACTGGAAAAAGGCTAATGTAGTGCCCATCTTTAAAAAAGGGAAGAAGGAGGATCCTGGGAACTACAGGCCAGTCAGCCTGATCTCAGTCCCCGGAAAAATCATGGAGCATGTCCTCAAGGAATCAATTCTGAAGCACTTAGAGGAGAGGAAAGTGATCAGGAAAAGTCAGCATGGATTCACCAAGGGAAAGTCATGCCTGACTAATCTAATTGCCTTCTATGATGAGATAACTGGCTCTGTGGATGAGGGGAAAGCAGTGGACGTGTTGTTCCTTGACTCTAGAAAAGCTTTTGACACTGTCTCCCACGGTATTCTTGCCAGCAAGTTAAAAAAGTATGGGCTGGATGGATGCACTACAAGGTGGGTAGAAAGTTGGCTAGGTTGTCGGGCTCAATGGGTAGTGATCAATGGCTCCATGTCTAGTTGGCAGCCGGTATCAAGTGGAGTGCCCCAAGGGTCGGTCCTGCACTTAAGACGGAAGAATCCAATGCACTGCTACAGACTAGGGACCAAATGGCTAGGCAGCAGATCTGCAGAAAAGGACCTAGGGGTTACAGTGGACGAGAAGCTGGATATGAGTCAACAGTGTGCCCTTGTTGCCAAGAAGGCCAGTGGCATTTTGGGCTGTATAAGTAGGGGCATTGCCAGCAGATCGAGGGACGTGATCGTTCCCCTCTATTCGACATTGGTGAGGCCTCATCTGGAGTACTGTGTCCAGTTTTGGGCCCCACACTACAAGAAGGATGTGGAAAAATTGGAAAGCATCCAGCGGAGGGCAACAAAAATGATTAGGGGACTGGAACACCTGACTTATGAGGAGAGGCCTGAGGGAACTGGGATTGTTTAGTCTGCAGAAGAGAAGAATGAGTGGGGATTTGATAGCTGCTTTCAACTACCTGAAAGGTGGATCCAAAGAGGATGGCTCTAGACTGTTTTCAGTGGTAGCTGATGACAGAACAAGGAGTAATGGTCTCAAATTGTAGTGGGGGAGGTTTAGGTTGGATATTAGGAAAAACTTTTTCACTAGGAGGGTGGTGAAACACTGGAATGCGTTACCTAGGGAGGTGGTGGAATCTCCTACCTTAGAGGTTTTTAAGGTCAGGCTTGACAAAGCCCTGGCAGGGATAATTTAGTTGGGGATTGATCCTGCTTTGAGCAGGGGGTTGGACTAGATGACCTCCTGAGGTCCCTTCCAACCCTGATATTCTATGATTCTGTGAATAGTGTTGTTCACCGTGAAAGAGTATAGCTATTGTTCTGTATAATGTATCTTTTAAAATACTTCACTCCCTTTTTTTCCTCCAGCAGCTGCAAATGTTTCAAGCCTCCCTCCTCTGACCCAAAGGCTATCTCAGATAAGGCGGCGAAAAAAACGCATACGCGATGAAATGTTCTCTGAGCTCATGCAGTCGTCCAGCACTGACAGAGCTCAGCAGAATGTGTGGAGGGACACAATAGCAGAGTACAGGAAAGTGGCTGATGAATGTGAGGAGAGGTGGCGGCAGGAAGATCAGAGGAGGCGTGAGGCAATGCTGGGGCTACTGCGGGAAGTTCATGAATGGCAGCAGGATCACAGACTGTCGCTGCAGCCCCTGTTTAACCGCCCTCCCTCCTCCCCAAGTTCCATAGTCTTCTCACCCAGACGCCCAAGAACGCGGGGTCGGGGGAGGGGGGGAGGAGGCTCCGGGCACCCAACCACTCCACCCCAGTGGACAGCCCAAGTAACAGAAGGCTGTCATTCAAGAAATTTTAAAGTGGCCTTTTCCTTCCCTCCCACCCTCCTCCCACACCCCACCAGGGCTACCTTGTGAGTTATCTCCCTATTTTTATAATCAATTAATAAAGAATCCATGTTTTTTAAATGATAGTGACTTTATTTCCTTTGCAAGCAAGCTGTGATTGAAGTGGGGAGGATGGGTGGCTTACAGGGAATTTAGAGGCAACCAAGGGGGTGGGTTTTCATCAAGGAGAAACAAACAGAAGTGTCACACAGTACCCTGGCCAGTCATGAAACTAGTTTTCAAAGCTTCTCTGATGCTCAGCGCTTCCTGCTGTGCTCCTCTAAACACCCTGGTGTCTGGCTGCGCGTATTCAGCAGCCAGGCGATTTGCCTCAACCTCCCACCCTGCCACAAACATCTCCCCCTTACTCTCACAGAGATTGTGGAGCACACAGCAAGCAGCAATAACAATGGGAATATTGGTTTCGCTGAGATCTAAGCTAGTCAGTAAACTACGCCAGTGACCCTTTAAACGTCCAAATGCACGCTCTACCACCATTCTGCACTTGCTCAGCCTATAGTTGAACAGCTCCTTTCTGCCGTCCAGGGTGCCTGTGTACAGCTTCATGAGCCAGGGCATTAAGGGGTAAGCTGGGTCCCTAAGGATAACTATAGGCATTTCAACATCCCGAACAGTTATTTTCTGGTCTGGGAAGTAAATCCCTTCCTGCAGCCGTTTAAACAGACCAGAGTTCCTGAAGACGCGAGTGTCATGAACCTTTCCCGGCCATCCCACGTTGATGTTGGTGAAATGTCCCTTGTGATCCACCAGTGCTTGCAGCACCATTGAAAAGTACCCCTTGCGGTCTATGTACTGGCTGCATCCGATGAAGTGAGCTGTAGCTCACGAAAGCTTAGGCTCAAATAAATGGGTTAGTCTCTAAGGTGCCACAAGTACTCCTTTTCTTTTTGAGAATACAGACTAACACGGCTGCTACTCTGAAACCTCCCAAGATAGGGATATGCGTTCCATCTGTAGCCCCACCACAGTTAGGGAATCCCACTGCAGCAAAGCCATCTAGTATGACTGGCACATTTCCCAGAGTCACTACCTTTGATAGCAGCAGCTCAATGATTGCACTGGCTACTTGCATCACAGCAACCCCCACAGTAGATTTCCTACTCCAAACTGATTACCGACTGAGCGGTAGCTGTCTGGCGTTGCAAGCTTCCACAGGGCTATTGCCACTCGCTTGTGAACTGTGAGGGCTGCTCTCATCTTGGTATTCTTGCGCTTCAGGGCAGGGGAAAGCAAGTTACAAAGTTCCATGAAAGTGCCCTTACGCATGTGAAAGTTTCGGAGCCATTGGGAATCATCCCAAACCTGCAACACTATGCGGTCAAACCCGTCTGTGCTTGTTTCCCGGGCCCAGAATCAGCGTTCCACGGCATGAGCCTGCCCCAGTACCACCATGATCTCCAAATTGCTGGGGACTGCGGTTTTAGAGAAATCTGTGTTCATGTCCTCATCACCGCGCTTCTGTCACCTCCTCGCCTGGTTTTTCAGGAGCTGGTTCTGCATAAACTGGTCCATGCTTGCTGTGCTATGGCGTCTGCTTGGGCGATCCAGGGAAAAGGGTGCGAAATGATTGTCTGCTGTTGCTTTCATGGAGGGAGGGAGGGTTGTCTGACGACATTTACCCATAACCACCCACGACAAATTTTTGGCCCCATCAGGCATTGGGAGCTCAGCCCAGAATTCCAGTGGGCAGCGTGGACTGCGAGAACTGTGGGATAGCTACCCACAGTGCACCGCTCGGAATGTCGACGCTTGCCACGGTACTGTGGACGCACACCGCTGAATTAATGTGCTTAGTGTGGACGCATGCACTCGACTTTATACAATCTGTTTCCAAAAATCGACTTCTGTAAAATTGGAGTACTTTCGTAATGTAGACATGGCCTGCTTTGTTGTCTTTCCCTTCCCTTATGTGGATAAGCTCTACTGGTAAGAGCATCTTTATACTGATGTAACTGTTCACATTAGGCATGTTGTACCCCTTTAACTATACCAGTATAGTTAGTGGTACATCTTTTGTGTGTAGAGAAGGCCTAAGGGTTTGTCTCCACTGTGAGATAGACACACATTATAGCAATGAAGGGGTTCTTCCATTACTGTCGTAACTCCACCTCCCTACGTGACGGTAAGTAGGTCAAGAAAAGAATACTTCCCTTGACCTAGCTGTGTCTACACAGGGGATTAGGTTGGCATGGCTGTGGTGCTCAGCGGTGTGGATTTTTCACACCTCTGAGCGCCGTAGCTAAACGGACCTACATTTCAAGTGTAGACAAGGCATAAGAGTGGGTAAGAATTTGAATGGTAAGAAAAATGAGAAGCCCAAGATATGGGCCAAATGCTGAAGTCTTCACTCAGGTTGAACTTCCGCTGAAGGAATGTTGAGGACAAAGTGCTCAGTGGGAGTCTGCTTGAGTAGAAGGGAGTATGGACTTCAGAATTTGATTGTAAGCTCTTCAGGACAGGGCGAGTCTTTTTGTTCTTTGTTTGTACAGCACCTCGCACAATGGGGTCCTGGTCCATGATTGGGGCTCCTGGGTGCTACACTGCTACTAACCACATCATGATAATTTGGCTTGCCCAGAATTAAACAGGTTGTGCTGTATTGTGCTCAGTTTGTAATGACTATTTATTTGTATTTTGGCAGGCCCCATTATGCTAGACACTGTACAAAAAGAACAGAAGATAGTCCCTGCCTTGAAGGCCTTGTATTCTGAAAGATAAGACAGAGAAACAGAAATAAACAAGTAATTATTAATAGCTGTATTAATTATTTATAGAGGGACCAAAGTAAGCTAGGTGCCTTCAAACAAATAAGACTTTTTCCCTGCCCAGAACGCTTACAGCCTAAGACCCTGATCCTGCAACTGGATCATCTGCTTGGACTTCCCCTCTTGCGTGCTGTCCTGCCGGAAGTCAAAAAGGCTATGCACAGGGGCAAGGGCCCACCCAAAGGGAACCAGCTGCAGGATCGGTTGCTGAAATGAGATGACCACTGGAGATAAACGTACAGGGAGTCCATAGGCGGTGAAGAGAGCAAGCATTGCAGTTACAAGCCCTTGAGTTTGCTTTGATGTTTCCATGCACGTCTTGGTGATGGATTTATTTTTGCAGACGTGTCGGTACTTCTTGGAAGCAGGATCATGGCTTGTTTAACTCTGCGAAGTAGGAATAGAGAAGAGGGCAAGCGGTGAGGGGAGATGAATTAAAGTAGGTGGGGTGGGTGAGGGAGTATGGAGTGGAGAAGCAGGTGGAGGAAGGCGAGCAGGGAAGTGCAGGTAATTAAAACCAGAATGGAGGCAGTAGTGGGTAGATGATGAGGCTAAGCAGAAGTGGGGAGATGGTGAAACTAAAGGCTCTATCTTCCCTGCAGAAAAGTTGGGGGTTTTTACAGCAGGATAAAAATCTAGTGGAGATGAGGCACTGCAGTTTGACTGGAAGGTGGCTGGGAGAGGTCAGCACTATACTTGCCTGGTTTACCTCGCGGTCAAACTACAGATGCCTTGTCTCCACTGGAATTTTATCGCAGGCTAGCTAATGTGCGCTAGTTCTCTCATGGAAAAAACACCCCCCCCCCTTTTTTTTTTTGGCAGTGAAGACAAAACCTTAAAAGCCCAAACCTTGCAAACTTCTTTCAGTGTTGGAGTGAAGGGTGACACTTACACATTGGCTTGGGTGCTGTCTTGCTGCCTGGCAGATACTGTAGGTATTATGTCCAATAGACCCGTGATTCATGCGCTCCTCTTTCTTACGAGCCCAACACACTGTATTAATTGACAGTGAAATAATGTGCAGTGCGGAATTATAGATTTTTATATAGTATCGTCATTTTACTGCATATCATGGTTTAGAAGCCTAGGATCCTATTATTTTAATTGTCTTCCCCTCTGTAAGTTGTATAGTAAAATTTGAGTAACCTAAATAACGGTGGTTTCTACATTGTACATGGCATATGAAATAGCCTGTTATTGTCTCATCTGTCTAGACAGATCTTGTAAACCAAAATTAAAATGCTGAACAGAAAGGGAACCCACATGTTCTTTAAGTTTTTGGTGGCGTGAGAACATCCTCTTTATTAAGTTCAGAATGCTGTACTGGAGATCTGAGACAGTAGTTCCTGTTTAAAGCTTACAGTATTATAAACGGTAGAGGGGACTGTTCCATATCCAGGCCTTTATAACATACTCATCAATACAGTATCTGAGAGTTCCCACAGCTTGGCATGGAGAAGACGATTGTTTGAAGAATTTTTAAAACTCATGTTGGATGCATTAAATCCTAAAATACATCACCATATTTTACCTGAGTGAAATAAAGTACTCAGTTTTAATTATAGTATAACCTTTATAACAGACATTACTTTGCACTTTGTGCTTTACAAATGGTAATTAAGCTTCAAACTACCTCTGTGAGACTGTTATAACCCCAGTTTGCAGACGGATAAACTGCAGGACAGGGAAGTGATATAATTTTCACGCGATGATCCAGTGGCAGAACCCAAGGATCCTGGCTCCCTGTCCGTCTAGTATTTCAAAGAAACTAGGGCTGTCGATTAATCGCAATTAACTCAAAACAATTAATCGCACTGTAGAATAGAATACTAATTGAAATTTATTAAATATTTTTGGATGTTTTGGTACTTTTTCAAATATATTTGATTTGAATTACAACACAGAATACAAAGTGCACAGTGCTCACTATACTTTATTATTTTTATTACTAATATTTGCACTCTAAAAATGATAAACAAAAGAAATAGTGTTTTTCAACTCATCGCATAAAAACACTGAACATTGAAGGTACCAATGTGAGATTTCTAAAGATAGGTACAGCAGAAGACCCAAGGTTTAAGTATCTGCAGTTCCTTCCAAAATCTGAGACGGATGAGGTGTGGAGCATGGTTTCAGAAGTCTTAAAAGAGCAACATTCTGATGTGGAAACTACAGAATCTGAACCACCAAAAAAGAAAATCAACCTTGTGCTGGTGACATCTGACTCAGATGATGAAAATGAACATGCATTGGTCCACACTGCTTTGGATTGTTATCGAGCAGAACCTGTCATCAGCATGGACGCATGTCCCCTGGAATGGTGGTTGAAGCATGAAGGGACATATGAATCTTTAGTGCATCTGTCACGTAAATATCTTGCGACGCTGGCTACAACAGTGCCATGCGAACGCCTGTTCTCACTTTCAGGTGACACTGGAAACAAGAAGTGGGCAGCATTATCTCCTGCAAATGTAAACAAACTTGTTCGTCTGAGCGATTGGCTGAACAAGAAGCAGGACTGAGTGGACTTGTAGGCTTTAAAGTTTTACATTGTTTTCTTTTTGAATACAGTTTTTTTGTATATAATTTGTAAGTTCAACTTTCATGATAAAGAGATTGCACTACAGTACTTGTAATGGGGGAACTGAAAAATACTATTTCTTTTGTTTTTTACAGTGCAAATATTTGTAATAAAAATAAATATAAAGTGAGCACTGTATACTTGTATTCTCTGTTGTAATTGAGATCAATATATTTGAAAATGTAGGAGACATCAAAAATATTTAAATAAATGGCATTCTATTTTTGTTTAACGGCGCGATTAATCACACAATACATCTTTTTAATCTCTTGACAGCCCTCAAAGAACCAAAAGTGTCTGACTTCCTACCTTGAGCAGTGTAAGATTCTTGAATTTGTTTGTTTGGAATTGGTAGGAATGGATCCTCGATTGATTTTACAGGCCACTGGTGCACATTGGAACAGCAGGAATTGAGAAATCTACGAGACACCTTCTATCGGGAAGTGGGTGAAAAAGAAATGAGGTGTGGGTGAGGGTTTGGTGTTGAGGGGAAGGGGAGACACGCCATGGTAGGAAGCCCAGTCCCCCTATTACTTACAAATAGTGAGAAAGGGGTCGGTGCTGTTATGTTTACCCGGGTGCTGTCTATAGATCCCATTTACAGGGTGTGCGTGTGCTTCATCTTCCATATCAGCCTCTGGCTCCTAAGTGTCTAAAACCTGAAGCTGTAACCTACCCCCAGCTGCTGAAAGAAAGGAGTTTTGTGTCTTCGCCCTACTCAAGAGCTTGTATGCAAAACGAAGGAAAGAGTTCTCTGCTACTCTTTCAGCCTCCGATGTTCGGCTCCAGCTTCCCCATGAGTAACTCCAGTGCACACTCCGGCTTGCCCATAGCAGCAACAGTGGCCAATAGGTTCTAAATAACAGCAATGAAATTGACTAGAGTCTTGTTAATTAAACATTGCTGCTTAGAAATGCGTCCACACCATGAAGACTACAATCTTTTGCTGGTGTACTGATGTTGGTCAGGGACGTGAAGAGGTGTGATTTGTGGCAGACATAGCAGTGCTGGGAAAAGCCTTTATTGTAGATGCAGATAGACTGGTAAAACTGTCCTTTTACTGTTATAGCTTATTATGCTTAGGGGGACTGGAATGAATTATACTGGCACAAGCATTGGTTTGATGGTATAAGCTGTGTCCATACTAGGGTGACCAGATGTCCTGATTTTATAGGGACAGTCCCAATATTTGGGGCTTTTTCTTTTATAGACACCTCTGACCCCCCATCCCATCCCAATTTTTCACACTTGCTATCTGGTCACCCTAGTCCATGCTAGGAGTGCTTTGCTGGTATAGTATAGCTATACTGGCAAAGGCTTCCAAGTATAGATCTGGCTGAAGTTGCACCAATTTCAAACCAGTTTCTAAACTGATTTAAAATGGCACAGTTTTTAGAAATAGCATCTGGATGCTAGATGGATGCAGTTTTGCTATTTATACCACCGTTTACGTGACTGCTGAACTTGGACCATCATTTGTCTCCTCCATATCTGATCTCTGCGTACTACACAGAGGTGGAGAAGTTTAGTTAATATGTGCAAAGTGCTTTGAGATCCTCAAAGGAATGGTACCTCAGAAGTGAAAAGTAGTGTGACTGTTTTGTGATCATTAGTGCATTTAGTCACATTTCTTAACAATGCAATAATCAAATGGCCCTCTAACGAGCAAACCCGAGATTCTCCTCCCCACCTGCACTTTCTGTTCAGCTATTGGTTTGATATCTGGTCTTCCTGCTTTGAGCTAAGTCCCATTTACCTAGTATCATATTTATATGATCTAAAGCTTATGCTTTGTGGTTGCCACAGAAGCAGAATAAAGTTACATTACTTCTTTGAACAGCTAGTTGTCACAGGGTGTGTGTTTTTTCTCTACCACAAAATTGCCACCTCAGTAGGTTATATAAAGAGACAGGAGGTCAGAAATCCTATGAATTTGCTGGAAATTGTTACATGGTTACAATGTAGAGGGTGGAGACTGCAGTAGGTTCAACTATTGATGCTCCAGAGTCGAGACCAGAAACTCTTACATTCCAGGCTGATCTTTGTTGCCCTTTCTGTGGTTCCCATTTGAAAGGGCTTGTTCTAGTTCATAGGTTGACTTTCTTTTCTGCTAGTCATATATCTAGAGACACCCCCAAATTTGCTTCTGTGCTGAGAGAAGAAATCTTCGTGAAGCGTGGAGAGTTGTTGGCTTATTTCTTTGAACCTGTTTGTTTGCTTTTCCTTAGATTCCTTAGAAGGAGAGCTTGGACGGCATGCAAAGTTGTGAAACATCTTCAGACAGCACTGATGATCCTCTTAGTAGTGGCCTACGGAGAAAACGACAGCCTCGAATAGTAGTTATTGGTGCTGGCCTTGCGGGCCTGTCAGCTACAAAATCTCTCCTGGAAAACGGTTTCACGGATGTAACAATCCTTGAGGCGTCTGACAGAATTGGAGGCAGAGTGCAAAGCGTCAGACTTGGTAAGGAAAATGTTGTTGTACCGTTGTATCAGACTCTCTCGTCTCACGCTTCCGGCAAGAGTTTGTATTATTACGAGGGTTAATTTGTTAGATATCCTCTTAAAGCCATTTCCTGGTCATTTGCACCTGCAAATGGGTATTTTAGCATGCGATTACCCGGCTTCTGGGTGCAATGGGTTATTCATGTGTGGGGCACAGAGCTTCCCAAGCACTCAGAGCTTTAGATGAAAAGCTCTGCAGAAGTGTGAAGTATTATTGTGAAGTGAAGGTGTTGGTGATCAATTGGCTTTATAAACAGAGTTCAGCGTGGCTGAGGGTGGGGAAGGGTATTTTTCTCCAGTAACTTGAATGTGTGAACTAGGAAGTCCCATCCTCCCCAGACCAGCCAGGACTAGCAGCTGAGCCTGGCACAGGGTAGGGAGCCGGGTCTTCCCCAGTCCCACCCCTTACCCCACAGTGATTTACCTCTCTGCTGGCTGCCCTGGGCACCTGAAACATACTGCTGGGGAGGGTCACATGACCGCTTTTGTGGCTTCCCTTTTCTGCCCCGTCAGAAAGTCATTTTAGTACGGGGAGGCAAAGAAATCTGCGGGGGACATACATTCTGCGCATGCACAGTGGCAGAGAATTCCCCCACAGGAGTAACATTAACACTACCAACTGCCCTGTCTTCATTAGGCATTTTCTTCACATTACTTACCATGAATTAGCTAACATGGGATAGGAATACGAATTCTAATCTGATCTCATCCCAGCCCAGGTAGATGGACATGCACTAGCTCTACTCCAGCTAGCACGCTAAAAGTAGCAGCATGGATGGTGTGGCTTGGGCAGCAGCCCAGGCTAGCCACCTGAGTGCCAAGCCAGGGGGTCAGGTAGCCTTGCCCTCAGGTGACTAGCTCGTGCCGCAATGTCCACACTGCTATTTTTAGTGTTCTACTTCAGGCAGAGGTAGCGTGTCCGTCTACTCGGCCTGGGTGACTCACTCCCAGCTGCAGTGTATGTGTACCCCAAGATACCTACGTTCTGTGGTCAGCAGATGACTGAATGTTCTTAGCCAAGAGCAAAGGTTGGATGCCATAGGAGAAAACTTCCTCTTCCCCTGCACAGCATCTGGGGCTGGGTCAGACCCTCCGCCAGTTGCAGGAAGCTCTGTAAACTACACCCCACCACTTCCTGTACGCATTGCTCTTCAGCTGCAGGGGGAGGGATCCCTGTACAGCTGCTGCTCCCCCATCCACCCAACCCCCGTGCATCTGGACCCCCTCATACCCAGATCCTCCCATCGATCCTCACCCCCTGCGTTCAGAACCTCCCTGATAAGCCCCACTTGCCCTGCACCTGAACCACCCCGATGAGCCACCGCATCTGGATCTCCACCCCACTGAGCCCCAATCAGTTGCACCTGGATTCCCACCCCACTGAGCCCCTCCCCCGAACACCTGGACCCCCCCCCCCACTGAGTTCCCCACATCCAGACCCCCTGCCTAGCTCTATCCCCCACACATACACCCCCCCCCCCCCGCTGAGCCCCAACCACCTTCACCTGGACCCCCCTGCAGAGTCCCATTACCATTGTGCCCAAAAACCCCAAACAAGGTCCTGTGCATCCAGATCCCCCCACTGAGCCACCTGCACCCTGATTGTCCCACTTAGAACCCTCTCAACCCACACCTGGATCCCCCCACACTAAGCCCCTCCACACTTGGATCCTGCCTGCCCACACCTGGTGCAACTGGCATGGAGGGGAGTGGTGTTTTTGGGGCAGGTCTAGTCCTCATGCTGTGTCAGGGTCAGGTGCAGCCTCACTGCTGAGTCCGTTTCCCAGGGGTGGGGGTGCTGCAGGATGGTCTCCCATGTTCGTGCAGCCAGTGGCCTGTGCTTCCCAATGCCATGCTGGAGCCTCCACATTTATTCAACAAATAAAATTTGCAGAATTTTGCCGAATTTTAAAATAACTTGCGCAGAATTTTTAATTTTTTGGTGCAAAATGCCCCCAGGAGTATAACGTGTATTAGCTAGTTGAGGTAAACCTTAGGCTCCAAATTGCCTGTCTTCACTAGGATTTTTTCTTGTGTTAGTTACCATGTGTTAGCTAACATGAGGCAAGAACTCCCCTTTCTTCCTAGAGAAGGCAAGGTCACAGAGTAACATAGTGAACAGGGAAGGCAAAATTAGGCCCTATATTAGTACAGTACAAAAAATTCCACAGGGAAAATATTGGCCTTTTAATATTCCAAACCTTTAACACTCCCCTCCACTCACATGCATGATCAAGGATATCTTGGACACAGCCCACAGGGAGTAAATGACACATTTCCCATTCTAATCTCTGTGCCAAGTCTCGCCAGCATTTGAAGTGCCCTATTCAGACTCCAGAGTTTAGATTTGTCAAATAGCCTTTTCATTCATTTCCCTTCTGAAAGGTCACAGGCACTCATGTTTATTTACTGTGGTGAGTTTATAGAGTAAAATACAGTAAGTGACGTAAGGCCGGGCTAAATAAAGTGAAAGAAGACCAGCTAGAGGCCCAAGTTAATGAATACAGAGAACCTGGTCAAAAATTAAACTAGTTAGTTGGCATTAGGGAGGTGATTCCATAAGACCCACGAGGTTCACTTACCTACAGGTAGCACAGAATGTACCTTCTTGTCTAATGTAGATGCACCTGTGAGTATCCCCTTTGCTTCTGTACAGGAGCAAGGCTGGCAGATTCTGGCTCAGAGGGCCTTTCATCTCCGGATCTCCAGTCTGTTTGAAAACATTCCTCATGGTTTAAATATTCAAAGCCACATCCTTAGCTGGTATAAACTGGTTTAGGTTTGACTTCACTGGAGTCACGCCCGTGTGTACCAGCTGGTGATCTGGCCCTCTGTATTTGAGGGCATATTGTTCCTGGTGGAGGGTTCTTGGCTGTTGAATTCTTTGCTACTGGTGATCAGGAGGAGCTCAAGTTTTCCTCCTATTAGGTCAGCTTGCAAGGCCTTTATACGCAGCCCCTCCTCCTCAATGACAAAGCGCAGGCGTGGCCTAGTGATCTCTTCCTTGGGGTATGTCTTCACTGCAGAGGTAACTCAGTGTTTTCTTTAGTGTTGCCCCTAACCCCCCTCGTGTCCACACACAAAGTCCTCTCATCCGAGGTTGGTAGTGCTTTAAACCTGGGCTAGCTGGCCTGACTGGAGGTGTAGGCTAGAACTTGGGTACCACTTTCACTTGAGCGGGTAGCCCACCCATTTGACAATGAGGATGCAAGCTAAACCATTCAATTGCTGATAGTCCTCCAGTGCCTTCCCACAATTTCCCTCATGTTCTCTGAAGCACAGACAAGTTTTTCCATAAGTCCATTGGGAAAGAATCAGAGCAGCTCAGCTTTCTGCAGCACAAAAGCTCATGGGATAGGCCCCCTGAAGTCCTAGTGAGACATGCCGGGGAGCATAGCACCAGTTAGGACACAGGCTTTGCAGTGGGTTTGCTCGCACCTGGGCTAGACTAAGCTGTGTGCATAGATCCGGGTGCTGATAACTCAGGTAATCTGCAGTGAAGACATACCCTTGAAGACAGTTACTTAAGGTCTAAATTCAGATACCCTTACTTAGTAGCTGCAGTTCCAATGAGACCACTCATGGAGTTAGTTGCAACTCAACATAGACAAGTTTTTCAGAATTCCATTCAGGGCAATAACAAAGAAGAGGTGGAGTGTTCTGCTTTGATTATATATATACGGCTTCTGCATTGGTCTGATATACATATTGCAACAATCATAGTAACAGCTAGGTGCTGCATCACAGTGGTGCATGGGAAATACATATTATAGCTAAATATGTATGTTAATGGGAGCAGCAGACCTATTTTATGAGGACTGTATACTATTCGCTTACTAAGGACTTGTCTACACTTACCAGGGGATCGACGCTCGGCCATCAGTGCATCGGCAGTTGATTTAGCAGGTCTAGTGAAGACCTGCTAAATCAACTGCAGATCGCTCTCCCGTCGACTCCTGTACTCCACCTGATCGAGAAGAGTAAGGGGAATCGAGTAAGGGAGAGCGTTTCCTGTCAACATCCCATAGTATGGACCCCGCAGTAAGTAGGTATAAGCTACACAGCGACTTGAGTTATGCTAGTCACGTAACTCAAATTGTGTAGCTTAGATCGGTTTTTCCCTGTAGTGTAGACAAGGCCTTATTCAAATGAGATTGGTATTGGAACTACTTGATTTTTCAAGCCCTGAAGGGCCCTGGAACTAAATGGAGTATCTGTGTAAAAGAATATGATTAACTTCACACTTTTAAAGAATTTATCATGCCACTTACTTCAGGAAATAATTGGCTTATCTGCTTTGAGTAATGTCAGTTAATGAGTTTCTAAATATACAGGTGAGCTAGGCTATTTTTAGTTTCCCTGTACAGTATTTAATTACATGCCTCACAACGCCTCCTCACAGGAGAAAATGAAAGGAAATGGCTTTTCCTTTTTTGTTTGTGCTGTGACAGTAAAATTTGGGTAAAAATAAAGAAGAATATGCTAGTATTTTGTGCTACTTTAAAAAATGCTGATGATTGAAAGAAAAAGAGCAAGATTCTATTTGGAAGTCAGTATTAATGCCAATTCATACTAGTGGAATGGGGACCACAGACTGACCTACATGTTTTATATACTATTCCTGCTAATAATCTTGTATGCTATGGTTTGTATGAAGATCCCAGGTAATAAGATCACTGTCACTTCAAACCTGAAATATTTATGAGCACTGTACCATTGACTGCTGGACTGAATCATTTCCACCAGACTGCATGCTCTGTGGGTATGTTCAGAAGTTGCAATGCCTTAAACATTAACACATTTAGGCCCTGATTTTGCAAAGACTTGAGCACATGCTTTATGTGCCCATGTAAGTTTTTGCACATTCAGGGCCTTGACGGATAACTTCCACTGGCACTTTATTTCCTTTTGAAATTGTTCTTGGCTTGGAAAACCAAATGTCTGGGGATTTGCTTTGAAATAGTGACTCATTTGTACAACTTGATAGCATCACTTCTAACAGTGAACCCACTGTAAATGTTAGCATACTTGGAATGGCATTTTTCAGAGTAGCAGCCGTGTTAGTCTGTATTCGCAAAAAGAAAAGGAGGACTTGTGGCACCTTAGAGACTAACTCTAAGGTGCCACAAGTACTCCTTTTCTTTCTGGAATGGCATTGTGACTGAATTTACATGTTAAGCACTATGTGATGGTGTAATCCAGCGGTTCTCAAACTGTGGGTGGGGACCCCAAAGTGGGTCGCGACCGGTGATGAGCTGCCCAAATCTTAACAACGGGTTCCCTCCTCACCCCACGAGGGGGTCGTTGCCCCCCCCCGCCCCCCCCGGGACTCCTGCCCCATCCAACCTCCCAGCGTTCCTTAATGCCTGCCCCCCCAGGACTCCTGCCCCATCCACCCCCCTCCCCTGTCCCCTGACTGCCCCCAGAACCGGGCAGGAGGGTCTTGTAGGCCATCATAGTGGGTGCCCACCCCACCCCTAAGAGCCAGAGGTACCTGCCAGGGGGCGAGGTGAGGAGTCCCGGAGGTGCTTACCTGGGGCAGCTCCCAGGAAGCATCCAGCGGGTCCCTCTGGTTCCTAGGGGCAGGGGAGCGTAGCTAGGGGGGGAGCGGCTGCTCCCTCACTGATCACATCAAAAGTGGCGCCTTAGACGCCGACTCCCTGAGTGGTCTGGGGCTGGAGCACCCACGGGGAAAATAGGTGGGTGCAGAGCATCCACTGGCAGCTCCCCACCCTGCGCCTGGCCCCAGATCACCTCCGCTCCGCCTGTGCCTCCTCTCCTGAAAGCACCGCCCCGCTCTGCTTCTCCGCGCCCCCCCGGCTTCCCACGAATCGGCTGTTCAGTGGGAAGCCGGGGCAGGCTGAGAAGCAGGCAGCGGCTTCCCGCTCAGGCCCAGGGAGGTGGAGGTGAGCTGGGGCGGGGAGTGGTTCCCCTGCGCGCCCCGCCCACCCCCCCCCCAGGTTACCTGCTGCGGCGTGGGTGGCCCTCCTCGTGCCCCCCCGTCCCAGCTCACCTGCACATCCCTGAGCCTGAGCAGGAAGCCAGCTGATTCGCGGGAAGCCTGGGGGGGTGGAGAAGCAGAGTGGGGAGGCGAATTCAGGGGAGGAGGTGGAGGTGGAGCGGAGGTGAGCTGGGCCTGGGGCTGGGGGTGGGGCGGGGAGCTGCCACCCACCAAATTTTCACCTTGGGTGCTCCAGGCATGGAGTGCCCACGGAGTCGGTGCCTAAGGCGCCACTTTTGGCCAGTTAAATTTAGAAGCCCTTTTAGAACTGGTTGTCCCTCGTGGAACAACCGGTTCTAAAAGGACTTCTAAATTTAACAACTGGTTGTAGCTCACCACTGGTCGCGACCCCATTTTAATGGGGTCACCAGGGCTGGCATTAGACTTGCTAGGGCCTGGGGCTGAAGATGAAACCCAAGCCCCACCACCCGGGGCCAAAGCCCTACCCCCCACCGCCTGGTGCAGTGGTGGAGCTCAGGTTACAGGCCCCTGGGCTTTGGCTTTGCCCCTGAACCCCACCTGGGACAGTGGGGCTCGGGCGAGCTCAGGCTTCAGTTCCTTGTCCTGGAGTTGTGTAGTAATTTTTGTTGTCAGAAGGGGGTTGTGGTGCAGTGATGTTTGAGAACCCCTGGTGTAATCAATTGCACGATTCTTATCTTCTTCAGTAGGAAGTTATTGAGAGTGAAAACATCTAGGCTAGTAGCTAACCTGCTAATTCCTAATAAAATGTCCACGGAAACTACAGGACATGCTGCATTGCATGGGGTTGACCATGATATTAAAGGGACAGTGTTGGGTCAAATTTAGTCCAAATTTTTGTTTTTGTACAAGTGAGCTTTTACAAACCCCAACTGTAATAAGAAATAATCCCATAAATTAAGATAAAATCCTCTAGAAATAGTGTTTCTTTTTAACCTAATAAATATCCCCCTGTGTTGTTATCAGCTTGAATTTTACAGAATTGGGCTAATACGTGAGAGTCTGAGGGCAAAACTGATGAGACCTAGACTAAAGAGAACCATGTAACTGACCAATCAGTTTGCATTGTCCAAACTGAGAAATGCAAAAAGCAAACAAACAGCATAGGTAGTGAAAAATAAATGATATTTTTTAATGTGACAGTGCATCTTTTTAAAGAAATCTTTCAGAGGCACAAATAATAAAATATGATCTAATTTTACCTTATGGATATGCAGGTAGCTTGAGTCCTTTTGGTAAACAACACACATTTTTAATTGCAGAAGAAAGCTTTCCTGCATGCCAAAGTAAGCAGCCTCAGGCTGCCATTACAGGACAGTCTCAGTCTTTCCTGCATTCCTCTGCTTTAGTGGAACAGATGCCTTTTTGCCCTGTACTTGAATAACAATCACCTTCCCTCCCCTTCCCTCAGACTAAATTTGATGTTTGAAGGCTTTGGGTGGCCTACCGATGCTCTTATTCTTTCCCTACCACTTCTTCAATATTTATGTAAGTATTCATTTATATTCTGTTTGCAGTTGTACAGTACAGATAGCCAACTCCTCTTTTCGTTCCCTAACCCCTCACACTTTCTGAGCAAGAGAGATCAATACACCCTCTGGTGCACTAAATTCTAATGATGTTCGTAGGGCAGACACCATTGACTTCTGCTGTTACACTGCTCAGAATCTGATACCAGGATATATAAAATATTCACATAGCTCTTTTGAAGATATAAAGCACTGTACAGAGGTCCTTCTAGCATCCTTGTGGTAGGTAAACGAATAGTATCCCTATTTTATAGGTGGGAAGGATGAAGTAGAGAGGCTAAGTGGCACCTTTCAGAGTAACAGCCGTGTTAGTCTGTATTCGCAAAAAGAAAAGGAGGACTTGTGGCACCTTAGAGACTAACCAATTTATTTGAGCATAAGCTTTCGTGAGCTACAGCTCACTTCATCGGATGCATTGGAAAGCTCATGCTCAAATAAATTGGTTAGTCTCTAAGGTGCCACAAGTACTCCTTTTCTTTAAGTGGCACCTGTTGAGCTCGTGACAATCATGGATTAAGACCTGGAGTCAGGGCTTCTGCATTGTTCTTGAACTATTAGAGGTCATTGCTGCTGCATACCTTGGAATCTCTTTAGGGAGCACCCTTCTTGTGATTGATCCCCTTTTGTAGCACTGTATGACACTTGTTGTGCAGAGACCTAGGATAAACAAACATTAGTATGACACTTAAACTTGTCCTTAAGTGAAAGCACTTCTTCAATTCTTCAGGTTTCAGAGTAGCAGCCGTGTTAGTCTGTATTTGCAAAAAGAAAAGGAGTACTAGTGGCACCTTAGAGACTAACCAATTTATTTGAGCATAAGCTTCCGATGAAGTGAGCTATAGCTCACGAAAGCTTATGCTCAAATAAATTGGTTAGTCTCTAAGGTGCCACTAGTACTCCTTTTCTTCCTTCAATTCTTCAGTGTTGTTTTTTTGGTGATGTGGCATCATTGGGTAAATGTCCTATTTGTGCTCTATTTACTGCTCTTCACGTGTAGACTGGGGTGTGACATACAACATCTCTTTTTAAACGAGTTCATCGTATTGGTCTAATTGGATTGTTCCCCCCTAGAGAACGCCACTTTTGAACTGGGAGCTACGTGGATCCATGGTTCAAATGGAAACCCAGTCTATCATCTAGCAGAAGACAATGGCTTACTTGAAGAGACTACTGATGGTGAGAGAAGCGTTGGCCGTATCAGTCTTTACTCCAAGAATGGGGTGGCTTATCACCTTACCAACAATGGGCAGAGGATTCCGAAAGATGTGGTTGAAGAATTCAGTGATTTATACAACGAGGTTGGTATTTAGCAGTCCCCTCCAGTTGTACATTGGTCTGAAAACCACTAGACACTTGTCAGTGCTGAGACAGTAGAAAAAAATTTTTAATGCCTTCAGTTTCTCTACTTAAAATAAGTTTTGGATTTTTTAAAACCAGTATGGTGCTTTCTGCTTAATTCCGTCACCGGTTAATGTGATGGAGCTCCTGGAACCAAATCACACCCGAGAAGAATGCCCCTTCTGTCCTGCCTTATCATTAGTTCTGATCCCTTCTAGCAAATATTGTGGGATAATTTAATCAATAGCTGTAGACTTGCCACTTAGCTAATAATAAGGAAGGGGCCCAAACGAGGCAGAACATAATAACTTAGGAAGACCCAACTAAAAGATGTGGTAGTGAGACATTATTATTGACATTATAACTACTACACTGTGCTGTGTAAGTTATGACATTCATCCTGATATGAATCACAAGCTCGATTTCATCACAGGTGCTGTGACAAATGCTACAAGGGTTAAATATCATTTCTCTTTTGGAGAGAGCTTTCATTTTTATGGTTTGGAAGCTACTTGTAATGTTCATTCCTCTATCTTAAATGATTTTCTCCAAAGATCTATGTAAAACAGTGCCTAAGCTCATGATGGAGACTCCAGACGAAGGAAAAATAGAAATGAAAGCACTAAAAGCATTAATAAATGGAAAATGGCAGAATAAAAGTGGAAATACAGGTTCAGTAATGAAACGTGTCCTAAGCAAATACCCAAGGAAAAAGTGATCTTCGGTTTCCTAGATAGGTAGGGTCAGTCTCACTTTGGTGTAAATGGGTACCATTCCACTGATTCTAGTGGAGTGATGCCTGCTTCTGCTCAGGGTGAATGTGGTCCCTGATAATTAATGGTTGAACAGATGTAAAATGGCATTACTTTTGTACTTTTATAATACCAAGACTTAGACTTAAACAATGCTAAAACAGCTTGCCAGGTTTCACTCTAAGTATTCTCCTGATTGGTTTCCTCTATTTCTAATTATATTTGGATGAGGGGCCAATATAAAATTTCCCCAATCAAAATGCTCTCAGAGTGGGTTACATAAAATGGGGGTGGAGGGTGGGGAATCATCCTTGCCAAGTTGTAACCATTTGTAGAGCTTTCAAAGTTTGCAACTGGATCTGAACTTCACCAACACTTGTTTGGGTAAATCTTTTTTATAATGTCACACTCTGGGATCAGCCGGACATCGTATAATATATATTTAAAAATATGTACATGGATATTCAAACCGACATTGGTAAAATCCTTCACCAGAGGCCATTAAGGAAACAATAGTCATGGAGGGAGAGGTAAAGTGCTATCATGAATGAGAGACAGAGTGGAAATGCTGATTTTCAACATAGAAAGAAGTTTAGCATTGTGCCATGACTAGGGCTAATGAATACATGGCCTATAATTAATTGGGTTAATAGAGAGGATTGTGGGGAACATCCAAGGGGTCTAGTTAAGATAGGCAATTGGGCAACACAGCGGCAGATGAAATCCCACTTGGACAAGTGCAGGGTGATACACTTTGGCAGGAATAGATTGAGCTGCTTTTACTTATTACTAGGTTCTAAAATTAACAGTAGCCCCTCAGAAAAAAGAGATGAGCTCAGGGGAAACCTCAGTTCAGAGTGCAGCAGTGATCAAAAAAGCAAATAAAATGCTGGTCCAGATCAAAAAAGAGAGAGAGGGAATAACACTGGAAATGCTGCAATGAATGACATTATATAAGCAAACGGCCTGCCATTGCTCTGGATACTGGTTTCAGTTCTGATCATCCTATTTCAAAGATATAGAAATATAGGAAGTGTATAGCAAAGGGGAATGAAAATCACTAGAGGCCTAGAATGACCTGTTATGAAAAGCGAACAAAAAGAGGTGAGAGGTTTAGAGTAGCAGCCGTGTTAGTCTGTATTCGCAAAAAGAACCGGTGGCACCTTAGAGACTAACAAATTTATTTGAGCATAAGCTTTTGTGATGAAGTGAGCTGTAGCTCACGAAAGCTTATGCTCAAATAAATTTGTTAGCCTCTAAGGTGCCACAAGTCCTCCTTTTCTTTTTACAGTTTAGAGAGAAGACTAATACAAGTTTACAGAGGGATACAAAGTGAATGCTGAAGAAAAGTCAGTTTTGCACTTGGGGTTACCCTTTCCCATAATACAAGAACAAGGGGCCTGCCAGCAAAACTAGAAAGCAACAAACTTCAAGTTGATCTTTTTTTATGCAAGGCATAAATAGCTTGTTACTATCACAAGATCACCTTGTGGCCAAGAGCTAAGAGTCAGAAAAGGATTTGACATTTATATGGGTAGTAAACACATCTGCTATTACATGTGCTGGGATAAAAATTTATAAGGGATCTCAGCACTCTTACTTTAAGACATAAACCAACCCTCAGTTGTCTGGGACTAAGAAGTAACTTTCTCCATACCCATGTTGCATCATTATTGCCCATAATGGGAGAGTTCACACTCATCTTTGAAGCTTCTGGTGCTGACTGCTCTCAAAGGTGGATGCTGGATTAGGTGGATGATTGTACTGGTCGGCTATGGCGAGTCCTGTGTTTCTCCTCTCTCTCTATTTTTGGGAACAAAAATAACAGAAGTTATTATGAACTCTTGAAAACCCAAATTGCAAAAGAAACCATATGTGCAAACACACTTGCTGATGGATGAAGTAAATAGGAAAGTGTGTCGTATGTGTGTGTGGCTTCAGGACCCTTTACTCTTGCATAATGCACAGAAGAGAATGTGTTTCTCTTTACACACAGACTGAGTTAGCATGTTGCATTACTTGTAGCTTTTATATTTTTGGTTGTGTTGGTTCCATATGGTTTTACTGCTCTGGATGATTTGCAGGTTCTTGTGCCACATTTATAATTAAAGGGGAGGGGGAATGAAAAGTGGGCAGCCTGCTTCAGTTTGTATCTTGTCTTTATTCGTTGGTGGGATTGTATGTTGGGACATTTTACAACATCCCTAAAACCACTCTGAGCAAATAACCACTGCACTAAATCAGTGGCAAATAAGGCGAATCTGAAAACTGGATGCACGTGACATATTTAGCTTTCCCTCAGGGTCATCTCCTGGGTCCTGACATACCTTTCCCACACAGGGTGATCTCCAGGCCACTTTCTGAGCCCTGAAAGTCCCCCACTGTGATCGGAGTTTCAGGGGGGCCACAGTGAGATTGCTTAATCAGGGAAAACTGCAAAGAATAGGGAAGACGATTCCCAAAACTGGTGGTTATTCTAATACTTAGCTTTACCAGCCAGCAACAAAACAGCTTCTACAATACCTTACTGAAAAAACAAGGAGTCCTTGTGGCACCTTAGAGACTAACACATTTATTTGGGCATAAGCTTTTGTGGGCTATAACCCACTTCATCAGATGCATGGAGTGGAAAATACAGTAGGCAGGTATAAATATACAGCACGTGAAAAGACGGGAGTTGCCTTACCAAGTGGGTGGGTCAATGCTAACAGGCCAATTCAGTCAGGATGGATGTAGCCCATTCTCAACAGTTGAGAAGAAGGGGTGAATATCAAAAGAGGGAAATTAACTTTTTGTAGTCACCCAGCCACTCCCAGTCTTTATTCAGGCTTAATTTGATGGTGTCAAGTTTGCAAATAAATTCCAGTTCTGCAGAGTTTCTCGTTGGAGTCTGTTTTTTAAGTTTTTTTGTTGAAGAATGGCCACTTTTAAGTCTATTATTGAGTGTCCAGGGAGATTGAAGTGCTCTCCTACTGGTTTTTGAATATTACAATTCTTGATGTCTGATTTGTGTCCATTTATTCTTTTAAGTAGAGCCTGTCCGGTTTGGTCAATGTACATGGCAGAGGGGCATTGCTGGCATATGATGGCATATATCACATTGGTAGATGTGCAGGTGAACGAGCCCCTGATGGTGTGGCTGATGTGGTTAGGGCCTATGATGGTGTCCCTTGAATAGATATGCGGACAGAGTTGGCAACTGGGTTTGTTGCAGGGATTGGTTCCTGGATTAGCGTTTCTGTTGTGTGGTGTGTAGCTGCTGGTGAGTATTTGCTTCAGGTTGGGGGGCTGTCTGTAAGTGAGGACTGGCCTGTCTCCCAAGGTCTGTCAGAGTGAGGGATTGTCCTCCAGGATAGGTTGTAGATCCTTGATGATGCGCTGGAGAGGTTTTAGTTGGGGGCTGTAGGTGATGGCTAGTGGCATTCTGTTAATTTCTTTGTTGGGCCTGTTCTGTAGTAGGTGACTTCTGGGTACCCTTCTGCTCTGTCAGTCTGTTTCTTCACTTTCCCAGGTGGGTATTGTAGTTTTAAGAATGTTTGAGAATGAAAGCTTATGCCCAAATAAATTTGTTAGTCTCTAAGGTGCCGCAAGGACTCCTCTCTGTTTTTGCTGATACAGACTAACATGGCTACCCCTCTGAATACCTTACTGATTACCCAGAAGCACCAAACACAATTCCCTTAAAACAATCCAGTCTTGGGCTCCCACCCAGACAGCCAAATCAAATCTAATGAGGATTACTGAAAATCTTATTCACTGTGTAAAAAGTTCTATCAATCCCAAAGGATCAGACACATATCCCACCAGGTCAATGAATATTTTAGATCTTATCCAAGTACACGCTTACAGCCAATTCTTATGAACTAAACTAAGATTTATTTAAAAAGAAAACAGAGTGTAGGTTAAAATATCATTATACATACTGGTGTGAATAGAGTTCTTAGGTCAGTTTCATAATAGAGATGGTGAGCTTTAGAGTTGCAAAAGGTTCTCTCAGCATAAGTTCCAGAGGTTATAGCCCAAGGTCCAATATCTGGGTGATCCTGACTGGAGCTGGGGACCTCAGTCTTGCTACTCAAACTTCCCCTGAAGAAGCTTAAGCAGATATGAGATAACAGGATCAGGGCCCAAGAGTTCCTTTTATAATTTTCTTGCAGCCGCTTGACAGCAGGTGAATAATAGGTGAAGCATTGTGGCTTTGAAGTAGAACTCCTATTTCCTCAGCATCACGGATAATCAGCTACATGGATCAGCATAAGGCAACTGCACATCTCCTGCCATTTACAAGTAGTTTATTACATACTTCAAAGAGAAATGAAGACAATGATATTACCACATTCACAGTTCATCTAAATGTTAATATTCCCTTTTGATCTTTGAATCAATGACACATAGTGACAGACAGGAGCCGTCTGGTTACATTGTTAGTATCTAACAAGATAAAGGTAAACATAGACTACTACAGTCACTATCTTTTCCCAGTTCTTTAACAATACAAGTCTACATTTCAAAGCTCTTGTCTATCTAACATGGCTTTGCTAGCTATTTACAAGGAATATCCCTAATTACCATGTACATACTTTCCTAATATGTCTTTAAAGGTATAGAATTTGGGTCATTTAGCCTGCAAGTTGCTTAACCCTTTCTGGCTTAGTGTCATATCCACTTTTACCCCTTTTAACTTCATTCATCTCCCAGGATGTGGTGTTCATTGCTGGAAAAGGTGTGTTTTATATTGATGTAAAATTCTGGAAGAGACAAGGCACAGGTAGTTTCCACCTTGATGGAGCTAGGCAAGGTAAACCCTGGGTGAGGGGGTGGTGTAGTGTTGACCTTGATTAGCTACCTCAAGGTAAAAACAACAGGGCCTTGTCTCTGTAGGATTTTACACTATTAACAATAATAATGTAAGTACCATAGTGCCTAAGTGCCCCATCTTCAGTTTCAAAACACACCTATCTTGTGCAGTGAAAACATAGCACAATCAGCCCCACCTCAGTGACCCTTTTTCTGGTTACTATAGTTAATGGCCTCAGAGTCAGTCAGCATTCCTCTGTGTGGTGGACGGTTGGTGGGTGAAGGAGGTAGCTGGAGAATGACTAAGTTCTCTTCCCCTCAGGCTCCCACCCTCTGCTGGGCTTTATGCCAGCTCAGGACTAAGCTGTGGTCCCCTGCATCATAGTCTATCGCACTACCATTTGCCTGGCCCACTAGATACCGAGGGCCTGGTTTGTACTGGGGTTACACTAGCGTATGACTGGCATGAGACAGTGGTATAAATCAAGCCCTTAGTTTTAAAACCGAGTTAGAAAGAGTGCTTGAGGTGAGTTCCGACAATCCTTAGGAAACTTTTGGATTGAGATGTGCCATCCTGGCCTTCCTAATTCAGCACTGAATAATTTATAAAATTCGCTCTTCAACATCTGGTCTCCCGGAGTGACTGCCTCTTTCCCTGTGGGACGCAGCCAAAGTTGCGATGAGTGGAGATGCTGATGCCCTGCCTCTCTCACTCTAATAGAGAAGGGGCTGTTGGCAGGCGCAAGGCTCTGGAATGCCCTTCTGTTCCTAGTCTGAAATAACCCAGATCGGCTGATTTGGGGCACGCAACAGGACCCATTTGTTCTTCTCAGCCTCAGAGAAGAGTTGGCCAATTTTCCACTCTGCCCTGTTTGCTGGTGTGTTACAGTCTGTATTTAGAGCTGCCCCTTGGTGGAAGGGGTAAGGTGACGTTAATATTTGACTTTGGAGTTTTTGCTAATTGGCCTGGTGCTGTCAGACCCAGCGGACATTTGCTTTCTAAATGTAAAGAAAATCACTAGAATCTTGTACACGGTCCTGTGCATTACAGCTTGCCAAGCTCTTTGAAATAAACCTTGCTTGGAGTCTCTTGGGTATGCTTTGGTAGCTATGTGGTAGCAAACATAAAATTAGGTGCTTGTCTATGTCCTGTATTTCAAAAATGCCATTTCCCAGTAACTTTAAATGGAGTCTTGTAAACTCGTTGATGTTATAGTTGTTCTCAGGTTTTTGTCTCCAGAGACAGCCTCAAGGTATCTCCAAATGGATGAATACAGTTCTGTCTCCCCTTTATTAGAAATTTTCATGAAGCTCACAGTCTTGGTTTGACCTTGGTATGGTCACTTACAACAGATTTAGCTCTGTGTGTGTATATATAAAGGATACACTTCCTTTTTTTTGTTTGTGTGTGTGTGTGTGTGTGCACGCACATTCTTTCCATCCTTAGAAGCATAAATATCCCTTTCCACAAGTAGGTTTAGGAAGCGTGTTCAATCCTAAACTCAGTCAATACTCGCTACATTATTAAAAGATACTTCATTGTAAGATTCTCTTGGCATTTCCAATCTCGCTTCTTTGCATGTTGCTGCTGAATGAGCTGCCATTCACAAAATCATTTAGCAGTGCAGGCCCGTGCCTGGGGCTCATTGGTGCTACCATAACAAATACTGATGATGATATTTTCCTGTTGTCTGACCAGCTGGATCACATACTTAAGGAAAAAAAACTCATTTGGTGTTTTCCCCACTGAGGGAGAAATATGTTTTTCTCTTCTTTCCTCTGGTGCCCAGTGAATACTACAATGGACAATGAGAACATGCCTATGGCTAATTTAGTCTCTGGGCCAAGGGGTAACTGGACTTTAGTACAGCTTTTCTTGTCTTATGAATGTGTTATCTGCTTATCGTCTGCAATCAGCTTATGAAATTATGCCGAGGCAAGGTCTGCGGCAGCTTTGAGCAGTACTTGTTGGAAGTGGTTAGACCTCAAATCTGTGCCACAGTGTAGGCCCATGAACTGCTGTGTGTTGAAATTCCACAATACTTCTGATGTGGGGGCGGGGGAGAGAGACTCTTCCCCCCCCTCCACTGCTAGGGACTCCCAACCTCTCTTGTTTTGAAATCCCTGTGCTTTGAGACAGCTCTGTGCCGCAATCAGTACCCCAGGTCCCTTCTCTTTTCCTGTTTTCTACCGGTTTCCTGATTCTATTCTGTGTTTCTTCCCTTCTCATCATTTCTTTTTCTATGGTTTGGTTTTTTCTGGTACTGCTCCTTCATTTTTTTTCTCTGCCCCCGGCCACTTCCTGTCTCCTTTCTCTCTGTCCATGTTTATTAAATAAAACTTCAAACCAACCTGCCCAACGGGGGGCAGTACACAGAGGCAGAAAGGAAACATCCAGCCCCCCCCTCGACTTTACCTGAGACGTAAAAGATCAGTTTGATATCATAGTCCCCAATGCCGATTGCCATTTTGCCAAACTCATCTGTTTTTTCTTACATGTTTTTAGCAGCTGAATTACTGCACAAATAGCCTGAACTAAAGTTTCAGGTGAGCCATCCTGTGCCTGGAAAAAGGCCATACAGCAACTCCTGCATTAACAACTGCGAGGGTCTCGAGGAAAATACATGGCAAATGTCCGTCCTTCCTTATCTAGGTAGATGCTGAATCCCTGGGCGCTGGAAAACTCCAAAAGCCAGTTGTCTGTAAGTCTGGCCATGTAACAGCAGACCTCTGAGTTTCGAGGCCAACAGATCCTTTCTCTCCCTCTGCAACCACTGGCTTGTGTTTTGTGTCTCACGCTGATCACTGGCAGCCAGACCTTTGTAGTGCACCGAGGGACTGGGATGGGACACGGGGCCTAGCAGTGGCCCCTGCAGTTTCTTATTACAAGCCACAGGGATGGGCGTGCCAGGATCCTCCCACCTCTCTTCTGGCTGGGAATTGCAGCTATATGGAAGGTGCAGGGGGCAATTAGTTTTAACCATTTTCCATAATTACTCCTCAACCCTGGTATGTTGAAATCATGAATATCCAGTTGTGTCAGAGAGGTCAGTAGTTTTAATCCAAATACCTTAGATGGGAAAAAATCTTCAACCAGAGATCTTGCCTCTGCTTATAAAGCACTGTGCTTCCCCGTGGTGCTAGATCAGGGGTGGGCAAACTACGGCCCACAGGCTGGATCGCTCCCCATGGTGCCGCAGGCCCTGCGCTGCTCTCAGAAGCGGCTGGCACTACGTCCCTATGGCCGGGGGGGAGGGGAAGGCAGAGGGCTCTGTATATTGCCCTTGCCTCCAGGCACCACCCCCCGCAGCTCCCATTGGTCGGGAATGGGGAACCGCGGCCAAAGGGAGCTTCGGAGGCATGGCAAGGTCAGTGCGCGGAGCCCTGTGCCTCCCCCTCCCCCAGGGGCCACGCAGGGAGGTGGTCCGGCTGCTTCCCGGAGCGGCGTGGGGCCAGGGCAGGCAGGCAGGGAGCCTGCCATGGCCCCGGTGTGCGTTGCTGCCACCCCGGAGCCGCTTTAGGTAAGCGGCGCCGGGTCGGAGCCCAAACCCCTCCTGTACCCCGCCCTCCAATTCCCTGCCCTGAGCCCCCTGCCTGCACCTCACATCCCTCCTGCACCCCAATTCCCTGCCCTGAGCCCCCTGCTGCACCCCGCACCCCTGCTGCACCCCAATTCCCTGCCCTGAGCCTCCTGCTGCACCCCACACCCTTCCTGCACCCCAATTCCCTGCCCTGAGCCTCCTGCTGCACCCCGCACCCCTCCTGCACCCCAACCTCCTGCCCTGAGCTCCTTCCCACAGTCTGCACCCCTGCCCTGAGCCCCGTCCTGCACCCCAACCCCCTTCCCTGAGCCCCCCTTACACTCCACACCCCTCCTCTGCCCCAATACCTTGCCCTGAGCCTGTTCCTGCACGCTGCACCCCTTCCCACACCCCACACTCCCTCCTGCACCCCAACCCCCTGCCCCAGCCCTGCATACAATTTCCCCACCCAGATGTGGCCCTCGGACCAAAAAGTTTGCCCACCCCTGTGCTAGATAAATGAGAAGGTGGCACAGATTCAAGACAAATAAGTTATTCCTGGGATTGGTTGTACTTCTGTGATTTATCTTTAAGGCTTTCCTGCCTGTCTTTGTTCTGGTAAGCTTTTCCTTTGATATGAAGTACCATGAATCACAGTTAAGCAGTTCTTGGAATCATCCAAACAAAAGAAAAGGAGGACTTGTGGCACCTTAGAGGCTAACAAATGTATTAGAGCATAAGCTTTCGTGGGCTACAGCTCACTTCATTGGATACATAGAATGGAACATATAGTAAGAAGATATATGTATATACATACAGAGAACATGAAAATGTGGTATGTATTATTGTGACAAAGCTCCTCCTCTGCCTTGGTGGGTCCTGCGCTTATTGGCAGATTTGCCCACCTCAGAGGTTCACGGCAGCCCGCAGTTTGGCCACTTTCGTGGCTCAAATCTGCTGTTCACTCAGTTAGCTTCACCACTGGCCAGCATGGGGAAAAGGAAGAAGAACAATCCCAGCAGTCTGCTGATCTACCTAGTGGATCGGGGAACAGGCCAGAGACCTTCCCCTCTGGTGGAACCCACAGTCCAGGTCCACTCCTCTGGTATCAAGTAGGGAGTTGCGGGGACGGAGGGATGGGGGGAACCCGGGCCCAGCCTCTACTCCGGGTTCCAGCCCAGGGCCCTGTGAATTGCAGCTGTCTGCAGTGGCTCCTGTAACAGCTGCGTGACAGCTACAACTCCCTGGGCTACTTCCCCATGGCCTCCTCCCAACACCTTCTTTATTCTCACCACAGGACCTCCCTCCTAGTGATTGAGAATGCTTGTACACCTCAGTCTTCCAGTAGTACTCCTTCTCACTCCCAGCTCCTTGTGCCTCTTGTTCCCAGCTCCTCGCATGCGCATCACAAACTGAAGTGAGCTCCTTTTTAAACCCAGGTGCCCTGATTAGCCTGCCTTAATTGATTCTAGCAGCTTCTTGATTGGCTGCAGGTGTTCTAATCAGCCTGTCTGCCTTAATTGTTTCCAGAAAGTTCCTGATTGTTCTGGAACCTTCCCTGTTACCATACCCAGGGAAAAGGGACCTACTTAACCTGGGGCTAATATATCTGCCTTCTATCACTCTCCTGTAGCCATCTGGCCTGACCCTGTCACAATATATATCTCTTCTTACTATATGTTCCATTCTATGCATCCGATGAAGTGAGCTGTAGCTCACCAAAGCTTATGCTCAGATAAATTTGTTAGTCTCTAAGGTGCCACAAGGTTCTTTTTGCGGATACAGACTAACACGGTTGCTATTCTGAAACCAAACAAAAGGCTTGATTATTCCAGACACGCACAAGTGGTTGGTGGTGATGGTTGTGTTTAATAACAGCTCCCTCCTCACCAACAGTAACAATGACACAACTTGTTGGGTCATCTCGTTATATGAAACACCTTCTCCAAAAAAAGAATTCTAACTTGATATATTTTGATGAGATTACAGGGTTGGTCGATAAAGGTGATAGTGCTGAAATAATGTACTTAGAATCCTGTAATGCATTTGACTTGGTACTGCATGACATTTTGATGAAAAAATTAGAAAGTTATTAAATTGACATGGAACACATTAAATGGATTAAAAGCTGGCTAACTGATAGGTCTCAAAATGTAACTATAAATGGGGAATCGTCGTCAAACAGGTGTGTTTCTAGGGGGGTCCTGCAGAGATCAGTTCTTGGCCCTACGCTATTTAACGTTTTTATCAGTGACCTGGAAGAAGACGTAAAATCATCACTGATAGAGTTTGCAGATGACACAAAAATGCGGGGATTGGTAAATGATGAAGAGCATGGGTCGTCATTATAGAGCGATCTGAATTGCTTGGTAAGCTGGGCAGAAGCAAACAAAATGCGTTTTAATACAGCTAAATGTAAATGTATACATCTAGGAACAAAGAATATAGGCCATACTTTCAGGATGGGGGATTTTATCCGGGGACACTGTGACTCTGACAGAGATTTGGGGGTTGTGGATAATCATCTGAACATGGGACATGCTGAACAGTGAAATATAGTGGCCAAAAAGGCTAATGCAGCCCTTGGATGCATAAATGGGAATTTTGAGTAGGAGTTGAGAAATTATTTTACCTCTATTTGGCACTGATGCTACCAGTGCTGGAATCCTGTGTCCAATTCAGGTGCTTACAATTCAGGAAGGATGTTGCTACATTGGAGAGGGTTCAGAGAAGAGCCATGAGAATGATTAAAGGATTAGAAAACCTGCCTTTATAGTGGTAAGCACTTCCTAAGGAGGGTGTCAGACATGGGGTCTACACCCAAGAGCATGCCTGAGACCCCCTAGCTAGGTATGGTGACCAGTCACTGTCCGGACCCAGGGGGCTTAGAAGCGTGTGGGATTGAGTGGATGGATCCACTCACAGCAGACCAGTGTCCGTCCAAAGCATGTGACAGGGCCAGGTTGTGACAGTCTGAGAAACACAAAATCAGAAATAGCAAACCCAGTCACTCTCCCTACAAAAGAAGCCATTTCCCCAAACCAAACATTCTCCAACTCCATTCGCACCCTAACAAAAATCCAAACTTCAACCCTGCCTGTACAGAAGTAGTATTCGGGCATAGGTGCTCTCTGGTCTGCAACCATTAGAGGGCAACTGGGCCACAGACACAGTAGCAATATTGGTACTGTAGCTTGAATAGCAGGATTTAGCCACTTGAGGGTGCCATGATTGCACAAGAAGCTCTGTCCCTTCCTCCAGTGGAAGGTAATGGTGAAACTCCCATATTTTGGGAGGACTGACAGACATAGAGTGTTCTGAAATGACCTGCCTAAAATGTTCTCCGGTAGCTAGAGTTCTTCCAGTTTGTCTTTGACCCTCTGGTTTCCTATCTTCTGCTGACTGGTAGAGCTGTGGGTGCATCTTGTGAAGGCCAAAATGTGATAAAATAAATTCCTAAAGCCCTCTGGTAACTTTTAGGCTTGAGCCTCCAGCTGTGGAATTTGTTCCCCCACACAGTGGGGTGGCTTGAGCATACCGATCCTGGGCGAAGAGGAGTACGCACACTGCTCAGGGCTTGGATTCTGCACACTCGAGCTACTTACTGTGAGTGACTGTCTCCCTCTTTCGGTCCTGTCTCTGGCAGGTCTATAACCTGACTCAGGAGTTCTTTCAACGTGGTAAACCAGTCAATGCTGAGAGCCAGAATAGTGTGGGCGTCTTCACACGGGATGTGGTGCGCAAACGCGTGAAAGCCGATCCAGATGACTCGGAGACCACCAGGAGGCTAAAACTAGCCATGATCCAGCAATATCTTAAGGTATGTTTAAAAAGGCAGCTCAATCATGGGACATTAGAAACCTGGCTAAGACTTACATCCCATCACTAGGGAATTACTTATATTTGTCGTCTTTGCAGCTGGGATATTTCTGGTTCATATATTACATTTTTCTCATAAGCTGGACATCTCCACAATGGGCTGGCAAGTTCTGAGATGTCTCATCAGTTCAGTTAAATTCTTCTGTGTGGTGTTATAACATTAAATCCTCTATCCTGCCACTTACCAGCCAAAGACAGCCTAATGCCAACTCCATTTAGAAATGGGTACCTTCTTGCCCCATACCTTGGACCGTGTGCTGCAGGCAGTGTGTTCTTTATCCCCTTTTGCCTTTCTCCAGAGCTTGGAAACCAGGAAAATTGACTCTGATAGCACAATGCTGTTGGGGCAGTCCCTGCAAAATAAATCCCAAAGCATCTTAACATTCATTTGAAAGGGGAGAGAGAATCAAAGCAAAGGTAAACTGTGTTCATTAGTACCTCCACGCTACTTGCCAGGTAGATCCTGCCTTCTATGTATTCTGTCTTGAGGCTGGGACTTGTGCAGCACCAAGCACTTAACACAGAATAAACGTTAATAATAATCGGGCAGTTTTTGTGCTTTGAAATTGTAAGGTGAATTAAAGGCTTATGAAAAAAGGCAGGGATGCCACACGCACAACACTGGCGCAGTAGGTAAGTATACGTATCCACAGTTTACGTATGGGAAACTGAGGCAAAGGGAGACCTAAGGTCACACAGGGAGTCTGACAGCTGCTGTGACACTCTTCCCTCTGAGTCATTATTGAATCAGTAATAGCCACTTGTGGTCATTAAAGAACCCAGGGCCTTTCTGGTAAGAAAATGGGTGTTAACTCTGGTGTCTTGGCCAAATTCTAATCTGGATAGTTGCATTTTGCCTCCCCAAGATTCCTTCTGTAATTTTGGTGCGGAATCATTGTAATAACTTGCTTTTATTTATTTAGATTTGACAAAATGTTTCCACCATAGCCAGAACGACTTATACAACTGCTACCTATGCTCTAGCCCCAGACTGCAGATTGTCCCATAACCAGGGAAAGGAGAAGAGCAGAGACTTTAAAGTCCATCAGGGACCTCATTCTGCCAGTCTAATTGAGTTGATAGGCGTTCAGATATTACACCGATGAGGTGGCGCCCATGGAAAACTTTAGGATAGATAAAGCACTTGTCGTTCTAAGTAGTGTACAGTAAATTCAATACAAAAAAGGACAAATTCCCAATATAAATGATATAAACATTTACTGTATTACTATATCCCTGAAAGTTGTCAACGCTCTTTGGGTCTTTCATGATGGATTATAAAATTAGGGCAGACTTCGAGTGGGAGTTGGCCAGCACTTGCTGCAGGTGACATGTACTTAGGGAAAAGGCATGTTTAACTTTTTAGGCTTAGATCTTGCAGCTGAACCCACACTGGTGCCTCCATGCCTGTGCAAAGCCCACTGATGGCACTTAGCAGGCGCAGGGCCACAGGCTGTATTTTCTTCAAGGCACTTACCATATCCTCTCTGCCTGTAAAGTGCTTAGCACTGACTGTGTATCTGGCATCCCAGTCCACCTGAGCATGCAGATGGTGTCTTGCAGTAACTAGGAATGCAAAGCACAGTGTGTGGATGCCCCATGCTGAGAGGAGGCTGGGTCTGCCAGGCTTATAAACTACACTTGAAAAGCCTAGGTAATAGGCTAAAAGGTGAGATGGATAATTGTAATTTTCATAACTACATAAAACGTTGGCGAAAACGGTCACAGATGTGGAGATCAGATCCAGAAATTAGAAACCTAGAAAGAGAAGGTGGGAAGGATATAGGGCCACCATTCCCCAGGCACCACTGGAAACTGACAACAAAAGGCAGGCCTAACATCCTGCCCTGAAACAGGGGGATCAATGCTAGCAATAGCTGTGCTTACCAGTTTTGATGGGGGTCTCCAAACTCTCTAGGCTTTGCTAATCAAAGTACACATAAGATTGATCCTCCCAACCTCACCATGTCTTCCCTTCCCACATGGTCACTGGAACACGTCCTCTCAGCTGCAGATCATTAGCTAGTTGAATGCTAATGTTTATGGCATGCTGAGATCTACCTCCGAGGGGGTGGCTTTGAAACCCTTTTGTTCTACTAATGTCTCCTTATGGAATGGGAATCTCTGTCAACATCGGCTAGTGGAAAAAGTGTTTAAATAAGCATGGCATCAGCCTCAGTTTGAGCAGCACGTCATAGCTGATCCGTGTTCAGCACCCCACCCCTTCTCTAGCAGAAAAGTTCAATGGGATTTTTACGTGATCAAAAGTGGCCAGGGCCTTGGTCCAACATCATGCAGAAGATTTGAACTTCCCAGCAGTGCTGTAACCCATACAGCCATGCTGGGGCATCAGAGTACTATAGCAGAACACACTCAGTTGGTCCTTAGAGAGAGAGAGAGAGTTGGTAGGCAGTATAACAAGTGATCTGTTTTGTCTAGCTCTTTGGTTCTCCGGTGCCATATCGGTAAACGTCAGTGTGGCCTACTGCAAGGAACTGGGACTCAGGACTCCTGGGTTCTATTCCTGTCTCTGCCGTTAACTTGCACTATTCTGTCTGTACCATGGTTTTGTGTTGCTTTCACTAGGTGGAGAGCTGTGAGAGCAGCTCCCATAGCATGGACGAGGTCTCGCTCAGCGAATTCGGAGAATGGACTGAAATCCCTGGGGCCCATCATGTCATTCCTTGTGGCTTTATCAAGATTGTGGAGATCCTGGCCCATTCCATACCAGAGTCGGTCATCCAGCTCCGCAAGCCGGTCAAGTGCATCCACTGGAACCAATCGGTCAGCAAGGAGATTGAGCGTGTGGCCGACCATAACAGCGACCGCCCCGAGGAGGACCAGGGCTACCATGTCCTTGTGGAGTGCGAGGATTGCGAGTTCATCCTCGCCGACCATGTCATTGTGACCGTATCGCTGGGGGTCCTGAAGAAGTACCATGAGAGCATGTTCCACCCAGGCCTGCCTGAGGAGAAGGTGATGGCCATTCAGAAACTGGGCATTAGCACCACCGACAAAATCTTCCTGGAGTTTGAAGAGCCCTTCTGGAGTCCTGAATGCAACAGCATCCAGTTCGTCTGGGAGGATGAGGCGGAGAGTGAGAGTTTGACTTACCCTGAGGAGTTGTGGTACAAGAAGATCTGCAGCTTTGATGTCCTCTACCCACCGGAGCGGTATGGCTATGTGCTGAGTGGCTGGATCTGCGGGGAGGAGGCTTTGATCATGGAGAAGTACGACGATGAAACTGTGGCAGAGACGTGCACTGAGATGCTGCGTAAATTTACAGGTCAGCAATGCTCTCGTTCCTTTTGTTGGTGAGAAGAAAGGGGGGACCGAGAGGAAGGAAATGCAGTGAAGTAGTCAGTAGCTCCTTGGCTTTTTGTTCCTTTTGAAAGGATGTGCAAATGCTTTAGAAGCATCTGCTGCAGAGACGCACTCCATGTACTTATCCAAGTGCCACTGCTCTAAAGGCTTGAGTGTGTTTTGAGACTCATTTATATAGAGATGATGATGAAGAACTGGAGCACACTACATCAAATGGTGGGTTGAGTGCAATCAGACTCCAAATGCTTTTTAAAAAAATCTCCAATATCATTTTATCAGCTTTAACAGTTACAGCGACGCACTGACAGTCAGGATTCCCGGGGCCAGATCCTCAGCTGGTGTAAATCAGCATAGCTCCATTAAAGACAATGGAGTTACACCAGTTGAGACCAGCTGAGAGTCTGACATTTGGATTCTGTCTCTGACTCCCACTCACTGCACGTGTAAGTCACATGGGACTAAATTTTCAAAAATGAGCCACCCGGGGCCTCACTTTTTCAGAGGCTCTGAGCACACTTCAGTTCAACGTTAGGTGCCAGTAGTTTACAGCAGTGAAAATCAGGGAGCACCCAAAAATGAAGGCACCCCAAATTAGTGACCTTTTAAAAATTCAGGCTGTAACAAGTCTATTTGTCATTTGTGCTTTACCTGTCTAGCTTAACTGAGGGAAGGGCTATGTTTGTGAGGTGTAGTTCATTCATGCTGAAAAGCTCCGTGAGGTCCTCAGAGAAAAGGTGCTGTATAATTATGCAAATCATCACCGAGTCAGTGTGTTTCTAGTGGGGGTGCCCAGGGATCAGTTCTTGGCCTGATGCTATTTAACATTTTTATCAGTGACCTGGAAGAAAACAAAATCATCACTGATAAAGTTTTCAGATGGCACAAAAATTTGGGGACTGGTAAATAATGAAGAGCTCAGCTCATTGTTATATAGCAGGGATCAGCAACCTTTGGCACGCGGCCCATCATGGAAATCCGCTGCCGGGCAGGGACAGTTTATTTACCTGAAGCATCCTCAGGTTTGGCCGATCACAGCTTCCACTGACCACGGTTCACCGTTCCAGGCCAATGTTGGCTGCAGGAAGTGGTGGCCAGCACATCCCTCGGCCCGCGCCACTTCCTGCAGCCCCCATTGGTCTGGAATGGTGAACCACGGCCAGTAGGAGCTGCAATCGGCCAAACCTGCAGACACTGCAGGTAAACAAACAGTCCTGGCCCACCAGCGAATTTCCCTGACAGGCCACGTGCCAAAGGTTGCCAATCCCTGTTATATAGAGTGATGTGGATTGCTTGGTAAGCTGGGCACAACCAAACAATATGTATTTCAATACAGTTAAATGTAAACATATGCCTCTAGGAATAAAGAATGCAAGCCATACAATCCCCCATGGGGGATTCTATTTCAGGAAGCAGTGACTCTGAAAAAGATTCGGAGGCCATGGTGAATAATCAGCTGAACTTGGACTCCCTGGGTGATGCTGTGGTCTAAAGGGTTAATGTGATCCTAGGATGTATAAACAGGGGAATCTCGAGTAGAGAGGTTATTTTACCTCTCTATTTGGCACTGATGCAACCACTGCTGGAATACTATATCCAGTTCTTGTGTCCACAGTTGAGGAATAATGTTGATAAATGGGAGAGGTTTCAGAGAAGAGCCATGCAAAAGATTAAAGGATTAGAAAACAGGCCTTACAGTGGTAGACTCAGGGAGCTCAACCTGCTTAGCTTAACAAAGAGAATCATAGAATATCAGGGTTAGAAGGGACCTCAGGAGGTCATCTAGTCCAACTGCCTGCTCAAAGCAGGACCAATCCCCAACTAAATTATCCCAGCCAGGGCTTTGTCAAGCCTGACCTTAAAAACTTCTAAGGAAGGAGATTCCACCACCTCTCTAGGTAACGCATTCCAGTGTTTCATCACCCTCCTAGTGAAAAAGTTTTTCCGAATATCCAACCTAAACCTTCCCCACTGCAACTTGAGACCATTACTCCTTGTTCTGTCATCTGCTACCACTGAGAACAGTCTAGATCCATCCTCTTTGGAACCCCCTTTCAGGTAGTTGAAAGCAGCTATCAAATCCCCCCTCATTCTTCTCTTCTGCAGACTAAATAATTCCAATTCCCTCAGCCTCTCCCCATAAATCATGTGCTCCAGTCCTCTAATCATTTTTGTTGCCCTCTGCTGGATGTTTTCCAATTTTTCCACATCCTTCTTGTAGTGTGGGGCCCAAAACTGGACACAGTACTCCAGATGAGGCCTCACCAATGTCGAATAAAGGGGAATGATCACGTCCCTTGATCTGCTGGCAGTGCTCCTGCTTATACATCCCAAAATGCCATTGGCCTTCTTGGCAACAAGGGCACACTGTTGACTGATATCCAGCTTCTCGTCCACTGTAACCCCTAGGTCCTTTTCTGCAGAACTGCTGCCTAGCCACTCGGTCCCTAGTCTGTAGCGGTGCATGGGATTCTTCCATCCTAAGGCCAGGACTCTGCACTTGTCTTTGTTGAACCTCATCAGATTTCTTTTGGCCCAATCCTCTAATTTGTCTAGGTCCCTCTGTATCCTTTCCCTACCCTCCAGCATATCTCCCACTCCTCCCAGAAGGTTAAGGGAAGTCTTGATTACAGTCTATAAGTAGCTACATGGGGAAAAATATTTGATAATGGGTCTTCCGTCTAGCAAACAAAGGTATAACATGATCCATTGACTAGAAGATGAAGGTAGGGAACTTCAGAGGGGAAATGAGGCATAAATTTTTAACGGTGAGGGTAATTAACCACTGGAACAATTTACCAAGGGAGGTGGTGGATTCTCCATCACTGGCAATTTTAAAATCAAGATTGGATGTTTTTCTAAAAGCTCTGCTCTAGAAATTTTCTGGGGGAAATTCCATGGCCTTGTTATACAAGAGATCAGACAAGATTATCACAGTGGTCCCTTCTAGTCTTGGAATCTTTGCAGAAATGAAGACCAAAGCTTTGTACTGTCTTGGTCCAAGGATTTTCTGTTTTAAGGACTACTCCATACTGGATTATAATTTTTTTTAAAAAGAGGTGCTATCAAAGATGAGAAATCCTTCTATGCTTCCAGAAGCTTCTCTCTTATTATTGACATATTCGTATCCACACATCCATCCCATGGTATCCAAACCTTGCTTTCTGATTAACTTCCATCATGTCTCCCTGTTCTATTGACCCCCAGACATTTGAACATATTTTGTGTTTTCACATGGTATGAACCGTCAGGTTTCTGCTGTGCATACCAGCCAATCATGGTTTACAGCTTAGCTAAAGGAAGATGACAAGTTAGCAAAGTTCTCTTACCTGTCTCTTGGCTATGAACAATACTGAGATCTTGGGCAATGATAGTTGGATCAGCTATGCTGATGAGTACTTGCCAATTGTTTGCTGCCATTCAAGAGGCAAATAATAGCTTCTTGTGGATGTAGCCTCTCTTGAACATGTAGACACAGAGTCTAAACTCCTGGGGTAGAGTCCAGGGGTGAAATCCTGGCCTCATTGAAGTCCATGGCAAACTCCTCTGGACTTCATTCAGACTAGGATTTTGCCCCATGTCTCCTCTTTAGTTTTGTACATCATGGAGTACCCTCTCACCATTCATATAATAGACTATTTAGCGGAAAAGGATAGCTGTTACTCTTTTCTCTTTTTAAATCCCTGGCTGGAGACCTTCTCCAGCACTTCCCGTGAAGACATTCAGAATGTATTTAACAATACAGATTTTGACTTGCAATTTTACTGATGGTCAGGATTTATTATTCCTCAAGATAAATATTGGCCTAGACTTCCTCTGTCAATACTTATCCCTCCAGTCATCAAGCTTCAGCTCCAGTGCCATTACGTGCATGCACACACATTTATCAATAGGAGTTGAATTGGGACCTAAATCTTGATACCCACTCCGATGTAAATCAATAGCTATTAACTCTAATAATAAGTGGGACTTGTTAGTGACCATAACAGGACAGAAGTTAACTGATGACTTAGTTGCTTTATTTTGCAAGTACTGCAGCACATTCTCTTGGCCAGTGGTCTGTTGCTGGCTGAGCCACCAGGATACCTCAGAGCCATTTCTGGCAGTAGATTAAATTCATGTGGTAACTTTAAGAAGAAAAGGAGGACTTGTGGCACCTTAGAGGCTAACAAATTTATTTGAGCATACACTTTCGGATGCATCTGATGAAGTGAGCTGTAGCTCACGAAAGCTTATGCTCAAATAAATTTGTTAGTCTCTAAGGTGCCACAAGTCCTCCTTTTCTTTTTGCGGATACAGACTAACACGGCTGTTACTCTTTAACTTTAAGAGAAATCTATGACCTTTTGCTCAGCAGTCTGAAAGTTCACATGGCAAGAAACATTTCTCACCATGCACAGCATTAAGAACAGTCATGTGTGGTACTGGAAAATGCTATGCCATTAAATAGGGATTTAAAGCTACATTGCCTCCCTGAAATGGGGTGTTATCATCACCACTTCCTTCTTCTCTCTTCGACTCCATCTGCAGGCAAAACTGCCTTAAGCGCAAGCAAGACAAAGATCCTGCTTAGGGCCCAGTGTAGCCTGAGCAACTCATTATTTGTTTCCCACCTCCATCTGTTTAGACTAGGGGAAAAATGCTTACAAGGCTCAATTTTCCATCCTCGGGACCTTCGAATTGCGAGGTTAATCCAGTCTGAACTCCACTCCACTGCATTCCACTCTTCTCCTCTTGTTCCCATCCCAGCCTCCACTGAGATTATAAACAAGAGTGCAGTGGTACCTTTAAAACATCCATATACATTGAATTGAAATCGCTGTCCTTACTATTTACAGCAGGTCAGCTCCAACCTTCCATAAAGACCAGAGAAGGCTCTCTTCTTAACAACAAGTTGTCTTAGTGCTCCATGATGATGCTTTCCAAATCTTAGAAATAATCTTGATTGCCATTGTTCCTCCTATTCAAAACTGTTGAGCTTCTTTTTCTAAATTATTTTATTCAGTGGGAACTAAATTCTTTAGCCTTCCTCCTCTCCTACTTTGAACCTACCCTCTTACAAATAAGGTTAGTCACGGAACTCTCTCTCCTCCCCCTCCCTCGTCTTTTCAGGGAAAAATAGTTTGAAATTGGATCTTCTGTGTTCACTACGGTTGCTGTTCCAGATGATACAATACCTGCTCAGTGTCCATCAGGTTCCTCAGCCATCCCAGCTGTAACCCATCTTTGTGCTGTGTAGTGATCTAATCCTGGGTCAGAATCTCTGGTTAAATTTGCCAGGTATCTAACTCAAATCTCCACATCCAAACTGATCTCCTCCCTCTCAGGCACTCATCACTGCAGGGAAAAGAGGGTTCCTGGAGCATTTCCATTATGCCTTGTGTCCAGTTTCACCCGTGCAATGTTCATGGTTTGATTCATTCCCCCCAAGCAAGTCTTTTTATCTGCGGGAAAGTTTTTCACAATGCTCATAGCTATTCTTCCAAACCTCCCTGGGAAAATGAGGAATTTTTTTCATTTGTGTGTGCTGGGTGAATTTTGGTGCTCCAAATCCATACTTGGATAGCTAACTAAGCAGCCTGAGCTCCCACAGCCACTGTTCAAGCTCACCCTTTTCACAGTCAAACCACTTATTCGGGTGCTTCAGACACCCAAGTCTGGAGATTTTGGCCTTCACCACTCTGTGTCTGTTTAAAATGACTGCACCCCTCTGTAAAGTGGGTGCAATACTTCCCTGCCTCACAAGAGAGTTGAGAGACATAATCAGTGTTTTGAGATGCTCAGAGGAAAATGCTCTGTAAGTCCAAATGATTACTACTATTGCAGGGAGTAGCACTACTTGTGCACTAACTCAGAACTTGCCACCAGCAATCTAGAAATAACCATAATCATAGAATCATAGAATATCAGGGTTGGAAGGGACCTCAGGAGGTCATCTAGTCCAACCCCCTGCTCAAAGCAGGACCGATCCCCAATTAAATCATCCCAGCCAGGGCTTTGTCAAGCTTGACCTTAAAAACTTCTAAGGAAGGAGATTCTACCACCTCCCTAGGTAACGCATTCCAGTATTTCACCACCCTCCTAGTGAAAGTTTTTCCTAATATCCAACCAAAATATCCCCCACTGCAACCTGAGACCATTACTCCTTGTTCTGTCATCAGCTACCACTGAGAACAGTCTAGAGCCATCCTCTTTGGAACCCCTTTCGGGTAGTTGAAAGCAGCTATCAAATCCCCCCTCATTCTTCTCTTCTACAGACTAAACATCCCCAGTTCCCTCAGCCTCCCCTCATAACTCATGTGTTCCAGTCCCCTAATCATTTTTGTTGCCCTCCGCTGGACTCTTTCCAATTTTTCCACATCCTTCTTGTAGTGTGGGGCCCAAAACTGGACACAGTACTCCAGATGAGGCCTCACCAGTGTCGAATAGAGGGGAACGATCACGTCCCTCGATCTGCTCGCAGTGCCCCTACTTATACATCCCAAAATGCCACTGGCCTTCTTGGCAACAAGGGCACACTGCTGACTCATATCCAGCTTCTCGTCCACTGTAACCCCTAGGTCCTTTTCTGCAGAACTGCTGCCGAGCCATTTGGTCCCTAGTCTGTAGCGGTGCATTGGATTCTTCCATCCTAAATGCACGACTCTGCACTTGTCCTTGTTGAACCTCATCAGATTTCTTTTGGCCCAATCCTCCAATTTGTCTAGGTCCCTCTGTATCCTATCCCTACCCTCCAGCGTATCTACCTCTCCTCCCAGTTTAGTGTCATCTGCAAACTTGCTGAGGGTGCAATCCACACCATCCTCCAGATCATTTATGAAGATATTGAACAAAACCGGCCCCAGGACCGACCCTTGGGGCACTCCACTTGATACCGGCTGCCAACTAGACATGGAGCCATTGATCACTACCTGTTGAGCCCGACAATCTAGCCAGCTTTCTATCCACCTTATAGTCCATTCATCCAGTCCATACTTCTTTAACTTGCTGGTAAGAATACTGTGGGAGATAGTGTCAAAAGCTTTGCTAAAGTCAAGAAACAGGAAATCTTCTGGTCCATCAGGCCCCACTATGAATGCTGTTGATTTTTATACCTCTGGGTAGCTTTTACATGGGGGTGGGCATGGAGGGACAGTGTGGTGCTATCTCATGCTCCTTTATAAACAGAATACAGGAGCCCTTAGGACTTCCCTCTTCAGCTGTACATTTAAGTTACAGGCTCTGGTCCAGTGCCCATTGAAGTCAGTAGGACTCTTCCCATTGATTTCAGTGGGTGTTGGATCAGGCCCGTGTTCTATTATTTTAGGCTCAGCATAATTTTACTCTTGGTATGCTTCTTGGAGGAGGAGAGGAGATGATCTGCCTCTGGAAGCTTAAATTTCACATGCAAGTGAGAGTAGCGGATTATCTATATTTGCTGTGAAAGCCCTCTAGATTTTGCTGGCCTGAGAACCATTGACAATTCCAGGAATTCACAACTGGGTGTCTGAATAATTTAGTGTCCTCTAAATCTGATTAAAATAGGGTGCCTCTAGCCCATGGGCCTAGTTTGCCTGCTGTATTTGGGGTAGGAGGCCGCTCCAGCCAGGCCAATAGGGGTGTGTGGGAGGTGGGCGGAGACATGTTCTCTCTCTCTCTCGCTCCCCACTTTCGCTGGCTCTCTTCCCCCTCCTGGGTGGTGGGCACTGTGGCGGGTTGTGCACTACCTGGGCTGCCAGTGCTGGGGGGCGGCTTAGCGGGGGAGCCCTGGAGGCTGATGCTGTCTGCTGTGCTGACCTGAGTACGGGAGCTGTGGCCACTCTGGCACCAGCTGTTGCAGCTGGACTGGATGCTGCCGTTTTCTGGTGCCTCCCGGTGCTGCTGTGGCCACCTTCCTGCTGGGGCGGCTGCTGCTGCTGCCAAGGGCACACCTCATGCCAGGCTCCCGCTTCCCCACTGCACCGCACAGAGACATGCGGCAGCGTGGGGCCCACCAGGACCACCAAACAACCAGCACCCTGGGCTGCTGGTGGACAAGGAGGAGAAAGTTGGAGGTCAGGGAGCTGCTAGCAGGGGCCCAGCTAGGTGCATTAAGTTAAATGCACTGATCCTTGCCCCCTGACCACGGAGCCTCCCTATAAGGCTGGCAACGCCCCACCCCCCAACTACGCCCATGCTCTAGCAGTCTGAGGCCTTGTACCCATTGCTGTGTTGGCTAAGTTCTCAGTGTTAAGAATTTGGATTTCTGGGAGCCTATGGCCAAGGCACTCACTCAGCCATGCAGCATTTTTCTAATGCTGATGCATGCTGTATTAAATCTGTGCCCGCCCTGTGAAATGTGCTTTGTTCTTTCTGCATCATACATGCTTCAGCTTTTAGACTTCCACATTTTCACAATGTTTGCAAGTGCAAAATCTAAAATAAATGTTCAGCTGTGCTCATACTTTTCAGTTTAACTTTTGGTTAGGGTTTTAACATTACTGGACTTCCTGCAATAATGTACAACGCTCATGGAGTTCCAAAAGATATTCAAAGCTACAGCTGAAAAGCTCGACCCCTCAGTCTTCAGGAACACTTGGATCCTGGTCTGTATTTCGTGGGTGGCTCCTAACTCTACAAGGGACCAAACTAAGGGCTTGATATAAAGCCCAGTGATGTGAATGAGGCTTTCCGTAGACTACACTGAGTCCTAAATCCCCAGATCAGAAAACCACCCAACTTTTGGAGGAAGTTAGCTCTAGACCCATTTTTCTAGGAGGAACTGATCCAAAGGAAGTACATCAGCTCTGCCTACTCACTCTTAAGCAAGTTACAAGGCTGACTGATGCTGCAAAACACACAGGCAAAACTCCACTCGATTTCAGTGGGAGTTACTTACGTGTATGCACACACATTCATCCCTCACCAGGCCCTAAAACTATGATATCCTGGTTTGTGTACTGTAAATCCACATATCCTTGCCTCATAACTAGTAGTATGAAAAGAGAATAGAGAGGCTGGTTTGGGTTCCATGGATTCCCCCTCCATAGATTCAGAAATATGAACCCTGGTGGTATAATAATGGGTACACTCTGTGACGCTTCCCAGGAGTACTCGGGGTGGGGAGTCACCTCGCTACCACCTGCCCTGAGTGTGAGGGAGCCTTGTCTGTGCCTTCCTGGGGTCTACGCCCAGACCCACCAGCCACAGGCAGCATGAGCACTCTCAGCCTAACCAGGCTCTGTCGTCCCTTTGCAGGTTAGTGCTAGATACACGCCAGTCCCTGAGTTCTCTGAGCATCCGCTGGAGTATCCAGCCCCGGATCCAGTGCACGCTCACGGAATTCACAGATCCACTGCTCCCAAGGGAACAGCATGCACCTGACTATCGGTGTCACCTCAGGATCACCGCTCCACTTAACACACGGCATTTAGATTTGTTTATTTGACAAGGAACAGTGATTGGAGAAGAAGCAAGTAGGATTAATAGAAAGAAATGATTAGATATAAAATAAAATCGTAACACACATTCTGGAGCCTAATCTCATAACTAGCAAGTTGTCCTCCTGTTAAATAACGTGTTGTTCACCCAAAGTCCTTCTCACAGTGTTTTTCAACTGGATGGCTGAACACCTCCCTTTTGTAAGACCAAGCCCACTGCTGGTTTGTCTCCCCAGATGGAGGATGCCAGGGTGTCTCTCAGCACCCCTCCATGTAAGAGACAAGTCCTTTGCTCTTCATCTGTAAACTGGTTTCTCCCCCTGCTGTTCATGTGTTCCAATTAATTTCTTCTGAAGTCCCCACAATCTTCTCATTAGCATTTGACTCAGTATGCAAACAGAGTCCTGTTGTAAAGCACACAATACACAAAGGTCAGCCAAGCATTTAAGAACATAATTTGCGGTATATATACACGTCTCCTTATATATTATCCACTCATACATTTTGCAAAGATTAGGATGACCAGTGTGACACAGGCTTTCAGTAGAGACCTGAAGTGATACTTTTTGGTGGAGCGGTATGTAAATACCACACCCGGGGTATACCTCTAACCCTTATGCATCCCTCTGCCAGTTGGCATCAAGAGGTTCTAGGGTCACACACTCCTATGTTAACAATAGCCAAAGTCTTTGTACAACCGTCATCTCTCTATTTGAATAGCGCATCTGTGATCCTTTCTTAGGGGTTTCCACATCCACATCAGTGCATTTATTTGATCTGTGGACAAACAGAAGCAGCCAGAATATCCAGCCATCTACAAAAAAATGTTATATGAGTATCCTGTTAGATGAGTTTCTTGACAGATTTTCAGCTGAGTTTTGCTTCCCTGCCCGGTTGAGGTAGCATTCCTAACTGGTTTTCTTCCTTTCCAAGGGAGCACTGCAACATTGTGGCTTGCGGAGTTTGTCTTGCATGTTCTCATTTCCCGTCAAATGGAGCCTCCCTCTATCTGTCTGCAGTGACTGGCCAGGTGGAAGTTAAAGACACCGTAGGATTTCTACTGCAAGTTGAGGGATAGTCTGTTTCTTGACCAGCGTTCCCCACTCCCCACAATTTCTCACCCCAAATGTAATAGGTTTCTTATATTTAAAGTGGCATGAATGCTTCAGTTAAATGCATAATAGATACTGCTGTTTACCTACACCTCCACTGTACGCTGCCACCCGACTTACGCAATCGTTCCATTCCGGAAAGCCTTGCATAACTCGAATTTGGCGTAAGTCGGAAACGTATACCTGTATGTTACGCAAAAATTTCTGCAACTCGAAAATCCTATTTCTGGCATATGGAAATTTTTCCGTAAGTGCAAATTTGCGTAAGTTGGGTCTTGCATAACCCGGGGAGCGTCTGTACTGTGAAGAGGCGGATGGTCTGGGCACAAGCACAGGGCTGAGAGTAAGGAGGTCTCAGATCTGCATTTGGCTCTGCCACAGATACTTCGGTATGACCACGGGCAAGTCACTTTATCTCTCTGTGTTTCAGTTTCCAGTTAGTGATATGGGAATGATGCTGCTTCAATCACAGGAGGACTGAAGCTAAACTCATTAGGGTACTTTTGGAGATCTTCAAAAAGGAAATACAAAGTTGTTTTTTTCACAAGTATCCAAGTCATTGCTTTATTAAGCACACTGATTTTATATAACTGCCATTCAGGCTAGAGATACCGCAAACTCTCTTCATTTCACAAATTCAGTAGCTCCCTGGCTTCTGCAATGTGTTTGCCTACTCCCCAAGAACCTCTGAATGATCTCTTTCTAATCTCTGTCCCTGCTTTTGTATGATTCTCAATTTAAAATTCAGTACTTGTAAGGGCAACGTCATGTTCCCAGTGTTATCAACTTTTTATTATTGTTCTGTTATGTATTGACGCCTGCACCTAAAGGCCTCTGGGCACCTTGACAATATAAAATGAGAACATGCACCCTTTACAATGTGAGGGCAACAAAGGCTCATTTCTAACCACCTCCTCTTATTTGGGTTGGCACTGCACAATACATTGTGTGACTTTTGTGTAAGTGCTTTGGAATGTGCTCTGTAAGAAGACTTTAGAGTAGTACAACAGTATTTGCATTGTGTTATGGCGCTTGCTATATGTTCTCTTGGGCTTATGCTCAACCTTTTAAAAATAAACTGTGACAGCAATTTCCTTGACAAATCTGATATCTGAAAATGTGGCTTCCTATTTCTGCACAGCTCAGACACTTCTCAGGCTTTTCATTTCAAACCCAAGTCATTGCCTGGAACCATTGCTGGTCCTGCTCCTAATTTTCCTGGAAGAGCATATTTTTAATTCCTTTGTTTTATCCTTGAAATTTTACTAAAACCTACAGATGGCTGCGTACATGTTCCTTGACTGTGCAGGTTGAAGAATAAAGGTCTTGCTTATTTGTCCATCTGTCCTATACATCAGTTCAATAATGCCACGATGTCACAACATACGCTTCTGTGAAGGAACTTTCTGTTGTATGCCCACCTAATATTCTTCCAGCGTTGTAAGCATACCAGGGGTGAGCTGTAACCAGAGGAATAACCATCCCCTGTCCTCAAGAGAACTATTTTAGGCTTGTTACATACAGTTGTCAGGCTCACTATGGTTAGGCATTTATAGTTGTATTTTAAAAATGTGAAGAAATAACTAACTGCGTGGGCAGGTTGCTGAGCTCCCCAGTGGTCGCATCCCATGCCTTTGGCACATCGATGTTGTAGCCGCTTTTCTCTGGACTGTGTTTTCTCCTTTGGTTTTGACCCAGGGAATCCAAACATTCCGAAACCTCGCCGCATCCTGCGGTCTTCATGGGGCAGCAATCCCAACTTCCGAGGATCCTATTCTTACACCCAGGTTGGGTCTAGCGGGGCTGATGTGGAGAAACTTGCTAAGCCACTGCCTTATACGGAAAGCTCCAAGACGGTTGTAAGTATTGAACACTAGGATGGAGAGAGAGATAGGTTGGCTATGACTTTATTAAGGGGAGTTGCTATTTTCCAGCTCGCTAGATTCCATGGTTTGTAGCCTACTTTTGATACAATATTTATACTGATCTGTGCGTGCCTCCGTTCTCCTCTCCTTGCAGTTCTTTGTTTCTTTTACCTACTGGAAATCTGCCCTCAAATATTTTAAACCTGTTCTTGGGATGATTTTATTCAGAGAGGTTTTGCCTCCCTGCTTCACCTGCCTGTTCTTTTTACTACTGCTTTTGGGGGTGGCTTGGGGGAATTGAAGACAGAGAGGCACCTTCGGACGTTTGCTCCCTATCAGCCGGGGCAGGCACCTGTAAAAGAGAATCTCAGGTTGGTCATGATTGGCTGATGTGTTTTTAAACACTACTGTCTCTGTCTATGCTAGATGCAAAGTCCTGTTTGAAATTGTGGGTGTTACAATAGCGATAGTTTATTCATTTTAAAACACAACCTTTTTTTCATAGGTTTCAGAGCAGCAGCCGTGTTAGTCTGTATTCGCAAAAAGAACAGGAGGACTTGTGGCACCTTAGAGACTAACCAATTTATTTGAGCATAAGTTTTCGTGAGCTACAGCTCACTTCATCGGATGCATTCAGTGGAAAGCTTATGCTCAAATAAATTGGTTAGTCTCTAAGGTGCCACAAGTCCTCCTTTTTCTTTTTTTCATCATGTTCCAGGGAAGCAGTGACTCTGAAAAACATTTGGGGGTCATGCTGGCTGTGCTCCCCAGTGTGATGCTGTGACCAAAAGAGCTAAAGTGATCCTGGGAGGCATAAACAGGGGAATCTTGAGGAGGAGCAGAGAGGTTATTTTACCTCTGGATTTGGTTCAGTGCGAACGCTGCTAGAATCCTGTGTCCAGTTCTGGTGCCCACAATTCAAGAAGGATGTTGATACATTGGAGAGGGTTCAGAGAAAAGCCACAAGAATGATTAAAGGATTAGAAAAAAAAACTATGCCTTATAGTGATAGGCTCAAAGAACTCAATCTATTTAGGTTAAAAAGAGAAGGTTAAGGGGTGACTTGATTACAGTATCTACATGGAGAACAAATAATAATAATAATAATAATAATAATAAAGGGCACTTCAGTCTAATAGAGAAAGATGTAACATGATCCTAAGGCTGGAAATTGGACCTAGACAAATTCAGACTGGAAGTAGGGTGTAAATTTTTAACAGTTAGGTTAATGAACCATTGGAGACCGGTCATTTTTGAATGAGGAGAGGATGTCTGTCTGAAAGCTCTGCTCTTGGAATTACGTTAGGGAAGTTCCATGGCCTGTGTGTACAGGAGGTCAGATCTAGATGATCACAGTGGTCCCGTCTGGCCTTAGAATCTGGGCATCTATGAATGAGTGTTAAACATGGCCTCAGTTGTGACTTATCCTGAGGGCTAATTCAGAATATGCCAGAGCAGTGTACTGAGAACTCCTTCTGAGGCTGTGCTAGTACACTAAAGAGATCTTACGCCTTGTTGTGAAGCTCATGCACTGGGAGTTCAAGTCTGTGTGATAAAATGTTCTTCTCAGGCAGTCCTAGTTGTTTGACCGTAGCGATAAGAAGACATGTGAGGTGTCAGCTATGTCTGTGCAATTTCCCAGGCTACTTGCTTTGTCTCAGGGTCTAGGCCCCCTTCCAAGAGAGAGGATGACTTGTCAGACAAGAAGGATGCAGAAGAATTGGAAAGAGTCCAGCGGAGGGCAACAAAAATGATTGGGGTCTGGAGCACATGACTTATGAGGAGAGGCTGAGGGAACTGGGATTATTCAGTCTGCAGAAGAGAAGAATGATGGGAGATTTGATAGCTGCTTTCAACTACCTGAAAGGGGGCTCCAAAGAGGATGGATCTAGACTGTTCTCAGTGGTAGCAGATGACAGAACAAGGAATAATGGTCTCAAGTTGCAGTGCGGGAGGTTTAGGTTGGATATTAGGAAAAACTTTTTCACTAGGAGGGTGGTGAAGCACTGAAATGGGTTACCTAGGGAGGTGGTGGAATCTCCTTCCTTAGAGGTTTTTAAGGCCAGGCTTGATAAAGCCCTGGCTGGGATGATTTAGTTGGGGATTGGTCCTGCTTTGAGCAGGGGGTTGGACTAGATGACCTCCTGAGGTCCCTTCCAATCCTGATATTCTATGATTCTATGAATCCGACTTCGTGATCTTGTCTCTTCTTTTGGCTATACATTTTTTATATAATTGTGAGGGGCAGAGGTGCCTATTAAAAGGGGTAGTTGAGATTTTGAATAATTTAAATTCTGTGAACATCTCTACTTCCTGTGGAATTCACCACTTCGAAGCCCATGAAGCCTTTTCCTCTTTCATATCTCTCATGTGTGGGGGAATTTAATTAATAAAATCTCTGGATGAACCAGAGCTTTTTCATATGTGGTCCCCTTAACAAGCACATAGATACTGTGGTGAGAGACGCTATAAAATGGAGAGACATGCCACTATTCTCTAAGTCCGGGAATCTGGTGGCTTTGGGATGTATCTTGTCAAACTGGGAAAAATTAAACGTAACCCTCAAAACATGAACATGGCATTGTGTGAGATGAAAGAAGCAGAAATAGAATCCGTGGAGAAGGTAAAACTTTCAAACCTCCTCTTGTGTAGATGTGCTGCAGTGGGATAAAAAATGATTTGCACCAGTACAGCTGCACTGGTGTATCCGTGCCCTCAGAGGAGGGTACTAGACAGTCCCTCTAGCCAGTACATATTTGGTACTCAAAACTGCATGTAGCTGCGACACATCTCTTTGGGGTGTAGAAGGGCAATAGACTGTTTGACTCTTTCCCGGAGCTGTAATGGATGGAACTCTGCAACTTCCACTGACTTTCTTGTCTCATCTCCAGCCTATGCAGGTGATGTTTTCGGGGGAGGCCACTCATAGGAAGTATTATTCCACTACCCATGGTGCTTTGCTTTCTGGCCAGAGAGAGGCTGCTCACCTCATTGAAATGTACCAAGACCTCTTACAATGCAGGAACTGAAAGGCTTAATGTTTGAGAAGGAACCACTAACTCGTGATACCTTTTACAGTTGTGTGTAGGTTTTTTTAAATTAATAGTAGAACGATTTTTATCTTTTTATATAAAAAAGCCCTAACTGTTTAAAAACATAGTCACCTGTAGCTTATTTCCATTACTGGATTGTTAACGGAGGAGGGTGCTCTTTCTGTATGGTAAACTTTTTGTGTGTGTATGTGTGTCATTTTAATTTCAATTGCACTCTCAGTGCCTCTTCAATTTTTTTCTGTATTGTAAGTGCCTTCTCTTCTAAAATAAATGTTGTAATAAAATATCTGAGTGGTCTGGTACATCCTGTGCACTTGTTTGGGAGCTTCTGCTCAATACCTTATTTTTCTCTTTCCAAAAAGTTATAACAAGGTATGGATTTCTGTTCCTTGCCATGAGATTTTGAATAGGAGGGGTCTTTTCTCTTAAGGTGTGTCTTCACTGCAGAGTTAACTTGGGTGATTGGCACAGCTTAGCCTAGGCCAGGTGTGAGCAGTCACACTGCAAAGCCCTGCCCAAGTTATTGTGTCTTCACTGGTGTAGCACTTCCATTGGACTTCTGCGGGCATATCCCATGGGTTTTTGTGCTGCAGTAAGTTGAGCTGCTCTATGATTTTTCCCAGTGAATTTTGGGAGAACTTGTCTGTCCTTCTGGGCACACAGAGGGAATTGTGGGAAGGCCCTGGAGGACTCTGAGTACTTGAGTGGTTTAGCCTGTATCCTCAGGGCAAAGTGGGCGGGTTATCAGCCTGAGTGAAAGCAGCATTAGCCTGTGTCTCCAGTTAGCCTGGGTTTAAAGGGCCACAAAACTCAGGTGAGAGCGTTTTGCATGTGGATGGGAGCAGGGTCAGGGGTAACACCCGGGTAAGTACCCAAGCTAACTCTGCAGTGAAGACAGATACTTAGTTCTGTTTGTTTGGTGGCAGTGCCCCAGATACGCTTTCCAAACAGAAGAAGACAAGGGGCCAAAGTCATTTGAAGTCTGAGACTACTCACAATAGTAAAGGCCATGCCCAGTAGCAGTTGTTTGCAGGATTGTGGATGGCTGGGTCCAACCATGTTATAACAAAACCAGGTGTTTTAAAAAGTATTCTGAATGCTCTAAATACACTGGTAGACATGGACCTGAGCTAGATCCCCAGCATCTAACCATCTGGAGGCTGGATCCAAGCCTTGCAGCCCAGGCTTACCTGTGTACATTTGAGACAGCATATCCTCAGAGGGGAGGGACCAGCTTCCCTCCTCGGCCTGTTCCATCTCTAATTCCCTTGGTCTTGTGAGAGGGAATATTCTGTTCACAGTAGGCGGTACCCAAATGAGAATACAGAGCGTGGGCTCTGTTGTTTGAGGCGGTGCATACTGTACACTCAGGTTGGGGCTAATTGTTTTAAACATCTTTGGGTTGCCACCTAGCTTAATCTTGTAATTTATGTGGGGGTAGGAGGATTTTAGTTTTTGTGTGTCTCGGTGATCCCTTTGTGAGGCCAGCTTTCTGTAAGAGGCCTAGGTTCTGGGGCAATCGGATAAAATAATGACATGACACCTTCCCCCCACCTATGCTTTATTGAAAGCTCATATTCCATTATGTCTCAGACCAAGAGCCTGGCACTGATTTAACAATCCAACTCCACGTTCCACGAGGAGCCTAAACATCGGGTGAAAGATTAGGGAATCTCTCTGCCAAGGTTTGTTTATGGTGTACTGTGTCTCTTTCTCTTTGCGTGTCTGACCCTGGTGTCAGCACTGACTGGGATGGCACAGGTTTATCAGGGGAGCATCCCAAGGCGATGATAACCAGCAGTCGTAATCCAGCAAGCTCAGCCCTAGCCACATTTGGCTTATTTGAAAAATGGTTAAAACTGAAGTTAGATTAAATTTCTAGCCCACAGGACAAAGCCTTGAAAATGTAATCAGAGTGGGAGAGAGCTTGAAAAACGATACAGCCAACTCTGGCACCACGGGCCTCTCAAAATGTCAAGGACAGCTGAGCTAGAACTTACATTTTCCAGCACCAAAAGGACAGACCCTTCCCACTTGAGCTAAAGGAGAAGCTCGTAAGAACCTAAAAAAGGCCACCCTGGGTCAGACCAACGGTCCATCTAGCCCAGTATCCTGTCTTCCAACAGAGGCCAGTGCCAGATGCTTCAGTGGGAATGAACAGAACAGGGTAATCTGAGTGATCCATCCCCTGTCCTCCAGTCCCAGCATCTGGCAGTCAGAGGTTCAGGGACACCTGGAGCATGGAGTTGTGTCCCTGACCATCTCGGCTACTAGCCATTGATGGACCTAGCCTCTATGAGCTTATCTAATTCTTTTTTGAACACAGTTATGCTTTTGGCCTTCACAACATCCCCCGGAAATGAGTTCCACAGGCTGACTGTGTGTTGTATGAAGAAGTACTTCCTTCTGTTTGTTTTAAACCTGCTCCTTCTCAATTTCATTGGGTGACCCCCTGATTCTTGTGTTTCCTCCATTAGCAACTAGCCATATAAACCATATGGCATACAGTTGAATAGTTCTGTTTGCATCCAGGAGAGGACAGTGTAACACATAGAGCCCTGCGCAGATACAAAATTTATATCCACATCTGATCTGTGACCCACAACAATGGTACACGGATATCTGCAGATTTGTAGGTCTCTACACATAGTCATCCCGCAGTGTACCAAATTGTTTCTGAAGGGGCACCTCAGTGATCAGGTTTTCCAGCTGTAGTTTGTATTCCAGCAATGCAGTCTGGACCATGAAAATCTGTTTCACTGTGAAATGAGGAGGAGGGCACCAAATGCATAATTAGTAGAAACCATCTGTGCCAAATCCCCAGACCTACTTAACAGTTTAACAGAGAATTCTCCTAAGGTCTAATTAGGCTTCTCAAAAAGAAACTCACTGTTTATTTTTAAAATGTGCTTAATTGGGTATTAGCATTAGCAACAGGCTGAAGCATATGTGTGCCTGTGTGTGTCATTTACTTCTCTTGAAGTTTTTACCTTATTTGTGTAAAGCAAATATTTGCCAGAGCATATGTTCCTGTTTTACTGTAAACACAAATGGGCCATAAAACAAAACCCAACTTTTCAGCAAACACTGAACAGGGACCTGGGTGCAAATGCAGAGGTGGTTTTGGTTTATGCAGATTGTTGTTCAGGGTTTTTCGGCTCCCCTGAATTCTGTGGGCAGATAAGAAGCTTGACTAGATGGGTCTGGTTTAGACCCTTTATTGCAAAACCAAAAATCTATAGCTGAAGCCTATAATGTCACTCTGGTAATCACACACTCACATCCGCCCCCTGTCTCCTCTGCCGTCGGATTAGAACACCAGGAATTACCATATTGGGTCAGACCTAGGAACCATCTAGTCCAGTATCTTGTCTCTCGGACAGTGACCAGTATCAGATACTTTAGAAGAAGGTGCAAGAAACCCTGTGGTAATGAATCTTGAAATAACGTAATTTTGGAGTACAAATAATTTTGTTTTTCTGAGAATTATAAATCTTTTCTTTTTAAAGATGAATGAACAAAAATAGGCACGAAATTATCTTTAAAACTAACAAAAATGCTGTTCTAAATAAAACTTGTGGATCTCAGACGACACATGCCATGTGCCCCTGCTTAATCTCTGAGCTTGTTGTTGCATTCTGTCCACTGTCTGTCTGTCTACCTGGACAAGGGGATTATGCTTTGGCGCTAAAGTGAAGCATGTGTGCACATACTTGCAGGATTAGGAGCTTTAAACTATTAACTCTGTTAGATGGGGATCTTCTTTTCATGCATTTTTGCAAAGCACCTAACTTCCTGTGACTAGTGGGTAAATCATGCCTCTGCTGTGAAGGTTCTGAGTGGCAGCAGAGTGTAATGGAGCGTGGCCTTCCGATTCTTCCTGGGTATGGGTATAGTGAAAAATACCCCTTGCAAAATGAAGTTGGACAATGTCGCCATTTCGTAAGGTGGCTCCAGTTTTGCAGGCGTTTGGCACCGAGCAAAACAAGCTACAGTAATTCTGCTGAGCGCCACAAACAAGACGCGTTTGTGATGAATATTTCGTCCAGTTCTAATGTGGATGCCAGCAGAAGAGCCGGAACAAGCCACACCTGGAGAGTTTATTGTCCGCGCACATGACACGCTCTGTACGTCACAATGACTCATTAGGATTATTTCCTAGCAGTCAGATCTATTAGAGGGGAATAATCTCCCAAATGAAGTAGTGGAAGCCCCATCACTTGAGCACACAATGTGGAGAGACATCCTATCTCTGGTGATTAGCTAGCATCCCACACTGCAGTTTTCAGGGGGCACACTCAGGGCTTGTCTACACTACCGCGCAGGGTCGATCTAAGATATGCAACTTCAGCTATGTGAATAGCGTAGCTGAAGTGGACGTACTTAGATCTACTTACCGCGGTGTCTTTATTGCGATAAGTCGACAGCTGATGCTCTCCCGTCGACTCCACTTGCACTTCTTGTTCTGGTGGAGTACCAGAGTCGATGGGAGAGCGCTCCGCAGTCGATTTATTGCGTCTATACTAGACGTGGTAAATATACCCCCATTGGATCAATCGCTGCCCGATCTGGCGTGTAGCGTAGACAAGCCCTCAGTTGCTACAGCATAGACCAGACATGGGCAAACTATGGCCCGCAGGCCACATCCGGCCTGCGGGACCGTCCTGCCCGGCCCTTGAGCTCCCAGCCGGGGAGGCTCGCCCCCAGCCCCTCCCCTGCAGTCACGCCGCCGCATGGGCAGTGCTTTGGGCGGCGGGGCTGCAAGCTCCTGCCAAGCAGAGCGGCAGCGTGGTCTGGCTCCGGCTGGGCAGTGTGGCTGCCAGACATGCTGCTCTGAGCGGCATGGTAAGGGGGCCGGGGCCGGGGGGTTGGATAAGGGGCAAGGGGTCCTGAGGGGGCAGTCGGGACAGGGAGCAGGGGGCAGTTGGGTAGGTGTAGGGTCCTGGGGCCTGTCAGGGGGCGGGGGTGTGGATAGGGATCGGGGGACTGGGAGCAGGGGGGTTGGATAGGGGGTGGGATCTTGGGGGGTGGTTAGGGGCAGGGGATCCCGGGATGGGGGTGGTTAGGGGACAAGGAGCAGGGGGGGTTGGATGGGTCGGGAGTTCTGAGGGGGACAGGAAGTGGGAGGGAGACGGGGGCCAGGGTGTTTGGGGAGGCACAGCCTTCCCTACTTGGCCCTCCATACAGTTTTGTAACCCCAATGTGGCCCTCGGGCCAAAAAGTTTGCCCACCCCTGGCATAGAAAATATTGCCTCCATTCAAAGACTGCACCTGCTCCCTCTGTGCTTCTGGAGGCAATTTACGGTGCTGTCTCTCATCTGTAAAGCCATTTGTGGGTTGGGCCTTAGTTACCTGGCTCTTTGCCCGCGTGCCAACGTGGCAGCTGAGGTCATCTGGAACGTGTTCGCGGCCCATCCCAGATGGAATGTCTGGGGCTGGAGACACTTTGTTTAATGGAGGGCTGTTGCTCTGGAACGTGCTTCCCCAACTAATCCACCAGCGGCTCTGTCAATTAGCCTACAGCTCTGAGGCATTTAGTGGGTAGGTGGAGCCTGCAATAGTTTATTGGAAAGTGTCTTCCAGTGTAGACATTAGGACAGCCAGGTCTGTCTGTCTGTTTTCACGGCTTTTAGCTCTGCGCCTATGTGACGAGCGCACTTATAAATGAAATAAAAACAACTCTGTCTGCAGTGCAATACTCCATAGCGTCTTCATCTGCAGCGTAACCCAGTCTGGTTGGCGGAGTCAGATGGTTACCAAACCAAAGCAGAGGCCCTGGAAAGGAAGAGAGCCTGGCAAAGAAGGGAAGACGGTGGTGGTTTGTGAGATGTGAAGGAAGCTGGGCTTGATGATGATACAGGAAGGTAGTTCTAGATGGCAGAAGCTGCAAAGAAAGAAGGCACTTGCCCAACCAGTAGAGAGAAAGAGGGAGTAATACCCAAGGAGGTAGCTATGATCTGATCAGCACCCCTCTAGTAGATGTAGCTATGGGAGGAAAACCCCAAACGCAGATGCAGTTATGCTGACAGAAGAGTGCTTCTGTGGGCTTGGCTACTGTTTGGGGAGGTGCTGTAGCTATGACAGCAGAATTCCTTCTGTCGACTTATGTTGCATATCCACTAGAGGTCTCTGCTGACATATCCATATTGGCCAGGGCTCTGTAGTGTAGACAAGTGCTAAGCTACAGCTAAGTAGCCTCCCACCTCAGAGTACGGTGCCTGCTGAAGGTAGTTCCCTCCAGGAACACTGCCGTCTTCGGAAAGTCACAGCTAACCTCCTGGTCTGTTCAGCTTTGAGTGCATGCCCACTGCCCTGAAATCTGAGCTCTGGGGGTGTAAATTGAGGAGGAACCTGATGCGCAGTTACACATCACCACATTAGGTGTGTGGCAGGCCTGGGAAGAGCGCCCCGGTCTCCTGGATGCCAGTCCTGTGTTCAGTCCGTTGTCCCATGCTGCCTCCTGTTGAATGGAATTTCTTGTTCGCAATTAGTTGCTTCCCCCAAACAGCCTTAGTAATCACACATTTTTTCACCCCATCCTGATGCCCTAAATTTAGCAGTCGTTCCCAGACAGGCCCTGGGGAGCATTTGCAGTGGTCAGAGGGCATGAAATACCTAATAAAAGGTGACCTTACAACTCCCCCTCCCCCTTCCCTACAACGTATTACATGATCCAAGATACACACAGCAGACAGACAAACCTACAGATTCACCCAGATGGGCACTCATTATTGACCCGAACAGTGGAGGGATGACGGCTCTGATCACAGGCAATCTCCCAGCAGCCCCCACTTACAGGGAAATGATTAGGGAAAGTTCTCCCTTAGTAGCTAACTCAGAAGAGCAACACAAAGTCAGAGCTGGGCCTCCAAAGGCTGTTTGCTGTCAGCCTCCTAGCTGGTATAACGTGATTGAAGCTGACCTAAAAAATGACAGCAACTGATCCAGGCAGCTGTAATGCTGCTTGATATATCACTTGTCAGTGGAATCATCCAACCCCTACATGTCACTCGCTATCACAGAATTGATAGGTTTAAGCATCACCTGGTGATGAATGATTTATGTGTCTGGCCTATGCTGGGTGGAATATGAAGTGCACCTGATTGTTGGCTCATTCTACAGGCTGGAAGAGGAGACTTTCTGTTTGAGCTCAATAGCTAGATGTAGTTTTGGTTTTGATGGGTAAATATCAAGATGACTCCAAACCACCAAGGCTGGCCCTGGATCCAAATTTCCCCAAAGTTCAGTGGTTCTGGAATCTGGTCATCCCATCTCAAAAAAGATATATTGGAATTGGAAAAGGTACAAGAAAGGGCAACAAAAATGATTAGGGATATGGAACGGCTTCCGTATGAAAAGAGATTAATACGATTGTGACTTTTCAGTTTGAAAAGAATATGATGGAGGTCTATAAAACTATGACTGGTGTGGAGAAAGTAACACAAGAACTAGGGGGTCACCAAATGAAATTAATAGGCATCAGGTTTAAAACAAACCAAAGGAAGTATTTCTTCACGCAATGCACCGTCAACCTGTGGAACTCTTTGCCAGAGGATGTTGTGAAGGCCAAGACTATAACAGGGTTAAAAAAAGAGCTAGATAAATTCATGGAGGTTGGGTCCATCAATGGCTATTAACCAGAATGGGCAGGGATGATGTCCCTAGCCTCTGTTTGCCAGAAGCTGGGAATGGATGACAGGGGACGGATCTCTTGATGATTACTGTTCTGTTCATTCCTTCTGGGGCACCTGGCACTGGCCACTGTTGGAAGACAGGATACAGGGCTAGATGGACCTTTAGTCTGACCCAGTATGGCCGTTCTTATGTTCTTAATCTGGAGTGTTGGTTTTGGCCTCTTGTTCTGAATTTTCACTGACATTAGGTGACAATGGGTAGGGTCTTTTGCAGCTATATGTTCTGATTGCACCTAAGCCTGAGTACCTGGTATGAGCCCACTCTGGCGTCATAGGAAGGGCCAAGAAACAGGGAGCCTCTTCTGAATAGGAGGGATTGTCTGGGAAACATGAGTCACATGTTGCAGCAAGTAACTCAGGCCATGTCTACACTACAAACTTATGTCCACTGAACTTACATCGGCACACAGCCACCGCAGTGATTACATGGCTTGTGTGTGTGCACACCTTTGGCTCCTTGTGTGGAACGGCTCCTGAAAGCCAGTAACAATCGACGTACGAACGCAGCATCTGCACTGACACTGCGTTGACCTAACTACATTGACCTTGACTCTACGCTGCTCGGGGAAGTGATGTTACTAAATCAGCGTCGACGGGAGCCAAATTTAAGTGAAGACCCTTTCACAGCTCGGTCGACACAAGACCTACAGCTTCACAGCTATGGCACTGCAGCTGTGCCGCTATAGTGTAGACACTTACTCCAGCACCGGAAGGGATATTTCCATTGCTGCAGTATATCCACCCCCCTGGAGCGGCAGTAGTGTGGTCAATGGAGGAATTCTTCCATTGGCCTAGTGGTGTCTGTGCCAGGGCTTAGGTCGGCTTAATGACGTCTCTCAGGGGTGTGAGCGATGTAGCTATGCAGACCTACGTTTTAGGTGTAGACCAGGCCTCAGTTCCTATTGGGTCTTTCTGTTGTTGACAGCAGAGGGCCAAGTTGTGGTGTGAATCCAGAATAACTCTCCTGAAAAGAGCAAAGTTCTGGGGGGTTACAACAGAACAGTATTACCAACCCTGAGTGTTAAAAAATCATGAGCCAGGCCTAAGGAAAAAAGATAACAAAATTGCCTAAAAACCATGAGATCTATATCACTAATTTAGGTGATTTTTGTTTGTAGAAAGGTTTTTGAGGCTTCGGGTTGAGTATGTGTGTCACATTTTCAAGTTTTTCTCTGCTGTGTTTCTTTTTTTAATGAATGCTGAGGTTCTTATGTAATCACCTGACTCTAAGATCTGGGGCTTTTAAAGAAAACAGGAGAGATCGCACGACACAATAAAAGCACAGGAGTTGGCCATACTGCCGGTGTCCCCACTTTCTGTCAGGCTTGCGGGTCAGACTCGGACCAAGCAAGCTCTGTGTGCTGGATGCTCCTAAAAACCCTAGCCAGCCCCTCCAGATGTGCTAACTTACCCCCGTGTGGCTCTCTGGTTAAAGGGCTGCAGCACTTCCTGGCTGCGGTGCCCTTTGTTGGCACACAGCTGCCTGTCCCTAGCCGGGTCTGTGGCCCTTACAAAACCCATGTGCCCCTCTTCTCTCCCTCCCCTCCAGTGTTCCAGTATGCTGCTCCTCTCCTGTCCGTGGCTAACACTTTGGTGCAGCTTCATCTGTGACTTCTTACGGAAGCGGTGGCCAACCCGTGGCTCCGGAGCCACATGCGGCCCTTCAGAAGTTAATATGCGGCTCCTTGTACAGGCACCGACTCTGGGGCTGCAGCTACAGGCGCCAACTTTCCAATGTGCCGGGGGGTGCTCACTGCTCAACTCCTGGTTCTGCCACAGGCCCTGCCCCCACTCCACCCCTTCCTGCCCTCTCCCCTGAGTCTGCCATGCCCTCACTCACCCCTCCTCCGCCCTGAGAGCCTCTTGCACGCCACGAAACAGCTGATCGGGAGGTGTGGGGAGGGAGCTGATGGGGGGTTGCTGACATATTACTGTGGCTCTTTGGCAATGTACATTGGTAAATTCTGGCTCCTCAGGCTCGGGTTGGCCACCCCTATCTTATGGAGATTATTTAGCGAGGGGAACTTGCATATTTGCAGCATTGCAAACTCTCACCAGTGTTAGCCCCTGCTCTGGCCAGTGTCACGGTGATGCCAGGAGTTCCCCCCTGCATGGCAGTGGCACCGGTACCTGCTGTGACAGGGTCGGGCCAGATGGCTACAGGTTAAGTAGGTCCCTTTTCCCTGGGTAAGGTAACAGGGAAGGTTCCAAAACAATCAGGAACCTTCTGGAGACAATTAAGACAGACTGATTAGAACACCTGCAGCCAATCAAGAAGCTGCTAGAATCGATTAAGGCAGGCTAATCAGGGCACCTGGGTTTAAAAAGGAGCTCACTTCAGTTTGCGGTGTGCGTGTGAGGAGCTGGGAGCAAGAGGTGCTAGGAGCTGAGAGTGAGAACACATTCTATTGGAGGACTGAGGAGTACAAGCATTGTCAGACACCAAGAGGAAGCTCCTATGGGGAGGATAAAGAAGGTGTTGGGAGGAGACCATGGGGAAGTATCCCAGGGAGTTGTAGCCTTCGCACAGCTGTTCCAGGAGGCACTCTAGACAGCTGCATTCCACAGGGCCCTGGGCTGGAATCCGGAGTAGAGGGCAGGCCCGGGTTCCTCCCAAACCTCCCAACTCCTGGTCAGACACAGGAGGAGTTGACCTGGACTGTGGGTTCACAGAAACGGCCAAACTGAGCCTTGAAGCTCCAAGATGAGCAAATCTGCCAATAAGCGCAAGACCCACCAAGGTAGAGGAGGAACTTTGTCACGCTGCCTATCCACTGGAGAGGCTGGAGCCAGGTCCTGGAGCCAGCCAGCCAGTTCTCTCCGTAAGGAGTCAGCAGCAGAGCAGAGAGCAGCTCCTTGAGGCTCCAGCAGCAGCAGCTGCTCATCCGATGGCAGATGTGACACTGCCAGGTTCCCTTTTCAACAAGACTTTCCAGTTGAAAACCTGGCAACCCTACTTACCACAGATACCTGGGGCGTAGGAGGAGTTCATACACGAGGTTATTTCTGGCTCCAAAATCATGAGTTTTTTTTTTTTTTTTCAAAAAATACCTCATGGTTGTTTGGGGTCTGACTCATGACTTTTGAGTTTGGCCAGACAGAGTTTGCAAATAATCCCCCTGTGACATTCTGCACCCCAAAGCAATGCCCTGGCACCCCCATATTTATCATGGTGATATAATTATATGTTTTGTACAAAGTCTGCCTTGTGAGGTATCATTTTAAAAGTCTTGATCTGTTGAACATTAACATTCTGTTGGATTGTACATGCTGTCATTATATGGGAATTTATGAACTTTTGATATGTGTGTGTGACTGAAATATGTGGTGAGGTTGGGAACACCCACAACCAGCCTGTCAGGTACAGCAAAGGAGAAGCCAGACAGCATGGATGGCCCATTAAGGGGAATCCGCACTGCAAAGGAGTAACCAATGAACTGTACACAAGGAAAACCTCTCAGAGAGAGCACGTAAACAATGGACAGGGCTTGACTCATGTAATAGCAAAAGATCTCTCCAGCAAGTTGGAAGAGCCTATAAAGAGGGGAAGTGACATCATCATTTGGCCTCACATCATTTGACGTCATGTAACCTCGCCCACAACCCAAAACCTGGAAACGCATGGAGACCAAAGACTGAACTGGGGAGGTGGCCCCAGGCTGGAGGGGATTTCCAGCTTGTGTATGGAAGATCTGTGACCTGCTTGTATTGTCTATCAGGGTGATACACAGCTTGATTCAAATCCTGTCTAGTCTATAGAACTCAGATCGCGATTTTACTTTTTACTTCTTAGGTAACCAACTTTGATCTGTACGCTTACTACTTATAATCACTTAAAATCTGTCTTTTTGTAGTTAATAAATCTGTTTTATAGTTTACCTAAAACAGTGTTTTTTGCTTGAAGTGCCTGGGGAATCTGCTCACAGTACAAAAGCTGGTGTACATTCTCTCCACACTGAAGGAGGGGCAGACTGGGTAATAAACATACACTGGTCAGGCTTCTGACCAGGCCAAGACAGTACAGCTCTGGGGTTCTAGGCTGGGCAGCTGGAGGAATTGGCTGGAGTCTTCTCTATTGTTGGTGATTGAGAGAAGCATTCATGCAACTCAGTTGGGTGTGTTCTTGCCTGTGGATGTCTGTGTACATGCAGGACCCGGAGAGGTTTGCAGCTTGTCACAGCATCACAGGGTGAGAGGGAGCCCAAGTTGGTGAGACAGAGGGCTCAGTGCTACCCCAGTTCTAGCTTGCAGCCCGGGGAACCTGTAACCTCCTGTTGGTTTTGATCCCATGGCCTTTCCTGTGGTTCTAGCCACTGTCACTGCTGATGCCACTTCGCCTCCCCCAGCCAGGGGTTTCACGTTGGCCAGGTTCCCTAAGGGAGCATAGAGGTTGTCCAGCTAGCTACACCAGCTGCCTCAGTGATCCCTCGTGGCCAAATGGCAGCTCCCACAGGAGGATCCAGCTGGGCTGCTGGAACGCGGACAGGGCTGCCAGGTGCATGAGCATCACATGAGATGCCTGACACTCAGCAGCTCCACCCTGTGCCAGCTAACAGGACTGCAGCATTCCCCTGCAGGCACCCCAGGCTGCTGCTGTTCCAGCTGGTCTTGTTTGCAGGGACGCCGCACCGTGGTCTTTGCTGTTTGGAGGGGTTTGTGGTAGGGATGGGCCCAAGCTGCACAAGGCCCCAGACTTCAGGGGTGCTGGGATCCGAGTGTTGGGTTTTCCCTAATGTGGCCTCAATTACATCCCCCCTCAGGGTGGGGGAGGGGGTTCATGTCTGCTGTCCCCTTCCCTCCCCCCCCGCCCCAACTCCCCTCTGGCCTCCTCATGCTCCACAGCCCACGGTTCATGCCCTCACCTTCCCCCGCTGCGCACTGGTATGGCTGACACACTGCTCTTCCCAGGGCGTGCCATCCCCTCAGAGATGTGGGGTCCCTAGGGCGGGCCGTGCGGCTGGAGGTGCGCTCCCAGTGTTGGCAAGGTGTTCTCCGCACAGAGGGGATGTGAGCGTAGAAATGGTTTATACCTGCCGCCTGTCCCCCCGACACAGCCAGGCCCCAGAAGCCAGAGTTTCTCCTGGCTCATGCTGACTCTCCCTGTTCTTGTGGGGGCCAATTTCCTTGACTGGGTTGCAAGCCTCATTGATTGACGACTCTAGGGGACCTCAGCAGCTGCCCAGGTCCCATGCCAGCACCTCCCTGGGGTTAGCTGTGGACTCAGTCCCACACCGGTCTGTTCTTGGGGGCCCTGCTAGCCCCACTGCATTACCCAGGTGAGGGCTTCTACCAGGCTGATTGGACTACTGGCAGATGCTTCTAATCTGTGGGTCAGTCTCTGTGCTCTTGTATCACACTGGGGGTGTCTCTTTCTCTGCAGAGAGACTCTGCCACCTACCCCTGTTCCTGGCCACCCTAAGTAGGGGGCTTACAAAGCAAAGGTCATATCATGAGCTGTCTCTTATCCAGCTCCTCTCATTTCTTCTCACTCCTGGTTATCTCATCAGCTGGATCCCATATCAGCGCTGGGATTCCGCTTCATCGGACCCTTCGCTCAGCAAAGCAGTCCCCGGGCACCATCTCCTGGAGAGCGTTAGGAAGTACAGCTGGGAGGATCTTAAACCGATATATTGAATTAGAGGCACTAATGCAGTTCTGCAGTTGATAAATGATATATTGGGGAAATACTTAAAACAGCACGTAGGCCACACTAACAAGCTGGGGACTGAATTCCGGAAAGCAGTGACTCTGAAAAGGCTACGAAGCAGAGGCGACGAATGGGGGGGGGGCACGTGCCCGTCCCCCCCCCAATTTCTGTAAACACCAAGCTGCCCTGGCAGGGCTTGCTCTGTTCACATTGCTGCGGGGGCGAGGGGTGGGCTCAGTCCTTCTCCCTTTGTGCCTCCTCCCTGCATGTTTCCAGCTCACTCGGCCCCTGTCCCCAGCACCTCAGCCTGGCTGGGGAGCGGAGGGGGTTGGCCACCGCCGCCTCCCCAGCCAGGCTTGCTCACAGACAGCCATCATTAAGGTTAAGAGTTTGTCATGGCTATTTTTAGTAAACGTCAGGGACAAGTCCTGGGCAATCACCAAAGATTCATGGAAGCCTGTGACCTGTCCCTGACGTTTACTAAAAATATCCCTGACAAAATGGGGACGGGGGAGGGTCCAGCACCTGCAGCGGCTGGGGGCTCTGGGGTATCCCTGCTGCCCGCGGCTGGGCGCTGCGGGGGAGTGGGGGGCGGGGGGCGCTCCGTGACATAAGTCACACAGGCAGCAACACGGAGCGGCCACGCTCAACAGGTGTGAGAAGCGGCTCCATCCTGCCTCCTCCGCTCCCTGCCCAGGCCAGGCTGCCGGGGTGAGGGGCCAAAGAAGCTGGAAACATGTGGGAGGGTCAGCAGGACAAGGACAGAGCTTCCCCCCCACCCCCCGCCCACAGGTAACTTTGGCAGGGAGAGCGTGGCAGCTTCGGGCTGGGCGCAGGGCAGGGGGGTCACAGGGGAAGGCGCCGGGAGCAGGTTCCCTTTGGTCAGCTCTAGTTAGGAGCATTGCCTATGCTCCCCCCCCCCCCCCAACACACACACACACACACTGAGGTGTCTGCGAGGGCCTGGGAGCTCTGGGGAGTAACTGCGTTATTGTGAGCCACACCCACAACTGGGGCCAGCCCAGAAGCATGTGCTGCCCGCTCCTGTGGCCCCAGCCCCCCTGGAGCTGGTGGAATTGGCTGCCCTGGCCCAGGGAGATGGGGCTGGAACTCTCCTCCTAGAGTCAACATGTGGGGCGGTCATGTGCTCCCCCTTTACATTTAAGCCCCTGCCCCAGAATCAGCAGGTATGAGGTATCTCTGCCGTGACGGTCAAGGTGGATGGACTGAATGTAACTCCCCGCCCCACACGCACACACTGCGCTGCTGTGGCGAAGAGAGCACACGTGAGTAATGGAGGTAGAACCAGAAGAATTTCGAGCGGGAGTAGGGAGGTGGGCTTAGCTCTGAACACAGCCCTGGCGGGACCATTGCCGGATGCTGAGTCCAGTTCTGGTGGCCCCACCTCAAAAAGGGTGTAAACTGTGAAAAAGGGTTCAGAAAAGAGCCACCAGAATGATTCGTGGTCTGGAAAAACAATGTGCCCCGATGTGAGAGACTAGCTCAGTCTCACTAGTTTATCCCAGGGACGGATAAGAGGTGACTGGTTCCCGGTCTGTAAGGACCTATAGGGGGAAGAGATTTCTGATAGGAGAGGCTCTTGAGAGGGCAGGCAAAAGCAGAACCAGTTGTAACGGCTGGAAGCTGAAGCTAAGCAAATTAAGGCTAGAAAGAAGGTGCAGTTGCTTTTGAACCATGAAGGTAATTAAACATTGGGAACATCTTCTCTAGGGCCAGGGTGGATTGTCCAGCACTTGAAGTTTTAAAATCAGAATGGTTGGGCATAAGAAATGCTCTGGCTCACCCACCAGTCATGGACTTGATGCAGGAATCATGGGGGGAGAGTCTCTGGCTCGTGTTGTCCAGGAGGTCAGAGCAGATGATCACAATAGGCCCTTCCGGCCTGAGAACCTATGAATAAAAGCTAATGCAAACACAGCTGCACTCAGAGAAAAGCTTTCTGGAAAAATGTCACCACTTCGTCAACTGAACGACTCCCAGGATGAAATTCACCCGGTGCACAGAGCCAGCAGGTCCCTGCACGCCTTAGCTTCCACTTTGGTCCTCAAATTAGGACTTCAGTGGCACCCAGGCTACATGCTGGCCCTCGGCATGGGGTGAACTCCATCCCGTGTGTCTTTAGAGTCAGGTCCAGGTGACTTTCTTGTCCCAAACCAGCCTCGCCTCTCGCTGCCCCTTCAGAGCTGGAGCCACTCTGAGAAAGCAAGCTGCAGTTTCTCTGTGTTGATGTAATGCTGTCAATGTATCGACTGCACACAGCACAAAAGCTGTCGGGGTTTGTACATCTATTGGACAGCACCTGCTAAGCCCCACGTAGAGTACACAGACTAGGCCAGAAGGGTTCCTCAAGGAAACATTGGCGTGGCAGTTCTATTACTATCATAGATAATATATTGGCTCATCAATAATATCTGGTTATAGTTACTGGCTACTGAGGCCGGAGAGTGGGGATTACTTGGCCACATGCTCTTTTATACGTATGCTTAAAATAACTTGGGCTCAAGTGATTTGCCCCTGGGCATAGTGCAAATCACTGCAGCAAAGGGGCCAGATTCTCAGGTGAAGCTTGGGGGAAAAGGGGTCGCAAAAGTGGACTTTGCATGCCCTGATCTTGGGACCACTCTGTGCTGGGCTGGTCCCTGGGCACAGGTCTCTAACCTGTACCAGCTGACAATAGCCACAAGTGGCTGTTACAGCAGCTGGGGATTGTTGAGGTGCAGTGACACATGCTCCCTGGGCAGGCGGCAAGGCTGGGTGTGGGAGGGGTTGGGGGAACAGCTATGACATCTCTGCCACACCTGAGCAACCCCCTACCTGTGGAGAGCCTCTGGGGACTGCATCTGCTGAATTTTGGGCTGCTCTTCGGGTTATTTGTGAATTTTTGGACAAACGGTGGGGTTTTATTGCCAAAAATGCTGATTTGTCAAAACCAAAACTGTTCATGAAACGTCATCGGTTTCGACGACGCTCCCAACTCCAAAAGATCGAGGGGTGTGTGTGTGTGTGTGCGTGAAGGAGTTCTACCATTTTCGGAATGTCCCGTTTCAGCATTTTTGACCTGAAAAGTTTTGATTTTTCCAGTTGAAACAACTTTTAAAGGCAGCATGGACTAAAACGGTCCTGGAAGGAGCAATCTGACACTAGCTAAAAGACGGCTTTAATGACTGAATAGGTCTTTTCCATCTCGAACGTTAGAAGCTCCAGAGGTACCTATTACAGCTGTGTTAATTGGATTATGAAGTGACAACGCTGCCATCTTGTGGCAAATTTAGATAGCTATGAGATCTGGTTACAAAAATGAAAAAAACAACCAAACAGGGTCAAGTCGGGCATGAATTCCACAGGCTTGGGGTCAAGCTGTTTATTTGCAAGTAAATGAGTCCTGTGCCAGGTGCTGATATCCACAGCATCATCTCGCACATAACAGTCAGGTAGTACTGAGCATGTTCATGGTTCAGGATGGTTTCACTGATTCGTTCTGGAAGCAAGTCATCCACTCTTTGCCCCTAACCCTTTGTTGTTGTCCTGGTCATATGTTCTAGTCGCCAGGCTGAGGCCCCAATCCTGCAGTGAGATGCATGTGGGTTGACCCTTGTGCTTATGCAGATCCCTGTAGACATAAGTGGGATTTCATGTGGGTTCAGGGAACCAACCTCATGGCACCATAGCAGCATCAGGCCCATGTGAGCCAAACAAAGGCCATGAATAACTGCAAACAGTTTGCAAGCTGTGGGCTGGGAATGGTTCAGCCAGTCTGTCTGGTGCATACCTACCAATAACGAATCCATGCACAGCAATGGGGAATGGTTCACATCCCAAGTGAGCCAGGTGCCAGCGGAAAGTTCCCCATTCATCACATCTTTGTCTCAGTGAAGGCTATTCAAATAGCTCTGCTACACATGGGAAGCAAAGCAACCCACTTCGTACATAAAGGGACACTGTGAACACAAATCTGGTCCCAACTTTAAATACTGGACAGCACCCAGCACAGTGGGACCGTCGTGTTTATTGGGGCCTCCAAGACTACTGTCCTACAAATAATTAATTATAATAAAACAGGGACAGCTCATGAGGCACCACCTCATCCTGAAAGAGGCCAAGCTTCTCCCATTCAGCTTGCTGGGAGAGATGGGTGTTTGGGCCTGTTGCAATAACTGAGTCTACAAATTGACCCTCACGTTGAGCTCAATGGTGAAAAGTGAGTGAAAGTTCATTGAGTGGTACAATGACCTATAACAACCAATGTTGATGAGAAAAGGTGCAAAAGGGACACAGAGAGACTGAACTGGTCCAAACAAAAAGGCCTCCTGCTATAACTCAAGGACTGTATTAAGATCATCTGTGGTAACCAAGAGAAGTGTGAGAGCAGATATCAATGAACCAAAAATGGTGTGTTGGAAACTAGGCCTAATTGGTGGACAAAATAACGAGGGGGTGGGCTATTCCAGCCATCACTCACTTTTGGGATCCTCAAAAAGGGACTTTGGGGAGGAAGCTACGGTAACTTTGGCTGATTGAAAGATGAGAGAAGGGGAAGGAAGGAGCCTCACCCTCATGGCTGCCACCTTTCCGTCTCCTGGGACCCCAGGCCTTCTTCAGCCTAATCCTGAGAGATGTCCTGACCAGACCAGGCCAGCGAGAGGGACTCAGATGACACCACCACCTCCACCGGCTCTGGCTGAATCTCAAATACCACCTGGGATGTGAGACTTTGTCACCTCACCTCACCAGTGTGTCCTTTTCCTTCCCCACTTATTTCTTCTCTTTCCCATCTCTCTCCTTTTGCCTTGTGTTTACTAAGATCCTGGCTTAGCTGGCCAAGATTGTGTATTTTGCAACACTGCGGTGATCCTGTGACCAGAAACAGGCTGCCAAAAGCAGTGCCCTAAACAGCTGGTATAAGTTTGCCAGGTCTCAGAGTGGCTGTACTGTGCTTGTGTTTCTCCAGCAGCAAGGTTGCAAATGAGAGTCAACACCAGAGACAGAAGCTGCATTTTCGGTCTTTGCTGTTCTTTTCTCTCCACTTCTGTGGCCGTTTGTCTTGTTTTGTCTTCTAGGAACGGGATTAGACCCTAACAACTACAGCAACAACTACAGCTCCAGCCCCTCTCTATCAACGTCTTCTCTTTTCCCCGAAAGGCGAGTTATTTACTTTACTACCATCTAGGAGACTGTCAAAACGACTGGGAAGGGTGGTTCCTGCCAAGAACTCTCTCCAGTTAAAGGGAAAGGAAACAAGGGTTGTTGTTCAGATGAAAGCCTTACTTAAAACCTTACATTTCAAATGCATTAACTGTTTCTCCTTCTTTTCACTATCTTTAATAAAAGGATTTTTAATGGTGTGTTTGCCATGGCATGAGGCAGGCTGAGGGCTCTGTATACCAAATCCCAAAACTTGTTGAAGGCTGGTTCATATTGGACCCCTTTATTCCATCTAAATTAATACAGCAGCACCTCATGGGATCTGTCACCAATGTCGTTCCCATCTATGAGCTACTCGGTGGCCTGTGTGGACACCTGGAGATCTCTGTACAGTACCTGCCGGACAAGCATTCACATCACAGGTAGCCTTGCTGGGAGGGTCTCAATGGAATATGAAGACTGATCTTCCCTCTTATCCCTAGATATGGTGCCCTCCAAATCCAGATAGGAGAACCATGGCAGGCCAGCATAGGTGAGATGTGGCTAAATAGAGGATTTCCCTCTCCGGGAGCCGCAATCCATTGCCTTTCTCTACACAGTCTCCCATTTACTCAAAGCAATGCAAAATCCATCCCTAAATCCACGTTTCCTAATGACTTTAAAGAGGCTTCCTGTCTGGGCTCAGCCTGGGCACTTCAGCAATGCCTTGCTTGCTTTTGGTATCTGGAAAATAAATGAAACGACTGAGATAAAACAACATAAAACAGAGATAAAATGGTCAGAAAACTATTATGCACCCAGGCAAAACAACTGGAAACAAGTTCTCTGGTGTAATGGGAGCCCGGCCAGGTGGCTGACAAATTGCAATTAGCAGCATTACCTCATGCACAGGCAAACCCAACAAACATGATGAAGGATTGATTTATGGTGCAAGATTAAAAAAAAGGAGCAAAATATTTACAGCCTGACTGAGCAGCAGCTAAGGGATGAGACGAGGGGACCTACAACATTTGAGTACTTGGAGGGCGTTCACAGCAGGAAAGGAGAGGAAGTCTTGGTTGCAGTGCAAGGGGAAGCCAGTAGTGATGGGATGGAATTAAAATAAGGAGGATGTAGAATAAGGGCCACATCCTCAGCTGGTGTAAATCGGCATGGTTTGCTTGTCTTCAACGGAGCTCTGCTGAGTCATGCCGGCTGAGGATTTGACCATAAACATCCAGGCAAACTTCTTGACAGAAGGGAAGTGGTGGAAACCTCCTTACTTGCAAAAACTAGGTGTCTAAAGCACGAGAAAATGTACCAAATGAATGATCAAATGTTTGACAGTGTTCTGGAGATGGAAGGCCAGGCGGTCTGCAGTCAGGATAAATCAGCGTAATGCTACTGAGCTCAATGGGGCTATGCCGTTTTAGCTGCAGATCTGGTCCTGAAGGTGCTATGTAAGTGCTAAGTCATTTTACGGTACTGTTATTTGTTATGTAGCCAGGGAGCGATCCCACGCTGGCAAAAGCGCCTACTCCCTGGGCGCTCTGGGGCTCAAGCACCCACGGAAAAAGATAGGGGTTACTCAGCAACCAGGGGCCAGAGCTTGAGTGTGAAATATGAAGAGTTCTGGGTTGCTAACAGCTTCTGCCCTTGGGGCAGGGAGTTTGTTTATAAAGCAAGGCAGGGTGATTAAGATAACAAAAGGCTTGTCATTAAATTAAATTACGGAGTGCTAGATGATCCTGAAAGCATTGCCAGGAACTCCAGTTAAAAGATCGGAAACAAAGAGCAGGAATAAATGGTCCATTTTCAGAATGGAGAGAAGTAAATAGTGGAGTCCTCCAGGGGCTTGTGCTGGGATCAGTGCTGTTCAACATATTCATAAATATCTGCAAAAAGGGGGAAACAGTGAGGTAGCAACATCTGCAGACGATACAAAATTACTCAAGATAGTGAAGTCCCAAGCAGACCGCAAAGAGTTACAAAGGGATCTCACAAAACTGGGTGACTGGGCAACAAAGTGGTGGATGAAATTCAATGTTAAATGCAAAGTAATGCACATGGCAAAATATAATTCTATCTATACATACAAAATGATGGGGCCTAAATTAGTTGTTACTCATCAAGAATGAGATCTTGGAGTCATTTGCAGTACTCTGGAAGCACTATGCTTCCAGATTTCAGAGTAACAGCCGTGTTAGTCTGTATTCGCAAAAAGAAAAGGAGTACTTGTGGCACTTTAGAGACTAACCAATTTATTTGAGCATAAGCTTTCGTGAGCTACAGCTCACTTCATCGGATGCACACCGATGAAGTGAGCTGTAGCTCACGAAAGCGTATGCTCAAATAAATTGGTTAGTCTCTAAGGTGCCACAAGTCCTCCTTTTCTTTATGCTTCCAGAGTACTGCAAATTTATAAGAATCCTTCTCACTGTGCCTGTATCGTCCTGAACTGAGGAATGATCTTTAAATATTCATGGTAAATAGGCCCAATGGCCTGTGATGGGATGTTAGGTGGGGTGGGATCTGAGTTATCCAGGAAAGAATTTTCTGTAGTATCTGGCTGATGAATCTTGCCCATATGCTCAGGGTTTAGCTGATCGCCATATTTGGGGTCGGGAAGGAATTTTCCTCCAGGGCAGATTGGAAGAGGCCCTGGAGGTTTTTCGCCTTCCTCTGTAGCATGGGGCACAGGTCACTTGCTGGAGGATTCTCTGCTCCTTGAAGTCTTTAAACCACGATTTGAGGACTTCAATAGCTCAGACATAGGTGAGAGGTTTTTCGCAGGAGTGGGTGGGTGAAATTCTGTGGCCTGCGTTGTGCAGGAGGTCAGACTAGTTGATCATAATGGTCCCTTCTGACCTTAGTATCTATGAATCTATGCTCATTCTTCAGCTTCAGAAGAATTAAAAATGATTTCCAGTCATCAATGGGACAGACACAACTGAATAATATAGCTGTCCTTAACATCCACACCAGGGAACTAGATGTAAATAAGATTGCTGACAGTTTCATCCAGAAAGCTACAGTGAGACATAAGGTCTTTAAACTGGGACGTTAGTGATGTTAGCTTGTAGGTAATTGCCATTTTAATAATGATTAAATTGTTATGAACTATATAATTAAGTTACATAAAATCATAGAAGATTAGGGTTGGAAGAGACCTCAGAAGGTCATCTAGTCCAACCCCCCCACATGAATTACGATATATTAAAATCATTGCAAAGATAACACGTTTAATAACTAGAATATGAAAGAAGTGTATAAATATGCTGAAAATAGCCTCCCCCCCAAAACTGGCAGAGCTGCCCCCCTCCAAACACACACACACCCCTCTTCAAAAACACCCACCAGCAAAAGCAAAAGTCAGCGCCTATCCTTACTGCCATGGGGGAACAGTGGGGGACTTAGCAGGTTTTCTCCGTTGCTAATGTCTATGACTCAATTCTGTACATTAGAGATAAGATGAAAAAGCCCGAGGACAAATACAGCAGCTGCCTCCCAGAGGTGGATTTGTTTGTGTTCATGGATAAGTCACAGCACAGCACTTAGGAACAGCTGTGTCACATTGGCCACCTTGGTTTCCCCTGGTGAACCAACTGTGGGGGGAGGGATAGCTCAGTGGTTTGAGCATTGGCCTGCTAAACCCAGGGTTGTGAGTTCAATCCTTGAGGGGGCCATTTAGGGATCTGGGGCAAAAATTGGGGATTGGTCCTGCTTTGAGCAGGGGGTTGGACTAGATGACCTCCTGAGGTCCCTTCCAACCCTGATATTCTATGATTCTATGAGTCCTTACCTGGGTTCATGTTGGAGTCCATTGGGGTTATGGTCCTGGGTGACTTTGGTGCTCATGCAGACAATAGCTCTTTGGGGTAGACTGGGGATCTCTTGTAAATCATGACGGCTGTAGGCTTACCCAAGAGGCGTTCAGACTCAATGCAAAGAGGTGATCACGCTCTGGACTGGGCTTGGAAATTGAGGTGAGTCGAGGAGCAGGCTTTTGCTGTGGCCTGACTAGCCCTTCCTCCGGTTTGCAGTCAGGGCTCACTTCTACTTCTGCCAGAGCAGAGGACCCTCTTGCATCAGTCCACTTGTGGAAAATACGAGACCTCGTCAGCTTCTGATCTCTCTAAGGGAAAGCGCGGTACAGCCAGCTCGCCATTGTGTGGATGGTCTAGTAGGGCATCAATACGGCGGCACCTACACGTCCTCTCCCCACACTCTGTTCCCATACATCGCAGGGGTATGTAAATGGCCTGCAACGGGTGGAAGGCACAGAGTGGAGAGGGTAGTGTCTACTGAAGTCATCCCATTCTGGAGTTGACTGATTGTTGCACGATGCTTTTAAGAAATCTTCTCTGTGTATGTTATAAAGGTGAAGAGAACATCCTTCCCCCCAGGGCAGCGACTGTCTCCTGGCACCGCTCTGGGTGCAAGGCAACGGTGGATGCATTCCAAGCTTTCCTTCCATTTCCTGTGGTATTCCCCATTCTCTCTCTCTAACTGGGTATGACTGTGAGGTTCTGCTGGGACGAGCTTCTGGGTCCGTGGGACAGCCAGCACCTCTACATCACTACCTGACAGCCGTGATAGTCGTATGCGTTATCACATAGACCCTGGGGAGATAAACTTCGCAGGAAGTATTGCCTTGGAAGGCTAGACTAACAACTTCCTGCATGGCCCCTGATTGGTCCAGGCACCCTATTTAAACTCAGGAGACATTCCAAGAAGTGTCCATGCAAGAAGGTGGACTCCCCTCCCATCCCATGCCTCTCCGCTCGGACTCCTGACCTTGGCTCTGACTCCTGGTTCCTGGCTTTGGCCTTTGGTGCTGTTTCTGGCCTCTGACTGCCACTGCTCCAACTATTAGGCTGATTGCCAATGCTCTGACCATTAGGCCTGACTGTCCAAGCCCAGGTTGTGACAGCAACTTTCTGAAACAGAAGAAATATTTAAGTACTACTCCTCTACAAAGCAACAAGAATTTCCTGGAGAGATTTCAATCCATAAAGCTCTGTGCCTAATGGAATGACGCAGCACCATTCTTCCATTGGGATGATCCTTCTCTGGTTCTCTAAAATGTCTTGTATGGCTCACTGTTGGAGACATGGCCCCAGATTAGCTGCAAGATTGGTCTCTTCTAGAGTGGCGATTTCTATACCTTTGCCAAGTGAGCCAAGCAAAGAAAGAGTGATAAACACAGGCATGCCCTTAACAGAAGAACTCACTAAGGGATTAATACATTCAGAACAGGAGTTTTGCTGGAGGGAAAAAAATCTTTGAAACCTATTGTTGAAACCTAGGAAGTTTATGCTATCTCTGGGCAAAAAGGCTTTTAAAAATAGAAAGCAATTTCCAAAGACTTTTATGGCAAAGAGAACCAGAGGAAACAAATTCAGGTCAAGCACATATTGGGTGCTGGCTTTTCAACGAAAAAAAGAAGTTTATGAAAAAAGGCACACACACTGGCCCCAATCTTGAAGACTTTCCCTTGTTTTTAATCTGTCTCGCTAAGGTTCTTAGATACCACAGTGGTGGGCACAATAAGGATGCCAAGCAATGCACGGACACAAGCAGATCTCTTCTTGGGCTCCGATCCTGCAAGCCACCCTATTTCACTCATCTGTCTCTTATCACATTGCCTCCTTGGCCCTTCTGCTTGGCCAGCTTTGATTGCCCATTAGTGAGGCTGTGATGGGAGCTACAAAGCCGGCACTCTGGGCAGACACAGCACGCAGAGCTGCCTGGCCATGCTGCCCAGCAGCTGAGCAAGGGGGATGTTGCCGCTTCCGGGGAGCCTCCCAGGTAAGCGCTGCCCAGGGCCCGCCTCAGCCTGTCCTGTGCCCCAACCTCCTGCTCTCTCCCACCCCCAAACTCTGCTGCTGCTGCTGGGGTGGGGAGGGAGAGAGAAGGCATGGAGCAAGGTAGGGAGCCTGCTGGCACCACCAACCCCCATCCCCAGCACCAGCGGGGGTCCTGGGCTGCACGCTGCCACCCGCCCCCCCTCCCAGCAGTCGGGCTGCCCTCCCGCAGCACCTGCGGTGCCCCCGGGCAGCCCCCCACCAAGTTTTAGTCATGGGTATTTTTAGTAAAAGTCATGGACAGGTCATGGGCCATCAGTTTTTGTTTACTGCCCATGACCTGTCCATGACTTTTACTAATAATACTTGTGACTAAAACATAGCCTTCCCCATTAGTATATGTCTCCCGCAGCTTTCTTGGTGTTTTCTTCCACTCTGCCCTTTATATGGGGATCACACGTTCCTGGACTGATCCACAAAGCCACTCCTCATCTTCTCTTTCACATCCTTACTCCAGTATTAAAGAAATACGGCAGCATGAGCTGGCTCATTGGGAATGTGCATTTTTGCTTTGCCTTTGGAAAAATGGGTAAAAACGCTTAACAACTGAAATAATTTTGGCTCAATGTCCCTTGGATCTAGCTAGTTGTCTTCCTCCTTGGTGCATCCCTTGAGACACATTTTATCCTCCGTATTAGGTGGCTCCTCTGCTCATAACATGTTTGTTCACAATTTTTGTTAGAGGGGAGCTCTCTAATCTCATGTATATTTTACACCCAGATGTGAACTCTTTCCCTGGAATTCGTGTTCCGACAAGGAAGGCTTGATAACATATTACAACAACCGCCTGCACTAGCTCTGAAGGCAAGGCCTTCAAAGCATATTGTGCATAGGGACCGAGTCCGGTTGGCTTAGGATAGAACCTCCCTTCTGCTAACATTAACACCTCCTGCTCCTGATATTTATTTCCAGTTTCAGGCCTCTTGTATACAGAGCCCATCAATGAGATTATAACTGTAGCCAGTAGCATGGCCATGGGGATATTAACGAGGATCTAGATGCAGCCACTCGACTCATTTTTCATTGGAACGCCTCATGACTCCAGAGTGAAAGCTGAGTGTAGCCTTTGACTTCTAAGCCCTATTTTCTAGCCCTCTAGCTGTAGACTAGAGTAACCAAATTGATTTGTATCTACTTCTTAGATTCATAGATTCCAAAGCCGGAAGGGGCCGTCTAGTCTGACCTCCTGTGTAACACAGGCCAGAGAACTTCCCCAAGGTAATTCCTAGAGCAGATCTTTTGGAAAAACTTCAGTGCAGACACTCCAGTTACAGTAGGAACAAATGTTTCCAAATACAAGAGCAGGTGAGACCACACTTTGCTAAACAAAGAGCTACCTTGTCCCTTCCTGGCAGTCAAGCGCTTGTACAAAACAACATCAGGCAGGGAAGATTGCAGTCCCACTTCCTCTGGTCTGCGGAGGAGCATGCATTGTAGCTAAACTGGGTGTTTAGATCCAGGTGGCGCACCGCCTGGGAAATCCTCTCATCCTCATGGGTGGAGGCAAGATGGAGATGGGTCTGGGAGAAGGTTGCAGAGGCAGAAGAAGCAGCACAAAAAGGGAGACTCCAAATAGATCTATAGCTGAGTAAAAGACCTTTCCGGAAGAACCAGACTTTCACAGGTGTTGCCCATCAGGGACTTTCATGGGGCATTGTTGGAAACACATGAAGAACAAGCCAGATGATGGGGAAAAACCACTTCCATTCCAGATTAAACTGTCCAGAGCCAACAATCACATGCAGGTTCAAGAAGAATGCAGTACCAAGTTGGAAACAGAAGAGGGACCAATAATACCCAATGAAATTAAAGCCACCATCAGAGGCCTCAAACAGGGGAAAGCTCTTGGGGTTGACAGAATTGGAGGGAATGAAGGTGAAATTGTGACTGATAAACTCTGCAATGAAATGTGAGTGAAAGAATAAATGTCACAAGTCTGGAAAGGTGGTATTGTCGTGGCATTGCTAAAAAAGGGTGATCTTATTGTGCAGACTGGAGAGGTAGGGTGACCAGACAGCAAATGTGAAAAATCGGGACAGGGGGCGGGGGGTAATAGAAGCCTATATAAGAAAAAGACCCCAAAATCGGGCCTGTCCCTATAAAATCGGGACATCTGGTCATCCTATGGAGAGGTATTGTACTGCTATCAATCCCGGGCAATTACCCTCAACTAAAAAAACAACTACAACAACTTGTGCCTTCTTTCCAGTCTGAATTTGTCTAGCGTCAATGTCCAGCCATTAGATCTTGTTTTCCCTTTCTCTGCTGGATTGAAGATCCCCGGGTAGGTATTTATAAACTGTGATCAAGTCACCTTTTGCCTTCTGTCTGTTAAGCTAAATAGATTGAGCTTCTTAAGGTCTGGTCCACACTACAGACCTATATCAGTATAACTACATTGCTCAGGGGTGTGAAAAATCCACACCCCTGAGCGACCTCGTTACACTGACCTAGTTATACTGACCTAACCACCTGTGTGGACAGCGTTATGTCAGCAGGACAGCTTCTCCTGATGACATAGCTATCACCTCTTGGGGAAGTGGATTAACTACGCCTATGGGAGACCCCTCTCCTGTTGGCTTAGAGCGTCTTCATTAAAGCGCGACAACCGTGCAGGTGCTCTGATGCAGCGTTTTAAGTGTAGACGTCTATCACTGTCTTCTTAGTGTATGCGCAACGTGCCTCAGATGGCACATGACCAGGATTCATCACCGAATTTAATCCGCTGGTTGGATCATTAGCTTCCCCGCCCCGGGCTGGGTACAGATGGGGAATGCGACGTGAATGCTGATCCATGTCCCCCAGTCTATCACTGTAAGGCAGTCTTTCTAATCCTTTAATAGTTCTTATGGCTCTTCTCTGAACCCCCTTCAATTTATCAACATCCTTCTTGAATTGTGGACACTGGAAGTGGATGCAGGATTCCAGTCGCAGTTGTACCAGGGCCAAATACAGAGGAGATAAAGTCTCCTGACTCCTATTCGATATTCCTGTCTATAAATCCAAGGATCACATTAGCTCTTTCAGTCACAGAATCACGCTGGGAACTAGTATTCAGCTGATTATCCCCTGTGACTCCCACATCTCTTTCCGAGTCTGCCATCCTATAAGTATGATCCATATTCTTTCACCCTAGATGTATAACTTTACACTGTGCATATTAATATGGCCAATTGTCTGCTTGCGCCTAGCTTACCAAACGATCCAGATCACTCTGTGTCAGTGACTTGTCCTCTTCTTTATTCACCACTCCCTCAGGCCAGGTCTACACTACACACTTACTTCAGTATAAGTGGGTCACTCAGGGGTGTGAAAAATCCACACCCCGGAGCGATGTAGTTATCCTGACCATAACCCCCTGTATAGACAGCGCTATGCTGATGGGAGAGCTTTTCCTGCTGACATAACTATTGCCTCTTGGGGAGGTGGCATTATTAAGCTGACAGGGGAGCTCTCTCCTGTCACCTTAGAACGTCTTCACCAGACACGCTACATGGGCGCAGCTGCATCGGTGCAAGTTTGTAGTATAGACCTGCCTGCCCTAAGTCTTTGCGTTACTTGCAAGCTTTAGCAGTGATGAGTCTATGTTTTCCTCCAGGTCACTGATAACAATGTTAAATACTGTAGGACTAAGGACTGATCCCTGAGGGATTCCATTAGAAACATGTCTGCTCAGTGATGATTCCCCATTTATAATGACCTGCTGAGACCTGTCAGCCAGTTTTTAATCCGTTTAATATGTGCCATGTTAATTTTGTGGGAGACAAGGTGGGTGAGGTCATATCTTTTGTTGGGGAAAGAGACAAGCTTTTAAGCTTACCCAGAGCTCTTCTTCAGGCCTGGGAAGGGCACTCAGATTGTCACAGCTAAATAGAAGGTAGAACAGACAAAGAGTTAACACATGTTGCAAGAGACTATTCAAAGTGAAGTGGGCAATAAGCTCGGCAGTCCTAGGACAAAAGAAAGTTAATGGGTTATGGATTTTTGTAATGATGGACCATAAACCCAGTGTCTCTTTTCAGTCCAGGATTTTTGGTGACAAGCAGAGTTATGAATATGAGCTCCCAGGCTCCTCTTTTGATGGGGTTGTGCAGGTTTCCTTTAAGGATTTGACAGAACAAGGAGTAATGGTCTCAAGTTGCAGTGGGGGAGGTTTAGGTTGGATATTAGGAAAAACTTTTTCACTAGGAGGGTGATGAAGCACTGGAATGCGTTACCTAGGGAGATGGTGGAATCTCCTTCCTTTGAGGTTTTTAAGGTCAGGCTTACAAAGCCCTGGCTGGGATGATTTAGTTGGGGATTGGTCCTGCTTTGAGCAGGGGGTTGGACTAGATGACCTCCTGAGGTCCCTTCCAACCCTGATATTCTATGATTCTCTGACTAAGACGTCAGATAGTGAGTGATCATTTTGTGAAAAGTGTTCACCCATGGGTGATAGGGTGTTTGTGTCTTGTATCCTTTTTCTGTGTGAGTTCATTCAAGAGCATAGTGACTGTGGGTGAAACCAGACATAGTTGCTACTGTGTGCACTGGATGAGGTATGTGTGATAGGCATGTGTAGGACCCATGGATCTTGAAAGGTGTGTTGTGGGGGATATTGATCATCATAGCAGTGGAAATATGTCTGCAGGTTTTGTATCTGTTGTTATGACAGGATCTGATGCCACTTGAGTTGGTGTGTCCTGCTCTGTGGGGAGCCATCCTAGTACCTGTGGCTGTTTCCATGGTTTGGACAAAGTGTTCGTTTGTTCATATGTCAAGTGTTATGTGTGAGGATGAAATGGATGAGTTTGGTGATGTGTTTGGGGTGGAGATGTGAGTGTCTTGTAGATCTTTGAGGCGAGCAGTGATTCCGCCATTGTGCGAGTTGTTGGTGAATAGGGAGGTGACATCCCTGGTGGCCAGGATGGTGTTCTGAGGGAAGCTATTAGTGTTGCAGAGTTTCTCAAGGAAACTGGTTGTGTCCTGGAGGAAACTGTGTGGTGTGTGGTGTGAGTCCCGACAGGGCTGTCCCTACCCACACCCAAAGTGTGCTGCTCCAGCCCCTGCGCTGCCTCTTCCCCATGGCCCCCGCCCCTGCTCCGCTCCAGCCCTGCCTCTTCCCGCCCCTGCTCTGCCCCAGCTCCGCCCCCACTCCACCCCTTCCCCAAAGCCTCCGTCCCCACCCCCCCCTTCCCGCCCCAGCCCTGCCTCTTCCCGCCCCTGCTCTGCCCCAGCCCCTCCCCCACTCCCCTGAGGACTGAAGCAGGGCTGGTCCTGCACTCACCAGCAGTGGGAAGTGCAGCAATTTGGCCCCAGCTGCGCCTCCGGTGAGTGCGGGGGGCGCTTCCCCCCTGCCTCCCAAACCAGCCCCACCACCCTGCAGAGGCCTGGGGACCCACATCCCCCGCCCCACGCGGGGGCTGCAGGGGGCCCCGGAATAGCTAGGGGTGGCCCTGAGTCCTGATATTGTTGTTCAATAAAAGTGCTATGGCCAGATACAATGGGTCTGCCTTGTTTGTGTATCTTGGGAAGCATGTAGAAGCTCCCTGGGATGGGTTCCTGGGGGATGAGTTTGTGAAGTTTCTCTTGGAGTTATTTGGGGAAAGATTTGGTGACACCATATATATGACTAAATGCCAGAAACCCACCGATCTCCACGCTTACCTTCACAGATCTAGTAACATCCCCAAACACAGCAAGAAAGCTTTTCTCTAAAGCCAGGAACTTAGATATCTCAGAATGTGCTCCGAGGAGAAAGTCTGGGATAGACACGTTCCCATGCTTAAAACCACCTTCACCAAACAAGGACACTCCACCAGAAAAGTAGATTGTATCATGGAATGGGCCACCCGAATACTCTGTAAGAACGTGCTTCAATACAGGACAAAACCCCCTCTGACAGCACACCCCAATTGCTACCTACCACCCCACACTGGAACCCATACAGGTATCATTAAACAGTTACAACCCATACTCAATGGGGGTGACATCCTGGAAGAAATCTTTCCTGAATCCCCTCTTCTGGCCTTCAAACAACCTCTCAACCTTAAAGCCCTATTCAAAATGAAAATAGCCTTAATTTGGTTTAGTTTAATTCACTTAACTAAATCAAATTAGGCCACCTTCATTCTGAAACAGCATCCACACAGGGATTTAAAGCCGTTTAACTAATCTACTTCAAATTCACACCTTTAGTTAATTCAAATTAATTTTCCTGGCTATCCGCATGTAGACAAGACCAGATATTTGTTTTTAAACAGGCTGCTAGTATCTGGGCCTCAGCAGAATGGTGTTTCTTGGAAATTCATCTAATGAGAATTCTAATGGTGACCATTTAACAGGGGCAGCCTCTTCCTCTATTTATCCATCCATCCGTCCATCCATCAGCATAGTATCTGAGCACCGTTTCTAACATTTTCTCATATTAATATTATAATGATAATTTAATTCTTCCACCAACTTTCACACACTGTGTCAACACTCTTTAGGAAATGAATAATAGAGGCCGAAATCATCCCTTCTCATGGAAAAACCCATTGGAGGAGGCTCTAGGAAAGGAAATCTTTGTGAGGATCCTCCTCAGCAGTCAGTGGTATTGGGGCTTATATTGAGTTGTCCACATTCTGTCCAACCAACAGCTTGTCAGGAGCCCAAAGGTCATCACATAAATTACATGAAATGGAGAAGATTATAGATGGAGCAATACATGATGGGACTTGTAGTCTCCCCAGGCCCTATCCTCATATTAAAGATTACAGCAGCTGTGGGTTTAAGGACTTCAAGGGCTACATGTCTGGTCACCCCTCTTTCTAGCCCATCCACTGGATAGGGCACTAATAACTCCGGAGCAGGGCTGAGTCTGTCCACAGGGGCAGTAGTAACATGGCACATGCCAACCTGTGTGTACATTGCCCTCTGGGGCAAATGAAACTGCTCTTGCTCTTGAAAGATGTTTTCCTGGGGCCTTGTGCCAGTTGCATGTCTCTCTGTTCATACAGCGATCTGTCAAATGAGGCTGCAAAATCATCCCGCGTGTTTACTGCAGTGCTTGTCATCTAAAAATACCATCCAAATGGTGACAGCGGCGCCTTGCTGCAGCTCTCTGTTGACCGAGGAGATGGTGTCTGACATCTCAAAGTGCAGCACAGCAGTAAAAGTTCCTCGCAACTGGCCACATAGTTGACCCAGAGCATTTTTTAAAGACACTTTGTCCTAAACATTGGCCCTCTTCCAACATTGTACACCCTTTGGTAATAAGAGGAAGACTGGTCAGTTTCCCTGCATTTTTGGCAGGGTCCATATCACAAGCTTCGTTAATTCTATTTTCGGACGCCCTCTTGACCTAGGCACTGAATGGCTGTGGTGGATCCATAGGGATGCGGGTTTTTTTCAGTCTGCAGGCCACTGCATTGGGAATATTTGTTCCTCATTATGTCTTTGGTGCCAGCAATAAAGCTCTGTGGTGAGCAAGATGCCAAAGTAAAGTCAGTACCTACCCACAAAGGGAAAGACCCTCCCGGCCAAACCCACCATTAACCCTTCTGCTTGATCCTCATTTCGTTTTGCGGCCCATGAGGAAGGGGTTAAGCACCCATGGCTCACAGGCAGCTGCTTCAGAGGACAGGTAGCAAGCTGGGAATGGGCAACAGGGGATGGGTCACTTGATGATCACTTGTTCTGTTCATTCCCTCTGGGGCATCTGACATTGGCCACTGTTGGAAGACAGGATACTGGGCTAGATGGACCTTTGGTCTGACCCAGTATGGCCGTTCTTATGTTCTTAAGCTAGGCCCCCATTATCTCTAGGCCAATGGCTTGAATCCAGGGAAGCTCAGGAGAGTAGAAATCCTTGTCAGCTGTCTTGGTGGCCTATGTGAACTGAGCGTGTTGGTCTCAGCCTAGTGCTTAGGGCCTTTTCCAGCTCCCCTTGAAGTCAATGGGCATCTTCAATTGACCTCAAGGGGAGTTGGATTTGGCCTTAAAGCTGAGATTGCCTAAGGAAATGAGGTGTCCATCTCCCATTGGCTTTTAATGGCAATGGGGGCCTATTACGCCCCTTCCCCCCTTAGGCCCTTTTGAATAATCCCAGCCTGAGTGAACAAGTGCCTCCATCACAAAGCGCACCAGGACAGCTGGCGCTCATTGGTCTGAGAGGTGATCTGCTCTAGGATGCAGCTAAGTGGCATAGCGGTAGGTGGGGCCATACAGCGCGGCCTCCGTCATGACGGTACATGCAGAATCTGTGTTTTAACGGGATGGTGTGGGGGAGGGAGAGAGGCCCCCAGGGCTGTCCTCATGGCACCTTTCCCTGGCAATAACTCACGCTGCAAATTACATACATAAATAAAAATGAATCAAAACAGCTTTCTCTAACCCCGTGGCCAATTCTCAGGAGCGAAAATAGCTGCAATGGCCCTTGAGGGATAGACTATAAACCACAAAACCCAGAATCTAAACATAAATAAATAAACGACACTCTGTCAAAAGCAAGCAAAAGTGTAGCTGTCCCTGGAGCTTCAGAATGGCAGCAGATGACTCCCCTGGCTAGGTAAGTCTGCTTTGTTGAGCAAAGCTGGCGTGCTCTTCTGGGCAATGCTTCCTATGTTCAGTAAGATGCACTGTCCATCCCCTAGGCCAGGTATAGATTTATAGATTGTTCAGGCCAGAAGGGACCATTACGACCATCTCATCTGACCTCCCGCATAGCATGGGCCAGAGAACCTCACCCAGTGATTCCTGCCTCAAGCCTTTAAGCTCTATTTGAGCTAGAGCATATATAATTAAAAAGATCTCCCGTCCTGAGTGAGACTTCAAGTGATGGAGGATCCACCTGCTCCACAGGCAATTTGTTTCAGTTGGTTAATAACCCTCATTGTTAAAAATGTGTCTTATTTCTAGTTTGAATTTGTCTCGTTTCACTTTCCAGCTGCTGGATCATACGTGTTTTTCGGCTCAAGAGCTATCTATCAGAAATCTCTTCCCAAATACTAAGAAGTAGCCTTTTTAAACAGTAGTCTGTGATGAGACGAACTCAACAGAAACATGTAAACATCCCATATGAATAGCAGTGTGCTAAAGCAGGGGTGGGCAAAATTTTTGGCCCGAGGGCCACATCTGGGTGGGGAAATTGCATGCAGGGTCATGAATGTAGGGCTGGGGCAGGGGTTTGGGGTGCAGGAGGGGGTGGTGCGGGGGGGGGTGCGGGGTACGGCAGGGGCTCAGGGCAGGAAGTTGGGGGCTCAGGGCAGGGGGTTGGGGTGCAGGAGGGGTGTGGGGTATGGCAGGGGCTCAGGGCAGGGAGTTGGGGGCTCAGGGCAAGGGGTTGGGGTGCAGGAGGGATGCAGGGTATGGCAGGGGCTCAGGGCAGGGGGTTGAGGGCTGGGGTGCAGGAGGGGTGCAGGGTGCAGGAGGGGGCTCAGGGCAGGAGCTTGGGGTGTAGGGTGAAGAAGGGGTTCGGGGTGTGTGCTCCAGCCCAGCCCACTTACCTCGAGTGGCTCCGGGGTGGCACTGACTTCAGCAGGCTCTCGGGAATTGAGTGAGTTTTGTCTTGTTTTTACCATGTGCCTCAGGCGAGCCATACAACACATCCAGGTGCCAGACAGACATGCTATGTTCAAAGGACAGCCACGGGCCACCTGCCTTTGAGCCTCTGACTTCTCAGGTAATGGTATGTAACCTTCCACATGCATCAGGCAGAGGAAGTGTTGCACAAACTCTAAGGCAAGGCAAGGTGAAGGGCGTGTGTGAAAGCTGAGATGGGACATTTTACCCAGGCAAATTCTATGGTACAGAAAGATCATTAAGTACATGTGACAATGACAACTTCCTTTATTTTTTTCCCCAGGGCTCTGCAACATTACAAAGGGAATAAAAGGGTGTTCCCCTGCTCCTGTTGCATCTAAAATGTCACCCCAACAAGTGGGTACTAAATTGTAGGCAGAAAGTTAGAAGAAGCCCCTTAAAAAGGTCGAACCTTTTAGTCTTTTTCATCCCTAATGTCTGTGATTTTTGTACAGCTAAAGCAACATGAGATCCACTCAGACTGTGCTTTATCACTCGTGTTGTAAGGACCTATTTCCGTCTCCCTGGGACAGAGGCTCTCAGTAGAGCTGGTTGGAACACTTGGTCCCCCACTCCCTCCACACACAGAAGAATTCAACTTTTTGGCAAAATACTTTGCCCCAAATCCAAAATATTTCAATTGTAAAGTGCTGCTGTGGTGTCCCACAAGAGTTACAGTCTGGTTGCTCCCATGATTCCATTCTCCCCATGCTGAACTTCACCTCCCATAATGCACGACTACCATATGACGGCCCATGTGCACTGCCTCTCTTTACCACGAAGGGAGATCGTGATGCTTCATGGGAGATGTAGTCCAGCCAGGGAGCCAGATGCATAAAGCAGAACGGGAGCATGAGACACCCAAGGGACAAGTCCTGTGAAGCACTTCACAATGGAAATATTTCAGGTTTCGTACATTTTCAACTAAAAATTGAAAATTTCCAAGGAAAGCAGATATTTTTCGGAAAAAAATCATTACCCCTCCCCCCGCACAATTTTCCATCAAACAGCAGTTTCAATGGAAAAATTTTCAACCAGACCTAAATCTTAACATTTATGATACTAGGGTCCCCTTTTCCACACCAGAACCCCCACCCCATCCCAGGGCACACACTCCCTCCAGAACATGCCCTTCCCCATTCAGCAATGTGGGAAGAGCAAGGTTGTCATGACCCCTGACACTGTCTGTGATCCTCAGCCTGAGACTTCCTGGGTTTAGATCATTTCAGGAAGAAATGGCTTCTTTTCAAACTCCCATTGTATGTACCAGCTGGTCAAACTTTTATAATCTTTTTAGACCATTTATATGTGGGTGAAAAGACATGAATTTAAAATGTGTGCTTTATCACAACCGTCCCTCCCATATTTCAAAAATCATATCAAGCAACGATACTGCCCCTTAACAATAATACTGCACCTTTTATACAGCATTGTGCGTGTATTTGGTACAAACCAAAACTTGTGCATTCAGTTTTGTAGACTTTACATCAATCCAACGTACCTCGAATCACAGCACAGAAATACTTCGACTAATAAATACATTGAGGATGAAAAATAAAAATCTATACATAAAAAAAAATCCAGATGTTGCTAAAGGAAATGTACACTTATATACACACTGTAAACAATAGAAATGTAACCAAACTTCAGTCCAGCTTAATGGTGGATAAAACCTTCTGCCCTCTAGGAATGGAAGCTGGGAGGTTCTGTTGACTTAAGTGCCGCAGCCAGCCAGTCTTGGCATTAGTTCATTGAAGCAACAAAGTGTAACAATGCTAAAAGTGACCCCAGCAAGCCAGTATAACGAAGTGAGAGCCCTTGGACACCAGTGATGCACGTGCTTTATGAAATGGCCCAATGATTAATCACTTGGATGGTTTGGAGATGTTGGGACAGATCTTCACCTCGGGTACGTCAGCCTGGTTCCACTGAAGTCAATGGAGCTATGACATGGGCATCAGCTAAGTATCTGACCCATTTCCTCACCCTGGTAAAGGAAAACTGAATGAGGAAAGGTCTCCTCCAAAAGTTCTGCTCTTCGGAGGGCCCCTGCCGATTTCCTTTGGTGACGGGATCACAGGGCAATGCACTGGCTATAGACACCCAGATCACAAGCGTTCTAGCTAGATGTCCCCCTCTCCCAGCAAACTGGGTACATTAGTGGGGGGAACCCAGGCCTAAACTGAAAAAAGTTCTTCTGGTGGATGCTTTGTAATGGCCAATCATTGTCTGATAGGACACAGTTCAGGATTTCAGATCACCACGAAAGGAAGGAACCCTGTGCTGGTGGATTGTGGTTGGTGGTGGTGGTGGTGGTGGTGGTTGGGGGGGGGGGGGAGGGGTTGAGGACACTCCAATGGAGCTCCAGGGGTTGCAGGAAGATGGAGAGAGAGGGCAGGTGGTAAAGCAAAGCAAGGGTCCACTTTGCAAGGAAGCCACTTGCCTCTGGAAGATCACAAGATCTGCAGGGTTCTAGCTATCTAGGTATTTATATGGCCCCCATCACCACAGTTAGGATCTGAGTGCTTTGGAGGGCGGGGAGGGGCAGGAGCTGAGCCAGCTGCACCTTGTGTTTGGCTCTTTACGTGGGTGTGGGGGGAGGGGAGCAGAAACAAATTCTGTCTCCTTGACAGAAAGAGAGAAAACCCATGTGAATTTCAGCTGGTGGAGTCATTGTTCCCCTAGAGGAGGGAGAATGGGGCCCCTGTTATGCACAGCATGAAAAGGAACCAGGGCAGAGGGTTTTTTGTGGAGGGATATTTTGTGCAGGAGAAGGTTAGGCCAAAGCCATATGCTCCTTTTAATCCAAGAGCCTAACAACACTTTCCTCTGATCTTAGTGCAAGGGGGTGGGAGCGGGTGTCCTTGAGATTTACCAACTGATTTTTACAGTGCTGTTTAAAAAACAACAACACTTCCTCCAAATTTGAACACCTCCCATGTTAGGATACAGAGGTTTTTGATTCAGGCCCAGCTTAAGATTTTCAAACTGCATTCACAGCTAAATGTTGCAGCTCAGGTCCAGCTCTAGTTTGGATAATGATGATCAGCTCTCATGCTTCAGGGCATAAGTCCCTGCAGGGGTCAGGAAGGAACTTTTTTCTGATGGACATTGTTGCACAGTTGGGTACATGCATTAAGGGTTATTTTCTCCTTCCTTTTCAACATCAGCTATTGGCCACGACATGGAGACCAGACTGCATGAACCATGGCAAATGGCATCTTATGCTAATTAAATATTCCATGGGTTTTTTACTGAATGTGAATTTGATACATGTGACCTCTGCAATAATTCAATTACATATTGGTTCATTAACTTGTAAATATAGGATTTACAGATTATATCATATGGACTTCTATAGTTTATTGGGTAAAATATCTACTTTCTGACGTGTACTTTCTGTGCTGGGTTTTATTTTTCTTTGACTGGATTTGTGATAACCCTTCCTCAGGAGCCATTATGATCAATTATGTAAATAAATATGCATTTTCAAAATGAGTGCTTGTACCAAAATATACGTCATTCCACATTGCAATTATATCAGTCACAGGAAAATGTCATTTATAAAGTGTTTATCAAAGTCATTATCCAATCAGGTAAAAAAACTGCATCTTTCCAAATTCCCACATGAGTGTTTTTTCACTCCTTATAATAATTATTTATATGAGCCAAGATATTGGTTCCCTTGTTAGACTGGGATGGTCTCTAAAGCCATTTTAGACTCGAACTATCTATAGGAAACACTCCAGCCCATATTCTGACCCACTGATCTCATGCCTGTCAATAGCAATGGGAGCTTTGTGTGAAGAGATGAAGGCTAGCTTATGACCCTGATTCTGTTCTGGTATCCCTCTGACGTAATTCCACTGAACTCACTGGAGTGACTCTAGATTTACACCAGTGTAATCAAGATCTAAATCAGACTCCTAGCAGGTGTAAATCAGCACAGCACCAATGGACTCCAGCTTCAATGAAGTGATGTTGATTCGCACCAGCACAGGATCCGGCTTTCCTTTTTTTAGAAATGCTTATTTTCTATTTATCTCAAATTGTCGGACAAAATCCCTCAAATAAGTTACATTTTTCTGTCATCAGTATTTAACCAATGCTAAGGTTTGGGCTCCAGACTGACTAGGAAGATAGAACTGAATCACCTGAACATGGGCAGCTATAGGTTATGATGTCCCAGCTTGTCTTGAAGCGTGTTGTAGCTTCCATATGTGCTTAGTTAATACCCACGCTGATCTCGAATGCAACCAGAATCAGTTGACAGAAGGGCAGAATTTTGCAAGACCCCATAAAAGTATTGCACAGCAGCCAGTGTTGGAATCCTTTCCTCGGATGGATTCAGCCTCTCTGCACAAAACTAAGCCATCCCTGGTAGGGGGAACTTGTATCCCTGGTTTAAACAAAGAACAAAAATGCTGCCTAAATCCACTAGGCTACAGCAAGTAGCAGGTATTATTAAACAGCATTATAGTGAATGCGCCCCACATAATTCTACTTTATGCTCTATGTGTCTCCAGATGTCTTAATTCAAACACCGGGACAGCTGCAATTAACACAACAAAGGAGATGTGGTGGGGTTTGTTTGCTTGTTTAAGCCTAGTTTTATCTCCTCTGTTCCCCTGCAGCCCTGAATAGAACCCGGAGGGAGAATCGGTGAAACACCCAACAATTAGGCATTGCTTTGCTGAATGCTTTCAAGTGATCAGAGGTTATACATTCAGGTATATGAAATCATAAAAATGAAACAGAAGAAGCTAATTTAAAAGGTCAGGCAGAAGTGTTAGCAACAGCCTCAGCAACTTGGGAGGAATATTTGATAAAATGCTTGCCAGGAACAGCTAGACAGCCCTGGAAAATCTTCAGTTTATGAGAAAATATCTGTGATTTGGGAAATGACAGTATGTTGGTGTATATATATGTGTGTGTGTATCTGTATGCAGCATATAAATCTACACACACATATACACAGGGATGGATGTATTCTCATCTCACTGAATGGGAAGTTACCCGCATAAATCCATTAATATTATATGAAATTCCCATTTAAGATCAAATTTCCATCCTGCCCATAACTAGGCCTCCATTTTGGTGGGTGCAGTTAACATCACTTGTACAACTCACAGCCTGATTGCACCTGGAGGTCAGGTATTTAGATGGTTAAATGTCCGCAGATTACCACGGCTACAAACGTGGGCCCATGATTATAAGCACCTTTTGTCCCCAGTGGGCTTTCTTTCCCCTGCAGTCAGCAGATCTGGAATAGCTACCTGTTTCCATACAGCACCTTACCTGTCCAATGGATTAGTTCTATTTTCAGTGCAGATCTCCCCTTAATATCAATGGAATACATGCCCATATGTCTGGAGTAAGGGGACAAGGGCAGGGTGAATGGACTCTTCTCCTTCCAGAGCTCCTGACAAGCCACCTGCTCTGGGCTAGATTCCAGCACCAGTGACCACACACTGCTCTGGCTTTGCCTACCTGGCGCTGTCTCACAGTGCTATGGGCCCAACAGTGCCTTTAAGCTGCAAGCTCCTCGGCTTGGGGGCTCCCACCTTTGCATGGCTGTACTGTCCCAGGCATGGCTACACAATGCTTAGAAGGGCCTGCTCCTACTCATCGGAAGTCTTTCCACTAACTTTAGTGGCCGTGGGATTGGGCTCCAAACAATTAGCAGTAAATAAACAATAACTGCAAATTGAACAGTGCCCATCAACTGCAGTGGGAATTTGGAGGGGGCAGGGTTGGGCCCTGTGTCATGCTTTGTATGTTAACCATTTTCAGGCACTGTTCTTATACCGCTAAAGGGCTATTTGGTTATTCTCAGCTCACCCTTTATTTACGGTCACTGCAGGGCTCCTACAAACCCAAAAAGAAATACGCTTTTCCCACTGAGAAGGCCCAACTGGGTTCCCCTTGGGAATTTTGGCAGGATTGGGCCGACTGGGATTCCTGAGCGCTATTTGGCAAGCCTCTTCGCAATCTCTGAACACACACTGTAACGAACCAGACATGGTTCACAGCGAGTGCACCATTGGCCAGTGCTGCTTGATATTGTTGGCTTCCTGCAGGGAATAGTTTGACACACACCAGACTTGCTTGTGCAATAATTCATTTCGTTCAATGTCAGCTTGACAAGGGTATTGCAGAGTTCAGCTACGACCCACTCCATACACTGCATCTCGGTATCCAATATATTAGTCTTTCTTTCTTTCTTTCTTTCTTTCTTTCTTTCTTTCTTTCTTTCTACACTTTGTATATTGAGTTTCCATATAAAAACAAAGAGCAAGGAGGACAAAACATAACACCCGGTTTTTCTGTGAGCCTGGCAGCTGGGTTTCTCTTCTTGCAAAAGCTTAGTCAGAGAGGCTGGATAAACATACACCAGGCCCCAGTAATGAAAGCCATGTTAGTCTTAATGGGCCAAATTTGCCCCAGGTGGGACTGCACTGACCTGGGTGGGATTACACCTGGGATGAATTTGACAGCATGTCTCCACTATGGAGCGTGGTTTCCTATATTTTTATTTGCACCAGAGAATGGACCTGAGATAAGACTTTTAGACTCAGACCTGCACTCTGCCCAAGTCCCCAGGGCATTTGAATTCAGGGATTGTGGGCCGAGCCTATTTCTAAACTTAACGTAGGTTCTTTGTGGAGCCTCCTGGACTCATCAGTGGCCCAAAAATGCAACAAAATAGTCACATGAAATACGCAGCTCGGTGGAGTGTGACCTACTAATTGACTGAGTGCAAATATACAACAAAGCATAACACAGCACACTGTGCCTGGTCATACTAGGTTGGTGCTACCGATGGTGCCCTTTTTTGGGGGTGGGGGGCACACATCTTCTTTCTCCACATAGTCTAGGGCACTGGAGACCACTACATCCTCTCGGATGAGGGCTCACTCTGGATCTGTGCATGGTGGGGAAAAAAATGATTGCTACCCTTTTTGGCCCCAGCAAGAGCAAACAAAACCGACAATTACTGAGGGCCACTGAACGGTTCAGCTTGGGTAGCTCCGCCGTCTCGGCAAGGAATTGTGTCAGAACGGCCAAGAGCGATGACGATCATCGTGGACTGACTCAGCTCAAGAACCTGGCGCATTACAAGGGGGAACTCCAACCTCTATGGAGAGATGTTTGACTTTAGCTCTGACACCCTAACCTCAGAGATGGGCCTACATGGAAACATCCATCCCAAGCTATGGGGAAGTTTGAGTCTTGAGCTGAACTTTGCTGCCACCGTTTCTCTCTTATTGTTTGAGAGGGAGAGCGAGAGGAAGAGGTGGGGGCTGAAGAGCCAGACACGTCCAATATCCAAAAGCACTCCTGGCAGTGTTTCCTCGCTGCTGACACAGAGCAACATGGGCTCGCGCTGGTGCTGGCAGTGGGTGCTGTGTAAGGCTCAGGGTACTTTTCAAACTCAAAGTAAAATGAGAAGTGTATCTCAGATTTGGATTAGAAACAAGACCCGCGCTTCCCTTTGCTTCAGCGTGTAAGGGAGGATGACTGTTCAGCCATAAACCCATCTTACGCATATGTAGTAACCTGTGGCCAGATATACCTGTGGCGGGGGAAGCATAGCTCAGTGGTTTGAGCACTGGCCTGCTAAGCCCAGGGTTGTGAGTTCAATCCTTGAGGGGGCCATTTAGGGATCTGGGGTGAAAATTGGGGATTGGCCCTGCTTTGAGCAGGGGGTTGGACTAGATGACCTCCTGAGGTCCCTTCCAACCCTGATATTCTATGATTCTATGATCAGAGACCCCCACAGTCGACAGCAGGAATCAAACCCTGGGACGGTCACCAGAAGCCCTTACCCTTAAGCAAATGGAACAGCTCTGTCACTAAGCAGCAGCTGAATCCTTGCTGGCAACAGCCTCTGGAAGGAGCCGTGGTCACGTGCACTATGACAGGAGAATTACACCCAGCTTTGGTGTCTTCATGGTGTTGACCTTTCTATTTTTTTGGGAATCGTGAAGGATGCATTCTAGTTTCCACTGAATTGCACAGCAGCTATGAGACACCATCACCCGACCAGAAAAACCAGATCGTTTTCCTAGACCCCACAGTCCCTCTGCTTCCTTCACTTGGCAATACAGCGGATAAGACTCTGGTATTGCATTAGAGCATTAGTATTTCCCTTATACTAAGCCCTTAGCACCCTGTAACCTTAGTGGGCGGTGATCACAGAACCTTCCGGTGGCTCATTTGACACCTGATCGCTTTTTCCAGTCTGCCTGACAAACACATCGATTGCATCCCATTTTCGTCCCCTCCAACCACATATAATGCACATTTTAAAACAAACAAATAGTTGTCCCGGGGCTTTAAATATCCGTTTCTCTGAGCCCGCAGCAGTCTGGTAAATCGTACACTTGGTAGTCAATAGCCTCCGTGAAGTCATTAGGGATCCCTATAGAAACGGACTCCACCTCCATTTTGTAAGCTGCGGTCATGCCCCCTTTGCAGGAGCCACCCCTTATTTTGTTGGAGAGGCTGTTCATCTTTTCTTTCAGCTGGGTGGAGGATGGTTTTTGGAAAGCGGTGACCATTTTCCACCCTTTGAAGCTTAGCGTTCGCCTCTTAGGGGTTCTTTCCTGGGGGGTGGAGTTCAATATGAAAGAGCTGTTGAGGGCGGTGATTCTGGGCCCCACGTCCCTGTCGGAATCCCGCTCCGAGCTGCTCATGGAAGTGGCACGCCAGTGGTTGTCATAGACCCTCCAGATGGGCCGCCGGCGCCGGGGGCCCTGGCACTTGAGAAGCCGGATGAAAGCTCTCCTGAACTCTTTGCTGGAGCAGGGGTAGATGATGGGGTTCACGCAGCTGTTGAAGTACCCCAGCCAGAAGATGATCTTGAAGACCATGTCGGAGGGCTTCAGGGAAGGAAAGAAGGAACCTTGGAGGAAATTGGGACAAACACGGTTAGAGGGAGGCCACGGGGACCTTGAACGGCAGCTCAGAATATAAAACTCTGCAAGGAAGGGCGAAACTGATTGTAACCCTGCATAAAATCAACATGCGCCGTAGACCAAGATTTGAGGGTCTCACTCTCTGTGTCAATGCCCCAGGTTGAGCAGCGCCATTTTGCTCAGTGAGGTACCGCTCAGCAGAAGCAAGGCTGGCAGGCCTGGCCCCTAGGGGCTCGTAACAGTGCAGTCAGACTGTGCAGGAGATGGGAACGACAGTACCCCCGGCCCAGTGGGACAGCCTCAGGGATGAAACATTTCCCCTATGCTGAGTGCCTTCATCAGCACTGCACTGGTGAAGCTATTTCTCTTACCATCCCCCCACATGCCTGCCCAGCGCCCATCCTGGCTGCTTGGGCTGGGCTCTGGGGACAGCACTGGGGCCTAAACCATTTCCCACGATTCACAGAGAGACAGGCTTAGAAGCCACGATCCAGACCACAAGGCAACGTTTCCTTTCCTACCTGTAAAGGTATAAAGCCAGCTTCTCATCTGGTGCAAATCAGTACAGTGCAAGTGAAGTCAATGCAGCCATGCCCATTTGTACCAGGGGAGGATCTGGCCCCTGTGATACCATCTTTGAGTGAACTAGGTGTTTCAGGAAAGTACCTGGTTGACAGGCCTGGAATCCAAGTCTTCTAAACGCAACAGATATGGCAGCACCTCAGACCACCTGCTTCCTTGATGCCCTCACAGGAAAGAGCCTCCAAAACCCGGCCCAGCTGGAGGTTCCCAGACAGTGGGGTGGGTGGGTTGTGATGAAGGTTTCTATGATAGACACATGTTTACTTGGCAGCAAGCTGAGACCTTCAACCCAGCCCAAGCAGGCCACTGGACAGCTGCTTTTTGCTCAATGCCGGCACGGGCTGGCACAGGTCTCCTGGGGCTGATCTACCAATCCCCTGAGCCATCCAGTTCCTCACTGCAGAGTCTTTATCTGCATGTCTTTGAGGATATCACTCATTTGACCCTGGACCCTGATGTGCAGGTTAACCACGTTAACTACTGAGCTCTTGTGATCAATGAGAAAAAGGATGCAGGGCTCAGGATGAATCTTGCAGCACCAGGCTGCTGCGGCGGTGAGTGTGGTGTATGAACCCAGACAGACAGACAGCACAGCTGTGTGTGACATTGACGGTTTCCCCAATGCTAGCGCCAGACAAAGAACTAGTCCCCAAGGGACCGCTGATGTCAGTCACTGACAAACACTGCAGTGTGCTTGCAAACTATAGAGGAGAGCAATTGAACAAGCGAGACTGAGGTGCTTGTGGAAGCCACAGAGAAACGAGTGCTGTCAGTTATCAACATGAAGGCAGTTCCTGTTTCAAGGCAGAGGAAACACTAATAAATTCTGAGTGAAGACAGTAATCTGTACCCAGGGTGCATGTACAGGATCTCGCTGACTTTTATGGAGAGCTCTGTCCCGAGCTGCCGCTCCTCTCCTGTTTGGAGAGCGGAGGCATGTGGCCAGTTTATACAATCCTCAAGGTCCTTGCAGCTTGGATTCTAGCTAGGGAGAATGGAAAAAATAGTGTAGTGAACTATAAATGTGTGTATATGGCAAGGAAGTGGGGGAGGTGTGGTGGGGAGCGGGGGACTCCGGGGTTATTATAGCCGTAGATCTGCTACTGACTCATGAGGCCATTTGGGCACCAGATGACCCATCTGGCTAGTGATGTAAACCTACCTCACAGGGGTTTGATGAGGCTTAGTTCAGTAGTGTGTCTAAAGTGCTTTGGGATCCTGAGCTGAATAGTGCTTTACTAGTGCACACTTTTTATTACTGCTTAAGAAACCTAAAGAAAGATGTAACTAAGTGTCTCGTTCAACTGTACATAGTCAAAGCATGCACGTACGCCAAGACCCTTTTTAACTCCCAGGAGAGATTTACAAGAGATGGTGTATTGGGATAATAATTTTGTCCTTCTGTGGGGAGCAGCAGAACCCTACCCATAACTCAAGGAGCCAGGGATACATAACTAAATTAGAGTTGCCTTCAAAATGCGTAGCAGTTCTGTAAACCAAAGAATGGACTGAAAAAGAAGAGGCAGCCCCTACCAGCTTGGACGTTTATCAGGGTCTGATATTCAAGGTCATATACATTTTAGAGAATGAAATCTTTTCTATAGAACTTTGAAACCGCCCTGTAGAGCTGAATAGGGAAGAACCTGAAGTGTCGGGTTTCAAAAGTCCACAGAGAGGTAGGTTGTCGCTCTGTTCAATTCTATAGAACTTTTCTGTAATAGGCAGGTGCCAAATGCGACCATTAACCAGGCTATGAGCGGCATTGCATCCTGCACAACCAAAAGTTATCTTCTGTCTCTGCCCCCCATCACAGGCTGCTGGCTCCCCATTCTGTTGTGGCATCCCAGCATGCACCACACTGGGACATCACTGCTTTTGCATGGAGTTGGCTGTGTGATTAAGTCATTCCCATGATTACCAAGCCCAAAATTTCAAAAATCATGACTCAGGTCCACAAAATCATGAGATTTAAAAAATAAATAAATGTGGGGTTCTTTTCATTTACAATCTGGCCCTGGAGCCTGTAGGGTTCCCTTTTTCAAACTTGTCTCCCCAACCTCGAGGGCTAGAAACATACTTTTTATTTTAAACGAAAGCTGAGATTCTCACATAATCACATGACTCCAGAAGCTGGGACTTAAAGAAAAAAGTGAATAGCATGAGCCCTGGGAACACTGTTTTACTGCTAATTTATACCTTGGATGTGTGTGTCCCCTTCTGGGATAGGAAAAGGAACTGGGGCACAAAGTTACCCTCTAATTATGTCTTCTTTACTTTGCCCATTTTAACAAATGGCTGCTTTTATAGATATCGTGGGCCAGCTCTTGACAGGGATGTACATTGGCTTCTACCCATGTACAGCCTGTATGATGGCCCTTGAGTGGAGAGTCCACCAAGAGAAGAATGCAATGGCACAGAACAGCCACAATTTCCCTCCCACTGCAGGGACCAAATGAGGGAGTCCAGCCCAGCCTGAAAAGCCTTAGGCACTGGCTCAGGAGCGGGCAGGACAAGAAGATATGCCGACTCAGCACATGGCAGCGGCAGCCTTGCACAGCACAAACTCTGAGAGAGGGTGAGTGGTGGGATTACAGACCAGGGGTGCAGTCTAAGGGCCAGCATAATTCAGAGAGATGTAATTCCCTGCAACAGCTGCTGTGATTCTAGGCTTCCATCTTCATAGCACCACTATTGTCTTTTGAACTGGATATTAATTAAACTTATTGGAGTGCTTTTTGGACCTGGAAGCAGAGTGTTCTAATTGATAAGGCACTGGTCCTGGCTTCTATTCTCAGCTCTTGCACTGTCCTTGTGCAACTCAGTTCACCTTTCTGTGCCTCTGTTTCCCCATCTGTCGAAGGGGCAATATGGTACGGACCTTTCTTTGCAGAGTGTTTGGAGATTTGCAGCTATAAAATTGCAACTTAAGCGCTGACTGTTATTCACTCTTGAGCCTTTAAAAAAAATTTCAAACAAAATATAACCTCTCAAATCTTCCCAGTTATTTTTTTGCTTGCTCTTTGCTTTATTAACTTTAGAAGAAACACACAAGCAAAAATACAATGCAGTGAGCAAGAGGCTTAAGGATGGGATTGTCACAAGTGCCAAAGGGATTTAGGAACATGAGTCCCAGTGACTTTCAATCCCAATTCAGGTAGGCACTTGTGACAACCCCTCTCTGAATTAATGTTATTAAATCAACCAGGAATTTAAAATTAATGAATTTAACATACCATAATAATTAATTTAGCATGATTAAATTAAACGTTATTCCACCGTCACTGCAAAGGAATGCAAACAGATCATTGCTTTGTGCTTTCCACCTTTGTTTTTCTTGACACAAAAGGCCAGGACGTCCCATCATAGCCAGCAGGTGTCACTGTTGCACCTGCAGAGTCTGCTGCTTATTATTACACAGAAAAGCCTGAAATAACTTTCTGACTCAGCCTTAACTGCTTTTAATTTTAGCTCTGGGTGACAAATCACGACACTGTGTGACTGAGGGTTAATTTGTATTTTAGTAAATATCATTAGCGCTGGGTATCATTATTATTTTATCTGCACACATAACCCTGGTGTCAAAACAGTCGAAAGGGTGTTGATAGTCTGGCATGAAGCCACAATGATCCAGAAATTCAGCGTTAAGGAGAAAACCTTCCATGGTCCAGTGAGAAGCTTCCAAAATCAGCTGATAGACGAAAATATACTCTATAAAACCCAGGGCCCTAATTCAGCAAAGTACTTGAGCACATGCTTAACTTTAAGCGTGTGCTTAAATCCATCCCTGTTCTGCACAGACCTTAAGTGCATGCTGAAACTATAAGCATGTGCTTAGGTCCTATTGAAGCCCAGGGGAGTTAGGCACATGTTTAAGTGATGTCATAGGGAAGGCTGGACTTAAGCATGTTCTTAAAGTTAAGTATGTGCATAAGACCCCATTCAGGAAAGCACTCAAGCCATGTGTTTAAATTTAAGTTCCCCTCAGTGGGAGTTAAGCATGTGCTTAAAGTTAATTGTATGCTTAAGCAATAGCCTGAATAGTGAGGCTTTCAACTGGGACCAAAACCCCGTGCTGAATCAGGGCTAAGTGAAGATTTACAGCAGCTAACTCTGAACGTTTAGGCTTTTGTTGATCTTTGAAACAGGCAACGCTATTGTCAATAGAGATGTGCAACACCAAAACCACTTGAGCTATGATTAAGTGGCTGGGTTTTACCTGTGTACAATGATTAGTGATACTGTGGCACATAGGGGCCTTAGTCAAGCCCAGCACCCCACTGTTCGAAGTGCTGTACAAACACCAAACAAAAAAGAGCGTACAATGTAAATATCAGACAAGAGGCATCTGCTGGATACAGACTGATGGGGGAGTACAAGGAAACAGACACAACGCTGGTCAGCAGGACAGGCCGCTGGTGTGCCAAAGCCACCGCCTAATTGTTGTCAAGTGTTTTTGTAGGTATCCTGGCAAAGGAGCATTTTAAGGAGGAATGGAAAGGGGCACAATGAAGTAGCTTTGTGGGTGTTTCTGGGGCATGCCCCCCAAGGATGAGGGGCAGCCTCAGAGAAAGCAAGAAGGCGCTGGTTTGAAAATGTGACAAGTGGGTGCTGTAGGCTGGCATCACGGGCCAATCGGAGTGGGAAGTTGACATCTCAGTAGTGAATGTGAGCGGATTGTGACGGGCCTTGAAAGTGAAGAAAAACAGCTTATGTTGGGTATGACCAGAAGGGGGAGCCAGTGGAGGCATGCAAAGAGAGAGGTGCCCTGGTGAAAGTGACAAGCTGGGAAAAGGATCTTTGCAGCTGTTTTCTGAAGGGATGAGAGTGGGGCAAGACTGCATTTGTCAAGGCCAGAGAGAAGGACGTTGCAGCGATCGAGACATGAGATGATGAGAGCCTGGAACAAAGTTTTAGCTGTGCAGATGGATAGGAAAGGCCATGTCATAGACATAGGCCGCAGAGCCGGGGACACCACCTGGACCATGGTCCAACTACTACCTTTTGGCCGTGCCAAAACTGAGTGGCTGGATATGAGTCAACAGTATACTCTTGTTATCAAGAAGGCCAATGGCATTTTGGGATGTATAAGTAGGGGCATTGCCAGCAGATCGATCGTTCACCTCTATTCGACATTGGTGAGGCCTCATCTGGAGTACTGTGTCCAGTTTTGGGCCCCACACTACAAGAAGGATGTGGAAAAATTGGAAAATGTCCAGCGGAGGGCAACAAAAATGATTAGGGGACTGGAACACATGACTTATGAGGAGAGGCTGAGGTAACTGGGATTGTTTAGTCTGCAGAAGAGAAGAATGAGGGGGGATTTGATAGCTGCTTTCAACTACCTGAGAGGGGGTTCCAAAGAGGATGGATCTAGACTGTTCTCAGTGATAGCAGATGACAGAACAAGGAGTAATGGTCTCAAGTTGCAGTGAGGGAGGTTTAGGTTGGATATTAGGAAAAACTTTTTCACTAGGAGGGTGGTGAAGCACTGGAATGCGTTACCTAGGGAGGTGGTGGAATCTCCTTCCTTTGAGGTGTTTAAGGTCAGGCTTGACAAAGCCCTGGCTGGGATGATTTAGTTGGGGATTGGTCCTGCTTTGAGCAGGGGGTTGGACTAGATGACCTCCTGAGGTCCCTTCCAACCCTGATATTCTATGATTCTATGACCCTATGTGCCCGGTTGCAACACCACTCACTCAAATTTGGCCAAGCAGCAACTCACTCTGATCTGGCCCAGCCACCTGCCCCTCCATCACGAACTTCCTGACCCATGAGTCCCTGCACCCACCCCTACTAAGTCTGAGTGGCATTGCAATGTGGCATGCCGGGTTGCAATGATACTCACTCAGATTTGGAGGGGGTGGGTGTAGGGGCTCATGGGCCGGGGGACAGGCTGGTAGTGGTGGTGGGGCACCTGAGAGGGGAAGAGGGGGTCAGGAGGCAAGAGGAGAAATCTGTGTTTCCTCCCCTACACTTTAACTGGGGCTCAGCGGCCCTGTTAGACATGTTACACAGACAGACTCTGCAAGATGCTTGGATGTGAGGTCCTAGAGAGAGGCCCGAGTTGAAGATCATGCCCAGGTTAGAGTCCTGAGTAAGAGGGAGGACTGTGGTGTTCTCCACATTGACTGAGGAAGAGGTAGTAGTAAGGGTTTAGGGAGAAGATTAAGAAGATTAAGAGCTCTGTTTTAGCCATGTTGAGCTTGAGCTGGTGGCTCTGAGATGTCAGAAAGACAGGCCAAGATTGTAGTTTGGACAGAAGGAGACAGGTCTGGAGTAGTGAGGTAGATCGATCAGTCATGGTAGCTGTATTTGTGCTTCTGGATGAGATTACCCAGAGAGGAGGTGTCGAGGGAGAAGAGAAGGGGATCAAGGATGGAGCCCCAGGGAACCCTCACAGGAAGCTGGAGGGGGAATGAGGAGGATCCTTTGAAGGGCTCATGGAGAGCACGATTAGAGGTAGGAGGAGAGCACAGAGTCACCGAAGCCCAGGGAAGACAAGGTCTCAAGAAGAAGAGCATGTTCGATGGTGGAGAAGGGGGCTGGCAGGTGAAGGAGGAGGAGGGTGGAGTATTGGTTCTGAGCTTAGGCTAGGAAGAGGTCATTGGTGAGAGCAGTTTCAGTGGAGTGCAAGGAGTGGAAGCTGGACTGGAGAGGGTCTAGGGTGGGATTGGAGGAGAAGAACTCCAGACCGATTTTAGACAGCACATTCAATGAGCTTAGAGATGGTAAGGCAGAAGGGAGATGGGGAGTAGCTGGAGGCAAGTGGGTCAAGGGTGATTTTTCCCAAGATGCGAGAAACTTATGTTATGCCTCTGTTGTGAGGGGACAGAGCCAGAGGAAAGTGCGTGGTTAAAGAGAAGAGAGAGTCAAGGAGCCAGGAGGGGATGCGAGTGGGCATGAGGGACATCAGGAGACGGGAAGGGGTTAAAAGAGGAGAGCAGACGAGAACCTTCTGCGTCTGTGACTGGGGAGGAGACAGTTGCAGGAGGGGAAGGGAAGACAACCTTTGGGGACAGGGAAGGTCATGTCACCTGTTGTTAATTTTCTCTTGAAAGACATCAGTGATATCCTGTGCCGAGAGAGCAGCGGAGGCAGGAGGGGAGGGTTTAAGGAATGCGTCGAAGATGGCAAAAAGGCAGCTGGGTTTGGCGGTGTGAGATGGCTGAGGTCAGCTACTAGAAATAGGCAGGTTCACCTGCACTTAGCCAGTTTATTTTAAATACATCGGTGCTGGTGCTGGAGACTGGACTCCAAACCCAGATCCTGATCTGAATTTCACAACTGCTTCTCATCATTATTGTGCACTGAAACAAACCCCAGATCTGGGTGCCCCTAACCTCTGGAAGGTTCAAATTCTCGAGCCACACCCATATTTTCCAGCTTAGATCCAGTTCTAATTTAAATGTGGTTCTCTAGGTGTGTGTGTGTCTGTCTCTTAAATACAAAGAGTAGGAGGACAGTCCAGTGGTTGGAGCTCAGGCCTGTGCGCTGGATCTTGTGGGGGTCTACTCCTGACTGTGACATTGACTTGCTGTGTGACCGTGGGCAGCTCACGCAATAGCTCCGTGCCTCAGTTTCCCTGCAGGCAAAATGAGGATAACAACCTTTTTCTACTTCCCAGCAGTGTTGTGAGGCTTAATTCAGGACTGTTTGTTGAGTGCAGTGAGTTCTGTAGATGAAAGGAGCGGTAGAAGTCCAAAGTGTTCTTATTTAAGAGGAAAAAAAGAGAGGAAAAGAACACAAAGCTACAACAATAAAGAGAAAAGGAGCGGCTCTTTAAAAATGAATCCTGAACCTATGTCTTGAGTCATGCCAGCTAAGAGATCAATTCGTGCTTACAATAGCACATTTTAGGGAAAAAATACATACCCACACACTTATCACCTGTTGGTGTAATGTGACTGCTGTAGCTGATCCCTTGGTTCTGTAGTGTCGGAAAAGCTGTGTATTCGAAAAGCAGTAGGAGAGTTCACTGAAGTTTAACACTGGTTGTTTTTCTCCCAGCAGAATTTTGTGTACATACCAAACCTAGGGGCTCATTAGCATCGCTATTAGTATGCAAATATGCATGCCCCTTAAAGAGACACATATTAAGTGCATCCATAATTCATCCCACCGCTTGCAGTGTGATTATACAGCTCATATTTTATGTCCTTGGCTAGTAACATTATATACATTTAAGCATTCATCAGTCTGGTAGGCAGGAATAATGCTGAGCCTTCAATAAGCCAGAAAAATCATTAGTAAGAAAGAACGAGCTCTCTCTCACCCACATAGCCACATGGAGGGCTTTCAGGATTGGGTCTACGTTATGTAATAGATACACTGCAGATGCTATCCAGGCATGGTGTGAGAACACTGCATATTGAACACACTAAGGACCCAGGATCAAATTTTCAAAAGCACTTAAGTGAGTTAGGAGCCATAGTCCCCTTTTCAAAACGGATTTAAGCACGTAAAAGCCAAAATCCCAGCAATTGTCAGTGAGATTTAGGCTCCTCAGCAGCTAAAGACCAACTAACTGTCACTGAAATCAATGGCCTACGGCATTTAGGCATTTTTGAAATTTTTGCCCCAAATCTTGCAATCCTTATACAGTCCTTCATTGGAGTTTTGCATGAGTAAGACCAGCAGGATGGGGAATCCCATTGTAGTGATGCATCATTATCCCATTCTCCAGTAGGACCTGCCATAAATAAAACCATGGTACAGTTTCCATTAAACCCTCTTGTTTTCATGTGCTCCTGACTGTCCAAACCATTCACCTTTGGGCTATGTTTGGATTCGGCCGGCAGGTGACTTTGGAGCAATAGCCGCGTAAGTGTTTTGGGGTCAGGAGAGGGCGAAAAAGCACATTGCTCTGTGTGTGCGTGGCCCGTCCTGAGTATGTGCTCTGGGCAGTCTGAGAATATGTGGGTGCAGAATCTGAAAGTAGCGCATGTTTGAAAATACACTGCGGTGCATGGGCAGCATTCAGTTATAAGGGCTGATCTTACACAATGGATGTGGCGCCCGTGTGTGGGTCAGCTGCATGGTGAGATACCCAGAGAAAAGCACTTATTTAAATGTGCAATGGCTTTAAAACCTACATCGGCAGCAACCTTTCTCTCAAAAGTGACAGCTGACCCCAGCTCTTCCCTGTCTCCCAGGTTTGAGGCCTCGGGCACTGGGGCTGCGTGGTACATAGGACTGCAATGGGACAAATGTGCTCTAGAGCAGGGGTGGCCAACCTGAGCCTGAGAAGGAGCCAGAATTGACCAATGTACATTGCCAAAGAGCCACAGTAATACGTCTCAGAGGGTTAGCTGTGTTAGTCTGGATCTGTAAAAGCGGCAAAGAGTCCTGTGGCGCCTTATAGACTGACAGACCTATTGGAGCATAAGCTTTCGTGGGTGAATACCCACTTCGTCAGATGCATCTGATGAAATGGGTATTCACTTGCATCTGACGAAGTGGGTATTTACCCATGAAAGCTAATGCTCCAACTCTTTGCCAGTAATACATCAGCAGCCCTCCATTAGCTCCCGCCCCTGCTTCCAGCGCCTCCCGCCCACCGGAAGCCCCGCCGATCAGCGCCTCCCCCTCCCTCCCTGCACCTCCCAATCAGCTGTCTCGTGGCATGCAGGAGGCTCAGGGGGGAGGGGGAGGAGTGAGGGCACGGCAGGCTCAGGGGAAGGGACGGGAAGGGGTGCAGCGGGGGCAGGGCCTGTGACAGAGCCAGGGGCTGAGCAGTGAGCACCCCCTGGCACACTGGAAAGTTAGCGCTTGTAGCTCCAGCCCCGGAGTCGGTGCCTAGACAAGGAGCCGCATATTAACGTCTGAAGAGCCGCATGTGGCTCCGGAGCCACCCCTGCTCCAGAGAAATGAAGTCACTTGGTGGGAGATGCTGCAGTCTCATGGGCTAAAGGTGGAAATATGAACCAGGGGCTCCAGTCCTGGCTGCCACTTTGGCTCACTTTGTGACCTCGGGTAAGTCACTTTCCCCCTCAGTTCTCTGTCAGGATACCGATGTTTTCCTACATCACAGAAGGCTTGGCTGAATTATGTTCACAGAGCATCCAGGAAGCCAGTTAGTTTTCCTTTTCACCAGCAGCTTTCCTCCTGGCTCATGAGTGAACACCCTCACCTTCTGCTTATCATGGGGTTTTGAGGACACCTCATTCGGTCATTCCCAGCTGGGGCACCCCCCGGCTGTCTCACAGGATGTCTCGTGGGAAGCTCAGTTAGTTATCAACCACAGTTTCCAAACCCTGTATGGGCAGAGCATCATCCACTGACTCGACATGTAGACACGCATGGAGGTCTCCCATCCACACACTGACCTCTCCTATGCTGCCTCCATCCCGTGGCCTTTGCTCATCCCCCAGGCAGCGACTCAGTTTAAGGTGCTACCATCGGATTGTTTTCGGAGTTGCCAGTCGTGAAAATGACAAATGCACAAATGAAACTGGACTGACTCCAATTGAATTCTGGCCTCAGCTCCCTGGATGCAGCCAGAATCTCTGAGCAGCTTCCTTCCTGACGCAGTTGGTGCGGGGGGCTGGTCCTTTCACAAGGACACCCGTTACAGCATGCCCTGAATAACTGCGGAAGAGAAATGCCACAGTGTCTCCAGGCGCAGGCAGGTGACAACTGGCATTCAGAAGTGGGTGTTAGTGTCAAGAGGCTGGGGTTCCCTCTCTGAAGTCTTTAGCACCCCTGGGTTTGGGGCTAAGTCACTGTGTGACCTTGGGCAAATCAGCTCTGTCTATCTATCCAGCCCACCCCCTTCACCATGGTATCGAGATGCTCAGATAACACAACCATGGGCACAGAATCTAGACAGGCAGGGTTGAGGACCGGACCTCTCTCTCTATACCTCAGTTTCCCTAGTGGGGATACTGACACTTCGCCACTGCACAGGTGCTTTGTCCCAGGTGGACAGCACTCTGTACACTGACCCAGTACCAGTCTATGTGACCCTGCCAGCAGAAAGGTGAGATAATGGCCTGGAGGGACCTTAAAGGGACTCCCTTACCTTCTGATCTCCCCCACGCCCTCCTCACAACAGAACAAGGGGGTTCTTACTCAGTGGCATAGCTAGGACAGGAAAACTGGGTGGGCCCCGGCTTTCAGGTGGGTGGGCACTGATGGGGACAGGGGGTGGAGGCAGAAGGGATAGGAGACCCCGGGGAGGGGAGCAGAAGGGATGGGGGGCCCACCTCCCCTCACTTCCCCTTATTGCTCAGTAGGCACCTGGAGCACACAGGCTGTGGGGTGCGCCCATGGGGCAGATGGGGGCCCTACAGGGGCTGGAGCTCCACCCACCTCTCCCAACCGCAGCTCAGTGTCTGTGAGCTCGGATGTGTCCCCCTCCTGCCAGCACCGGGCGCTGTTGACCCCGTCTCCAACCCCAGTGCTAGCCCTGCCCAGATCCGCCCTCCCCGTGTCCCCCCCCTGCAGGGCTACGCCCCTGCTCTCACTTCCTTAGCCCTACTAATCCCCCAAACCCAAGGAGCCCTGGCTTTGCCTCTCACTCTCTATCCACCTGCCCTCCCATCCTGCTGGTCCCTACCGGATGTGAGCTCCAGACCGACCTGCATCCCACTGCCTTGACATTCACGTCAAGAATTGGGCCCAAGGGCTGGGAATCAGTGAGGGTTTCTGGAGGCGTGGGTGGGTCAAGATTCCCGACACTCTGCCTCCTGCCTGCTGGGAGACCCTGACTGACCTGCCGCTCCAACCCCTAAAAACCACTTCCTCCCAGCCTCTGTGAGAGTGGCAGGATTGGTAGGGGCCAATGTTTCGCTGCCCACAGGCATGGCAGCGTAGACTGGGGCGGTTGTGGAGGTCACTCCACTGTCAGGATGGCAGTAGGGAGTTGCCTCGTCTAGGGCAGAGAGGCACACGCAAAGCTGCAGCGGACAGCATTTTTCCAGTGACGAGAGCCCCGGCTTGCTGGAGGTCACGGAGCTAGGATCTCAAGTGGCCCAGCACTGGAACTCCTCAAAGACTGTAAATGTCCCAGATGCAGGCTCAGCCCCATAAACAATCCAACAATAACAAACGGCTTCCCTCATGCCACCAAACACCATGGCATTTTCTAGAGGTTTTTAAGAGCTACGTTCCCTGAATTCAGGGCCGTGGTGAGGAGCGAAAGCATGGATCATGGAAATCTTCCCCAGTGACTGTAAGTCCAGAGCCACGGGTGGCTGCTTGTAAATTACCATCAGCAGCGGCGCTCATCAGTTTTGATCTGGGGATCTCAAAGCACTCCGGCAAGGTATGGAGGGGTCTCTAGCCCCTTTTCACAGATGGCACGGAGAGTTCAAACAAATTGCTTACGGTCACACAGCAAGCCAGTGGTAGAGGCCAGAACAGAACTCCAGTCTCCCGATTCCCTGACCTTGTCCCTAATCACTAACCCACCTTACCCCTGAAGGTGATGCTTTGGGATCTGCAGATTTAGAATATGCCTTGGACCTAGGGGCTCAGATTGCAGCTGGGTCACTGGAAAGCCCTTCATTGCCATATGATTTCCAGGCAGCTTAGCAGGTTGTTGTTTCCAGATGACACCTTAAAGAAAAGAGGCCACGTCTGCTCTGCGTGAACATTAAAAGTCCTGACTCACTGCATGGTACAAGTAGGGGTTTGTCCCCAGGTCCTCAGCCACAATGTTCCCTTGCTCTGTCTGTCTTCCGCTGGCTGCCCACACTGCTAGTAGAAGAGCCTTCTCCACTGCAGCTTCTGACAGCCAAAGAGCTGGGTTCAAATCTGCTGCAAGGCACAGATAACAGGGGCAGAGCAGTTTTGTTTAGTTCCCTGCTGCTGCCTGTTCACAGCAGAAAATCACCGGATAATTGTCCGTCTCCTGATTTCAATGGGAATGGAAGGGGCACAACGTCCCCCCAGGAGGCACTCGGTATCTTGCAGGACTGGGCCTCCAATTGCTCTGCACCTCAGTGTCCTCATCCAAAAATGGGTCTAATAAGACATACCTGCCTCACAGGCGGGAGCTGAGGCTAAACTGATGAATGCTTGTAAAGCCTGCTGAGCTCCTCAGCGGGACAGCATTACAGACGTGCATGTGCTATGGGGCACTAGTCACTCCTCCAGCAGAGCAGGACTGTTCCCCGTCTTCCATTTCCTTACACTTCACCCAGCTCATGGGTGATCCTGTTCTTTAATGTGGCACCAACCCAGAACAGTAGCCACAGATCTCTAGAGTCCTTGCTCACTGTATGGGCTATCCGTAAAGCTCAGGTGCTCCAGCAAACGGGACCCCTATGCAATGGACTGCAGTAAGTATAGACCATACAGGCCTCTAAGCTGTGATCGATGCACTATGGATGGTAGCGGGAGACCCATTCTCTCTGTCGGGGCCGTTCCACCAAGGTCTCCAACCACACCGGCACTGTGCTGGTGGAGGTTGGCTGGGTGGAGGACAACTCAGTGGTTAGCCTTGCTCTGAACCCAGTGTTGTGATGGCCTGTGCACTGCTGGGAGCATTTGTGTGTGTGTGTGATATATTACAGAGGTACTAGGGGGACCAAACAGGGTTCAATGTGCCAAATTCCTTTTGGGCAGACAAGGCCATTGGGATGGAATAGCGCCACCTAGTGATACATCAATTCCCAGGGCAATGGACGCTGCAAGCCAAAGAAACTGGTCCATGAGAACAATGAGCATCAGTGCTCTTATATGGGGACACAGATCTGAAAGCAGCGGTTGAAGGGGCCCAGAAAGTTACTGCACTAATACCAGGCACTTCCACAGCACGTGCCAGCTGCGGATCTCAAAGCACGATGCTGGCATAACACATTAAGCTTTGTTACACCCCTGTGCCGTGGGGATGTATCTTGCCCTGATTTTAGCAATGGAAAGCCTAATCCACAGAGAAGATGAATGCCTCAGGCAAGGCAACACAGGAAGGGCCAACTTGACCAGCTACTGTAATGTCATTGACTCCGTGGGAGTTACTTCAGTGACGGATATGGCCCTAGGTCTGTGTAAAAGCCAGGAACAGAACCAACATTTCTTCGTTTCCAGCCCTGTGGTGTGACCACAAAACCATCCCTTTTCCTATTACACATGCCAGTCAGCTGCAAGCTTCACCATTCACAAGCAGAGACCTGAGAGTCTTTCTCCCCATCTTACGATGGGCTAGCAGAGTGCGGTGAGGAGGGCGCACATTAAAAAGAATTGGTTACTTTTGAAACAGTGATTTATGGGGCCAGCATGAAGAACTGTCAGGAACACTTAAAATGAAACGCTAGCTGCCAAAAGCAATTGATGAAGTGAGCTGTAGATTACGAAAGCTTACGCTCAAATAAATTTGTTAGTCTCTAAGGTGCCACAGCTCCTCCTGTTCTAAAAGCAATTGTGTGATTCCTGGTCCTTGTTCTGATTTGTACATGCGATACAGCTACACAGCCAAAAAACCCCCCCCCCAAACTGAAAACCAACAAAAAACAAAACCAAACCTTGTGGCCGTGAGCCTCGGAGTCCAGGTCAACTGACTCAGGCTCACAGGGCTCGGGCTGCAGGGCTAAAAATAGCAGCTCAGACGTTCGGACTCAGGCTGGAGCCCAGGCTCTGAGACGCTCCCTTCCCTCCGCCCCTGCTGGGTTTCAGACCTCAGGCTCCAAGCTTGAATGTCTACACTGCTATTTTTAGCCTTGCAGTGCATGTCCTGCAAGCTTGACTCAGTTACCCTGGGCTCAAATTTGCTACTGTGGGGTTTTTTTCTTTTTTTTTAATTTTATTGCTAGGTAGCCATACCTGAATTCGGTGATTCGCAATGCCACTCACTCACACCAGGGGTAGGCTTTTATACTAATTTGCCATGCACCTTACACAGGTGGAAATGACAACAGGCAGCGGAGAATCAGGCCCACAGAATCGCAGATTGTATGCCCTTCAGGGCAGAGACCGTGTCTTGCTGTGTGCACGGGCAGCCCCTAGCACATTGTGGTCTGTATCAGAAGACAAATAACATACAATAACAACAACTTTATGGAACAGTCACAACTGCGTGTTTAGTTGCCCAGCAGTAGTAATGGCCAAGGCCAACTCCAGTATCGCCGATCCCCAAGTACCAAAAATCATATCAGCCCCTTCCTTGCAAAATGATGAGATTGACTGAAAAAGCATGAGTTTTTTTTTTAAATAGGTTCTTTTATTTGAGTTCTGATTTTGGAGCATTTTAAGGGTCATATTTTCAAACTTCTCCTCACAACCAGGAGGATTAGACACTTTCTTTTTAACTGAAAGCTGAGACTCTCAGGAAACAGCCTGAGTCATGGGCCAGAAAAACCCTTGGGTCACTAGACTTGTGAGAATTGGCCACCCTGGAAATCTGTGGAAAGGCCGCAGGGTGACTGTTATTTGTGCAAAAAAACCGGGGACTCCAAACAAAAGACATAATTTGTCTCTTGAGAATAGGATCTTCTACTGTTTACATCTTGCTAGAGATCACAGGGCTAGAAGAATGGAAGTCATTGGATGGAACTAATACAAGGTAAATATGCACTAGAGAGATTATTATAAGATCCTTGTTTGGATGGTTTGTATTTCATCTGCTCAAATGACACTGGGTGACGCCAAAGAGCCTTGAGCTTCAAGCACTCAATGGTCTTCAGAAAAATTCCATCTGCAGCGGGGGCTGAATGAACACAAGTGATGCATGACGTTCCCAAGAGCCCTTAAGGATGATTCAGAATAAATGATTTGTGCAGGATCTATGCCGTCACAGGTGATAGATCCCAGAAATAAGGGCTCTTGTTTTTCTGTAATATGAGTTAATTCCCTTTGGCAGGGCAAACAGCTGAAAAATGTCCATAGTTCATGCATTTATTACACTGTGTGCCTCTAGCTGGACATGCATTGTCTCTTGGAATGTGACTTTGTCCACACCTTGTGCATGTAGGCTGGACTTTGTCCCTCTTGCCTGGGAGTTCTCTCTCCTTTCTTAGGGGTTTTACAATTATGACTTTTAATACTCAAGTATCTGTTCATAGCTTCTAAACTAGCTTCAGGTTTTTCCTGTTGCTCCTGCCTTTTATTCTGCTGTTTGACTAATTCTGAATGCTTTCTATCTGTATAGGCGTGGCTAAGGTTAAATTTCTCTTCAACTGTAGCTGCTGTGAAAGATTTTTATTTGGTAACCCGGTAGCCAGCCTGTCTCTGATATTTTCGTGTTTTGCATTCCCCAAATCAAAATTTTCAGCCAATGTATGCAGAGCTCTTATAAGCCAGTCAACACTTTCCCCCAGTTTTTGAATTCTCTGGTGAAAACATGCTGTTTCATCAACCCACATTTCTCCAGGGTATAAAGTATGGGTCAAATATAGCCAGAACCCTTTCGTAGTCATCTTTGTGACTGTCTTCAGTAAAGTTAAAGTATTTAAAGCCATACTCTGCTTGCTTCCCCATAGCATAAATTAGATACCCACATATCTCCAGTTTCTTTGTGGCATTTGTTCGCAAGGTGAAATCTTGCAAAACACTGCTTCCAGCTTGTCCATTCTGAAAGTTTGTCGAAGCTGAAGTTCTCTGGGGGCATTGGCATGTCGATGAGATCATGCAACTTTTGTTGCTTTGTTCCTTCTGTCTGCACCCTTTGTTGCTGTTCTTAGTTTACTCCTGACACCATATCATGTGTATGGACTGGTCACAGAGCTTGCTTATACACACCAGATGTGTTCATCATAAGATCTTTTAATGCTCCGCCCGGTAGGGCCGAGGTTTGTTTAAATAAGGTATTTTACACACAGTCGTGGCTGAACAGTATGATACAGCTTAGCATTCCATTACAATGCCTGCAGATTTCCATGATGTGAGCTCTGGAGTTTTTTAAGCATCGGTGCTTGAAGAACTCGCAGCATGTGATCGCAGAATCTGTGCACACAAGGCTGCCTGAGCCTTTGCAACCACATCCTGGGATGCTGTAGCCACCTCTAGTGGGACAGGGAGCGTATAGTTCAAAGCTGATTGCCAGCAGTGACAGAGTGCAGTGGGTGGGATACGAAATGCACCGTGGGGGGAATCCACTCTTATGCAAAGGGCTGGCAGAAGGCTTATGAACCACTCAAGTCCCATTTAAGCTCACATGTGATGCAGGTGGTGCCTAGGCCCTGTTCTGGCTCTCTGCATAGGGGTGTATTTCCCCGCTATGAAATGTCAGAACACTGAATAACTTTACCCCTTGACAACTGGATTGTTTGCTGCCATTCCATATAAAGCAACTTCCATTCCATATGTTGCTCTCAGGATGGGTGTGGGGGAGGCAGGAGGGGTTAAATTGTCTGCCGGCTAGAGTAGCGTCTGCAAAAATAGCCTTTTCTGGCTACCTGTATCCTACCCCTGTGCTGGGGGATGGGAGATCCTGATGTTTCTATCAGCTCACAGCAGCTGACCTTCCAGACTGCACCAGATCCAGTTCAGCCAAATCGGACACACAATTTTGCAGTGCACTGGCAGCTCTAAGGCCTTCTGTTTTGATCCCCTCCTATTTCTCAAGCTAAACAGCGCTGAGCCAGGGCAGTGCCAGGGCCAGCAGTTTAATCCCCCAAATCCTTACTACCCGAGTAATCAAAGTCAGCAACACTGGCCTCTTCCAGCTGTTACAGGCTTGGGAGAGTAGTGGTTTACCAGCATCAAGCCCTCCTACACATCAAGGTCTTGCTGCCAGTGATCTCTCTGCAGAGATCCCCTACAACTGTACAGGGGAGAAGGCCCGTAACCCCTGCTTACAGTTCCTCTTGTGGGCTGCCAACTTGCTTCCAGTGCCAGTGCAAGACCTTGGACCTGATCTTCAAAGTCATCAGCTCAGCAACATCCGTGACTGCCTCATCTTCATCCGTGACACCCCCTCAGGCAGCCACATTCCTCGGGAAAAGGCCGTTCCAAAGCCCAGCGTGACGCGTGTGGAAGGCAGAGATGGAGTGTTCTCAGCTGAGGGGGTTTGGCTGTGGAGGAAACTCCCAGAGGAAGGCAGACTAATCCAGAGCCTAACCAGCATTAGGGCGTTTTGCCAGATCCTCCTCTCTGAGAAAACGTTCCCATCACAACAGGAACGATTCAAATTTTTAAAAATAATTGAACAACCAACAATAAATAAAGACCAGGATGGAAGAAAGTGTGTGTATAGGCTGGTGTATAGGAGAACTAGGCTGAATATATATTTAACCAAGCAGAATCTTCCTTAACCTAGGAAAAGAAAAGAACAGAAGACTCCATGAAGTCCACTAGAGGCACACAATGCCATGTAAATTACTTGAGAAACACTTACACACTATTGACAACAGTTGCAACAGAAAGCCCATAGGTAAGTAGACAGAGCTAGGAGATTTCGGCTATGAGCCTGTTACCAGAAGTCCTATATTGTAACGAAGGGGAAATTGGAAAGCTATCAAAGGTTTTTGGAGAGAAGACCATGGCCAGACCCTGTTACAAGAGTGCTCTGTTCCTGCATATACATGGATAAGGTGCCAGTAGGTGACACTCAAGACTCTGGCCCAGAGCTCTTGGGTTTTGTAGGACCAATAACATTTTGTGCAGTGCCCTGCAAATGACTTCCTTTGTGCAGGTCCTAACACACTCTTCAACCTCCTTCCCCATTTAACTGCTTCTTTTTCTGAGGAGAAGACCAGAAGAAGTCTGGTTTCAACATACCTCCATGATAAAAGGTAACTTGCAATCATGCTCTCTCCTCAGCTGCTGCTAGAAATAGGGAGAACATTTTTTTTAAAGAGAGCTTGGGAAATCCTGGGGAAAAGGAAATAAAAGATTCTCAAGCAAGTCGCAAGATGCTTGGAAAAACCTCTGTGTTTGCTGGGCCCATCCCAAGATGACTCTTTGTTTTTCTAACTCAGAAGTTCTTGTCTCCTCTCTTGGTTTTCTAAGAATGTGAACTTGGAGGAACGTCCCCTCCCCCTGCACTCCCCACTCCTGTTTAAACACTCATAAATATGCAGTTTAGACTTGGCTGCAGATCAGCTTGGAGTATCTGAATCCCACTGGGAACACATGCATGTTTATACGCTCTGGGGCCAGATCCTAGCTTCACAAGAAAAGGGTGAGTTCCACCCCGTCCCCTGCCGGAATACCTCTCCTGGATGAAATTCACTCAGTGTATATGACCCCATGACTCACTTCAGCCCTTAACATGGCCTCAAGCATGCTCTCTGCTCTAGGGTGAATGTTTCCAGAGTCCAAGTATAGGTGGAACTACTGAGGCCAGAGAACTGTCCACCTGAAAACGGTGACTGGGGTTTTCTGCCTTCCTCAGAATTCAACAGCCAGAACGTCACCAGCTGCTGCTCCCGGTGCAGTTCAACTCCTGCACCTTCACCGTGGCTCTGACTGTAAATGCCACATAAGAGCACAAAAATTCTCACCCAGGTGGCTTGAAAGAAGCAAGCCCTGGGTATGGGCAGAGGGAATGGGCATTGTGATGTCACAAAGGAAGGGGGGGGCAGGATCTTTGAGGCTTTGCTAAACCCCTTAGCGGATCCCTACTGAGCGTGCCCAAGAGTGGTTATTTAGAACCAGCCAAGCAATTCCTCATGGCCCTGGGTATTCTCCAAACAAGTCAAGATTAAAAGTTCACCCCTTCCTGAGTTAGTCTGTGTGAAAAAACGTGGATCATTTCCCATCATTTTTTGCAGTGGGAAAAGTGTTGGTGGTTTCATCCCCTCCGTCCACCCCCATGGCCCCCCGCCAAGATGGGACGACTATGTCTCAAACTGCCAAAAGATATTAATCTTTTGGCTGAGACCAAGACCTGAAAAGTATACCCCAAAGAGAGGCAAGGTGGGGGAGATAATCTCTTTTATTGGATGAACTTCTGTTGGTGAGAGAGATTGATGGATTTACGGCTTTTTACAACACTCTGTAACCCATTAACCCCCTCTTTTTGTCCTGTGACTGCTGAGGTGCTACCGGGCCACGCTACCTTGAATAGACCCTTACAGTATTACTTATGCTAAAAAAATCTGCTCCACCTTGCCTTTTGTGATGATGCTGGGAGTTCCTTTCCCAGACCTGAAGAAGAGCCCTGTGTGGCTCCAAAGCTTGTCTCTCTCATCAACAGAAGCAGGTCCAATAAAAGATATTACCTCATTTGTCTCTCTAATATCTTGGGACCAACATGGCTGCATAGCCCCAAAAAAGACGTTTCCAGAAAATGAGGAGCAGGCAAAACACAGGTCGCTATAAATGAAGCTTTGACATTCTCTACCATGCACAAATAAAACAACCACAGGAACAGCAGAACCGGGGCTCCTAGGTGAAAGCAATTAAAATGAAGAAGAAGAATCTCCGACCACTTCCTGAGGCCCTGAATAACTTCCTGCTTTGGTTTATATCATCCTCTTGAAGGTATGGAACACGATTTGTACAGCACCTAGCACAACGGGGCCCTGGTCCAGAACTAGGGCTCCTAAATGCTATTGTAATACAAATAAATAATAATAATAATAACAATAATTATTATTTAGGGCCTGATCCAATTCTTATTGAAGTCAGTGGAAAGGCTCCCATGGACTTCAATAGGAACAAGCTGTTCAGGCCCAGCTTTGCCATTGCACCTTGTGCAGACATTTACATGAGTGGCGGTATGTTACCGTTCTGATGGGGCAGTGCTTTACCTCCAGGAAAGGCCTTACGGGTGGGTGATGTGGGTAACTGTCTAGGTCAGGGGGGCGTCATGGTCAAGAGATAAGGCGCGAGGTGGGCCTGCGGTGTGAGGCCGCAGAAGGGAGCTCAGAGCAATGGTGGTGGTGGTGGTGGTGGTGGGGGGGCAGCAGAAGCCAGAGGGGCGGGGTGGGTGGCCTGGGGAGGCAGCGGGGTCCAGGAGCATCAAAATACAAGTTCGCCCAGAGTGCCATTTTCCCTAAGGCCAGGCCTGTTTACATCCAGTTATGTTATTATTGATTATTTGTATTACCATAGCACCTAGGAGCCAGACATGCCAAACCTGCAGAAAAAACGCAGAAAGTGAGCTTGTTTTTGGCTTAATTGGCTTGTGAGTTGCTTTCTGGCTAGTTTTTGGCTTGTAGCTTGTTGTTTCTTTTTTTTTGATCAGCTCCCGGCAAGTAGGGGCAAGGCGGGGAGAGAGTCAGGGGTGCACAGTGGGCTCACCACAGTCCCAGACTGCACGCCGGGGGGATCTAGTCACACAGAGTGTTGGGGTTCTTAGGAATTGGCTTCCTTTGGCTTTGTTTTGAAATGGGATTAGCTTGGTTTCTGTCTGATCGTGAAAGTCGGGGTGCTTATTTACTGTGTGAAACTTGGCAACTGTTCTAGGAGCCACAGTCATGGACCAGGATCCCATTGTGGTAGGTGCATCACAAACACAGAACAAAGAGATGGTCCCTGCCCCAACGGGCTTACAGAGTATCAGACAAGAGACAACAGATTGATACAGAGATGAGAGAACAAGGAAACAATGAGACAATATGACACAGCACGATCAGCAGTGGTCTCAGTGCCCCAGCAGCCTCACTGTTGCCAAGTTTTTTGTACAGATTTGAAGGAGGATAATGAGGAAGGCTGGAGCGCTGGTGTAAATGGCTCCATGGGGTACAGGGCAACGGGATGCTGTGACAAGGAGAGTGGTGCTCTGTGGCTGCCAGGTTAATGGTGTAGCTAAGTGCCTCGTTATCACGATGAGGTCAGGCTTGAGCCTTTTCCTTCACTGGCACATTAATTCTCAGTCCCTGGCCCACTCCTTTTTTACTCTGCGCTCTTGAGGAGAACAGGGTCAAAGCTCCATTAATACTTCTTGGCATGGGCCCATCTCCAATTTACGTGCATCCTGTGTGGTAGCTGCCTTCCTCACCATTGCCTTTCCAGCTGAATAAGCAAGACTTCTTGCCTGCTCTGTTCTTTAATTAACTAGCCTAAGGGGTAGCTAAGGCATCCATGTTACACTTTCATGTCACTATGTGTCCTCAATTGTTAATTACTGTTTGAACACTGAAAAGGAACAGTCCCCAGCCTCTTGAATCATCAATATTAAAAGCCAGACGACTGTGACAATTCTCATATTGCAGGTAACAAATTAAACACAATCTCAGATAACTTCTATTGCCCTTTCTTCTGAAATTAGTCGCCTGCTTCTTATACCAAGCTTGCCACCCTGCTGAGTGGCAGCAAATTCTGGGGCCTTGCAGGTTGGAGGAAGATCCATGACATGGAGATATGCTTTATTTACACACATACATCAGACTCAGAACAGAGGCAGTCACAAATGGCATGCAGGAAACACCCTCTTTGAGAAATCCCAGCCCACACATCAGTACCTGGTTCCCAGGAAGCTCGTCTGTCCCCAGGAATTGTCTCCAGTTATACAGAAGAAAGAAATGAACAAACTCTCCGCTATCTGCTGCAGCTTCTCTCAACTGCAACGCCGGGCAAAATGGCACTTCAGGGGAATGCCTTTTAGTGCTGGTTCTGTTGACTGACTGATGCTATGACTATTGTTAACTACCTCAGGGAAGGGTAGACACTAGATCAGATTTGGAATTTTCTGATAAAACATTTTTTTGTTGGAAAATGCTGATTTGTCAAAACCAGACCTGTTTGTGGGAAACGGTGGATTCTGACAAATCTCCCAAGTCAAAAACAATTTGGGAAGCAAAAAGAGTTCCAAATTGCTGAAATGTGATGTTCTGACATTTTCAAAATGAAGGGTTTCATTTTTTTTTGCTTTGAAACGACATTTCGTTTTGAAATGTTAGTTAATTTATACTTTTAAAAAATGATAAAAATATAAAAGGTCCAAAAAAAAATGTTTCGAAATGTTTTGATTGACCTATCTGATTTTTTCCCAGCTTATTGGTTCACAAAACCTTTTGACATTTGCCCCATTTGGGGATGGGAAAAAATGTGAAATTTCAAAAACTCTTATGGTATGGGAAAAGCCCTCTCTTGCCCAGCTCTTGTGGTGATGTTTAACTAACTACTGTGTATAAAAGCTCTTTGACATCCGCATATAAAAGACAGTACAGATATAAGGCAAAAAACAACAACCAAAGCACAGAATAATATGTAACAAGTCAAGAATGGGAACAGATGAACAGGACCAATGAAGAGGACAAAATGGAAACCTCACATCTGGAATAGGTGTCCAATTTCAGAGCCCACACTTCTAAAAGGAGGTTAAACAACTGGAATCGATTCAGAAAAGAGCCCTTAAGATTGAGTCATAGTTTGGAAAACCTGCCTTATAGTGGCAGACTAAAGAAGCTCGATCTATTTAGTTTATCCAAGAGAAGATTAAGAGGTAACTTGATCACAGGGTGCGAGTACCTATACGGACAAGGGATTTCTGATAGTAGATGGCTTTTGAACATGGCAGATAATGGTATATTGAGATCCAGCGGCTGGAAGCTAAAGCTAGACAAATTCAGACCGGAAATAAAGCACATATTTTTAACAGTGAGAGTAATTAACCACTGGAGCAACTTATTAAGAGATGTGGTGGATTCACGATCACTTGAAGTCTTTAAGTCAAGCCTGGATGGATGTTTTCCTAAAGGATATGAAACAACTCACACAGAAGTTATGGGCTTGGTGCAGAAATTATTGTGTGAAGCTCTTTGGCCTGTGTTATGCAGAAGGTCAGACTAGATTGGGAATCATTAAGAAAGGGATAGATAATAAGACAGAAAATATCATATTACCTCTATAAAAATCCATGGTATGCCCACATCTTGAATGCTTCATGGAGATGTGGTCACTCCATCTCAAAAAAGATATATTGGAATTGGAAAAGTCTCAGAAAAGGGAAACAAAAATGATTAGGGGTATGGAACAGCTTCCGCGTGAGGAGAGATTAATAAGACTGGGACTTTTCAGCTTGGAAAAGAGGCAACTAAGGGAGGATATGATAGAGGTCTATAAAATCATGATTGGTGTGGAGAAAGTAAAAAAGGAAGTGTTATTTACTCCTTCTCATAACACAAGAACTAGGGGCCACCAAATTACATTAATAGGCAGCAGGTTTAAAACAAACAAAATGAAATATTTTTTCACACAACGCACAGTCAACCTGTGGAACTGTTTGCCAGAGGATGTTGTGAAGGCAAGACTATAACAGGGTTCAAAAAAGAACTAGACAAGTTCATGGAGGACAGGTCCATCAATGGCTATTAGCCAGGATGAGCAGGGATGGTATCTCTAGCCTCTGCTTGCCAGAAGCTGGGAATGGGAGACAGGGGATGGATCACTTGACGATTACCTGTTCTGTTCATTCCCTCTGGGGCACCTGGCATTGGCCACTGTCAGAAGACAGGATACTGGGCGAGATGGACCTTTGGTCTGACCCAGTATGGCTGCTCTTATGTTCTTATGTTATGTTCTAGATTATCATAATGGTCCCTTCTGGTCTTAAAATACTTGAATCTATGAATCTGGCTTTGGCGAGAGCACTCCTTCTAGTGGTCAGAATTAACAGAACTAGTACAGATAGGACTTCAAAGATCAAAGAGCTGTGGAAGGTAGTTGTGGCAAACAGCATTGTGGTACAAATCACTCTAGATCACCACAACTGACGAATTACTGAAACTGCTCTAATTATATATAGCAACGGAGCCTTATCATCCACCACAAGGTCCTTCGCTGTGTTCTCTTCACAGTGCCTACACTAGGGTGTATTCTGTGTGAGCAGGAAATTACAGTGAATCAAGTGTCCCTGTCAAGAGGTTTAGTTTCATAGAATGAATGCTTTGGTCATTGGGGAATCATGTGAAAACTTAGGGTATGTCTATACTACCCGCCAGATTGGCGGGCAGCGATCGTCTAGTCTAGACGCGATAAATCTACCTCCGAGCCTCTCCCTTCGACTCCGGTACTCCACCAGGCCGAGAGGCACAGGCGGAGTCAACGGGGGAGGGGCAGCAGTCGACTTACCACAGTGAAGACACCATGGTAAGTGGATCTAAGTACGTCGACTTCAGAAACGTTATTCATGTAGCTGAAGTTGCATAACTTAGATCAATCCCCCCCCCAGCGTAGACCGGTCCTTAGTTAATTAGAATGAGATTCAATGTTGGCTTTTGAAATCATGAACTCACTCTGCACTCTCATGTCGAGAGCAAATATCCTTTGGTTTGCTAGTAAATAGAGAGGCAAATTTACAGTGAAACACAGGGTGCCCTGGCACAGGGCCCCCCAGTGACAGGGGCCCAGGGCCAGGGAGCTGCGGGGGCAGAAGCTTGGTCCTGCCGGCTCCTGGGGCTCCTGTTGCAGGCTCCGGCCCCACTAGTAGCCAAGCTCCCCCTCCTCCGCCTCTTCTCCTCCTCCTCCCCCGAGCATGCCGCGTTCCCCCTTCCCCCCCAGGTGCTTCCCCCGCAGCCGAACAGCTGTTTGCTGGTGCTCAGGTCACTCCAGGAGGGAACGGGGGGACGCGGGGCCTCAGCACTCTAGGAGGAGGCAGAGAAGAAGCAGGGGTGAGGTGGGGCAGGGGGCTGAGAGCACCTCCATGACCCCAGCCCACACCCCCAACTCCCTGTCCTGACTCCTGCAGCCCCCTCACACACTCCCAGCCCCCTGCCCTCCCTGACTCCTGCACCCCCCCACATCTGCACCCCAACCCTGAGCACCAAATGGGAGCTGCCCCGGGTAAGCGCTCCACACCCCAATCTTCTGCCCCAACTCTGAGCCCCCTCCTGCATCCTAACTCCTGGCCAGCCCCTGCACCCCAACCCCCAGCCCTGACTCCTGCACCCCCCTCACATACCTTCAGCCACCGGCCCTCCCTGACTCCTGCACCCCCCTCACACACTCCGAGCCCTGATTCCTGCACCCCTCTCACACACACCCTGCCCTCCCTGACTCCTGCAACCCCCATGCCCCCTGTCCCCCGCCAGCCCCCTGCCCTCCCTGACTCCTGCACACACACCCCACATCCCCACCTGCACCCCTTGCACCAAACAGGAGCTGCCCCAGGTAAGCTCTTCACACCCCAGCCAGCACCATAAGTCCTGGCCAGACCCCGCACGCAAATGCTTTTTACATTTTTTTTATGAAGTGCTCTTATCCAAAGCGCTTTACGCTAGTTAGCTAACGGTACAAACAATATTTGGAAAGATCATTAAGTGGTCCGCCAAGACCCTCAGCGATTTTCAAGTGGTCCGTGGAAAAAAAGTTAGACTACAAAAACAATCAAGGTACCTCACTTTATTTTCATGTACATCCTATTACTTATAGCAGAGGATGAAGAAAAAAAGAATGAAAAACAGGGGTGCAGGGGAGATAAGAGAGAATGTTCTTTTTCTTGGCTGGGTCCCAAGGAGGGCCCCCAAAAATGAAGCTGAGCACTGGGTCCCACTAACTCTAAATCCACCACTGAGTAAATACCAGCAGTAAACAAACCAAATTCCGTGGAGAAATGCTCATGTTCTTCCCCACAAAGCCAGCTACTGTATGTTCCCCCCATCTTACTTATTCACTCCTGTGAATGCCCACGTGCCCTAGATCAAATGGATTAGTACCTTGCATTGCACTGTAATAATGATCACCGGGGATATTCGTCTGTGGTCTTTTAAGTACCAGCAATGGGACACTGACCTTCCTGACCACCTCCCCCTGGCACTATAGACCTGATGCCGAATCCATGTTCAGGTAAAATTCACCATCAAAATCAAAGGGAATTGTGTCTGAATAAGGAATGCAGGACCAGGCTCAGTGCAATATGTAGGGAAGGTCCTGGGAATGTTAGCGCTGGGCATGGTAGGGTGCAGACAGTAGTAGTGTCAAGGCTGGGTTACAACTTGATGGGCCCCAGTCAAGAGTAAGGCTCATGCTGCTGGAATGGGGGAAACCAGGCCTTGAGTTGCTTCCTCACTCCTGTACTATGGCCGCAGGGGATTATGGGAGCCCGGCTCAGTTTCCTCTCTGCACGCTCCTGCGTTGGAGGTAGAAGGAGAGGGCGAGCGTGTGAGCTGAATGGGTTGCAGTGCCCCCATAAGAATGGCCACCCAACCAGTCACTTATTTTACTTGTGCCTTAGGCCTGCCCTGCATCTCTGGGCACTGCAGCCAGGGCCTAGGCTAATGAAATCAGTGGGAGATTTGCCTGAGTTAGGATTACCGAACAGGGCCGTCATGAGTTATGTCCCTCCAGCCCAAATGCTCCCATCTCCTCCCTCATCTGTTCAGACGTGAGATCTCGCTGCCTGCCCTTACAACCAATAATGGCAACAAGAATAAACAACTCATAAATATTTTCCTCTCTCCTTTGGGGCTTTCACAACATTTTCTGGACTCTGCCTCAGAGGGGCTGAGCTTGCTCAGGGCTGTGGAATCTGTGCTTGGATCCTGAGGGGAACAGTCTGTTCCCTGCCCTAGCAGGAGACAGCGAGCTCTCTTCATGTGTCCTTCTCAGGCTGCCTCTTCAGACGCCCATCGAGCCTTTGCTGTCAGTTCATTCCTCACTGCTAGTGCTGCTCGCACATGCTAGGGACATGTGGCAAAGGACACACGCTAGCTCCTGGCCATGGCACAACGAGGGAACTCAATCTCAGGATGGCACTGCTGGTGCAAGTAGTTGGAAAACGCTGCCCTTTGGTCAGCAGAGCCAGAATCCTGAACAGGATTGGCTTTAGGATTTGAAGGGCTTTTCCCACGCGCCGCCTCGTGATTCTTCTGCTGGAGGTGGGGGAATAGGACCGTGAGTGGCCTCCTCCTCCATTCCCACTTCCAGAGCAGGTCCTTTAAGGTCTTCCCATCTGGTCCTCCTTACCAAACATGGCCTCCTACTTCAGGCCTCCAGCCAGAAGTGTGTGTGTGGTGGAGGGTGTATTGGGCCATGTGCTCCTTCCTTCTTGACTCCAGCAGCTAAGGAAGGCTGTCAGTTTCTGAGGCTATGCAAGGGTCTCAGAGAACAGTCACTTGTGCTAAAAGCCAGCCTAGGAATCATATTAACCAATGGCGGATTAGCCACTGGGCCAACTGGGCCTGTTCCCAGGGTCCCCGGCCAATTGGGGGGCCCTGGAAAAATGGGCACCCCGTGCCCCAAACCCACTCCCTCCGTCCGCCCAGAGTTCCTGCCAGGGAGCAGAGATGGGGCAGGAGGGCTTGCCCCGCTCACTTGCCCGGCGCTCCTGCCAGTGAGTAGGACAAGCCCCCGTGCCCTGACTCCGCTCCCCAGCAAGAGCACCTGTACAGGGGGACCACAGGTGGTAGGGGTGGGGAGGAGGCCCCACTTGCTCTGGCCCTGAGCCCCACATTACCCTAATCCACCTCTGATATTAACAAAAAAGGGGATGGAGTAAGACTGTGTGCTGCCATAAATACCTTGGGACATGGGAGCGTTGTCGAGATAGGGCACAGCCCTTGGTGGAGAAGGAGGTCCTAGCATCGCCGCTGAGGTGGTAGACTTGCCCCAAGCCGGTGGGACAAAGGGCACTCCTCTTGATACTGGCTGCCAACTAGACATCAAGCAGTTGATCACTACTCATTGAGCCCGATGATCTAGACAGCTTTCTGGAGTTATGCCAGGGGTGCCTTTGGCCCTGTAGCTCACTCAGCCCACGAAATAGCTATGGCTGATGAATGCTTTAATAAATGCATTCTAGTCCAGGCATCCTGGGCTCAGTGCTTTCTGTACTGTTGAGCTATACAGTGATGTCACACAAAGTGACCTGCTGGCATTTGCATCCGGAAGAAGAGAGACATTTCCCGCTCTCCAAACACAGCCAGTCAGGTGTGGTATCTCTTGCAGCATCATTTGTGCGTCACTGGAAGACAATCAGGTAGTTTGATCCTTTCCCTATTCGTGTCTGAATGATAGAGGGCATGACCCGAGGCAGCAGACACAGTGCAGTAATTACACGCTGCAGTCAGATGGTTCTTCTGACTTTGAAAAAATTGTTTTTCTAACTGAAGAATGACCTTATAAAATAACCCAAAGGTCTGAGGGGCTTCAGAAAAACATTGATTGGCCCAAGCCACAGATGGCACAGGCAAATCTGGATTTTCCTAAAGCGCTAGAGGATATTTGTTTCAGCCTCTTAGAATCATAGAATCATGGAAGATTAGGGTTAGAAGAGACATCAGGAGGTCATCTAGTCCAAACCCCTGCTCAAAGCAAGACCAATCCCCAACTAAATTATTCCAGCCAGGGCTTTGTCAAGCTGGGCCTTAAAAACCTCTAAGGATGGAGATTCTACCATCTCCCTAGGTAACCCAGTGCTTCACTACCTTCCTAGTGAAAAAGTTTTTCCTAATATCCAACCTAGACCTCCCCCACTGCAACTTGAGACCATTGCTTCTTGTTCTGTCATCTGCCACCACTGAGAACAGCCTAGCTCTATCCTCTTGGAACCCCTTTCAGGTAGTTGAAGGCTATCAAATGCCCCCTCACTCTTCTCTTCTGCAGACTAAATAACCCCAGTTCCCTCAGCCTCCCCTCATAATTCATGTGCCCCAGCCTCCTAATCACTTTTGTTGCCCTCCGCTGGACTCTCTCCAATTTGTCCACATCCTTTCTGTAGTGGGGGGCCCAAAACTGGACTCAGTACTCCAGATGTGGCCTCACCAGTGCCGAATAGAGGGGAATAATCACTTCCCTCAACCTGCTGGCAATGCTCCTACTAATGGAGCCCAATATGCTGTTAGTCTCCTTGGCAACAAGAGCATGACTCATGACTCATGTTGACTCATACCCAGCTTCTTGTCCACTGTAATCCCCAGGTCCTTTTCTGCAGAACTGACGCTTAGCTAGTCGGTTCCCAGCCTGTAGCAGTGCATGGGATTCTTCCATCCTAAGTGCAGGACTGTGCACTTGTCCTTGTTGAACCTCATCAGATTTCTTTTGGCTCAATATTCCAATTTGTCTAGGTCACTCTGGATCCTATCCCTTAGAATGCGAGAGGCCAGGCATAAGACTCCGACCCAGATGTGAAATTCCCAAAGTCTGGGTGTGTTCAGCTCTGAAGGGTTATTTCAGGCTCATTCTCTCAATTTCTTTTTACTTGTTGGCACGATTTAAATACCATCACCCCATGAGGTTCTCTACAGATAGGGAAACTAAGGATGGATGCAGAGATGTTAAGGAACCCACTCAAGTTGATTGAGGTAGTCAATGTTAAGAATTAGAATAAAAATACAGGTGCTTATAGTTCCCATCCATAAGCACATATCACTAGACCACATCTACCACCTAGAAAGACCTCTACACTTGTTTGATCATCCCTTATGGAAACCCCAAATCATCCAGTATCATTGTCAGGTTTCTCTCCCCACTCTGAACTCTGGGGTACAGATGTGGGGATCCGCATGAAAGACCCCCTGAACATATTTCTACCAGTTTAGGTTAAAAACTTCCCCAATCACAAATCCTTCCTTGTCCTTGGACGATACTGCTGCCACCACCAAGTGAGTTAGACAAAGATTCAGGAAAAGGACCACTTGGAGTGCCTATTTTCCCAAAATATCCCCCCAAGCCTCTTCACCCCCTTTCCTGGGGAGGCTTGAGAATAATATACCAACCAAATAGATAAACAAGGTGAGCACAGACCAGACCCTTGGGTTTTTAGGACACTAAAAAAACCAATCAGGTTCTTAAAAGCAGAACTTTATTATAAAGAAAAAAAAGTTAAAGAAGCACCTCTGTAAAATCAGGATGGAAGGTAATTTTACAGGGTAATAAGATTTAAAACACAGAGGATTCCCCTCTAGGCAAAACTTCAAAGTTACAAAAAACAGGACTAAACCTCCCTCTTAGCATAGGGAAAATTCACAAGCTAAAACAAAAGATATTCTAGTGCATTTCCTTGCTATTACTTACAATTTGTAATCTTAGATGCTTATTTCAGGTAGGGTTTTAGGAGATGTATTTTTCCTGCCCTGGTCTCTCTCTGTCCCAGAGAGAACAACAAAGAGAGCACAAAAACAAAACCTTCCCCCACAGATATGAAAGGATCTTCTTCCCTTATTGGTCCTTTTGGTCAGGTGCCAACCAGGTTATTTGAGCTTCTTAACCCCTTACAGGTAAAGGAGGGATTTTATGCTTCCCTTAGCTGTATGTTTATGACAGTCATCCTTGGGGCTTCTTATTGCATCCTGTCTACTTTGACATGCTGTGCTCCTTTGACATTTTGACCACATATTTGGGTGCCCAGATGGGGAGATGATCTCTTTGGGAAATAGCCTTCCTTCCTCTCATAGAATCACAGAATATCAGGGTTGGAAGGGACCTCAGGAGGTCATCTAGTCCAACCCCCTGCTCAAAGCAGGACCAATCCCCAACTAAATCATCCCAGCCAGGGCTTTGTCAAGCCTGACCTTAAAAACTTCTAAGGAAGGAGATTCCACCACCTCCCTAGGTAATGCATTCCAGTATTTCACCACCCTCCTAGTAAAAAAGTTTTTCCTAATATCCAACCTAAACCTCCCCCACTGCAACTTGAGACCATTACTCCTTGTTCTGTCATCTGCTACCACTGAGAACAGTCTAGAGCCATCCTCTTTGGAACCCCCTTTCAGGTAGTTGAAAGCAGCTATCAAATCCGCCCTCATTCTTCTCCTCCGCAGACTAAACAATCCCAGTTCCCTCAGCCTCTCCTCATAAGTCATGTGTTCCAGTCCCCTAATCATTTTTGTTGCCCTCCGCTGGACATTTTCCAATTTTTCCACATCCTTCTTGTCGTGTGGGGCCCAAAACTGGACACAGTACTTCAGATGAGGCCTCACCAATGTTGAATAGAGGGGAACGATCACATCCCTTGATCTGCTGGCAATACCCCTACTTATACATCCCAAAATGCCATTGGCCTTCTTGGCAACAAGGGCACACTGTTGACTCATATCCAGCTTCTCATCCACTGTAACCCCTAGGTCCTTTTCTGCAGAACTGCTGCCTAGCCATTCTGTCCCTAGTCTGTAGCGGTGCATGGGATTCTTCCGTCCTAAGTGCAGAACTCTGCACTTATCCTTGTTGAACCTCATCAGATTTCTTTTGGCCCAATCCTCTAATTTGTCTAGGTCCCTCTGTATCCTATCCCTACCCTCAAGCATATCTACCTCTCCTCCCAGTTTAGTGTCATCTGCAAACTTGCTGAGGGTGTAATCCACACCATCCTCCAGATCATTAATGAAGATAGTGAAAAAAAATGGCCCCAGGACCGACCCTTGGGGCACTCCACTTGATACCGGCTGCCAACTAGACATGGAGCCATTGATCACTACCGGTTGAGCCTGACAATCTAGCCAGCTTTCTATCCACCTTATAGTCCATTCATCCAGCCCATACTTCTTTAACTAGCTGGCAAGAATACTGCGGGAGACGGTGTCAAAAGCTTTGCTAAAGTCAAGGAACAACACATCCACTTCTTTCCCCTCATCCACAGAGCCAGTTATCTCATCATAGAAGGCAATTAGATTAGTCAGGCATGACTTGCCCTTGGTGAATCCATGCTGACTGTTCCTGATCACTTTCCTCTCCTCTAAGTGCTTCAGAATTGATTCCTTGAGGACCTCCTCTATGATTTTTCCAGGGACTGAGGTGAGGCTGACTGGCCTGTAGTTCCCAGGATCCTCCTTCTTCCCTTTTTTAAAGATGGGCACTACATTAGTCTTTTTCCAGTCGTCTGGGACCTCCCCCGATTGCCATGAGTTTTCAAAGATAATGGCCAATGGCTCTGCAATCACATTCACCAACTCCTTTAGCACTCTCGGATGCAGTGCATCCGGTCCCATGGACTTGTGCTCGTCCAGCTTTTCTAAATAGTCCTGAACCACTTCTTTCTCCACAGAGGGCTGGTCACCTCCTCCCCATGCTGTTCTGCCCAGTGCAGTAGTCTGGGAGCTGACCTTGTTCGTGAAGACAGAGGCAAAAAAAGCATTGTGTACATTAGCTTTTTCTACATCCTCTGTCACTAGGTTGCTTCCCTCATTCAGTAAGGGCCCACACTTTCCTTGACTTTTTCTTGTTGCTAACATACCTGAAGAAACCCTTATTGTTACTCTTAACATCTCTTGCTAGCTGCGACTCCAGGTGTGATTTGGCCTTCCTGATTTCACTCCTGCATGCCCGAGCAATATTTTTATATTCTTCCTTGGTCATTTGTCCAATCTTCCACTTCTTGTAAGCTTCTTTTTTGTGTTTAAGATCAGCAAGGATTTCACTGTTAAGCCAAGCTGGTCGCCTGCCATATTTACTATTCTTTCTACACATCGGGATGGTTTGTCCCTGTAACCTCACTAAGGATTCTTTAAAATACAGCCAGCTCTCCTGGACTCCTTTCCTCCTCATGTTATTCTCCCAGGGGATCCTGCCCATCAGTTCCCTGAGGTTGTCAAAGTCTGCTTTTCTGAAGTCCAAAGTCCGTATTCTGCTGCTTTCCTTTCTTCCCTGTGTCAGGATCCTGAACTCGACCATCTCATGGTCACTGCCTCCCAGGTTCCCATCCACTTTTGCTTCCCCTACTAATTCTTCCCAGTTTGTGAGCAGCAGGTCAAGAAGAGCTCTGCCCCTCTCACTCTTTAGGGTAGGTCTACACTTACCATGGATCGACGTTGCTGCGATTTAGTGGGTCTAGTGAAGACCCACTAAATCGACCGCAGGTCACTCTCCCATCAACTCCGTTACTCCACCAGAACGAGAAGGATAAGGTAAGTCAATGGGAGAGTTTCTCCCGTTGACCCAGCACAGTGTAGACAGCGCAATAAGTAGACCTAAGCTATGTCGACTCCAGCTACATTATTCATGTAGCTGGAGTTGTGTAACTTAGGTTGACTTAACCCCGTAGGGTAGACCTGCCCTTTGTCTATCTTGTCTGTTTGGACTGTTAGCTCTTCAGATAAACCATCTACACAATGGGTCCCTGATCCCATTTGGATTCTCTTGGTGCTACAATAACACACATAATAATAATAATAAAATGTGAGGATAGAATATGGCCCTATATTGGAAGGCAAAATGAATTCAATGACCTTAATTATAATGTTCCTACTGCACATATGAGTAGAACTGGTCAGAAAATGGAATTTCTATTCTGCGGGAAATTCTGACTTTTAAAAATTTGGTTTAGCTCTGAACCAGAATGAAAAGGCAACACTTTTCACAGAACAGAAATTCCAAAATGTTTTATTTGGAAATATCCATCGTTTTGTTTTGATCAGGTAAAAGTGTTTTGCTTGTTTTATATTATAGTGTTGACGTGAAACATTAAATTATATATATATATATATATATATATATATATATATATATATATATATATATATATATATAATATTAAATAGATAAATGTAATATATTATTAAAATCAATAATTTAATACAATATAAAATTCAAATCTAAATGAATTGAAATGATAAAGTTGAAACAAAATGTTTTGACATTACTGAAATGAGCAAGTCAAAACAATTGGTTTAGTCACTTTCCCGTTGAAAATGTAATCAGAATCGACATGATTCCATGAAATATTTTGATTTTGACAAAACTGCATCTTCCGATGGGAAACTGTTCTCTGGAAAATTTTTCAAGCAGCGCTATATCTCACCAATAGCCTGTGTTTGTGTCCACGTGTCCCTTTATCACCCACAGCTCACCAGGCTTACAGCAAGCAGCAGACAGAGTCTCAGGCTCTCAGACTTGCTGCCTCAAAGACTCAGGCTCATGCTATGGCACTAAAACTAGCTGTGTTGACATTTCGGCTCAGGTACTGAAGCCCACCCTCCCCCCCCCCCACCCCTAGTCTTCAGAGCCTAAGCTCCAGCCTGAGCCTGAATGTCTACCCAGCTGTTTTCATCACCGGAGTGTCAGCCCCTCAAGCTAGAGTCTGTACAACAGCTTTCCAAAGGGAGCAGTGGGGGCAAAAAAACCTAACTGGTTTCAAGACTGAGCTTGATAAGTTTGTGGAGGGGAATGGTGTGACGGGGTTGCCTACAAAGGCATGTGGCCCATCTGTGACTGCTAGTAGCAAATATCCCCAATGGCCAGAGAGGGGACACTAGATGGGGCAGCCTCTGAGTTACTACAGAGAATTCTTTCCCAGGTGACTGGCTGGTGGGTCTTGCCCACATGCTTAGGGTCTAACCGATCACCATATTTGGGGGCTGGAAGGAATTTTCCGTGCAGTCAGACGGGCAGAGACCCTGGGTTTGTTTGCCTTCCTCGGCAGCACGGGTCACTTGCTGGTTTGAACTAGAGTGAATGGTGGATTCTCTGTAACTTGAAGTCTTTAAATCATGATTTGAGGACTTCAGTAACTCAGCCAGAGGTTATGGGTCTGTTACAGGAGTGGGTGGGTGAGGTACTGTTGCC